>NC_038045.1:18842363-19477240 GCF_002211085.1 Panicum hallii | reverse complement strand
GCCACAGGGACGTCGACTGGGAGACAACGCCTAGAAGTCGTCGAAGCCACTGACGTAGTCCTCCACGTTGCTGGGCATGAGCAGCGGTCGAAGATATCCAAAATGGAACAGAAAAGGGGAGAGGCAAGTGTGAGTACAAACTAGTACTCAACAAGTATAACACAAACTATGAGGCTCTAGGCTGGCTGACTCAACTGCATTAGCTTTTAGTCTTGGCAAATTTTATTAAAGCTAATTACTACAAGTGGATGAGTTACCATAACCCAAATTGCATAAGAAATTAATCAGTATTATTTAAGAACTACTGAGAACCATCCAACCAAAACCACCCCGGGGAATCTCCCTAAATCAAAGGTTGATAACCCCACTAATCAGACGGAGGATCTGGGCCGCTCATGACTGTGAGCACAGCTGATATATCAGTTTTACACTCTCGAGAGGTTGCACAACTTTACCCACAAGTCGTGAGCTACGCTAGTCGTTCATCACACTTCCTTAGGTGAGATGGCTAGCAAGCACACTACGAGACCGTTACAAAGGATCACGTTGGTAAGGTGTAACCGCTAAGGATTCTGGATCAGCGACGATGGGCCCACCTCCGGGGGTACAAGACACACAGCACAGACTAAGCCGGAGGAGCAGGGACCATTGAAGATTACCACCCCTCTTGCCCACGCAGGTAAGTTACTCCCGAACCAAAATGACCTAATTAGTAAGTTAAGACCGTCCCATTCCAGTCTTGTGGTTGCGCGGTTGTCCCAGGTTGTCGCTCTATGAACCGGTCCTTATGGAGAGTGGCCAACCAAGCACTAAGCACCGTGCTGGCCCCCTAAACCATGTTTCTAACAAAACATCTTTTAAGGACGCACAAACCACTCAAGCACACAGCACAGAGGGTCGGCTCCAGAATTAAGTTGCATAAGATCATTCGTCGAATTAATTAAAAAGGACCCAGATATGTTATAGCGCAGCAACCTAGCACAACTAACCAAAAATGCAACCCATAGGATATATATAAGGATATAAAGGTGGCTAGGAAGTCTTATAGGTATACAGTATTAAATGCAGTACGAAATTGTATTTAAAAGTGATAGGAGGTTCATGTTATACTTGCCTTCCTCGTACTCTCCCGGCTGCTGCTCGAACTGCTCGGGAAGATGGCTGCTCCTGGTACTGCTCCGGTGGCTCGACGTCTATTCACGATCGTAACAGCAATACATGGGCCACACATGCACACACATGCAACAATAGCAAATATAAGAAATAGTACACCAATACAATAGAACAGCACATAAAACTGGCCTAGAACTATTTCTAACGCGTTACAACGATCGCGAGGATATAAAGAACACCTAAAACGGAGCTAAAACGCGAAAACTACGCTTAAAACAAGATCCAGGGACCTATCTGCAAGAAAAACAGGACTTACAGGGGTTTTCTGTGCGAAACTGGGACCTAAACGCAATTAAACCCTAGACTCAGGGTCTAACACGCTAAAACTCACGGCACGGACGGCGGGTCCTAATACTAATAAGATCAGGGGCTTCGGTGCAAGAAGTAGGACTAAACTGCAATTATTATTGCACTTCAGCGGACCGCGGGTTTATTTGAGAAAAACTCAGGGGCTCTTTAGCAAAAGGAACGGCTGAAGGGGTAACTTCTGTTTGGGGCCATTGGATTTGGATCTGGCGGTCGAGATCTAATCTAACCCGCGACCGGTACCTTTGACTCTCAGCCGTCAGATCGAGATCCGATGGCTCGGACCCATCCGATCTGGATCTAATCACGGACGCCCACATCGGATCGAACGGTTCCGAGGGAGTTGGAGGGTCTGACGGCGGCGTTGACTCGCCGGAGCTCGTCTCCGTGGTGGCGTGCGGCTCGGGCTCGCCGGAGCTCGGCGTTCCCGCCGCTCCAGTGGGCCAAACTTCACGACTTCGGGTCGGGGAGCATCGCTGTGGCACGGGGAACTATTCTAGGGTGAACAGAAGCGGCCAAGGGGACTTTAGCGACGGCACGAGATGAAGGGCGGTGGCTCGCCGGTGTGCACGCGACCTGGACGCTACAGACTGCCAAAAGCCACGAGATCCGGCGCAAACGGACCAGGGAAGGGGGGGGAAGCTCACCAAGGGCTCGTGGTGGCCTGAGTTGCAGCGGAGGATGGCCGTCAACGATGGCCGTGCGACGGAGACGGCGGCGCTCGCGGAGGACGGTGGTGCCGAGGTGGCCGGGCCTTCTGAGCTACGGAGATCGATCCTGGAGGCTCCTGTGGAGATGTAGAGGGGGTGAGGGAGATCCTGAGATCACCGGCATCCAAGAATTACACGGCGGACAGAGAGCTCACCGGAGTTGCTCCCGCGCAATTCTGGCGACCGCAGGGAACGAGATTGGAATTGGATCTTCGGAAGTGTTCCTGGGCACGTGGCGACGCTACACCGTGGTTTGGGGAGGCTGCGGTGCTGCGGAGAGGCGACCCGACGGCGAGGCAGAGAGGCGATCAGCAGAGCAAGGGGGCGGCGGCGCTGGGATCTCCAGCGGATGCTGCGACTGGGTCTAGGGTTCGAGGGCGCGGTGGTTCCTTCTTGTAGGGCGGCGACGCTGCCTTGGCGTGCGGGCCCAGGGGAGAGGCTCGCCGGGGATTTCGGATGGCCGGTGTGCAACGGGGAAGGAAGAAAGGGGGAGGAAGACGGGGTGCTGCAGGTGGGGACGGCCGGTCAGAGAGAGAGAGGAGAGGAGAGGGAGGCCGTGTCGGGCTGAAGGACAGGAGAGGAGTTGGGCCGGGCTGGGAGAGAGGGTTTGGGCTGGCCCTTTCTTTTCCTTCCTTTTCCTATTTCTTTTCTACACTCAAACATTCAAACCATTCCACTTGAATTCAAAATAAATTTGAATTCAAACCCACACAAATAAAACCATGCAGCAGCATGAATGCACAAGCAAGTTGACTTATAATAAATTTTAATTACTTGCGTTATGAAATTACTTTAAATGCGAGATAAATTAGGGAAAACTCCGGAAATTTTATTTGAGCCCAAAATAAATTCATTAAAATTTAAATAAATTACCTCAGGGTGTTACAAACCTACCCCCCTTACAGGAATCTCGTCCCGAGATTCGGATAGGCTAGCTAGCAAAGAGATCGGGATATGTCTTCCTCAGCTCGTCCTCTCGCTCCCAAGTAGCCTCATCCTCCGTATGATGACTCCACTGAACACGGTACATCCTGATCTTCTTGTTTCTGGTAACTCTCTCGGATGTCTCCAGAATCTTTACCGGATGCTTGATATAGGTCAGATCCTCCTGCACATCCAACCCTTCTATCGGTGCTTGCTCTTCTGGCACTCTTAAGCACTTCTTCAACTGTGACACGTGAAACACATCGTGCACTCCTGAGAGATTGAGAGGCAACTCCAAACGATATGCCACCTCACCCTTCCATTCCAACACCTTGAATGGACCAATGTATCGAGGAGCTAGCTTCCCTCGTACATTAAACCTGCGGATTCCTCTCATCGGCGAGACCTTCAGGTATACATGGTCACCCACTGCGAAGGTCAAATCTCGGTGACGAACATCCGCATAGCTCTTCTGACGAGTCTGAGCGACCCTCAGATTCTCTCGCACCTGCTGTACCAGCTGTTCGGCCTCCTCAACAATAACCGGACCAAACACCTGCCTCTCACCAATCTGATCCCAATACAATGGAGTCCTACACTTTCGACCATACAAGGCCTCGAAAGGAGACTTCTTCAGACTGGCCTGATAACTGTTGTTATAAGAAAACTCTACATACGGCAGGCATTTATCCCAGCTGGTACCATACTGAATAGCACAGGCTCGAAGCATATCCTCCAGCACTTGGTTGGTCCTTTCCGTCTGCCCATCTGTCTGAGGATGACAAGCGGTACTGAAGCGCAGCTTCGTATCCAACGAATCATGCAACTGCTCCCAGAACCGCGAAGTGAACTGAGATCCTCGATCAGATATAATCTTCTTTGGAACACCATGCAGACAGACGATCCTGGAGATGTACAACTCTGCGAGTCTAGCACCGGAGTAGGTAGTGTTCACCGGAATGAAGTGGGCAACCTTCGTCAACCGGTCCACTACTACCCATATGGAATTGTACCCTTTCTGAGTACGAGGCAAGCCAACGATGAAGTCCATAGTGATCTCCTCCCATTTCCACTCTGGAATCTTCAACGGCTGCAATAACCCTGCTGGCCTCTGATGCTCTGCCTTGACACGCTGACAAGTGTCACAGATAGCACATACTCCGCAACGGAACGCTTCATTCCATACCACCAGAATCGTTCCTTGAGGTCATAATACATCTTCGTGCTGCCTGGACGAATGGAATATGCCGTATCATGAGCCTCACTCAGGATCAGCTTCCTGAGATCTCCTACATCCGGCACACATATACGACCCTTGTACCACAAGGTACCCTGATCATCCTCTCTGAAATGAGGTGCTTTGCCCATCTTGATCAGGTCACGAATCTCCTGCAGCTTCTTATCTTCCTTCTGATGCTGCCTGATCTCAGCCTCTAGAGTAGGTTCCGCCTCGAATGATGTACCCGAGGTATGATGCAAGAAACCCAGACTCAACTGCTCGAATTCCTCGCATAACTCCTGAGGCATCTGAAAAGCCACGGCCATGTTAACATAGCTCTTCCTGCTCAGAGCATCTGCTACAACATTGGCCTTGCCCGGATGATAGTGAATCTCCAGGTCATAATCTTTGACCAACTCTAGCCATCTTCTCTGCCGCATGTTCAGCTCACTCTGAGTGAAAATATACTTGAGACTCTTGTGATCGGTGTAAATATCACACCTCTGCCCGAACAAGTAATGCCTCCATATCTTCAGAGCATGCACAACTGCGGCTAACTCTAGATCATGAGTGGGATAATTTAGCTCGTGCCGGCGCAACTGCCGCGAGGCATAAGCTATCACTCTGCCCTCCTGCATCAGGACACAGCCAAGACCATCCCTCGAAGCATCACAATACACCGTGAACCTCTTGCTCTGGTCTGGCAGAGTAAGGACTGGCGCCGTAGTCAACCTCCTCTTCAGCTCCTCGAAGGCACTCTGACGCTCATCAGTCCAACAGAAATCCACACCCTTCTCTAGCAAGGAAGTCAAAGGCTTCGCAATCTTGGAGAAATTCTCGATGAACCTCCGATAATAACCCGCTAAGCCCAGAAAAGAGCGGACTTCCTTAACCGTCTGCGGTACAACCCAGTCAAGCACATCCTTCACCTTCCCGGGGTCCACAGCAATACCTCCCTTGGAGATAACATGACCAAGGAACGGAACCTTGTCAATCCAGAACTCGCACTTGCTGAGCTTGGCATACAGCTTGTGCTCTCTGAGCCTCTGCAACACAAGCCTCAGATGCTTTTCATGCTCTGCTTCTGACTTGGAATATATCAGGATATCATCAATGAATATCACCACAAAGGTGTCCAGATAATCCATGAAAACCTTGTTCATCAGATGCATGAAGAAAGCCGGAGCATTGGTCAAGCCAAAGGACATGACCGTATACTCGTATAGCCCATACTTGCAAGTGAATGCCGTCTTCGGAATATCCTCAGGACGAATCTTCAGCTGATGATAACCCGAACGCAGATCTATCTTCGAGAACACACAAGCACCCTGAAGCTGATCAAAAAGATCCTCAATACGAGGCAATGGATGCTTGTTCTTGATGGTAACTGCATTCAGATCCCGATAATCGACGCACATTCTCTTCGCACCATCCTTCTTCTCTACGAGCAATATAGGAAAAGCCCAAGGAGAGAAACTGCGATGGATATAACCCTTAGCTAGCAACTCGTCGACAGTCTTCTTAACCTCCTCATGCTTGACAGGTGCCATACGATAGGGCCGCTTAGCAATAGGAGCTGTGCCATTCAAGAGATCAATAGAAAACTCAATGTCGCGATCAGGCGGCATACCTGGCAAATCATCCGGAAAGACATCCGGGAATTCAGATACCACGCGAATACCATCCGTGGGTCTAGCCTCCATCTGATGAAGAAATCCAGAAGGCTCTGTAGCTCCAACAATGACCTCCTGACCATCCGGTGCTGACAGAAGAACAGTCCTCTGAGCACAATCTATCCGGACTCCCCACTTAGCAAGAGTCTCCATTCCGAGGATCACATCAATATCCTTGGAGTCTAGCACCATCAGATTTGCACTGAAATCTACCCCCCTTATGGCCACACTTACTCTGGGACAGAAGACATGAGATCTCAACTGTCCTCCCGGTGAAGATACTAACATGCACCTCTTTAATGTGCTAGTAGGAATACCATGATGCTCAACAAAAGACCGGTTGATGAAAGAATGCGTGGCACCAGTATCAAAAAGAACTGTAGCAGGGTGGGTGTTGACCATGAACGTACCAATCACCATGTTAGGAGCCTCGGCCGCTGACTCGGCCGTCACGTGGTTCACCCTGCCCTGAGCTGGGGCCTTGGGCTGAGCTGCACGCCCCTGCTGTCCTGCCTGCGCCTTTCGAGGACAGACATTGGCGTAGTGCCCCGGCTCGCCGCAGTGGAAGCACACTCGCGGAAATGCAGCGGCCTGCTGCCCAGGAGGAGGAGTGGGCGCTCCCTGCCTCTGAGCTGGTGGAGCCGGAGGCGCTGGAAGCCTCTGACCCTGTCCCGCCTGCTGCTGCTGCTGAGGACGAGGCGGAAGCTGCTGCCGCTGCTGGTACTGCTGGGGCGGCCTCTGCTGCTGCTGTGGTGGATGCTAATAGCGGGGACGAGTGTTGCTGCCTGAAGAGGATGGAGCCATCTTCCTCTTCTTATCCTCAATCTCCCGGCGCTTGCGCTCGGTGTTGAGAGCCGCATCAACCAGCTGGTTGAAGTTGTCGAAGCGGTGGTTCAGCAGCGCATACTGGATGTGATCATCCAGTCCCTCTTTGAAGTACTCCTGCTTATCGCTATCGCGAGCGACGTCAGCAGGGGCATAACGGGCCAGGTGGAGAAAACGGTCACGGTACTCCGTCACCGTCATCGACCCCTGCTTAAGGGCACGGAACTCCTTCTGCTTCATCTTCATAATGCCCTCAGGAATGTGATGGTTCCTGAAATGCTCACGGAACTGGTCCCACGTGAGAGCATCACGGTCCCGAGCTGGGTAGGACTCCCACCAGTCAAGAGCGGAACCTCGCAGCTGCCCTGCTGCGTACAGAACCCGCTCTCGGTCGTCGCACTGCGCAACAACCAACTGGCGCTCCACCGAACGAAGCCAGTCGTCCGCCTGGAGTGGGTCCGTGGCGTGAGAGAAGGTCGGAGGATGACCTCTCAGGAAATCCGCATGCCTGTCACGAGGCTGAGGCGGCGGTGGAGGCGGTGGCTGAGCATGGATCTGCTGCAGAGCCTGAACGGTATTGTTCAGGGTCGCCATCATCTGCATCTGGAGCTGGAAGAACTGCTCCGGGGTCAGTGGTGGAGGCATCGGCAGCGGCTGACCAGTACCCTGGTTGTTCTGCTCCTGCTGGTCAGAACCGGAACCGGTGCGCCTGGTGTTCACCATCTGATTGCAACAACGAAGTTTATGAGGAGGAGATATTGTGCAGCTGCGGAAATGAAACTTCAGAAGGATATGGCAGAAAGAAAGGAATATAGGTTTTACCCCCAACGATCTAACTCAATTTTTATTATTTAGTTCGAGTTGGGTTAGGGTCGATTTGCATGAACAAGTTTAACTACTAGACTATGCAATGAACCAAAAATCCAAACCAAACATTTGCACAATAACAGACATTCAATATTCACAACTTAGTCGAGTTTATCACACCACTCGACTAACACACTCGTTCTAGCGTTTTTTTTCATCGGGACAATCTAAACTTATAAATTACAGGACTAAGCGACTCAGGCCAACGTCTACGGAAACCTCAAACTATATCTCAGAAAAAGATAGGAGAGATGGCAAATCAAGGGCTTAAGACTCAAGGAATAGAAGCAAAAAAAACGAATGTTTGGGTTTTGCGGAAGCAGAGCAAGCGAAAAGAAGTCCTAGACTCGACCAGTTCTATCTAGGCTTCGTCCTACAGTCGACATGGCTCTGATACCAATCTGTCACACCCGATTTATAAGAACATAAATCGAGCAATCATATATGCGCCAGGATCAAGTCACGCATATATACAACAGATTATCAAGATATCACAACACATGTCACGAATAAGAGCGTATAAATTATAAATGAATATCTTTATTACAACTGAATCAAGAATCAGTTCAAGGAATGCGGAAGCGTAAAATGAATACATGAAGAGCTGGGCGCCACAGGGACGTCGACTGGGAGACAAACGCCTAGAAGTCGTCGAAGCCGCTGACGTAGTCCTCCACGTTGCTGGGCACTGAGCAGCGGTCGAAGATATCCGAAATGGAACAGAAAAGTGGAGAGGCAAGTGTGAGTACAAACTAGTACTCAACAAGTATAACACAAACTATGAGGCTCTAGGCTAGCTGACTCAACTGCATTAGCTTTTAGTCTTGGCAAATTTTATTAAAGCTAATTACTACAAGTGGATGAGTTACCATAACCCAAATTGCATAAGAAATTAATCAGTATTATTTAAGAACTACTGAGAACCATCCAACCAAAACCACCCCGGGGAATCTCCCTAATCAAAGGTTGATAACCCCACTAATCAGACGGAGGATCTGGGCCGCTCATGACTGTGAGCACAGCTGATATATCAGTTTTACACTCTCGAGAAGTTGCACAACTTTACCCACAAGTCATGAGCTACGCTAGTCGTTCATCACACTTCCTTAGGTGAGATGGCTAGCAAGCACACTACGAGACCGTTACAAAGGATCACGTTGGTAAGGTGTAACCGCTAAGGATTCTAGATCAGCGACGATGGGGCCCACCTCCGGGGGTACAAGACACACAGCACAGACCAAGCCGGAGGAGCAGGGACCATTGAAGCTTACCACCCCTCTTGCCCACGCAGGTAAGTTACTCCCGAACCAAAATGACCTAATTAGTAAGTCAAGACCGTCCCATTCCAGTCTTGTGGTTGCGCGGTTGTCCCAGGTTGTCGCTCTATGAACCGGTCCTTATGGAGAGTGGCCAACCAAGCACTAAGCACCGTGCTGGCCCCCTAAACCATGTTTCTAACAAAACATCTTTTAAGGACGCACAAACCACTCAAGCACACAGCACAGAGGGTCGGCTCCAGAATTAAGTTGCATAAGATCATTCGTCGAATTAATTAAAAAGGACCCAGATATGTTATAGCGCAGCAACCTAGCACAACTAACCAAAAATGCAACCCATAGGATATATATAAGGATATAAAGGTGGCTAGGAAGTCCTTATAGGTATACAGTATTAAAATGCAGTACGAAATTGTATTTAAAAGTGATAGGAGGTTCATGTTATACTTGCCTTCCTCGTACTCTCCCGGCTGCTGCTCGAACTGCTCGGAAGATGGCTGCTCCTGGTACTGCTCCGGTGGCTCGACGTCTATTCACGATCGTAACAGCAATACATGGGCCACACATGCACACACATGCAAACAATAGCAAAATATAAGAAATAGTACACCAATACAATAGAACAGCACATAAAACTGGCCTAGAACTATTCTACGCGTTACAACGATCGCGAGGATATAAAGAACACCTAAAACGGAGCTAAAACGCGAAAACTACGCTTAAAACAAGATCCAGGGACCTATCTGCAAGAAAAATAGGACTTACAGGGGTTTCTGTGCGAAAACTGAGGACCTAAACGCAATTAAACCCTAGACTCAGGGTCTAACATGCTAAAACTCACGGCACGGACGGCGGGTCCTAATACTAATAAGATCAGGGGCTTCGGTGCAAGAAGTAGGACTAAACTGCAATTATTATTGCACTTCAGCGGACCGCGGGTTTATTTGAGAAAAACTCAGGGGCTCTTTAGCAAAAAGGAACGGCTGAAGGGGTAACTTCTGTTTGGGGCCATTGGATTTGGATCTGGCGGTCGAGATCTAATCCAACCCGCGAACCGGTACCTTTGACTCTCAGCCGTCAGATCGAGATCCGATGGCTCGGACCCATCCCGATCTGGATCTAATCACAGACGCCCACATCGGATCGAACGGTTCCGAGGGAGTTGGAGGGTCTGACAGCGGCATTGACTCGCCGGAGCTCGTCTCCACGGTGGCGCGCGGCTCGGGCTCGCCGGAGCTCGGCGTTCCCGCCGCTCCAGTGGGCCAAACTTCACGACTTCGGGTCGGGGAGCATCGCTGTGGCACGGGGAACTATTCTAGGGTGAACAGAAGCGGCCAAGGGGACTTTAGCGACGGCACGACGATGAAGGGCGGCGGCTCGTCGGTGTGCACGCGACCTGGACGCTACAGACTGCCAAAAGCCACGAGATCCGGCGCAAACGGACCAGGGAAGGGGGGGGAAGCTCACCAAGGGCTCGTGGTGGCCTGAGTTGCAGCGGAGGATGGCCGTCAACGATGGCCGTGCGACGGAGACGGCGGCGCTCGCGGAGGACGGTGGTGCCGAGGTGGCCGGGCCTTCTGAGCTACGGAGATCGATCCTGGAGGCTCCTGTGGAGATGCGGAGGGGGTGAGGGAGATCCTGAGATCACCGGCATCCAAGAATTACACGGCGGATAGAGAGCTCACCGGAGTTGCTCCCGCGCAATTCTGGCGACCGCAGGGAACGAGATTGGAATTGGATCTTCGGAAGTGTTCCTGGGCACGTGGCGACGCTATACCGTGGTTTGGGGAGGCTGCGGTGCTGCGGAGAGGCGACCCGACGGCGAGGCAGAGAGGCGACTCAGCAGAGCAAGGGGGCGGCGGCGCTGGGGATCTCCAGCGGATGCTACGACTGGGTCTAGGGTTCGAGGGCGCGGTGGTTCCCTTCTTGTAGGGCGGCGACGCTGCCTTGGCGTGCGGGCCCAGGGGAGAGGCTCGCCGGGGATTTCGGACGGCCGGTGTGCAACGGGGAAGGAAGAAAGGGGGAGGAAGACGGGGCGCTGCAGGTGGGGACGGCCGGTCAGAGAGAGAGAGGAGAGGAGAGGGAGGCCGTGTCGGGCTGAAGGACAAGAGAGGAGTTGGGCCGGGCTGGGAGAGAGGGTTTGGGCTGGCCCTTTCTTTTCCCTTCCTTTTCCTATTTCTTTTCTACACTCAAACATTCAAACCATTCCACTTGAATTCAAAATAAATTTGAATTCAAACCCACACAAATAAAACCATGCAGCAGCATGAATGCACAAGCAAGTTGACTTATAATAAATTTTAATTACTTGCGTTATGAAATTACTTTAAATGCGAGATTAATTAGGGAAAACTCCGGAAATTTTATTTGAGCCCAAAATAAATTCATTAAAATTTAAATAAATTACCTCAGGGTGTTACACCCACGCAGCCCAGCTGGCCCGACCTTCTTCTTTTCCCCGGCCCAGTCGCGCGCGTGCATCAGCGGCCCGGCCGCGCACACCCCTGGCCCACGCCCGCGCCCCCTCCCTCCTTCGCTCTCTCGCACTGAAAGGCGGGGCCTGCCTGTTAGGCCCTTCTTCTTTCCCCGCGCCGGATCCGGACTCGAACTCGAGTCCGGCTCACCCCCGCACCATCCCCGCCGCACTCCACCTTGGGCCCGCACGCCTAGGAGCCGCCGCTGCCCCTATTTAAGGCGCAGACCCGAGCCCTAGCAGCCCCAACCCGCAGCCGCAGCCTCCGCAGCCCTAAACCCTAGCAACCCGAGCTTCTCCGCCGCCGCCATCGCCGCCGCATTCGGGAGCTCGCCGCGCCGCCGCGCTGCTGCTCCCCGCCGTCAAGCAACCCCCATAGGAGCACTGCAGTAGGGTAAGGGTGCTGGCATGCTGCTTCTCCCTCTCCCTCTCTCTTTCCCCGTGCCGCACGACCTCACCGAAGGTTCCCCGCCGCCTGTCACCGCAGGCCGCCGTCCACGGCCGCCATCTCACCTTCTTAACCCCCCCAATTGGATTCCCCATCCCACGCGCTACGTCCTGGACCAGACCCGAGCCAAAACCGAGGCCGGAATCGCGATATCGCGCTTCTCCGGTGAAGTTCCGCTGCGCGCCGCCGCCTGAGTCGACGCCGGCGTTCCCCAGCCACTGCTCTGCACCTTCCCCCGCGTCCCCGCCCTTATATCCAGATCCGACGGTCCAGATTCGTTTCAACCCAAGTCAAATAGATCTAATACCGGTCAACCCATGGCCTTTTTGCAGATTAGCCCTTAAGTTTTCTAGAAACTAACCCGCAGTCCATGTTAGTTCAAAATTATTCATGAATAGATCCTTTTTCTTTTGGTTAGGCCCCTGACTTATTCAAATATAGAACCCGCAGTCCTAGACCCTTCTATTTTACAATCTAACCCCTAGGTCTACAGTTTAATTGTGATCTAACCCTCGGTTTCTTCTGTTAGAGCCCTTAGTTTCAAATCTTTCACAAATAAGCCGCTGCTCTCATGTTTTAGCCCTAATTTCTCCGTTTTAACTCCGTTTTCATCGATCCTTGCGCTCACGTGATCCTTACGGCATATGCAGTAGCTTTATTATATTATTTTGTTCTATTTATATTGATTGGTATACTATTTCTTATTTATTGTATTTGTTTACTTGTATGTATTTGTGTGCTACGATAGATGATACGCAGTTCGAGGGTCCGCAAGAGCCGAACTTTGAAGAAGTTCCTGAGCAGCAGCAGTTTGCTAATGAAGGCAAGTGGTCCTTGATCATATTTCAGTCCTAATAACATTACACTTATACACTTTTACTTTATATGCATGCATGTGTCTAGAATATGATGGATCCCAAGTTAAGGATATGCCTAGTTTCATTTGAACTTCCTTGATTAAACCTGGGTTATTTATACTTATGTTGTAGTTATGCTAGTTGCTTTTACTTAGATGTTGGTTGGATAACTTGGATATTATGATATACTGGTTTACTCAAGTTCTCGAATATTTGATTGGTGATAAATAAGATTATTGAATTAACTGGAACATGGAGAACCACCTAGGAAAACAGTGCAACCACAATACTGCATGGCTCTGGTCTTGTCTAATTAATTAGAAACTTTAACTTGTAAGGGTCTTACCGAAGGGGCAAGAGGGGAGTACGTTGATGGGGTATAGCTCGGTCCTCTTGAGGTGTAGATATGATCCTGGGTAAGGTGTCTTCCTCATTAGGGAGGATTATGACCACTGCGGCTTGAAACCTTAGCGGACCATTGCAAGTTAGGGAATCTTTGTAAAGACCTTATAGTGAATCCCTACCACTCACATTGGAAGTGTTTAAGGGCTTTGCAAACCCGGGCATCAAGGAAAACATGAATTGTGGGTAAAGTGTACAACCTCTGCAGAGTAAAAACTGATATATCAGCCGTGCTCACGGTTAAGAGCGGCTCGGACACTCACATCATAATTAAACTTAAAGATGATCTAAATTGATGGTTCTCGTTTATTCATTTATTTATTTGTGTTGTGGATTGATTCACCTCAGATAGTTTGGTTAAGGGTTGGTATATACTTACACTGAGCTAATGCTTGCTTAATTAAAACTTGACCAACTAAAAATGCTTATCATAGTCAAACCATGTCAGCTTTTTCTTGATCATAGCCTTGCATGTCATATAATTTACTCCACTTGCTGAGTACCAACCACAAGTGTACTCACACTTGCTTTATAAAAAATAATGCTGCTCAAAACAAGATAATTGTCTGGTGTTCCCCGAAGATTTTGAAGAGTACTAGGTGTATGTCTCCCAGTCATCTGCCTGTGAAGTTGAAGTTCGCTGCTATTTATCGACATTTATTTACTCATTTAAGATTAAGACTGTCGATCATGTAATAAAGTACTATGATACTCTATTTCGCTAATACATTGTTTCGGATGTTCGCTTGTGACGTCTACTGTATGTGCGGAACTTGATCCTGGCACACATATGGGATGCATTCGGTTACCTTTTCCAAACCGGGTGTGACATTCGTTGACAATTGTCCATGAGTGGGCATGTTTCTACTACTCCGACTACTTGTTTCGGCAAGAAAACTAGTCGGGAGTGGACTTCACACCATCAACAACTAGTCAGGATCAATTCCGACTAGTCGGCTTCATCAACAAACTGTCGCGGTTCCATCGACAGCCGCTTCGGCTCATCGACAATTATTCACGAATTAAACTATGTCACTTATACCTTTTCTGATGTATTTTTCACATGATCGGCTACTTTTTGTGTACGTCTCTCGATGGGTATGAAACCCTCTAGAGCTACGCTTCACCGCCTACTTATTGCGCAATGCGCATTCTCTTTACAGGCCATGTCATGCCTGTTCCCGATTGCCTGCACGGTCCGCCCTGCGACATGGGCGGTCGGGTTACATCCTATAAGTGCGCTCCACGAGCATTCTGTTTTTTTGCACAGTGTCGACTGCTCTAGTTTTCCTCTCAACGGTTGCTACAATACCCGGGTAGCATACACTATTCATGAAACCTCGACTCTTCTGTATGCCTATGCAACTACGCGTGCATGCGGCCACGCTCCCTGAGCAATGGTTTATGGCAATCAGGGATCAGGTGCCTAACATAACAGGCTACCTACCGGGGACATTACGTGACCCAGCAAGAGTACAGCATGAAAAATTCTTCATGCATTTTACACTGTTAGGATTTGCTCCCAACATAAAATCATGTATATCAGTTACAACATATTTTTATGTTTACCTTGCAAGGGACCTGGACCATGCTGCTGGGCGAGTTGGATTCAACTCCGACTAGTTGGCTTTAGCAACAATCGCCAATGACTACTTCGACTTTGCGAGAGCTCGACTGCACGTCGCATACTACAATGACTACTCGCCGGATTCGACTCCAACTAGTTGTCCTCATCGACAACCGTCGGCGACTACTTGACTTCGTGAAGAATGCACGGCGACACGCTGGCGACTACTTCGACTACTCGTTTCGCGTACAAGACTAGTCGAAGATGACTATGCTTAGCGACACGTTGGCGACTACTTTGACTACTCATTACGCCTACAAGACTAGTCGGAGACTACTATGCTTGGCGACTCGTTGGCGACTGTTTCGACTACTCGTTTCGCCTACAAGACTAGTCGGAGACGACTATGCTTGGCTACACGTTGGCGACTAGTTTGACTAATCGTTACGCCTACTAGACTAGTCAGAGACGACTATGCTTGGCAACTCGTTGGCGACTACTTTGACTACTCATTTCGCTTACAAGGCTAGTCGGAGATGATTATGCCTGATGACGTGCTGGTGACTACTTCGACTACTCGTCTCGCCTGCAAATCTGGTCGGAATCTACTCCGACTAGTCGGCTTCATCAACAGTACAAGACCCAGTGGCAACTTGGCCAATACCTAATCTCGGGGGCTGCAGCCACCAACTACTAGGCATATCCTATGCGATTCATCTAGCTCCCAAGCTCGGGGGCTAGATGCGACAAGGCACTCAGCATGCTTTCAGCGACAGCTCTCATGCTTTAAGGTTGGACACTATAAAACTACTCGGAAGATCTCGATTCAAGAGGCTTTTGAAGATTTATCTTGGGAAGATAATTTTAACTATTATTTCTGGGATTTTATTCTGAAATAAGGGGTTTTTCAAATTATTACCTAGAGTTCTTATCTAGCCATTGACTCAGGGAACAAGATCTGATTTGAGCGGTAATTTAGGACTTTTTTTGGAAAAGTTATTTGTTTAACCATTTTTTTAGGGAATTCATTCTGAAAAAGCAATTTTCGAATTACTGAGCCAATTTATCCATCTTAAACATCTTTACTGTCATATATTGCATGCCATGATTCTTTAGATCCTTTATTCCAAACGTTAGGGATTTGGATTCAAGGCTCGGAGGCTGCGTGACACGTGTCAGTAGCGACTTATTTTTCAAATCTGCTGGAAGGTAAGGATAGAAGACTCAAGATTAAATTGACCTTCAGTCTAATTCTATAGGTCAACCTAAAGCTCGGGGGCTACTCTATATGGAGTGCAAGTTTAATCGCACTCCATATAAAAGAAGACTTGACAACTACTCGGGGCATGAGCACCTCACAGTCTCGATGCAGCCAAGAAAGTACTCAAACACCTGCAGTACTCGACTACGAAGAGCTCGGGGGCTTGTCAGACCCGGACCCACGGGATGTGCACATAGCGTATATTTTGTAGGATAAGGGATGGAACATGATCCACGCCCTACATCTATTGTAACTACTCGTAGCGTAGTAGGACTACTCATACAGTAGTAAAACTAGTCGGAAATAATAGAAAACTACTCGAAAAGTACTCAGGTAGGAGTCATGGGTTTGTATCCGACTAGGACTTCTATATAACCCTGTCCCCCCATACTACATAAGGGTCGACAGGGACCCCCTTCAAATAGGAGATCATCCGATCACCACTTAAGGTAATACAAACCACACAGGACATAGGGTATTACGCTCTCGGCGGTCCAAACGTATCTAAACTTTGTGTTCCTTACACCTTCGAGTTCCTGATCTCGGCGACACCCTACCTACGAACTCATCACCTCGGGAATATCCCTCCGTGGGCATAGCAGTAAAACACCGACACCATGCGAGAGCAAGGGAGGAGCAGAGCATATGAGGATGGGGCGTGAGGCGTTCTAGATGATCGAGCGTGCGGGGCCACGCGAGCGTGGCCGGGCCTGGCGTCCGCAACTCTGTCGTGCAATATCTCGGTGCACTCCATAGTCCACAATCCACATCTCCATCCGTCTTCCCGAATGGCGATTTCCTACCCTGCCTTCCTCTCTCCTTATTTGTCCTGTCTCAAATCACTCTTTCTCAGATATCTGATTGAATTATCTGAATAACACAAGGGAACCAGCAACACTAGCACACAGAGAGACTCCATCCGGTGATTCTTGGCGCACGCTCCGGTCGGTGCTCAGCCAGCGGCAACGTCAATGGAGACTGGCAGCGCCCTTCTCCAATTCACACGGGTCCTGCAAACTATTCAAAATGGAAGGCGTGCAAGTGGATGAACAAGGGAGAGAAGCTAGAGTCGTGTGAGGATTTGGTCGGTAGACATTGACTCTCATGGAGTGTGCCTGTATGTTCCTTTAGCGTTGCTCTCTGCTGGTTCAACGAAGAGAGAGAGAGAGGGACAGAGAAATGAACTTCACCACAAGCGAGGAGATGCGAGCGCGATAGAGATATTAGTTTGGTCGCCGTGCGGCCCAGCAGCTCTGGCAAGCGACTTGCATGCGAAAAGAGAACGAATACGGAGAAACAAAGAGCCAAGCCCGCAGTTCCGAGTATTCAAGATGTAGGTTTCAGAGTAAAATACACCACACAACCCATTTTAATTATATGTGCAGTTACATATGCATATAATTGAAGTTATTCACTGTCAAAGATGGTTAACTTAGATATTCATTCAAAAGTATATTCAGGAACTCTTTTTGGTCTTAAAAGGTTTTCTATGTGATCTGCTTCTCAAGTATATGATGACTACACAAGTAAAACTAACACGTATGATGCCTTATATCTTGGTAACACATGTAGTTCAGCGTTTGGATAATCTCTGATTTACTCTTTTTTTATAGTGGAAAAGATGATCCTGCTTCACCCCATTCATCAAGGAGGTATCAGACCAACGTTATTTTATATATATATATATATATATTTATAATAGCATCCATACCACATTCTCAAACATTGTTTAACAAGGTATAAAACAAACTTATTTGAGATTGCTTCTGGTCGATTATGAGCATGCAAATATGATCCACTAAGTCCCTACATTGTCCGTTTTATTATTATGTTATTTTTTAATCAAAATTGAATTAAAAAATTAGCCCAAAACTATGTTAAACTTTGTATCAGAATGCCAAAGAAAAATTACAATGGCACAATATAGTAGCTATTATTAGGGATGGTTCCACTAGATGACGGTGACTAATATTGAAATATAATTTCTAGATGAACCAAAAAGAAATAAAACATTTGATATTCATATGAAGAAAAGAACAATGGAATACAATACACTCTCTAAGACAAGGAAATCAATACCTTACTGAACCACTTATACCTCTGTTATGAGCCATGGGCTGATATAGACCATATCAAGTCTAAAAACATATATACACTGGTGATCTCAGAAAGGGTGTGGCAATAGCCACGCCAAGTTTCTAGTAACAAGCTATGGTCAGCTCTCTAGAAATCCAGACAGGCCATTTAGTTCAGACCCTCTGGATTAAGGAAAACACTCAACGTAACTGTGTTAAGTTAAGAGGATAGGATAGACTGAGTATTCAACCAAAATATTTAAACATTTGATTCTATTCTGCCTCCAGTCAAGCCTCCATAAAACCACCACAAAGATCAAGGAAAACAGTGTCAGATAAAAATTTGGAGAGAGCCTTGGAAGAGGGACAGCTCACAGCCAGCCAGAGGAGAAACATCAGGCAGCCCCACCTCAAGAGAAACTGTACAGCTAGCCACAAGTATTATGAAAAGAGAGACTGTACAGCTCCCCAAGATTGTGGGCATAGTACTATGAAAGATCTTCACAAGTGATCCGTTATGGTATACTGAAACTTGGAGATAGAAAAGAGCAGCTGCAGGACAGTTCTCCGTAAGGAGAGATTACTTCCTAAGGTCTATGGTTTAATTTTTAGGTGACCTATATTAAGTCAGCTAAGCAGGAGTGACAAAAAGGAACCGTGGCAAAAGGTAATGAAAGAATTGCATGTGCTTGACAGTGTAACATGTCCTCGTAGTTCTATGTTGTAGGATAAACTCTGTTTCCACAATGTAAATATGGCAAATATTCTACTGATGATAACCATGGTAACTTGAAATCCACATAAGCAAAAATGCTTTGCACAGAGTAGAATATTTGGGCACAGAAATGTTGATAGTAGCATAATAGAATATATGGGCATGATACCATGAGCAATCTGGAACAACTTTCTGAGAAATCCACTTAGAAAAGAGAAGTTGAATCATAATGCCGAACTTGCCAGCTCAGAAGATCTGCAATTCATGTTACTAGGAGATTCAAAAGAAACTGCAACGCTATTCAGTAGTCATTTAGCACTTGGATGGATTAATAGAATCGGCTGGTCTAGCGGGGGGAATGAAAGGTAGTAAACAACAGGATGTTGTCCTACCAAATCCTAGCTTTCACAGTTAGATATACTTGTTTGTCTTAAAAAAAGTTAGATATACTTGTTGGTAAACAGAGAAAAGAGGGGCATAATTTGAGAGGCCCATAAGAAGATATTCATGGCCAAATTGGAAACCCATAATTTGAGGTGACGTCGGGGACCGCCGTTCGGTGCCTCTATGGCAGCGCAGAGTATGGGAGCACCTCGGCGGTGCTCCCGCCGGTCGACGTGTACTACCCGGGATAGAGGAGGAGGAGGAGTAGGAGGAGAAGAGAAGGAGGAACGGCTACCCGAAGAGCCACGGGCCGCGGCATGGCACTGAGCGCCACGGGACAGCGTTCCCGCCAGCCGACCACCGCACGCTGCCGCAACCATGCATCGCGGCTAGATCTAGGGCGGGCGGCGCAGAGGCGGTTAGATCTAGGGTGGCTCGGCCCACTGGCGGCCGCGCGTTGTTGCCCGACCGCCACTGGTCCACTCCGCGTCACTTCGCCCAGTGCCACTGTCCTGCAGTTCGGCCCACTGCCCTTCCACGCCTGCCAGCAAGGGGTGAGCAGCCACCACACGCACATCAGCACGCGGCGAGAAGGCGACCAAAGGGTCAGGCAGCCGTGTGGTAGAGGCCGCGCCCGGGGTGAGCAGCAGGAGGCGCCGGGAAGAGCAGGAACTGCCCTTCCGGGCTGGCAGGCGATGGATCCGGCGAGGGAGCCCGGGATGCGGGCGTACGGTGGTGCATCTGCTGGTAGCCGGGGTAGGGCGGCCACGATGACACGAAGCAAGGATGGAGGAGGGAGTAGGTGATGACGGATCTGGCACACCGATAGCCTGTCGCTGCTTGTCGTCGTGGGGTCGAGCAGCCGGCGGGTGGTGGGAGGACAAGGCGCGGCGGCGGTGGTTGGGAAGGGCAGGGCATGGCAGCATGGGGGGGAGAGGGAGAGGGAGAAGGGTGGGGGCGGGGAGGAGGGTAGGCAAAGGGAGAAGGGTAGCGGTGGGTCGGCTAGGCTTGGGCAAGGTTTTCCAAGGCGCTTCTCCGAAATTTCAACACCCGCCCATTCCTCCTAAAATTTCGCACGCGGGCGAGTTGCGCGTGGTAGGCAGCATAAATATCTCATGTGACTGATGTGTGGGGTCAAATGGAGGTGGGCTTGCCAGGCTGAATCTAGTGTTCCTCTGAGCCCAATAAAAGTAACACCCTTACATTTATGAAATAATTTATCTTGTATACCTCAATAGATTTTTATACGTAACATACTACATATATTTTGTATTTTAGGAATTTCAAATTTTCCAAACTCATTTACTATTTTTTACAGTTTAAATGAATTTTTGCGTGCTTATCTAAAGTAATTCCAAGTTGAACTATGTGTACCTCCAATAAGATTCGAGAAATTGCACAAATATTATATTTAGGTTCATACGTTCTATTCTAACCCATGTCCTAGAGATAGATGACAAATTCAATTATCTTCTATGGAAAATTCAAACTTCTATCTCCAAATTGCCATAGAATAACTGTAATAATATCGAAATCTATCAGAAAATTCTACAAACTGACGTGGCAATATATGTTTGCTCTAAAAGGTTGCTATAAAATTTTAAAATGATTCTACAAAAACCGGAGTATACATTGTTCACAAAATGGATAGATGTATCATATTGTTTCATACAACTCAAGTAAAACTTTAAAGTTTATACACCATAAAGTTTTTTCTTACTCATATACACCTACAACCTTACATATATCCTCCTATTAACATTTGTTGATTTACGTCGCCATTTCTTGTGCAAAAAAGTTGTTTTTTCTATTTTTAAATAACTAATTAAGACACCCTTTGAAGTAACTTGCAAAATAATTATCTTACATACGCCCAATACTTTTTTACATGTTATAAGTTGTCATGTAGAAGTTTCAATAATTTTTAATATATTTGGTATTTTTTTATCATTTAAATGAATTTCTGCATGCTTATCGATATTTACTCCATGTTGAACTACGTGTACATCTGATAAGATTTAAAAAATTGAACAAAAATTATATTTAGTCTCATATGTCCTATTCTAGTCCGTGTCCTAGAGATAGATGACAAATTCAATTGTCTTCTAGGGATAATTCAAACTTCTATCGCCCAATCACCATAGAATAATTGTAATAATATCTAAATTTGTTACAAAACTCTACAAACTGATGTGGCAATATATTTTTATCCATAATCTTGCCATAAAAAAATAAAATAATTTTAATAAAGTGGGACTATACATTGTTCACAAATAGATACATCTCTCACCTTGTTTCTTATAACTCAACTCAAACTTTAAAATTTGAATACCTCATAACATTTTTGAACTTTTATGCACCCCAAATATGGTGAGGGATGAACGTAGATATGTTGAAATACTAATAAATAATCACACATTGGACATGACATGAATTATGTTCAAAGATTTGCAATGAATTGGAAATTGATTTTGAACTTTATGCATTTAAACATTGAATCAAAAGTGTTTTGGCAAAACTTGCATGTTTCTGACCTGATAAAAATATATAAAAAATCTATTTTCAAGTTCTACAAGAGAAACCTAAATTGTAGACAGTTATTCTATCAAATTTCATTAAGAGAAGCCACCACAATAAATTATCAAAGATTCTGCTCAAGATTGAAAGTTTTATTTAAAATAGATAACAAAAGTACCCAAATCGAGCTCAAATTTTTACCAATTACTAAAAATCAGTTAGGGGAGTTATCTTGAATTATTGGGAATTTTTGAATCATAGGAACATGGTCAAACAAATAATCTAGTGTTTCAAAATTGTGGAACTTTTCACCTAACATAGAGCATATTTCAAGGATTTTGGCATTTTTTATGGAAAATAAACATTATCAGGAGCGCAATAAAGTTTTAATCACTATTTTTTGAGGTACAGAAAAATTCACATAAAATAGACAAGTTTCAGTCTTTTGATAAATCAAAGAAAACGAATAAAACTGCTTCCTGCAGTACATGGGCCGAATTCGGCCCACACCTGCGCAGCAACAGGCAGCAAGGGGCACTCGCACAGCCCACCAAGGCCCAGATGGCCTTCTTTTTTTTCAGAAATTTTCAGATTTCAGAGAGAAGCCGAATTTCAAAATTGCGAAACCAATAGCAAACGGTGTCTAAAAATCCTGAAATTTTATGGTAACGTAAAGCAAAGAGTGGAGAACCCATCTTGATTGAAATGGAAGTTTTAAAGATCATAAAATTCCCAGAATTGAATTTTCAAGTGTGGTACTTTTTAAATAATTTGAATTTTTAGGCAATCAAACTTCCTTCAAAAATCACCAACAATTCACTGTGTGCTCCTCATTACATTATCTACCTCAGGGTATTTTTATTTGGTACATTTGTACAGAAATTTTTTTAATTTAAAATCCAAAGTTCCAAATTTGCTTCAAATTTAATTATTTTCACCTACATTTGAAAGTATTTCACCAAACTTCATATGGGATGACTTGTACATGCTAATGATGCATAATGTTGCGGGTTCGATGCACACTTGACTGCCATTTTTTTTCTCTTCTTTCCATTTTAACGTCATTTCTATTTTATGCTTTTTACGTTTCTTTTCTATGCTTGACTTGATGTTACACTGGGCCGGTGTGTGCTACAAGGAAAGAGAGAATTTATCGGGGCCAAAAATATTTTTCCATACAATAAAAATTTTAAAAAACTTGAATTTAAATATGAATAAAATGAGAAGATTTCATATAAGAATATTCTTTTGCAAACAAAATATTATGTAGCAACTTGGATACATATGTGAACTCGGTATCTTACGCTAATGTGTGGGCTCATATTAACTATAGCGTATTTTCTTTATCACCATTGTAATTTGAGCGCGATGGCAAATCCATGACGATTTCTATTTTCATTCTATGACGTTTTCAGAGGTTTGTCATAGAAACTGGGTCCAAATTAGAGCCCATATGGGCTATTTGCAAATCTGCGATGAAAATTCATAAACCGTCATAGATCCTATCTGTTTATGATGGTTTTCGTAAACATCACCGAAAATTTATCATTGATTAAAGGATTTCTTGTAGTGAATATCTACATCCAAACGCTACCTTACATATGTTACTTCGGTTAATGGAAAGCAGGTGTCTAGCAAATAATCGCTAGCTCAACACTCTGAACTCCGTAGCTATTCGATTACAAACCAATAGCTGGATTTGTTTCTTCTTGCACTTACTGGCAGAGGCAGACACACTATAGGTGCATGGTGTACAAATGCACACCCAATAATTTGAGAAACATACATTCAATTAATATTCGTGTTCATAAATGGGCTAGATTATTATAGTTGAGCTGCAACAAATAAATAGTCTCCTCAGAACCCAACTGGGCCAACATGCTAATGTTGGGTGCGGTTGCTTGCGCTAGCCTTAGTAGGAAGGAACGACAAGCCAACCTTATGGTTCGCTTGGCCCATGACTGGAACGGGGAGGTCGCGTGTGTGGTTAATGGGTTAACTGATTCGTCCTTCTCTTTTATGGGCCCAGGGTTTTTCTAGGTGCGTTGGAAATTCAAAAAATTTAGTATATATCTCTGCACGTGTTGTTCTCGTGATGGGAATTATTCTATATTGTTGCCTTTTATTTGAGCCTCAAGGTTTGCCTGAATCTCGCGCCTTGGCGGCAAATAGCTCTGCTCATATAAGCAATTATCACCTGTCCACTCTCATATGCGTCGGTTCTCTTGTATATGTGTGGCTACTTTGTGTTTTTATCCATCCAGTGCTAGATTTCCCAAAACACCTTGAAGCACATTCTTTTGAGTTCATCTGGCTACAAAAGTTGCCTTAGGCGGGGGAGTGAGGATTGGGGAAGGTGGAATGAACAGTTACAAGTAGAATCATGGGGGCATGGTTGTCATTGTAGGGATTAACGACCTTTTCTTGTTACTTTAGCCTGATAGAAGCACTTGAATATCTTGTATTTTTTTGCGGGGAAATCTTGTATTATTAGTGCCGGGATAACATATGTTCATTTAGAGCATATAGAACCTCCCCTAGAATTCTTTTGTTCACAGGAGGAACAAAACTCTTTTTGGAAGTTTAAAATTTTTTTTGTTTGTATGAAATAGTGCAATGTGTTTTTCTTGTTATTATTTCTAAAATTCTTTCTGAAGTTGTTTCTGTTCTACGGTGTGTTATTTCTTTTTTTTTGTTGAATAAGAGTGTGTCATTTCTTTGGGTCAAATCAAATTAATGGATGAATTTGTAATATTTTGTAAGTGCAAGGTTTGTTTTAATATTGTCAAATTCAGTTTTTATATGTTTTTCAAATTTGCGTCATGTCCATGTCCTACCTTTTGTAATCTTCTGAAAAGAAAAAACTTCTGATCTGTAGATGATGTGTCAAGTTATTTGTTTATGGATGGCGTCCTTTTTGTCGATTGATTTGTGCCCAGATTTCCAGCCGACTTTCCCCCCAATTATTCAGTGCTCAAATTCGGCTGATTTTTATCTTCTCAGTCCTCACCCAAATTTTTGTAACTGCAATGGTACGTGACTTCATTATATTGGCTCCAAAAATTGACTGACGGAAGTATGTATTTTACGAGTCATTCCCATTCACCTATTCTATGCTGCCATGATCGTTTTTGCAGCTGCAGAATCGATTTATTTATCTTGAAGGCCATCATTTAGCTGCTAGCATCCTGTTTTTTTTTGGTTGATGAAGGCACAGTTTTTTCAGTCGCATTTTCCCCTACCAGTGTTTGATTAGGGGAATCGAGTGATTTATGATTCCTTCTCACTCAGTTTCTGGTCAGCTGTCCAGTACCCACGTGGTGATCATTGGTCTAAATATTGAGGGATGCAGAAACAATTTTTACTCGATGTCGTGGAGTCATTCCCAAAGTGTTATGTAATGGAAATGTTATTTTTGTCTCACATTCTTTTATTTGAATGTCATAAAATGTCAGATGAATTGATAAGGCCCATATGGTAAGCTGCCTACTTTTGGGCTAAACCCGATTTGGGCCCAACCCATTTTGGGCTTGGCCCATGTCAGACCCATTACATTTTTTTCAGGCCTGATTCATAGACAGGCTCAAGTCAAGCTTGGTCTTCTGGCCTGTTTACTTATACGGCATGATCAATTTCCAAGCCCAATTTAATTAAGCCTAGCCCATTGTTTCGCTCGACAGTTGGGCCAATCAAAGCCTTTTTCGTTACAAATAATAATACAAATCATTCCAATGTAATAACTTGTATTACAATATATTGGCAATTACAAAATAATTCAGTACACACATAACATAAGAACTGACATAAAGTATAACAAAAACAATTATTCTAGAAACCAAATAGAAAAAAATATATATCTAAAAAAGATATTGCATATATAATCTTCTGAATCCTAGACTTTTCAGCAAAGCTCGAGCAATTTTCCGATGAATATGGAGCTAGCACATTCAATCTGATGAAACGGAGCTTCCTGCATAAATAAACTACAGTAAGTATATTTTTTTGGATTGCTAAGGATTAGACACAGAAAATGCATGCTAAGTCGCATGATGGCATCACTGACTTTGTAGAATGAGGAACCGTACAAACATCACATGCTTTAGGAATTAGACTTCCAGTTATCAAATAGAGCTCTACTAGCATGCTTTTGGTGCAGAAAAGACAATTATATTTTTAATTATCTAGAACATTGAGATAGCTTAATAAGGATTCAGCTCAAGAACTAGAATCTGCAACAAGGAGAATACAAATAATTGATATTCAAACACATTTGTTACACATTCCTTTTTTTCTTGGCCCATGCCAGATGAGTATATTAAAGCAATAAATCATGTACGAGAATCATGTACTACATCCCATGACATATCTCTATGCAATGAAAAAGTAAGGCCCTCCACAATGTAGAGTGATGCTAAACAAAATTGGACCGCCACGTCAAGAAAAGAGCATCGAATCCTACATAGCTGCAGTGTCCTGTATGTATATACAGGAACCGATGACATTGTTTTTGGGACCTGCAGAGTTATAAAAAGAAATAAAAAATAGATTCACACACCTTTTGCTCTCCAGTATGTCCTCTCCGGCTCTCCCTTCCTCACACGCGGGGGACGCGCAGCACCAACTAGAAATAATATATTCTATTGACTGGGCACGTTTGTGCTATCTCATTATGAGCGCTTTGCTAGTGATTTTGGCATTTAAATGAACACACACATATATACCAAACATATGTGTTGTAGTGAAATATTCTAGGTATAGTTCTGTTATAATAATAAATAGAATTACTAAATGACGAGTAGCTCTGTATTATGAGAAACTTATCAGAGAAGGTCATATATGTTGTAGTAATATATTCTAGGCATAGTTATTTCTACCGCAAACATGAAGCAATGGTTAATCCGATAAAAGGTTAGTGGTTGAGATTGATCGTGAGAAAAAAAAAGAACGGCTTCTTTTTTTTGAATCGAAAAGAACGGCTTCTAACGGAGGCTAACAGTGTCAGCTCGCGAAAGAGCATCTTTCCTAATTCTGACACATAATGAAATTGCACTCGGTCACGGGCTTCTCCGATCCCACTGCGCTCTCTCGTCTCTCCAATCTCACCACGCATCTCTCATGTCTCTTCCCGTGATTCTCTCCCCTCAGAGGTCGCAGCAGATGAGCATACGCCAACGAGTGGCCGTAAGCTGCGGTGACGCGTCAGGGGATGAGGATAGCACAGCTCCAGTGCAAAGCGGCTCTGCGCGGTTGACCGTCATGGCGAGCATACGGTAGGCCGTGGCGCGCACCTCGCGACCGCGCACCCGATGGAACAGTTTGCTGCTGCTAGCTCCGCTACGCGTTCGGTAGAGGGGGCGGATCAGCTGCTGCAGCTAGCTTCTCGCTGCTGTTGCTGTTTGGAGGCAAATGCTGGTTAGTTTTGGCCAAAAGGCTGCAGCCTTTTTGTCAGATTTTCTTGGCAGGTCCCAAGCTCCAAATCTTCAGCCCAAATCCTCAAGTTCAAGATACAAATCCCAATTTAATCCTGTTGCTCAAATTATTGTTTCAGACTGTTCACATGTCACCCCGATGTTAATCTTTCTTTCTCGTTTAATTGGGTGACAAATTGAATCCAGACTTTGGATTTTCTTCAATCCGTGGCTAGGATTTAGCAACCTAACTTCAAGGATCTCTATAGAAGCTAGAAATCAATCAAAATAGTACAGTCCTCGACAAAATGCTAGAATCAATCTGGACCGAAGCAGATTTCTATTAAATAATTCTATAAATCAGTCTAGATAGAAGCTAGAAAACAATCCGAGCAAAAAATAATTTTCAGATAAAATATTAGAAAATAGAAAAAATCCGGTTTACACTCTCGAACTACCATAAAAGTTCGATTTCAACCTTTAACTATAAAATCGGATAATATAGACCATCCAACTGTCAAAACCGTCAAAACCGTGTAAATTTGGTCCTTTGGATGGTTTAAGTGGTTTTCATTTTGTAAAAATTAAAATATACAATTTTAAACTAAAAAATCATAAGTAATTCATTTTAAATAAAAAAAATACGAAATAGATATCAAAATTTTCTAAAAATATAACCTATCTCTTGACAGTCTACTTGTCAGTTATTCGGATCTATTTTTTATGTTTATAGTATTTGGTTACTTATAGTTATGCTATTATTTTTGAATAAATAAGTTTCAAATAGAGCAAAATAGATAGGTTACATTTTTAGAAAAATTTTGATATTAGTTTCATATTTTTCTAATTTAAAATGGATTAGTTTTGATTTTTAGATCTAATTAGGACTTTTTTATTTTTTTAGAAAAATTATAAAACCACCTTTGAAACCACTCAAAGGGCCAAATTTGTATGAAATTTGTACAGTTTCAATAGTTGGATGGTCTATGTTACTCAATTTTATTGTTGAAGATTGAAAATCGGACTTTTGCGATACTTCGAGGTTATGGTCTTTTCCCTTAGAAAATATAGACAACATCTGTTTTTACACAAATCAGTCCGAAGGTACTGATGGCTCAGCTTAGGACTTGCATATGGCAGTAGGATGAGACGGGGAGGGGGAGAGATAGAGGGAACCAGTGATACAATAAGACAAATGACCATCTAATGCATTCCGACACAAACGCACTAACTATCCTAATGGTGCTCGATGCTGGATATAGAAAGCTCCACATGTAAGTTTTTGGCCTGCGATAAATTTGCTGTTGATGTGAAATCCAATCAACATACTTTGGAACTCCAGGATTGCAACATCACTCCTGCAGTGCTCATGTACAGACTCGTTGTGCGGACTGATCAGACCGGTTCGTTGAAGCACGCCACCAAAATCTAGATCCACCTACCCAGGAGGGGCCCGTTGGGGCTAATGAGGCTAGGGTTGTTCTGAGGTTAATTAGCAGGCCACTCAAAACCGCTCGAACGCCGTAGAGTTGCAAGAAGAAGAATAGAAATTAGGGTATAAAAAAGAGATGAGTTTGGAGATAAAAAAATAATTGCAAGTGTGTTTGATTTGATTGGGCTGCCCTCAATTAGCCGTGGCCCTTCATATATAGGCCGAGAAAGTCGTACCCATTAGAAGTCAGTTTCTAAAGTTTTCCAAATTACAAACCTAAATCTACTCGGATTGCAATAGGCTAGACTGGTCCGACCAGTCTGCAGACCGGTCCGACTAATCTGCCTTGATCCTTGCCAATTTTGGCCACCAACATATGCCCCCCCTACCCTTTTGGTATGCTTTGCGCGCCAAAAGGCAATTCTAAGACCAAAATCATCATGAGGGTGGTGGAGTTTAACACAGAATACACTAGCCATGATAGCTCTAAGGGCTATATTCAGAAATATTGGCCATTTCATCTTCAAACTTCTTGCCACAAACTTGGATAATACTTTTTCAACTATCTTCCATTAAGAGCTCTCAACAAACGCTCACTAGCAGTGTCTCCACCATATATGAGTTTCGGAAGATTACCTTTACAATCTTGTAAGGATCTTCCCAACTTGGAGGCCACTTGCCCGGCAACTTGTTGCTCTTTGTCCCAAGAGGCGGAATCATCTTCCAAACTAGATCACCTACCTAAATTGACTCCTCTTTTACCCTTTTTGTTATAAGCTCCGGCAACCCGGATTTTGACCTTCTCAATCTCCTTCAAAGCCTTCAAGCGCTTGTCGGTTACCTCTATAGGATCAAGGAAACTAACTAGAGGGGGGTGAATAGGCGGTTTTGACTAAAAAATACAAACTCTAAGCAAATTTAATTAGTAATAAGTGAGCTTGTATTTAACTCCTATCACTAGTGGGGTTTTGCAACCTAGGGTGACAAGTAGAAATTCAATTTCTAGTGAAGTAAAGTGCTCAAAGTAAATTGCAAGAATAAATTGAGCAAAGAGATAACCGGGCATGAGACAAGAACTTTTCCCGTGGTGTCGGTGACTTGCCGGTCACCCCTAATCTACATTGAGGTGGGCTCAAAGCTTTCAATCGCTCCTCCATCAAGAACCACTTTTGATCTTGAGCCGGCTTGAATCAATGAGCCTCTCCGAATCTCGATTCCACTAGAGCTGCTCTTCACTACTCCGGTGAGGTGAGCACAAGAACCTCTCACAAACCAAACCGGGGTTCCTCCACACTCTTCTTGAAGGGCTCAACGGTTTCACTTTGTCCAAGCCGTCTAGGAGGCGGCAACCTCCAAGAGTAACAAGCCGATGACGCTTGCTTGAAGACTCCGTAATGCCACAAAGCTCAAACTCTTGATGCAATGCACTAGCATGCTCTCACACTCTCAAGAATGAACAACCAAGCAAAGTGAGTGAGAGAGAGGAGGGAGCTGGCTCTAATATGTCAAGGAAGCTTTTCAAAGTGCCAAGCTAGATCATATAGCCATCCCCTCGGAATCTAGCCATTACACTCAAAACCCGTGGAAACAGAGATTTCGCGGACCGCCCGCCTCACAGATACTGGACTATCCACCATTTAAACCCAACAGCTAGATAAGCAATTAATGCATGTCAAAGTTGACAATTAGAGCCCTCGTGGACCGTCCGCACTCACTAGTGGACCGTACGCCGTTCAAGTCAAAAACCAACAAGAATAGAGGAATGTCTTTGTGTAGTTGGCGGACAGTCCACCCATCTGGACCGGACTGTCCGCCCTTTAACAAGTTTGGACACTAGGGACAGACCGATTAGTTTGGTCCTGCCAAGAAGATCTCCACCGAATGAATCGGTGGGCCTGGAACAACTTTTGTTAGGTGGCGGACCGTCTGCTACCCCTCGGTGGACCGTCCGCCGTTCAACTTTTGGCGCTCACCAAAAACTCCAAGTTTCTATCAAAAACCTTCTGAGAAGATGGCGGACCGTCCGCCTATTTGGACCGGAGGTCCGCCTCAGCAAGTCAGCACACATTTTGAAATTTAAGCTTTGCTATTTCCAAACAAATTTAACCCTCATACATGTAATGCCATTGTTTGAGCAAAATGGTACTATGGAACCGTCAAGCAAAGGCATAACGATCCCTCTTGATAGTACGGCTATCTATCCTATTAATCCAGTCAATTCTCATCCACTAAACACCTTATGACCATCAAAAATGGAAAAGCCCTATCAAATACCTTTGCCTTGAGCATATCCCTTCAACATCATCTCCAAGTTTCTTCATGATGTCAACGTATGCTCATATTCTCATGGACCAACCTGTACTCATTTCTTCCTAAAGAGATTGTTAGTCCACAAATATTGTCATTAATTACCAAAACTTGAATAAGGGTCCTAGATGGTTTCAATCTCCCCCTTTTTGGTAATTGATGACAACACTTCAAAGGAGTGATATAATACCCTGCTGCATGTTGACAAAATATAGCTCAAAGTAACCAGCTGGAGGCACACACTGTGGCTGCATAGGAGGTGGAGGAGGCATGGCTTGCTGATTAACATTGACACCCTCATTTTCAGCACCACTTTCATTTGCATTTTCTCCCTCATCAACCACATTATCAGGGAAAGGAGTCAAAGGCCTATCAAGAAAAGTTGTGTCATTCTTGAATGGTTTGAAAGGCCTATGCATAACCTCACAAAGCCCTTGGAATCTTGTTTTGACCTTGATCAAAGACATCATGTATGGTGCAAAATAAAAGTTCATCTCAAGGTCCACTCTCAAATCACCCAACTAATCCATGATAATAGCAATAACGTCTATCTTGTTATCATTCATCACATGAGAGATCAAGTTCCAATGATAACCTCAAATTTTTCCTTGTTACCACTCTTAGGCATGATAGTGACTCAAGCAATTTTATTTATCACAGTTGGTTGATGCCTAAGTCCTTGAGTACCATCATGCACATGAAGAATTCCAAGACGAGCAGGCTCATAAAACATTGGATAATCATTTTCATCAAGAGGTTGATCATTGAGCATATTGATGTTGTGCTCATCTTTGAGAAAATTATAATCTAATTGATCTGCAGCAGCAAACTCAGCGAATATAGCATGATATCTTCTCTTTCAAGTCATCCAAACTAATGTTTCTTCATCCATATTGATTTCTAGAGTAGCATAGAATTGACAAACAACAGTTTCATTCCAATCACATCTGTGCTGAAAAGAATTTGTAAGACCCATATTCTCAAACTTGTCAACTAGATCAGACATGTGGCTGACTCCTCGTGTAGCCTAGGTCTATAGTTTGATGCTAAACATAGTTTTCTTAGCTACGTGACCAAAGAAGGCATCTTGTTGTACCTGAGTATGGAAGTAAAGGATGTTGATGTTTCTGTCAAGGTTATATTGATTTTTCTGACCTTGCATTTGAGTATTCTTCAGCTGTTCAATTTCTTCCAGGTAAGTTGAGAGCAATAAGATCATGAATATCATCCTCATCACTTTCATAGCAGAATCATATCCCCCACCACCAACTGAGGATTCAGTAGCTAACTCACTAGGGTTAGGACTATAATCATCATCATTTGAGTCATCATCATATTTTCTTTGTCTTTTGAGGGACCAATCTTCTTGATTTTTGATGTAAGACTCTTGAAGATCTTTCTGGGAGGCCTGAGATCATCAATAAGCATAGCCAATATCAAAATAAGAATTCAATATCAATTAGTCCTCTATACATGCTGCTCTGAAGCAAATAGAGACGGGCGGACCGTTCGCCGGTCACTGTTCACACGCGACAGCACAGTAAATCGCTCCAAATTGATCCATCCAAATCTTGAGTTTCAGTTCTGTTATCGCCATAATTTGGCTGGACCAAAAGGTGGGCCGCGAGCAAGATGGGCTCAAAGGATAATTGTAATGGGCTTGCGAATCGGCTCCTGCGCGGGCGGTTTAAGGCCAAATTGGCCATGTATCTAGTTTAAGTTAGTTTAGATGTAGATAGTCAGGATTCGTGTCGTAGTCGATCAGGATTGGTTAGGAGAGGCAAGTCTCTAAACTATAAATATGTATTCTAGACTATGAATAAAAGAAGAAGCATTCGCAAACAACTCTCGGCACATCGCCACCCCTGTTTTAGGGTTTCTCTCGGGTAAGTGCCATGCAGCCCCGATCACGCTTCGCATGATCGGGGCAGCATCGTTCCTACCTATTTATCTTTGTGTTTCTCATACTGAAGCATTGTTGATGGCAAGTAACACTAATTACCTTAGCGCTTACAAGGATGCATCGGCTTTTATATTGTATTCATGCATTGTTTTTTACCCGTAAACGTTTAGCTGTCCTCATGCCCGATCTCGGGTGTAAGGGCAGCACCTTGCTTTATTTTGATTAGTAGATCCAATCTGTTATGGTTAGTCTTTATTCATTAAAGATTTGGCTTGAGATCTGCATGATTAGTCCCTTCAAACGAGTTGAATGATCCGGCAATACATTTGACACTTTATAGTGATCTAAAGAGGGATAATTCCGGAAATTGGCTTTCTGCTGGTTTTTAGGCCTCTGTTTAGGTTGCTATTCTGTTATCTTTCATGTTTGTTAGGCTTAACTACGCGTAGGATGTTCCGGTCACGTGGTAAAAGCTTTAACCGTCGTAGATTGAATTAGCCTGTTGATTACAGAGCAAGTTTATATTATCATCAGATTTGTGTATTATGCTTAAAAAAATAGATTTGTGGCAGAACTGCTTGAATTATTCCAGCTCAAGCACGCTAGTTGTCGCTAGGCAGGCGACAGAAGCTCAACGCACTTCAAATGGAACAACACATTGGTCTGTCGGGTCACCGCCCGATTCAACCACGGTTACAGAGGATCGATGTAGATTTACCTCGCACGAAGACGAGTCCAGCCTTACAACAGCTCGTAACTTTTACACCACAGGATAATTAAATATTATTACACAGGGGTTTTGTTTCATCCTAGCTAATACAAATTTATATAAGCATTATTCGAAACTTCAAGTTTACCAAGCAGTATTCAGAGTTAGCAGCGAAAACAACAACGCGACTACATACGTCGCAGAGGTAGGCACCACACTCAGCCCAAAGCATGGCGTTACTCCAAAAGGTCATTGCCGGCCGAGGATAGATGCCATTCCACAGACCAGCCAAGCGGAACAGTGCCGGGCCAAGCAGACTATCCTCTTCAGTCACGAACGACATACCTGAAAACCATATTACTAGCAAGGCTGAGTATACTAATACTCAGCAAGGCTTACCCGACATTGGGTATACTTAGCCCATATCTAGACCATGATAGGTTGAACGGCTCTAGTTTTCTTTTGCTGAAAAGCAACAAAGAGTATGTTCTTACTTTCATATATTAGCTTTCAGATTCTAGTTTCTTTTAACCATTCTAGGTAAGCACCTATACTAGTCAAGCAAGGTAGATATTAAGCATACATAAAAATTATTCTGTTAACTGTTACTATTATTACTCTATGTGGTAGAAGTATCAAGCAGTCTCAATCTCCGCGAGAAACGAATGAATCTGAATCGAATTTCATAACCTTGCAAGGGATCCTAACTCACACGCTCGGAAACTTAACTTTCCGGGCAACCATTCCCATCTTATTCCGGGGTGTGGATCAGGGCCACCACAAGCGAGTGCAGGACCATACGCACAATCATTGTGCGGGATGTACGCCTACAGCGCGACTACACGCCGTAGTCCCATCCGCTACGCGGAACGTATTCCCACACGTCGGTGCGTGTGTGTGATAAAAACCAAAATTCGAGTGGTGGGGTAAGTCCACTTGCCGGTCCAATCAGGTAATAGGCTTACCGTGTACCATATTTACGGTATGTGGCTATTACTTTCAAACACTTGACCACCACTACCACACACTGCGACCTTATCAAACTTAAATCAACATAGACGGGGTATTCTTTCAAGTCATGAAATCGTACATAAACCCGTCCGTTATCCTTATAGTTGTAACATTCAGGTATTTAGAAATATAGACACTAGGTTTTAGCGTAAAATATGTATGCTTGCTATGATATATGTGAGTAGTACAAAGGACTAGGGGTATAATTGTAATTTCTGTAAAATATAGGTCCTTGAGTGTTAATTGGGGTAAAATAGGAGGTAGCATCAAAACCTAGGAAAAATGTAACACTAGGTGTCAAATTTGTATCCCCATAGGAAAGAAATTGCAAAAGATAGGTTAAATTCTAAGGAAAATGGGTCTTTGTGTGAAAACAGGGACCTAAATGTGATTAAAACAAAAATTATAGGTCCTTTTATGTAAAATAGTTGAAGTGTAAAAGTAACTTCATGTTTACTTAAGGGCTAACATGTAAGAATACAAGTCATCATGACATCACAAGAAAACTTGTAAACATATCCAAAATTTCATCAAATCCACTTGGGTAAGGACAAAAGTATTCAAATTCTACCTTTACTCAAAATTTTAACATGTAAAGCTGCAAAATTTGGGTTTTTGAACTTGAGCCCTAAAACAATATTGTAGATCTTGAAAAACTCTACAACTTTCATTTTGGGCATTTTCTCATTAGATCTCTACATCAGTGGGAAAAATTAGTTTACGGAGAGGCCCCTGGGATCCTTTAATTTTACACATAGGTCCTTCGGACTTCCCCCTCCTCCTTCTTCCCCTGAGCCCCCTCTGTTCCCTGCCTCCCCTGCTCTGCCGCCGGTGCAGCTCCCCCGGCCACCACTGTGCAGGCCGCCGCCGCCCACCTCCTGCTTCCCCTCCCTGCACGCGTCGCCCCTTCCCCTATCCCGGCTCTGTTCCTCTTCCTTGCTGCTCTCCTCCGCGCGCGCCACGGCGTCCCGAGCCGCCTGTCGGGCGCCACGTCATCACCGCCGTGTTCCGTGCTCACGCTTACTTCCTCTCCTCTTCCCTTCTGCCCAATAGGACCAGGAGACCACAGTGACACCATTTGCACTCCTTTTCACCTAGCCGTGTACATCCCGAGCTCCAATCGCTTCCGCCGCCCGCTCCTCCCCTCCGGTGAAGTACTGGTCGCCGTGGGCAGTAGCCATCGGTCCCCCTTTGCCTCTACCGATCCTCTAGCAGGCTTCCCCAACCCCCACTCGTGCTCCCCAGCCAGTAGCCGCAATCCAATTTCAGCCGGAGCATCTTTGCCGGCGAGCTCCACCCGCCGCCGCTCGGCCTCGCCGTGGGCAGCCGCCACCAAGTGCCCCTCGCCCCCATCAACCCCCTTGTGAGCTTCCCCGACCTCTGCTCGTGCTCACCGACCCCCAATCGTCCTCCAATTCCGGCCGGAGCCCCGTTACCGACGAGCGCCGCCACCGCCGCCTCCGGCTCGCCATGGGACCCCTCTCTCCGGCCCTCCTCGACCCCAATTGCCTCCATCCCGAGCTTTCCCACATCACTCTGCAGCTCCTCGACTACTTCCCCGCCACCCCCGACCACCGGAGCACCGTTCCCCCCGATCAACTCCACCGCCGGCCGCACTTTCCTCGCCGCACCGCCGTTGCCGGCCACCCCGACCTGATTCCGGCCATCCTTAGGTGCGCAAGGACCTCGTGGTGCTTCCCTACCCCTCCATCCTCGCCGCCGGCGACCGCCGTCGCCGGGACTGGCCGGTCAAACCTCGCGCCCCTTCTCTGATCGAGGCTGAGGACCACGGGTTAGAAGGTGCAAAAGCTCAGGGGGCTATCTGCAAAGCCCAGACACATATGAATAGTACCCTAAGGACCCCCTCGTGTTAATTGTGCTGTCCACTTTGAAATTCCATATCAATTCAAGGAAAAATCAAAAAATACAAACTAAAATTTGTTGGAATTCTCTTTTTAAGATCTACAACTTTCCTTAAAGGATGAATTTCAGTTTCTGAATATTTTGTGCTCTAAGTTAAATGTTAAGTTTAATTAGTTGTAGGATTAGGAAATGCATAGTAATTGGTAGAAAAATGATAAAAATGTGAAACTAATTGTATTAGTTTTGTTTTGACATGTAGTTTTTAGGAAAAATAATTGACCTACTTTTTATATAATATTTTCTTAATATGGGGTTTAATTATGAATAATGGATGGTTAACCTTGTATAATTAATATCTGTGGATTTAAATGCTCAAAAATCATGAAAATATTTTTTTGAAGCACTATTCTTAAGTGGTGTAATCTGTCACTAAATTTTCACCCTAAGATTAGGTATAAAATCACCAAAACAAACAAAGCATACTATGATAAATGTTATGCCCTTATCTAGATATAATAAGTCTATGGTTAAGTAATAACCTAGGGTTAGTATAAATAATTAGTTAAACAAATAAATGAAGTTAGTAAATATAATTAATTTAAATGTTTAAAGCTAACCCAACCTGCTACCGAATGCCATTAGTTAAAAGTTTAAGGTCATCGACCCTATTACTTAATGTAACTAAATAGAATAATGAATACTCGATAAATGACTGCCCAGTAGGGAAAATAAAAGATATGTTCAAAAAATAAGTTATATTTTCTTGGATTGCAACTTTATCGTAAAATAAAATAAAAGAGTATGCATCCCTTAAATTACATCTTTGCATATCATATAGACTCGACTACTCTCGCCGACGGTGACTACGAGCTGATCCTGGATCAAGTCGTAGAAGATTCTGAAGACCCCGAGAACGCCGTCGAAAGTCTAACTGAAGCTCCGAACCAAAGTTCGGAAAACTTTGACGCTACTGCCCCCAACCCTACGCAAGAAGGCAAGCCCCGGACATAACCCCTACTTTATTTACACTGTAATCTATACTATTTATATATACCTCTATGCATTACGTTCTTAGGAGTTGTTTGGGAACCCTAGTTGCATTTTCCTAGGAACCAATATATTGGATATTAGCACTTGAGTTCGAATAGTTGCTATGCTAATAGGACCGGTAGAAGTCGGGTGATTTCCTGTCACTCGCGCGATTTAGGAGTTGTAATGTTTACATTCCTACAATCACTATAAGGATGACGGACGGGATTCGTGAGAGGTATCATGGTTAAAATGATACCCCGTCTGTGTTGTGGAATTTGATAAGGTCGCAGTGTGTGGTAGCGGTGGTTAAGCGTTTGAAAGTACTAGCCACATGCCGCGAAATATGGTAAGCGGTAAGCCTAGTAACCAATCGGCCCGAGGAGTGGACATACCTCCCACCACTCGTATTTGGTTCTTCTGTTTACTTGATTTGACGTGTGGGAATACGTGTTGCAGGGCAACCAGGAGTATGGTCATGTAGTCGCGCTACAGACATACGTCTTGCACATGTTGGATGTGCATATGGTCCTGCAGTCGCTTGTGGTGGATCTGATCCACGAGTCCGAATGAAAGGCAAACGGTTGCTTCGGAACCATCGTTGGATGTTCCAAGCGTGTGAGTTAGGTTTACCCTTGCAAGGTTGAAATTCGATTCAGGAATCGTCCGTTTCTCGCGGAGATTGAGACTGCTTGATCCCTTTACCACATAGAGTAACAAGAGCAACTTTGTGATTATCAAAGATGATGGTTGGCTAAAGATTCTACCATGCTTGATTAGCTATAGGTGCTTATCTAGAATAATTAATTACGTAGAACTGGAAAGCTAAAATTTGGAATTAAGGATCCACTCTTTGTTGCTTTTCAGCTGAAAACTTTACCCATAACCAGTAAAGCTATTATAAGTCTAGTTACATGGCTAAGTATACCATGAACGGGTAAACCTTGCTGAGTATTAGCCTACTCAGTCTTGCATTGTGACTTTTTGTTCAGGTAATCCCCTGACGACTCCGCTTAGCCTATGCCATGGCCTTACTCTCTGCCTGATGGTTGGTCCATGGAATGGGACCCGTCCCCGGCCAACACAGAGCCCTCCGAGTGATATCATGCTAAGGCTAGCATGATATCCGTATTGACGACGAGTACAATGTCCGTGTTTTAAACTCCGCTGCCGTGACTTGAAACTTAAACTGTTTTGTAATAATTTCCCTCCGTTGGGAACTAATGTTACTTTTAAACACTCATGTAATATACCTGCCTGTGATGTAAAATGTAATAGAATTTGTATCTCTGGACTCGCCTTCATGCGAGGTACCTTGTTTGATCCTGCAGTCGGTGGCTTATCGGGACGTTACCCGACAGGCCAAAGGATTATACCGTTTGAAGCACGTTGGAGCCCTCAGGAGTGGACTCACGTACTTGAACCGGTGTAATTTAGGTTGGTTCTGCCACAGCTGGTATCAGATCTAACAAGTGTACACTGGAGATGTGAATTGCCTTAGAAATGCTTTTAGTATAAAATTTGGCCAATGAAGTATTTTGCAAAACTACGTTGGTTTCGTTAAGGATTGTGCTTAGTACGTAAAGCCCTAGGGTGATGTTTATTAAGGAAAATAGAGGTGGCTATAGTATATATATATAATGCTAATTCCCAGCATTACTTTTCTATCAAAATTTAAATTTATGCACAATCCGACTTTACATTCTGTAACAACACCTTCGGTGATGAGGTAAGAAGGTAAGGATCCTCAGCCTACTGAGGGAGTTTGGCCTTCCCGTCGGTGATGCGAACCGAACGCTGTTTCTCAAGCAGTGGCCTACTTGAGATGCTGCCAATATATCAACTTAGGTTGAATATATTGGGAGTAGATGGTTCGGTGCAGGGTATGGCGATCGCTGTTCATACTCCCGCATTATGTGGTACCCCCGTTAATACATTGTTTCGATGACGTATGTTAACGTTGTCTGTACGGCGGTAATGGTACAGATGCTGTTTCTATAGTGAACAGTAATGATTGGGGACGCTTTCATGACATGCTGGTATAAAAGGTTCATTGAATATATATTGTGACTTTCTGTAGGTACACTAACCATGATTACAAAATTAGGATGGATAGGGCTTATCGACTAGTTAATAGTGAGAGATGTATGTGTTATGCCACCGAAAGTAATCACGTAAGTCCGAAGATATTCGGTAGTTGTTTTTGGTTGTGAGGTTGAATAGTACGTGCATGCATAATACATTAATCAACAAAATGGGTGCTTAATTTTGTTGCTTTCCTAAGGATAGGGGACATGTTGGTTATTCTTAGCCTGGTTTCAATAGAATCCTTTAGTTGGGTATCTTAAGTATCTCTCTGATTTCCAGCCTTTGATGTTATCAAAATCAGTTGTCTCGTTCCATTTACCTTGTAAGTTCTCAGCAGGGTAAATAAATTTCATCATCTGAATTCTTGTTTCAGATGGTTGGAGCCACACGTGCAACCCCGGAAGGTTTCCGGGTAGATCAGGCCAGCGATTCCCAACAACCGCCACCACCACCTCCAAATCTAGCTGAGGTTATGGCTCAGCAAACCGAACTTCTTAATCTATTGATACAAGCACAGCAGAATCAACAACGCCAGCAAGCACGAGGAGTTCGTGATGAACCTCAGATGGCAACCTATCAAGATTTCGTCAGTACCCAGCCCCCGCTATTCAGCGAAGTGGAGGAGCCCTTGGATGCCGATGCTTGGCTCCGCACCATTGAATCTAAGTTTGCTCTTCTTACAGTTCCGTGTGCGGACTCTAATAAGGCTCACTTTGCTGGCCAACAATTACGTGGAGTTGCTTGTATCTGGTGGGATAACTATTGTGCCATGTGGGCTGATGGCCATGTTATCTCCTGGGAAAAGTTTTGAAATGCTTTTAGAGCACATCATATACCTGAAGGACTGATGGAGCAGAAACTGAATGAATTCTTGGTACTCACCCAAGGCAACCGCACCGTACTGCAGTATGCACAGGCTTTTAATCACCTGTGTCAGTACGCGGGTTATCACGCGGATAGTGACACCAAGAAACAAGACCATTTCCGTCGAGGCTTGAGCACTAAGCTCAACGAACGTTTGAGCCTTATCAAGGTAAATACCTTTAGCGAGTTGGTTAATATGGCCCTGACTCAGGAGGATTGCATCACGGCACATCGTGCCAAAAAGAAGCGAAGGATTTTCACTGGACCCGCGGGCGTTCAATTCTCGCGGTATCAGTTTGTTCTGAATGCACCGCCTAGAGCGCTACAGTGAAATGCCCCGATCGGCAGACTGGTTTTCCGGCCGCCTCAACAACAAGGAGGATATAGACCTCCTGCATTTCTGCAACAACCACAACAATCGGGCTCACGGTCAAATGTTCAACAAGTCCAACAGAGAAGCAGCACTTATCGCTATTTAAATTGCGGGAGTGCGGATCACTTCATCAGAAATTGTCCGCAGCCCAAGAAACCTAATCAAGGGTAGAGTTCCAATCAGAGTATTTAGAACAAGGGCAAGAGGTCAATGATGCAAGTCCGACAAGGGCAAGTTAATTTCACCACCCTTGCAGAACTTCCGGACGGAGCCCCCGTCATGTCGGGCACATTCTCTATTCACCACAAACCAGTTGTTACATTATTTGATTCAGGAGCAACTCATAGCTTCATTAGTAACAACTGTGGTACCCGAATAGGACTTGATCTTTGCCCTACTAAGGGGTCATATATGATTTCTACCCACGGAGGAAAGATTACCTCTAACCAAATGGTTAAAAGTGTGCCAATTCAGTTAGGAAGTAAACTAATCAAAACTGATTTGGTACTACTAAATTTAAAGGATATTGATGTTATACTTGGGACAAATTGGATGACTGAACATAGAGTGCGGCTAGACATCTCTTCCCGAGTTATTGAGATTAATTCACCACATCAAGGAGCAACTACCCTCTATCTGCCTCAGCAGGAGTATCTACACTCTTGTACTTATGCCATCACAGATATCAAAGTAAAAGATATTCTTGTAGTCTGTGAGTATCCCGATGTCTTTCCAGATGACTTGCCTGGAATGCCACCAGACAGAGACATCGAGTTCGTCATTGAACTTCAACCTGGTACCGCTCCTATTTCGAAACGGCCATATCGTATGCCTCCAAATGAGTTGGCCGAGCTAAAGATTCAACTCCAAGACCTTTTTGATAAAGGTTTCATACGCCCAAGTGCCTCACCATGGGGCTGTCCTGCTCTTTTTGTAAAGAAGAAGGACAATAGCCTAAGGCTATGTGTCGATTATCGTCCACTCAATGCGGTCACTATAAAAAATAAGTACCCTCTTCCCCGCATCGACATTTTGTTCGACCAACTAGCTGGAGCTAAGGTCTTCTCCAAGATTGACTTACGCTCTGGTTATCATCAAATTAAAATCAGGCCTTGTGACATTCCAAAAATCTCGACCAGATATGGACTATATGAATATCTAGTTATGTCATTTGGGCTTACTAACGCACCGGCATATTTCATGTATCTCATGAATTCAGTCTTTATGACGGAACTCGACAAATTCGTCGTGGTCTTCATTGATGATATTCTGATATATTCCAAGACTAAGGAAGACCATGCCAATCATATACGTGTCATTCTTCAACGACTGCCTGATCATCGCCTTTATGCCAAATTCTCGAAATGTGAATTCTGGCTAGATAGTGTGAAATTTTTGGGACATACTATCTCTAGTGAAGGCATATCGGTTGATCCAACCAAAGTCCAGGAGGTTATGGATTGGAAGCCTCCAACTTCAGTCCATCAAATCCGAAGTTTCCTTGGATTGGCGGGATACTATCGCCGATTCATTCTAGACTTCTCTAAGATAGCTAAACCCATGACTGAGCTACTTAAGAAAGAAGTTAAGTTCCGCTGGGATGATAAGTGTGATGAAGCATTCCATGCCTTGAGAAAACTTCTAACAACCGCTCCAGTGCTAGCTCAGCCAGATAATACCCAGCCTTTTGATGTCTATTGCGATGCTTCTGGAACTGGCCTTGGTTGTGTTCTTATGCAAAACAACCGGGTCATTGCCTATGCATCCCGAGCACTCCAAAATCATGAGAAAAATTATCCAACTCTTGATCTTGAATTGGCAGCAGTTATTCATGCTCTCAAGATCTGGAGACATCATCTTATGGGTGCTAAGTGTAACATCTCCACTGACCATAGGAGCCTCAAATATATCTTTACTCAAGCTGACCTGAATATGAGGCAAAGGCATTGGTTGGAACTGATCAAAGACTACGACCTTGAGGTACACTACCATCCTGGCAAAGCCAATGTGGTTGCGGATGCACTTAGCCGCAAGGCACATTGTCATTGCTTATCCATAGCAACTTTCAGTGATACTCTCTGCAATCAGATGAGGAAACTCAATTTAGGGATTATTCCTCAAGGTAGTCTGAATCTATTGTCTATTGAATCTACTCTTCAAGATAGAATCATCATGTTGCAATTACATGATGAGGGTATCAAAATTATCAAGCTCAAATTATCTCAAGGAGAGGCCAAATATAAGTGTTTTCACACTGATCATCAAGGAATTCTATGGTTCAACAATCGAATCGTTGTACCTAAGGATCATCAACTTCATAAACAAATCCTTGATGAAGCACATCTATCCAAATTCTCTATTCATCCTGGTAGTACCAAAATGTATCAAGATCTTCAACAAAATTTTTGGTGGACCAGAATGAAGAGGGAAATTGCCAAGAATGTATACGAGTGTGATACGTGTCAGAGAGTCAAAAGCCAGTTATCTAAAAGCATCTGGTACACTTCAACCACTACCCATCCCGTCATGGAAGTGGGAAGACATTAGTATGGATTTCATTGTAGGTCTTCGCAACACGTCCCAAAAACATGATTCCATATGGGTGATCATTGATAGACTTACCAAAACTGCTCACTTTCTTCCGGTGCATACCACTTATTCTGCCAAAAAGTATGCCGAAGTCTATCTGGATCAAATTTTCGGTTGCATGGTGTCCCTAAGACCATCATTTCTGATCGAGGGGCCCAATTCATTGCACGCTTCTGGGAACAATTGCAGACTGCTCTGGGAACCAAACTAATTCGAAGTTCTGCATATCATCCCCAAACCGATGGACAGACTGAGCGAGTTAACCAAATCCTTGAAGACATGCTCCGAGCTTGTATTATACATTATGGTGCAAGCTGGGACAAATGTCTCGCCTTGGCCGAGTTTTCTTACAACAATAGCTATCAATCTAGTCTTCGGATGGCTCCATTTGAAGCGTTATACAATCGAAGATGTCGAACTCTTTTGAGTTGGTCTGAGACCGGCGAACGCAAAATCTTTGGACCGGACCTGGTTGTCGAAGCCGAAGATAAGGTCAAGATTATTCAAGCCAACCTTAAAACAGCTCAGTCCAGATAGAAAAGCTATGCAGATAAAAGAAGGAAACCTCTGCAGTTCCAAGTAGGAGATTTTGTCTATCTCCGAGTATCTCCTACCAAAGGTGTTCAGCAATTCAGCATAAAAGGAAAGTTAGCTCCTCGATATGTCGGACCCTTTGAGATCCTTAAAATTTGTGGCCTAGTGGCTTACAAAATTCGCCTTCCATCTCAAATGGTGTTTTCCATGTCTCTCAACTTAAGAAGTGTATCAAAGTACCCACGTAGATCGTTGAAACCCATGCCATTGAGATTGAACCTGATCTATCTTACGCCGAACAACCTATCCAAATCTTGGATACCAAGGAAAAAGTCACTAGAAGAAAGAAAATCAAGATGTACAAGATTTTATGGGACCATCACACCGAAGAAGAAGCAACTTGGGAAACAGAATCCTATCTTCAACAAAATTTCCCAAACTTCCTTCAAGCCAATCCCCAAATCTAATCGTCAGATTCTCTTCTGCCTTCGAATCTCGGGACGAGATTCTTTTTAGGGGGGAAGGCTGTAACATTCGGGTAATTAGAAACATAGACACTAGGTTATAGCGTAAAATATGTATGCTTTTATGGTATATGTGAGTCGTACAAAGGACTAGGTGTATAATTGTAATTTCTATAAAATATAGGTCCTCGAGTGTTAATTAGGGTAAAATAGGAGGTAGCATCAAAACCTAGGAAAAATGTAACACTAGGTGTCAAATTTGTATCCCCATAGGAAAGAAATTGCAAAAGATAGGTTAAATTCTAAGAAAAATGGGTCTTTGTGTGAAAACAGGGACCTAAATGTGATTAAAACAAAAATCATAGGTTCTTTTATGTAAAATAGTTGAGGTGTAAAAGTAACTTCATGTTTACTTAAGGGCTAACATGCAAGAATACAAGTCATTATGACATCACAAGAAAACTTGTAAATATATCCAAATTTCATCAAATCCACTTGGGTAAGGACAAAAGAATTCAAATTCTACCTTTACTCAAAATTTTAACATGTAAAGCTGCAAACTTTGGGTTTTTGAACTTGAGCCCTAAAACAATATTGTAGATCTTGAAAAACTCTACAACTTTCATTATGGGCATTTTCTCATTAGATCTCTACATCCGTGGGAAAAATTAGTTTACCGAGAGGCCCCTAGGATCCTTTAGTTTTACACATGTGGCAGAACCAACCTGAATTATACCAGCTCAAGTACGCGAGTCCACTCCAGAGGGCTCCAGCATACTTGAAACGGTATAATCTCTTGGCCTGTCGGGTAGCATCCCGATAAACCACCGATACAGGATCGAATAAGGTTACCTCACACGAAGGTGAGTCCACTGATACAGTCATTATCATATTTTACATCATGGGAATTACATTACAAGAGTTTCTAAAAGTAGTACGAAGTTACAAATTTAATAAAACTATTACAAACTGTTAAAGTTATGGTTTTTGGCAGCGGAAAACATACGCGATGATTCACAACACGTCGTCAAGACGGATGTCATGCTAAGGCCGGGCACGACATCACTCGGTATCATCAGTGTTGGCCGGGGACGGATCCCATTCCATGGACCAACCATCTGGAAGAGCACGGGGCCAAGATAGAGTAAGAGTAGGGTCTTCAAAGACTTTACCTGAAAAACATATAACTAGCAAGACTGAGTATACTAATACTCAGCAAGGCTTACTCGTCTCATGGTATACATAGCCATGTAACTAGACTTATGAAGGCTTTTAGCTTTGGGTAGAGTTTTCACCTGAAAAGCATCAAAGAGTAGATCCTTAATGTCAACTTTTAGCTTTCAAGTTCTATGTGATTATTCATTCTAGGTAGGAACCTATAGCTATTCAGGCATGGTAGAAACTTTAGCCAAACATCATCTTTGATAACCATAACATTGCTCTTGTTACTCTATGTGGTAAAGGTATCAAGCAGTCTCAATCTCCATGAGAAACGGACGATTTCTGAATCGAATTTCAGCCTTGCAAGGTAAACCTAACTCACACGCTTGGAAGATCCAACGATAGTTCCGAAGCAACCGTTTGCCTTTCATTCCGACTCGTGGATCAGATACACCACAAGCGACTGTAGGACTATACGCACTTCCAAAGTGCAGGATGTACGCCTGTAGCGCGACTACATGTCCGTACTCCTGGTTGCCCAGCAACACGTATTCCTACACGTCGAAACGAGTAACAGGAAGAACCAAAATACGAGTAGTGGGAGGTATGTCCACTCCTCGGGCCGATTGGTTACTAGGCTTACCACTTACCATATTTCGCGGCATGTAGCTAGTACTTTCAAATGCTTAACCACCGCTACCACACACTGCGACCTTATCAAAATCAACAACACAGACGGGGTATCATCTCCACCATGATACCTCTCACGAATCCCGTCCGTCATCCTTATAGTGATAACAGAAATGTAAACAATACAACTCCTATAGAGCTCGCGAGTGACAGGCAATCACTCGACTTCTACCGGTCCTATTAGCATAGCAGCTAATCGAACTCAAGTTCTAGTGTTCAGTACATCGGTTCCTGGAATTATGCAACTAAGGTTTCAAGCAATTCCTAAGAAGTTAATGCATGGAAATATATAATAGATATAGATGGCAGTGTAAATAAAATAATGGGTTATGTCCGGGGCTTGCCTTTACTGGTGGGGCTGAAGTCAGGGATGTTAGTATTATTATCTTCCAAACTTTGGTTCGGGGCTTCAGATAATCCCTTGGTGACGTTCATTTGGTCTTCAGGAATATCCTCTGTAGACTCCTGGGAGATCTTGTAGGTACCGTCTGCGGAAGTAGTCGTGTCTACATGCAATGCAAACATTACATTCAAAGTGTGCACATAAAGCTATTTTACTTCATGATAAAGTTGCAATTCAACACTCACTTAACATATTACTCGTATAACAATCAAAAAGATCTGAAACTAAACTTAGACAGAGCTTTAGGTGGACAATCAATTAAGATGGGCTATTTGTTGAAGATTACAACAGAGTTGATGGGAAACAACAGGGGTTTAGTCGATAGAATTGGTAAAGAAGGGAGCTCTCTATATAGTTTTAGGAAATCTGCTGATTTCTATTCGGAAGAGAAATCGGCAGGAGCAATCTCTGTATAAGAGTAGAAAAGATTAGCCGATTTAGGTTCACTTGAGGTTAAACCGGCTGATATAGAGAGAAACGTTGAAAGTACAGTACTCCAAGGATAGGACAAGGAAGGATCTTGCCGATTGGAGTATCAGCATGCTTTTGGTCTATCTAATTGGTTGGTGTATTGGTCCTGGCCTTAACCAATGAGGATGCATCTGGTTTAGCCGATTGATGTGCTTTGGTCGTGCCTAACAGAGGCGTGTCTACTGTGTTAGCTTACTGATCTAGGGTTGTGTACTTTGGCTTGTGTAGCTGATTGATAGGTGCATTGGGTTCCTAATTGATCGATGAAAACATCAATTACTTTAGCAAAGAGGTGTTTCCTAAAGCAACTGTGTCTTAACTGAGATGTGCTTAAGTGTTATCCTAGGTAACTAGGTGTGGTTGTATCGTCTTGATTACGTCAGCACAACAATTGAGTGATGTACAGCCGATGGGGTTATCTAAGTTAGACCTGTTACAAGAACTAGGTGGAGCAGAACACTAATATCGGACTAGGCTGATGAGACCATAAGTGCAGAATTAAACTAAAGAGGATGTAGTTGATAGGTTTGTGTCGATGGAGATATGTTCTACAGATGTGCAGCCGATTGGAGTGTGGTTGAGGGTATGTGACCAAGAGGTATATAGCCGATCTCTCAGCCGATAAATCGGCTGACAGAAGTGTGTGGATAAGGATGGGAAAACTAAAGATTGATCGGCCATATTTGACCGATATGAAAAACAACTAGAATCGGCTTGGATCGGCTGATAGCAAGAATCCTAAGATCGTGTGTGCATCTCCAATGCATCGACTATGTGCAGCCGATGTAGGATAGAACAAAAGAATTATATTGGCAGTAGTCGATACTAGAAAGATGATAACCATATCAGCTAATCAGCTGATGGTAGAAGCATATCACAAGAAATGCATCGGCTGATAGCTGTTACACAGAAACATCATAGACTCAAAGGAAACGGATGCTTAGCGACTGAGCCACTAGCTGATGCTGAAGTATAGTTGCAGAGATGTATTAGCTAAGCAGCAGATACACACGAACTAACAAGGATCTTTATGTGAAAAGGACCTTAAGGAAACGGCAATCAAAGCAAGGACAAAGTCTTGATGGCAGGGATATGAGCACTCGTGTGATAGGATTAACTAAATGTCACACATCTCTACTTAAGACATACATCCTATGGTTTATCTTTCAGCTACAACACATGCTTAACACATAAGATACAAATAAAGCACTCATTTCCTAGTATTTAACCTAGACCACAGATCAAAGACTTTCAACTCACGATCACAACATAAAACTTGTAGATTTTTACCTAATGATTCAAACAAAACTGATTTTGTATTTTTATAAGTTTCTTATGAATTTCCATGGAAAGTAGAAGTTCACTGATTTGAAATAAAGAAGGTTCTGGAAAATTTACAGAGAACATCCTAGAACTTTCTAAATCGAAGCAATTAAGTCCCTGGTAGGGGAAAACAGAGAATAGGAAGATAACGACGATGTTCTGGCAAAGGGGTCGCCGGTATTAGGAAGATTCAGTGGATCAGGGAAAACCTTGGGGTAACCTTAGTTGTGGAGGAGAATAGGCAAAAAGTGAATTCCCGCGACGAACAGGATTGGCGACGAGAAGAGCTTGACAGTGGCGAGGTTCCGTGGGTGACGAAGAAGCTTGCTAGGGAACTGTAGTGGGTGGAGGATGGCCGGAGGGGTAGTCTCCGCGATGACCCGTGGTGACGGTGGTCGGTCGAGCGATCAACGAGGGGTAGGAACTGCTGGACGTCGTGGACCCCTGGGACGAGACGATAGAGCCGAATTGGTTCGCTATGCCAACTCCTTCGCGAACCTCAAGGTTTTCCTGCTCACGGGCTAAGTCTCCACTGCTCACGCGCGTGTGCTGCAGAAACACGGTCGGCACACCCGCGTAGCCTCCTGCGCGCTGTTCTCGTTCTGCTCTCACACCACTGGCCCTCAACTTGCTCGCGCGTGGTCTATTGCCCTGCACGCGCACACGACTGCGGAATCGAGCCAAGCCAGTCACTGGTAAAACACTTTCGCTCGCACTTGCGAACGCGCTAGTCCAAATCCGCCCGGACCTCCGAGTCTTGCAACTCCGCCGTCCTCTCCACCTGCTGTGACACCATCAGGGCCGGCTTACCACCGCCGCCGGTCTTGCGCTGCGTGTCAAACCCGCGCCGCGCTGTTTCCGCCTCGACCGCCTCGTGCTGCTGCATAACTTCTCCTTCCGAGCTTGCCGCACCACAAGCGTAGCCGCATCACTATCCGTGACCTCACCCGCCCCACGCCGAGCACTCGACGTGGTCGAACCATGGGAGGAGGCCCTGGACGCCATGCTGCTTGCAGACAAACTGCTGCCGAACCCGCCTCTGCTGCTCCTCTGCTCTCTTGCGCGTGCCTCTGCTGCACGCACGTCCACTCCTTGCTACTCCTCTTCCTCCTCATCTGCTGTACCCACGCCGCCCCAGCCTTGTCGCGCCGCACCTGCACACCGTTGCCCTGCACACCGTCGCAACATCCGCCCGACGGCGTCCTGCACCCTTGACGCCTCGTCCAGCAGCAGGACCCTCGCGTTCTTCAACACCGCGCGCGCCAGCATTTCGTCGAACACCTTAGCTGCATCCTCGATACGGCCAATTTTGCACCACCCAGAGATCACCGTGGCGTAGGTGTATGTCACACCCGATTTATAAAGAACATAAATCGAGCAATCATATATGCGCTAGGATCAAGTCACGCATATATACAACAGAATCATCAAGATATCACAACACATATCACGAATAACGATAACATAAATCGTAAATGAATTATTTGATTACAACCGAATCAAGAATCGGTTTGAGAGTTGCGGAAGCGTAAAAATGAAGTACATGAAGAGCTGGGCGCCACAGGGACGTCGACTGGGAGACAAACGCCTAGAAGACGTCGAAGCCGCTGACGTAGTCCTCCACGTTGCCGGGCACTGAGCAGCAGTCGAAGATATCCAAGAGAACAGAAGAGTAGAGAGGCAAGTGTGAGTACAAACTCGTACTCAACAAGTATAACACAAACTATGAGGCTCTAGGCTGGCTGACTCAACTGCATTAGCTTTTAGTCTTGGCAAATTTTATTAAAACTATTTACTACAAGTGGATGGGTTACCATAACCTAGATTATATAAGAAATTAATTAGTATTAATTAAGAACTACTAAGAACCATCCAAACCACCAAGATAACCCCACTAATCAGACGGAGGATCTGGGTTGCTCATGACTGTGAGCACAGCTGATATATCAGTTTTACACTCTCGAGAGGTTGCACAACTTTACCCACAAGTCGTGAGCTACGCTAGTTGTTCATCACACTTCCTTAGGTGAGATGGCTAGCAAGCACAATGCGAGACCATTACACAGGACCACGTTGGTAAGGTGTAACCGCTAAGGATTCTGGATCAGCGACGATGGGGCCCACCTCCAGGGGTACAAGCACACAGCACAGACCAAGCCGGAGGAGCAGGGACCATTGAAGCCTACCACCCCTCTTGCCCACGCAGGTAAGTTACTCCCGAACCAACACGACCTAATTAGTAAGTCAAGACCGTCCCATTCCAGTCTTGTGGTTGCGCGGTTGTCTCAGGTTGTCGCTCTATGAACCGGTCCTTATGGAGAGTGGCCAACCAAGCACTAAGCATCGTGCTGGCCCTCTAAACCAAGTTTCTAACAAAACACCTTTTATGGAGACGTGAGCCACTCAAGCACACAGCACAGAGGACCACTCTCAGGATTAAATTGCATAGATCCATTAATCAAATTTAATTAAAAAGGACCAACGAGTGTGTGAGAGCGCCGCACCTAGCACAACTAACCACAATGCAACCCAAGGTACATATATAAAGGATAAAGGTGGCTAGGAAGTCCTTATGGGCATACAGAATTAAAATGCAGTATGAAATTGTATTAAAAAGTGATAGGAGGTTCATGTTATACTTGCCTTCCTCAAAGTTCTCCTGCTGCTGCTCAAAAGCTTCAGAGGATGGTGGCTCCTGGTACTCGTCCAAAGGCTCAGCGTCTACTCACGATCGTAATCATCAAGCATGGTCCACACATGCACACACATGCAAACAAGAACAAAAGATAAGAAACAGTATAACATTACATCAAAACAGCACACAAGACTAGTCTAATGCTATTCTACACGTTGCAACGATCACGGGAGCGCAAGAATCAACTAAAACGGAGCTAAGACGTGAAATCTAGGGCTAAAACAAGGTCCAGGGGCTTTTCTGTAGGAAAACAGGAAAACCAGGGGGTTCTGTGCAAAAAAACCAGGGACCTAAACGTAATTAAAGGCTAGACATAAGGTCCAACACGCTAAAACCTTAGGGCTAGACCGCGAGCACTAAAACCTGAAAGCTCAGGGGCATAAACGATAAAAACAGGACTAAAACGTAACTACCTTTGAACTAAAGAGTACTGCGGGTTGATTTCTCCAAAAGACAGGGGCTCTTTAGCAAGATTACCGGGCCGAAATGGTATCCTTTATTCTGGATCGTCAGATCTAATCCCAACGGCCCAGATTAGATCCATCTCGCGAAGGGGTACGCGCTCACCACGGCCACCCGATCTAAATCGGTCGGTTGAGATCTGATGCCGATCTGGATCTAATCCAGATCGTTGGTTCGAAATCGAGCGGTTCGGGTTGAGTACCGGTCTGGATCTAATCCAGACCGTTAGATTCGGATCGGGCAGCTGAGGAATCTCCGGCCGGCTCCGGCGGTGGCGAGACGTTGGGTGCAGCGGAGGGCGACGGTAGCTCGCCGGAGTCCATGCGATTGGACTCTTCCGGCCTCGATTCGGGGTACGGCTAGCACAGGGAGAGAGAGGGAAGCACGGGGAATAGACCTAGGGGGTTCGGGAATGGCCAAATTGGCCGTAGCGGCGGGGCGGCGGCGGCGGGCGGCTCGAAGCTCCGGTAAGCCCGCGCGGCTGCAGGAAAACAAGGCCGAGGGAAATAAACGAGGCGGGAAGCATCCTTACCCCACCAGGGTAAGCCCACGGTGCTTGAGCGACGGAAGAGGGCGACGAGGAGACGGCGCGGCGGCGGCCCGTGGCTCGGCGGCGGCGGCGCGTCCGGTAGCTAGGGTTGGAGGCGTGCGGGGGTACGGCAGCGGCTAGGGAAAACCCTAGGCGCAGGCGCAGCTCTAAATAGGGCGGGGTTAGGCCTTGACGTGCGGGTCAGGGCGGACACGGGGCGGTCGGGCGCCTGGCCGGCGATCTCGGGGCCGTTGCGCCAGGGAAGAAAGGGGAAGAGGGGGAGGACGCTGACGCGTGGGACCGAAGAGGCAGAGAGAGACGGAGGGAGAGCGGGCGCGCGGGCGGGGAGGGGGATGGCGCCGACATGCGGGCCCGGGTCGTAGCGAGAGGAAAAGAGGGGAGGGCGCGCGGGGTGCTGGCTGGCTGCTGGGCCGTGCGCGGCCCACGCGGGGAGGGGAAAGGAGGGAGGGGGGCCCGAGGGGAAGAGAGAGGGAGAGGTGAGTGGGCCGGCGTGGCCCATGCGTGGGAAAGGAAAGGGAAGGAGAGAGCTGGGCTGGGCCAAGGGGTTTTGGGCTGCCCTCTCTTCTTTCTTCTTCTTTTCTTTTTCTTTTCTACACTCAAACTATTCAAACAAATCTATTTGAATTCAAATAAATTTGAATTCAAACCCTATAATCTCAACACAAATAAAACAATGCGCCAGCATGAATGCACAAACATGTTGATCTTATAATAAATTTTATTTTCTTATATTATAAAATTACTTTAAATATAAGATAAATTAGGGAAAACCCTGAAAATTTTATTTAAGCCCAAATAAATTCCTTAAAATTAGGGAAAATTACCTTAGGGTGTTACAAACCTACCCTCCTTACAGGAATCTCGTCCCGAGATTCGGATAGGCTAGCTAGCAAAGAGATCGGGGTATGTCTTCCTTAGCTCATCTTCTCGTTCCCAAGTAGCCTCATCCTCCGTGTGATGACTCCACTGAACATGGCACATCTTGATTTTCTTGTTCCGGGTAACTCTCTCAGACGTTTCCAGAATCTTCACCGGATGCTCGATGTAAGTCAGATCCTCCTGCACATCTAACCCTTCTAGCAGTGCTTGCTCTTCTGGCACCCTCAAGCACTTCTTCAGCTGAGACACGTGGAACACATCGTGCACTCCTGAGAGATTGAGAGGCAACTCCAAACGATATGCCACCTCACCTTTCCGTTCCAACACCTTGAACGGACCAATGTATCGAGGGGCTAGCTTCCCTTTCACGTTAAACCTGCGGATTCCTCTCATCGGCGAGACCTTCAGGTACACATGGTCACCCACTGCAAAGGTCAGATCTCGACGATGAACATCCGCGTAGCTCTTCTGTCGAGTCTGTGCGACCCTCAGGTTCTCGCGCACCTGCTGTACCAACTGTTCTGCCTCTTCAACAATATCTGGACTGAATACCTGCCTCTCGCCAATCTGATCCCAATACAGCGGAGTCCTGCACTTCCGACCATACAGAGCCTCGAAAGGGGATTTCTTCAGACTGGCCTGATAACTATTGTTATACGAGAACTCCGCATACGGCAGGCATTTATCCCAGCTGGTACCATACTGAATAGCACAGGCTCAAAGCATATCCTCCAACACTTGGTTGGTTCTTTCTGTCTGCCCATCTGTTTGAGGATGATAAGCGGTACTGAAGCGTAGCTTCGTATCCAACGAATCATGCAACTGCTCCCAGAACCGGGGAGTGAACTGAGATCCTCGGTCAGATATAATCTTCTTCGGAACTCCATGCAGACAGACAATCCTAGAAATGTACAACTCTGCCAGTTTAGCACCGGAGTAGGTAGTGTTCACCCGGTCCACTACTACCCATATGGAGTTGTACCCTTTCTGAGTACGAGGCAGGCCAACAATGAAGTCCATAGTGATCTCCTCCCATTTCCACTCTGGAATCTTCAATGGCTGCAATAGACCTGCCGGCCTCTGATGCTCTGCCTTGACACGCTGACAAGTGTCACAGATAGCCACGTACTCCGCAACGGAACGCTTCATTCCATACCACCAGAATCGTTCCTTGAGATCATAATACATCTTCGTGCTGCCTGGATGAATAGAGTACGCTGTATCATGAGCCTCACTCAAGATCAGCTTTCTGAGATCTGCTACATCTGGCACACATATCCGGCCCTTGTACCCCAAGGTACCCTGATCATCCTCTCGAAAATGAGGTGCTTTGCCAATCTTGATCAGTTCACGGATCTCCTGCAACTTCTTATCATCTTTCTGATGCTGCCTGATCTCCGCCTCTAGAGTGGGTTCTGCCTCGAATGATGCACTCGAGGTGTGATGCAAGAAACCCAAACTCAACTGCTCAAATTTCTCGCATAACTCCGGAGGCATCTGAAAAGCCACGGCCATGTTGACATAGCTCTTCCTGCTCAGAGCATCTGCCACAACATTAGCCTTGCCCGGATGATAGTGGATCTCCAGATCATAATCTTTGACTAGTTTTAGCCATCTTCTCTGCCGCATGTTCAGCTCACTCTGCGTGAAAATATACTTGAGACTCTTGTGATCGGTGTAAATGTCACACTGCTGCCCAAACAAGTAATGCCTCCATATCTTCAGAGCATGCACAACTGCGGCTAACTCCAGATCGTGAGTGGGATAATTTAGCTCGTGCCGGCGCAACTGCCATGAAGCATAAGCTATCACTCTGCCTTCCTGCATCAGGACGGAACCAAGACCATCCCCCGAAGCATCACAATATACTGTGAACCTCTTGCTCTGGTCTGGCAGAGTAAGGACTGGCGCCGTAGTCAACCTCTTCTTCAGCTCCTCGAAGGCATTTTGACGCTCATCAGTCCAAGAGAAATCCACACCCTTCTCCAGTAAGGAAGTCAAAGGCTTCGCAATCTTGGAGAAATTCTCAATGAACCTCCGATAATATCCTGCTAAGCCCAGAAAAGAGCGGACTTCCTTCACCGTCTGTGGCACAACCCAGTCAAGTACATCCTTCACCTTTCCGGGGTCCACAGCAATACCTCCCTTGGAGATCACATGAGCAAGGAATGGAACCTCGTCAATCCAGAACTCGCACTTGCTGAGCTTGACATACAGCTTGTGCTCTCTGAGTCTCTGCAACACCAGCCTCAGATGCTTCTCATGCTCTGCTTCTGACTTGGAATATATCAGGATATCATCAATGAATATCACCACAAAGGTGTCCAGATAATCCATGAAAACCTTGTTCATTAGATGCATGAAGAAAGCCGGAGCATTGGTCAAGCCAAAAGACATGACCGTATACTCGTATAGCCCATACTTGCAGGTGAATGCCGTCTTCGGGATATCCTCGGAACGAATCTTCAGCTGGTGATAACCCGAACGTAGATCAATCTTCGAGAATACACAAGCACCCTGAAGCTGATCAAAAAGATCCTCGATGCGAGGCAATGGATGCTTGTTCTTGATGGTGACTGCATTCAGATCCTGATAATCGACGCACATTCTCTTTGTGCCATCCTTCTTCTCTACAAGCAATACAGGAAAAGCCCAAGGAGAGAAACTACGACGGATATAGCCCTTGGCTAGCAACTCATCGACAGTCTTCTTAACTTCCTCATGTTCAACGGGTGCCATACGATAGGGTCTCTTAGCAATAGGAGCTGTGCCAGGCAAGAGATCAATAGAGAACTCAATGTCGCGATCAGGCGGCATACCTGGCAAATCATCCGGAAAGACATCCGGGAATTCAGACACCACGCGAATACCATCCGTGGGTCTAGCCTCCATCTGATGAAGAAATCCAGAAGGCCCCGAAGCACTGACTGTGACCTCCTGTCCATCCGGTGCTGACAAGTGGACAGTCCTCTGAGCACAGTCAATCTTGACACCCCATCTAACAAGGGTTTCCATTCCCAAGATCACATCGATACCCTTGGTGTCTAGCACCATCAGATTCGCACTGAACTCTACCCCTCTTATGACAACACTGACTCTGGGATAGAAGATATGAGACCTCAACTGTTCTCCCGGTGAAGATACTAACATGCCCCTCTTTAATGTGCTAGTAGGAATACAATGATGCTCGACAAAAGACTGAGTGATGAAAGAATGCGTAGCACCAGTATCAAAAAGCACTGTAGCAGGATGGGTGTTGACCATAAACGTACCAATAACCACGTTAGGAGCCTCGGCCGCTGATTCGGCCGTCACGTGGTTCACCCTGCCCTGAGCTGGGGCCTTGGGCGGTGCTGCACGCCCCTGCTGTCCTGCCTGCGCCTTCCGAGGATAGACGTTGGCATAGTGTCCCGGCTCGCCACAGTGAAAGCACACCCGTGGGAGTGCTGGAGCCTGCTGCCCGGCAGTAGGAGTGGGCACTCCCTGCCTCGGAGCTGGTGGAGCCGGAGGCGCTGGAAGCCTCTGACCCTGTCCTGCCTGCTGCTGAGGACGAGGAGGAAACTGCTGCCGCTGCTGGTACTGCTGGGGCGGCCTCTGCTGCTGCTGCTGTGGATGCTGATATCGGGGACGAGTGTTGCTACCCGACGAAGATGGAGCCATCTTCCTCTTCTTATCCTCAATCTCCTGGTGCTTACGCTCGGTGTTGAGGGCAGCATCAACAAGATGGTTGAAACTGTCGAAGCGGTGGTTCAGGAGCGCATACTGGATGTGATCATCCAGCCCCTCCTTGAAATACTCCTGCTTGTCGCTATCACGGGCGACGTCAGCAGGGGCATAACGGGCCAGCTGAAGGAAACGGTCACGATACTCCGTCACCGTCATCGATCCCAGAAATATCGAACACAGATAACAAGGATAGAATCACTCAATATGTCAGGCTTACGAAAGAGATCAAGGATAGATCGAAGCTCAAAAGAAGTTGCAGGGAATTCCATTCAAATTTACCTGCTTAAGGGCACGGAACTCCTTCTGCTTCATCTTCATAATGCCCTCAGGAATGTGGTGGCTCCTGAAGCGCTCACGGAATTGGCCCCAGGTGAGAGAGTCGCGGTCCTGAGCGGGGTAGGACTCCCACCAGTCGAGAGCGGAGCCTCGCAGCTGCCCTGTTGCATATAGAACCCTCTCCCGGTCGTCACACTGCGCAACAACCAACTGGCGCTCCACCGAACGAAGCCAGTCATCCGCCTGGAGTGGATCCGTGGCGTGAGAGAAGATCGGAGGATGACCTCTCAGGAAATCCGCACGCCGATCACGGGGCTGAGGCGGCGGTGGAGGCGGCGACTGGGCATGGATCTACTGCAGAGCCTGAACGGTATTGTTCAGGGTCGCCATCATCTGCATCTGGAGCTGGAAGAACTGCTCAGGGGTCCGTGGTGGCGGCATCGGCAGCGGCTAACCAGGACTCTGGTTGTTCTGTTCCTGCTGGTTAGAACCGGAACCGGTGCGCCTGGTGTTCACCATCTGATTGCAACAAACGAAATTTTATGAGAACGAGATATTGTGCAGCTGCGGAAATGAAACTTCGGAAGGATATGACAGAGAGAAAAGGAATATAGGTTTTACCCCCAACGTTCTAACTCAATTTTATTATTTAGTTCAAGTTGTGTTAGGGTCGATTTGCATGAGCAAGTTTAACTACTAGACTATGCAATCAACCAAAAATCCAAATCAAACATTTGCACAATAACAAACATTCAATATTCACAACTTAGTCGAGTTTATCACACCACTCAACTAACACACTCGTCCTAGCGTATTTTCGTTGGGATAGCTTAAACTTATAGCTTACAGGGTTAGACACTCAGGCCAACGTCTACGGAAAACTCAAGCTATTTCTCAGAAGAGACAGAAGAGAGATAGCAAATCAAGGACTTAAGACTCAAGGAATAGAAGTAGGAAATGATGTTTGAAGATTTGCGGAAGCAAGGCAAGAGAAAAGAAGTCCTAAACTCGTCCAATTCTATCTAGGCTTCGTCCTACAGTCGATATGGCTCTGATACCAATCCTGTCATACCCGATTTATAAAGAACATAAATCGAGCAATCATATATGCGCCAGAATCAAGTCACGCATATATACAATAGAATCATCAAGATATCACAACACATATCACGAATAACGATAACATAAATCGTAAATGAATTATTTGATTACAACCGAATCAAGAATCGGTTCGAGAGTTGCGGAAGCATAAAAATGAATTACATGAAGAGCTGGGCGCCACAGGGACGTCGACTGGGAGACAAACGCCTAGAAGCCATCGAAGCCGCTGACGTAGTCCTCCACGTTGCCGGGCACTGAGCAGCAGTCGAAGATATCCAAGAGAACAGAAGAGTAGAGAGGCAAGTGTGAGTACAAGCTCGTACTCAACAAGTATAACACAAACTATGAGGCTCTAGGCTGGCTGACTCAACTGCATTAGCTTTTAGTCTTGGCAAATTTTATTAAAACTATTTACTACAAGTGGATGAGTTACCATAACCCAGATTACATAAGAAATTAATCAGTATTAATTAAGAACTACTAAGAACCATCCAAACCACCAAGATAACTCCACTAATCAGACGGAGGATCTGGGTCGCTCATGACTGTGAGCACAGCTGATATATTAGTTTTACACTCCCGAGAGGTTGCACAACTTTACCCACAAGTCATGAGCTACGCTAGTTGTTCATCACATTTGCTTAGGTGAGATGGCTAGCAAGCACACTATGAGACCGTTACAAAAGACCACGTTGGTAAGGTGTAACCGCTAAGGATTCTGGATCAGCGACGATGGGGCCCACCTCCGGGGGTACAAGCACACAGCACAGACCAAGCCGGAGGAGCAGGGACCATTGAAGCCTACCACCCCTCTTGCCCACGCAGGTAAGTTACTCCCGAACCAACACGATCTAATTAGTAAGTCAAGACCATCCCATTCCAGTCTTGTGGTTGCGCGGTTGTCCCAGGTTGTCGCTCTATGAACCGGTCCTTATGGAGAGTGGCCAACCAAGCACTAAGCACCGTGCTGGCCCCCTAAACCAAGTTTCTAACAAAACATCTTTTACGGAGACGTGAGCCACTCAAGCACACAGCACAGAGGACCACTCTCAGGATTAAATTGCATAGATCCATTAATCAAATTTAATTAAAAAGGACCAACGAGTGTGTGAGGGCGCCGCACCTAGCACAACTAACCACAATGCAACCCAAGGTACATATACAAAGGATAAAGGTGGCTAGGAAGTCCTTATGGGCATACAGAATTAAAATGCAGTATGAAATTGTATTAAAAAGTGATAGGAGGTTCATGTTATACTTGCCTTCCTCAAAGTTCTCCTGCTGCTGCTCAAAAGCTTCAGAGGATGGTGGCTCCTGGTACTCGTCCAAAGGCTCAGCGTCTACTCATGATCGTAATCATCAAGCATGGTCCACACATGCACACACATGCAAACAAGGACAAAAGATAAGAAACAGTACAACATTACATCAAAACAGCACACAAGACTAGTCTAAAGCTATTCTACGCGTTGCAACGATCGTGGGAGCGCAAGAATCAACTAAAACGGAGCTAAGACGCGAAATCTAGGGCTAAAACAAGGTCTAGGGGCTTTTCTGTAGGAAAACAGGAAAACCAGGGGGTTCTATGCAAAAAAACCAGGGACCTAAATGTAATTAAAGGCTAGACATAAGGTCTAACACGCTAAAACCTTAGAGCTAGACCGCGAGCACTAAAATCTGAAAGCTTAGGGGCATAAACTATAAAAACAGGACTAAAACGTAACTACCTTTGAACTAAAGAGTACTGCGGGTTGATTTCTCCAAAAGACAGGGGCTCTTTAGCAAGAATACCGGGCCGAAACGTTATCCTTTATTCTGGATCGTCAGATCTAATCCCAACGGCCCAGATTAGATCCATCTCGCGAAGGGGTACGCGCTCACCACGGCCACCCGATCTAAATCGGTCGGTTGAGATCTGATGCCGATCTGGATCTAATCCAGATCGTTGGTTCGAAATCGAGCGGTTCGGGTTGAGTACCGGTTTGGATCTAATCCAGACCGTTAGATTCGGATCGGGCGGCTGAGGAATCTCCGGCCGGCTCCGGCGGTGGCGAGACGTTGGGCGCGGCGGAGGGCGACGGGAGATCGCCGGAGTCCATGCGATTGGACTCTTCCGGCCTTGATTCGGGGTACGGCTAGCACGGGTACAGAGAGGGAAGCACGAGGAATAGACCTAGGGGGTTCGGGAATGGCCAAATTGGCCGTAGCGGCGGGGCGGCGAAGGCGGGCGGTTCGGAGCTCCGGTGAGCCCGCGCGGCTGCAGGAAAACAAGGCCGAGGGAAACAAACGAGGCGGGAAGCATCCTTACCCCACCAGGGTAAGCCCACGGTGCTTGAGCGACGGAAGAGGGCGACGAGGAGACGGTGCGGCGGCGGCCCGTGGCTCGGCGGCGGCGGCGCGTCCGGTAGCTAGGGTTGGAGGCGTGCGGGGGTACGGCAGCGGCTAGGGAAAACCCTAGGCGCAGGCGCAGCTCTAAATAGGGCGGGGTTAGGCCTTGACGTGCGAGTCGGGGCGAACGCGAGGCGGTCGGGCGCCTGGCCGGCGATCTCGGGGCCGTTGCGCCGGGGAAGAAAGGGGAAGAGGGGGAGGACGCTGACGCGTGGGACCGAAGAGGCAGAGAGAGACGGAGGGAGAGCGGGTGCGCGGGCGGGGAGGGGGATGGCGCCGACATGCGGGCCCGGGTCGTAGCAAGAGGAAAAGAGGGGAGGGCGCGCGGGGTGCTGGCTGGCTGCTGGGCCGTGCGCGACCCACGCGGGGAGGGGAAAGGAGGGAGGGGGGCCCGAGGGGAAGAGAGAGGGAGAGGTGAGTGGGCCGGCGTGGCCCATGCGGGGGAAAGGAAAGGGAAGGAGAGAGCTGGGCTGGGCCAAGGGGTTTTGGGCTGCCCTCTCTTCTTTCTTCTTCTTTTCTTTTTCTTTTCTACACTCAAACTATTCAAACAAATCTATTTGAATTCAAATAAATTTGAATTCAAACCCTATAATCTCAACACAAATAAAACAATGCGCCAGCATGAATGCACAAACATGTTGATCTTATAATAAATTTTATTTTCTTATGTTATAAAATTACTTTAAATACAAGATAAATTAGGGAAAACCCTGGAAATTTTATTTAAGCCCAAATAAATTCCTTAAAATTAGGGAAAATTACCTTAGGGTGTTACAGTGTACTTATCAGGGTCGATGCCACCGTGTTCCCACATCTCGCACAGAAGTCCTCCACCGCAACTCCTCCTGCGCGCGTGCCTGGTTGCCATCCACCGCGCGTCCATGCTCCAGCGCCCGCTGCCAGCACTCGCGCCGCTCGCCCGCGCCAGCCACTCGGGGCCGCCCTGCACCGCGCTCGCTCGCGCGCTCCAGCCCACCGCCGGCTCCCGCGCTGACGTGGGCGCAGGCGACGCGGGCGGCGCAGGAGCGCGCTGGAGCGGGGCGCGCTGGAGCTGGCGGAGCGCGCGGATGCGAGGCGCGCGGAAGCTGGCGGCACTGGAACAGGCGGCCCGAGCGAGCGATGGCGCGCAGGCGCAGGTGGAGCTGCGGGCGAGCGTGGCGGCGTGCAAGCAGAAGAAGGGCGGCTGCAGCACATGGGCGGCGCGGGCCAAGGACGCACGCGGCACAGGCGTACACGGATGGCGCTGAGGCGCGGCAAGGCCGGAGCAAGCGCGGGTCTGGCAACAAGAGAAGGAGGAGGAGCTGTGCAGGGCAACGACATGCAGAGCGACGACGTGCAGGGCGGCGACATGCAGCGCATGGCGGTGTCCCCGCTGGGCGAGCTCAGGCCGCGACTGAGTTGGTGTGTGTGGCAGAACTGCTCAAATTATTCCGGCTCAAGTGCGTTATTGATCGCCGTACAACTGCAATCAGCTTAACGCACTTCAAACGGAACAACCCTTTGGTCTGTCGGGTCTCCGCCCGATACAACCACGGTTCAGCAGGATCGAAGCAGGTTTACCTCGCACAAAGGCGAGTTCACATCACAGAATAGCTCATCAATTTTAATTTACAGCCATATATATGCATTATTACAAAACGAGTTCAAAGAGAAGTAAATTTATACAACCATGTTCAAACTGACAAGCGTAACAGCTTGTCTAAACTTACAGCGGAAGAAAAAGTTTTACGCGACTACACACGTCGCGAAGGCGAACGCCAAGCTTAGCCCAGGGCTTGGTGTCACTCCGGAGGGTCAGTGCCGGCCGGGGACGGGTCCCACTCCACGGACCAGCCAAAAGGAACGGACGTTGGCCACACAAGGTTGTTCATGGGATTTTCGAAGGTTATACCTGAAACAGATATTGGCAAGGCTGAGTATTCTAATACTCAGCAAGGCTTACCCGGGGCTGGGTATACTTAGCCCATAACTAGACTCATGAAGGCATTGTAAAGGCTCTGGGTTTATTTTCAGCTGAAAAGTAACAAAGAGTATGTACTACTTTCAAGTTTTAGCTTTCATCTTCTAGTTGAGTAATTATTCTAGATTAGCACCTACACTAAGCAAGCAAGGTAGTGATTATCATTCATCCAGATTATCCATCATTAGTTCCACTTCTTACTCAATGTGGTAAAAGGGATAAGCAATCTCAATCTTCGTGAGAGGCGGACGATTCGAATCGAATTTAACCTTGCAAGGTAAACCTAACACACACGCTTGGAATACCAACAGGGTGTTCCGAAGCAACCGTTTACCTTTCATTCCGACTCGTGGACAGGCCACCACAAGCGACTTGCAGGACCGTACGCACATCACTCGTGCAGGACATACGTCTGTAGCGCGACTACAAAACCCGTATTCCTGTCTGCCATGCAGAACGTACTCCCACAGGTCGGTGCGTGTGAACATAACATAAAGATCGAGTGGTGGGAGGTATGTCCACTCACCGGGCCGATTGGTTACTAGGCTTACCGCTTTACCATATTTCGCGGCATGTGGCTAGTACTGTTCAAACGCTTAGCCACCACTACCACACATATCGACCTTAAAGCTTTTATCAACACAGACAGGGTAAACTTCCAGGCCATGATACAGCACATGACCCTGTCCGTCATCCTTATAGTGGTTGCAGGAATGTAAACATGCAACTCCTATATCGCGCGAGTGACAGGAAATCACTCGACTTCTACCGGTCCTATTAGCGGAGCATCTATCCGATAAGGACTCGGGAGCATTACATTGGGTTCCTAGAATTCATGCATCTAGGGTTTCACTTCAACTCCTAGACTTAATGCAAGATGTAATATAAATAAGCATAGATTGCAGTGTAAATAAAGTAGTGGGATATGTCCGGGGCTTGCCTTCTGGAGTGGGGTTGAGGGCAGGAGTGTCAGAGATTTCCGAACTCGGGTTCGGAGCTTCAGTTAGTCCCTCGACGACTTGCGTTGGATCTTCTGGAAAGCCTTGGTCTTGTCCTAAGACCAGTTCGTAGTCCCCGTTGTCGAGTGTCGTTGATTCTATATGAGATGCAATAAATTAAATAAGGTGAAATTTAAATTTAAAATTTCACATTTCAAATATTATAACTCATCCAATTAACACACAAACATGCATAAAATATAGAGGTTTTAGATTTAAAACACAATTTATAAAGATATGGTAGAGTTTATTGCAATACGAACTAAAATATTTAAATTAAATTTGAAATGAACCAAAATTTGAATTCAAAACTTTTAAATAAAAGATTATAGAAATTTGATTGTATTTTAGACATTATAAAATATCACATTAGTGAATGATAAAAGATTCCAATTAGGGAAAGGTTATATATTGGGTTTATTTCAAATTTGAAAGTTCCAAAATAAAAGAGGTTAAGTTTAAATCAAAGTTAAGTTTGTAACTTGCACAAAGTTATTTAGAGTTCATAGAACATTCATGCCAAATTTCATAAGTAACCAAACATGGAATGACAAGGTTAAGTGTTCATTACCCCTTAAACTTAGATTTAAAATACAGATAGAAATATTTTGTTTCAAACTAAGCTCTATTAACAAAAGTCATAGAGTTTGAAATCTATTTTCTAACAAAACTGGTTTTGCTATTTTTGGATTTTTCTATGAATTACTACGAATTTTACAAGACAGGGAAAGCTCTCACATGAAATAACAAGCATCCCTTACAAACTAGTCCCTGCATTTTACAACTAACCCCCTGGAAAGAAAACACAGAGGGCAATCAGGTCCAGGGCCATGGCCGGCGGTGGGGGAGCACATGTCCGGCCAAATTCCGGCCGGGAAAGTCGCCGGCGGCGAGGGGGAAAGGGAGGGGGAGCACGAGGAGGTCTTGGGCTACCTGTGGGTGGTCTTGGGAAGGCTCGGGGTGGCCGGAATCGGGCTGCCCACGGAGGGCCGGACCGGCGGCCGGAGGCGCACGGCGGCGGGGTGGTCCCGGCGTGCGGGGAAGGGGAGGAACTGGCTGGGGAGGTGCGGTGGGGCACGGGGAAGCTGGTGGCGCTACTGATTTGGGAAGGGGAAGGGCGGAGGGTGAAGTTCCACGGCGACCCGAGCTCACGGCGGCATTAATGGAGGCGGCAAGCTCCTGTACGCGCGCGGGGAGGGTCTGGGGCGTCGTTTTATAGGCAAACGGGGTGATGGCGAGCCGCTGGCGCCACAGAGCAGAAGAGAGGGGGATAAGGCTTGCCCACGGGGGTTTTGCGGCGGCGGCAGTAACTGCGGCGTGCAGCTCTGCACAGGCGCCGTGGCGCGCGGCTAGGCGCCAACAGGGGAGGGGTGAAGCGGTGGACGAGCGGAGGGACGACGCGTGGACGGGGGAGAGCAGGGGGATGGACGACGGCGGCCAAGGGCGAGGTACTGCGCCGGCGGCAGGAGCACCAGTTGTGCAGCGGCGCAGAACAGAGGAGCAGGGCGCCAGGAGGAAGAAAGGGGATGAACTGAATTGTGGACTGATCTGTAAATTCAGAGAAAGGCAGGGACCTTACTGTAAAGGACTTGCAACTTTTAAACCAGTGCTCAAATGAAGATGGTCCAAAAAGCAAAAGTGCATGGTTTTTCAAACTCTACAACTTCTCTTTAAGGTTCATCTGCTTTTGAGCAATAGTTTTGGAAATTAGATAGACTTAGTAAAATCTTCACATTTTATGTAAATCCCATAAGTAAGATTGCTTTTACACATATACCCTATGGTAATCTCATATATTTTTGCAATTTAACCACAGATATCACTTTTGCAAACTAACCCTTATGCTTTTTAAACTCTTACCCCATCTTCACCCATTTTGCATAAAAGGACCTTTAGTTAAATTTAATTACATAAACATCCCTCCTTCCATAAAATTGCATACATAAAATACACATTTGCCATACTTTAAACATTCAAGCATACCAAAACTCTAATGTGTGACCAAGCTAATTACCTGAGTGTCACAGCCCTCCCCCCTAAAAAGAATCTCGTCCCGAGATTCCGAAGCAGGATAGGACAGGATGATTAAGCTCGAAGATTGGTTTGGAAGAAATCGGGAAAGTTGTGTTGAAGATAAGATTCGGTTTCCCATGTTGCCTCTTCCTCTGTGTGATGGTTCCAGTGAATCTTGTACATTTTGGTGGTCTCTCTTCTGGTACTTCTTTCTTTCGTGTCGAGGATTCTGATTGGATGTTCTGTATAGGTCAGATCTGGTTCGATTTCGATAGCTTGGGAATCGATGACCTCAGTGGGGATCTTAACACACTTTCTAAGTTGGGATACATGAAAGATGTTATGGATGGCCGCTAATTGAGGTGGAAGTTGGAGACGGTAAGCTACAGGTCCACAGATTTCAAGGATTTCAAAGGGTCCGATGTATCGAGGAGCAAGTTTCCCTTTTACACCGAATCTTTGAACACCTCGGGTGGGAGATACTCGAAGATATACGAAGTCTCCGATGTGAAACTGTAATGGTCTTCTTCGTATATCAGCGTAGCTTTTCTGTCGAGATTGGGCGGCCTTTAGATTGTTTTGGATAAGCCTAACTTGATCTTCTGCTTCCATAACTAGATCGGGTCCAAAAATTTTACGTTCGCCGGTTTGTGACCAATTCAAAGGAGTTCGACATCGGCGACCGTATAAAGCTTCAAATGGGGCCATCTTAATACTTGTCTGATAGCTGTTATTGTAAGAGAATTCTGCTAATGACAAGTATTTATCCCAGTTTTTGTCAAATTGGAGTACACAAGCTCGGAGCATATCTTCTAGAATCTGGTTTATTCGCTCAGTTTGCCCATCCGTCTGAGGATGATAGGCGGAGCTTCGAATTAACTTAGTTCCAAGAGCATCATGAAGTTGCTCCCAGAATCTAGCAACAAATTGCGCTCCACGATCAGAAATGATCGTTTTAGGTACTCCATGAAGACGAACAATTTGATCTAAATAGATCTCGGCATACTTCTTGGCAATATATGTAGTATGCACGGGAAGGAAATGTGCAGTCTTGGTTAATCGATCAACGATTACCCAAATAGAGTCATGCCTCCGAGAAGTGTTGGGCAAGCCAACAATAAAGTCCATACTGATATCCTCCCACTTCCACGAGGGAATGGGTAGAGGTTGAAGGATACCAGCAGTCTTCAAATGACTGGCTTTGACTCTTTGACAGATATCACATTCTGACACATATTTGGCAATCTCTCGTCTCATACGAGTCCACCAAAAGTTCTGTTTCAGATCCTGATACATCTTCGTACTGCCGGGATGTATAGAGAATTTGGACAAGTGGGCCTCGTCCATGATTTGCCTGCGGAGCTTATGGTCCTTGGGTACAACAATACGTTCGTTGAACCACAAAACTCCTTCAGGATCTATTCGGAAGCATTTATACTTCCTTTCTCCTTGCATTAGCTTCTGTTTAATGATTCTAACCCCTTTATTACGCTGTTGTGCTAGAACAATGCTATCTCTGAGTGTGGCTTCAACCGCAAGATGGTTTAAGTCACCTTGGGAAATGATCTCTAGGTTGAGCTTACTCATTTCCCAACAGAGAGTCTTGTTGAATGCTTCAATGAATAGGCAAGAACAATGCGCTTTGCGACTAAGAGCATCCGCAACGACATTGGCCTTGCCTGGATGATAATCTACTTCCAAATCATAATCTTTGATTAGTTCTAGCCAACGTCTTTGCCTCATATTTAAGTCTGCTTGGGTAAAGATATATTTGAGGCTTTTATGATCAGTATAGATATGACATTTCGTACCCATCAGATGATGTCTCCAGATCTTTAGGGCATGAATAACAGCTGCGAGTTCGAGATCATGAGTGGGGTAATTTTGTTCATGAACAACCCTAAGTGCTCGTGATGCGTATGCAATTACTCGGTTGTCTTGCATAAGTACACAACCAAGTCCAGTTCCTGACGCATCACAGTAGATGTCAAAAGGTTTTGAGACATCTGGTTGAGCTAAGACTGGAGCAGTCGTAAGATGATTTCTGAGAATATGAAATGCATCTTCGCATTTTTGATCCCAAGAGAATTTTACACCTTTCTTTAGTAATTCGGTCATAGGTTTGGCTATTCTAGAAAAGTCAGGAATGAAACGGCGATAATAGCCGGCTAGACCGAGAAAACTACGAATTTGATGGATGGAGGTCGGGGGTTTCCAGTCCATCACTTCTTGTACTTTACTGGGATCGACAGATATTCCGTCACCAGAAATGGTATGGCCCAGGAATTTGACTGTATCTAGCCAAAATTCACATTTAGAGAATTTGGCGTACAGATGGTGGTCTCTTAATCGCTGAAGGATGACATGGAGATGTTGAGCATGATCTTCTGAATTTTTAGAGTAGATCAAGATGTCATCAATAAAAACTATGACAAATTTGTCAAGTTCTTGCATGAAGACAGAGTTCATAAGGTACATGAAATAAGCTGGAGCATTAGTGAGACCAAACGACATGACAAGATACTCGTATAGACCATACCGAGTGGAGAAGGCTGTTTTTGGAATATCACTGGGCCGAATTTTAATTTGGTGATAGCCGGAACGAAGATCTATTTTAGAAAACACCCTGGCTCTGGCTAACTGATCGAAGAGAATATCAATGCGGGGTAGAGGATACTTATTTTTGATGGTCACCGCATTGAGAGGACGGTAATCGACACATAGCCTCAAGCTATTGTCTTTCTTTTTCACAAATAAGGCTGGACAACCCCATGGTGATGCGCTTGGACGAATGAAGCCTTTGTCTAAGAGATCTTGGAGTTGGGTTTTTAATTCAGCCAACTCATTAGGAGGCATACGGTAAGGTCTCTTAGAGATAGGGGCTGTACCAGGTTGGAGTTCTATAATGAACTCGATATCTCTGTCTGGAGGCATTCCAGGCAAATCGTCTGGAAAAACATCAGGATACTCGCAGACGACAGGGATATCTTTTAACTTGACCCCAGTGGTAGCATAAGTACAAGGGGTGAAGTGTTGCTGTTGTGGAAGATAGAGAATGGTTGACTCACTCTCAGGTGAATTTATTTCTATAGTTCGGGAAGGAATATCTAAGGACACATGATGCTGGGTCATCCAGTTCATACCCAAAAGGACATCCATTCCTTTTAGGTCTAATACTAGCAGATCTGTTTTGATCAGATGACCACCCAGCTGAATTGGTACCATTCTACAGATTTGATTGGACAAAATCTTACCACCAGGAGTTATAATCCTATAGGCTTTATTTATATAACCGATATCCAAGCCCATTTTGGTCCCGCAATCCATACTAATAAAACTATGGGTGGCACCAGTATCGAAAAGAATAATAACGGGATGATGGTTGATAGAAAATGTACCCGTCATTATCGGTGCCCCTTCAGGGAGTTCGGAGAGTGTGGTGAGGTTTACCCTCCCTTGACGAACCTGGACCACCTGTTTCTTGCCCTTGCCCTTGTTGGTTGGATTAGATGTTTGCCCTTGGAAAGATTTCCTAGGTTGAGGGCAATCCTTGATGAAGTGGGACGGGCTTCCGCAATTGAAACAACGATTATTGTTGTTTCCTGGAGTAGCTGGCGGAAAGCTCGGCTGCAGACCTTGTTGGGGTTGTTGTAGAGTTTGGGGCAGGGGTGGTCGGTTGAATTGTGCTTGCTGGGGAGGTCGAGCTACCCATCTGCCAGGTAAATTGCCTCGAGGCGGAGCTCGAGGGGTATTACTTGGGACCAACCGATACCTTGGCAACGGTGAAGTTGCAGGTCCTGTAGGTGCCTTCCGTTTCTTTTCAGCTCTGTGAGCGGCAATGCAGTCTTCTTGAGTTATGGCCATGTTGACCAACTCATTGAAATTTTCAGCCTTCACCAAATTCAGCCATTCTTTGAGCTTGGTGTTTAAGCCTCGACGGAAGCGATCACATTTACGGGCATCTGTGTCCGCATGTGATCCCGCATACTGGCACAGGTGATTGAAAACCTGTGCATACTGTGTAACCGTACGGGTACCTTGGGTCAAGCTCAAAAATTCATTGAGCTTTCGCTCAATGAGTCCCGCTGGTATATGATACGCTCGGAACGCCGTTCGAAACTCATCCCAAGTGATGACGTGATTGGCGGTTTGCATAGCATGGAACTGGTCCCACCAAAGACGAGCAGCGCTTCGAAGTTGCTGGGCTGCAAAGAGCACCTTGTTCTCATCTGAACATGGAGCTGACAGTAAAGCGAACTTAGATTCGATAGTCCGCAACCAGGCATCTGCGTCCAGAGGCTCATCGGCCTTATGGAATAAAGGAGGTTGGGTGCTGAGAAAGTCCTGATAAGTGGCCGATAGAGGTTCTCCTCGGCCTCGAGGTTGCTGCTGGAAATGGCCCATCTGAGCTTGTACAAGTTGATTTAGAAGCTCGGTTTGCCGGGCCATAACCTCGGCCAGGTTTGGAGTTGGCGGTGGTGGTTGCTGAGAACTACCAGGTTGTCCTGCCCGGAATCCTTCCGGGGTTCCACGAGTAGCTCCAACCATCTGAAATCAAGGAGACATCCATTGTTAACCATAATCTTGCTCCAATTTCAGATAATATGCAATTATCAAACAGACTTGTAACGCATATGTCCTATTCAATCCATTTGTAACAGATGCACCGATATTGAATAGGATAACCAAAACTCGGGATTTGGATTGCTACATAGATATTAATATCCTTACATCTTACATCAACACACTCAAGCTGTTACAAACTCTTACCTAAAAGTACATGCCACACATACCACAAGTGGCTTTATAACTAGGTAAACTACACACCACCTAAGTTACATCCAGAACAACGAGGAGAGCGATAGGCTAAAAGTCATCAAGATTTTCCCGTTGACGATACTCTTCCAGAAGAAGAGTGGTTAGATTGGGGATTTTGGGGTAGGATCACCGTGTTCGGAGTCAAGACCCGATTCTCCTTCTATTTCTTCTGGCTCTTCTTCTTCTTCTTCCTCACTCTCACTTTCGTCCGACATTACAGGTGGTGCGGGTTGCTCATGGAGGTCGTTGATATGGTTGACAGCATCATCAAGCTCAATGGTGAGATCTTGAACCTGATCCTGGAGAAACTCAATAATGGTATTGCGCTGGGCAATAACTATCTCCCTCTCCTGGATTTGGTTCTCTTGGTTATTGATAATCATATCGCGCTGGGCCAACAGGTCAACTTGGGCATTTGTGACAGTGTGAAGCTCATTTAGCTCATCAAGCTGCTGAATAATAGTTCCATGGTGAGCTTGAGCTAAGTTAGACAACTGATTTATGCTCCGACGTTGCAGCAGCTGATATTGATGCTGCACGTTCATGAATCGGATTAGAGCTTGCAGTGTCTCATGAGACAGATCTCCCAATAGATGACTGTAATAAGAGATCCTGAAGGTCCACTCGGAGTCACGAGGATCTGTGGCTGGGAATAAACCAATCGGATAAGCAGCCACTTCTTCAGGGTGCTTGTCACAGAAAATGTGAATAGCTTCAAGTGCTGCAGACTCAAAGGTATCCACAAGGCGGTGGCCAGCCGTGCAAATTGTGACAGGTTGCCACAAGTAACGAGAAGGATGCTGCGGAATGGTCATCTTCACCCTACACCGAGGAACGCCTGCTTCAACAAACTCATATCCATCATAGAGTGGGGGTGCATCATAGCCAAAAATCTGAAGTGACTCCCACAAAAGACGGGGAAAGCCCTCCCAATGCAAGGCGTTGGTATGAGCGTGTCCTTCACGATCCCAACGAATATTTGGGTTCTCAGCCATCTGAAGCAAGATTTCGGATGGTAAGATACAGAGGTACAGCAACATAGAACAGGAGCCCAAAGGATTGAGGACACAATTGCATTGAATGGCTGAAATGCAATTATTTTACAGAAGACTCACAAGATAACTTTACTTGAGATAACCGATTCTGGTAACAGCAAAGGCTGGAAAACAGATGGAAAACTAAGATTTCACATAAGATACCCAACCTAAAGCTATCCTTAATACTTCATTAGCCCGTTCCAAACAACATATCCTTTATATATGAAAATTCCTTTTGTTAACAAATGATGCATGCACGCACTACTCGTCCTCACAACCAAAACAGCTGCCGAATATGTTCGGACTTACGTAGTTAGTTTCGGTGGCATAACCATACGGCACTCCCTATATATAACTAATCGATAAACCCTACGCATCCTAATAGCGTAAGCGTGGTCAGTGTACCTGCAGAAGAATACACAGATATATATATATATCTCATGAACCTTTCATGGCAGCACGACATGAAAGCGTCCCCAAACATTACTGTTCACTATAGAAACAGCATCTGTACAATTACCGCCGTACAGACAACGTTAGCATACGTTATCGAAACAACGTATTCACGGGGGTACCGCAAAATGCGGGGGTATGAACAGCGATCGCCATACCCTGCGCCGAACCATATACTCCCAATATAATCAACCTAAGTTGGTATATTGGCAGCATCTCAAGTAGGCCACTGCTTGAGAAACAGCGTTCGGTTCGCATCACCGACAGGAAGGCCAAGCTCCCTCAGTTGGCTGAGGATCCTTACCTTCTTACCTCCGTACGTAGATGTCGTTACAGGAAGTAAGGTTGGATTGTGCAGGAATTTAAGTTTTGACGGAAAGTAGTGCTGCAAGTCAGAACTATCTATACATATATAGATACTATTAGCCACCTGATACTTTCCCATATAAACCCTTAGGGCTTTACGTTCTAACCACCAACCTTAACGAATCCAACGTATTTAGTAAATTTATTTGTTGACAAACTTTTATCCAGAAAACACTTTTTAAGGGCTTTTCCGGATGTAAAGGTAAACCTACAGCTCTGATACCAGCTGTGGCAGAACCGCTCGAATTATTCCGGCTCAAGTGCGTTATTGATCGCCGTACAACTGCAATCAGCTTAACGCACTTCAAACGGAACAACCCTTTGGTCTGTCGGGTCTCCGCCCGATACAACCACGGTTCAGCAGGATCGAAGCAGGTTTACCTCGCACAAAGGCGAGTTCACATCACAGAATAGCTCATCAATTTTAATTTACAGCCATATATATGCATTATTACAAAACGAGTTCAAAGAGAAGTAAATTTATACAACCATGTTCAAACTGACAAGCGTAACAGCTTGTCTAAACTTACAGCGGAAGAAAAAGTTTTACGCGACTACACACGTCGCGAAGGCGAACGCCAAGCTTAGCCCAGGGCTTGGTGTCACTCCGGAGGGTCAGTGCCGGCCGGGGACGGGTCCCACTCCACGGACCAGCCAAAAGGAACGGACGTTGGCCACACAAGGTTGTCCGTGGGATTTTCGAAGGTTATACCTGAAACAGATATTGGCAAGGCTGAGTACTCTAATACTCAGCAAGGCTTACCCGGGGCTGGGTATACTTAGCCCATAACTAGACTCATGAAGGCATTGTAAAGGCTCTGGGTTTATTTTCAGCTGAAAAGTAACAAAGAGTATGTACTACTTTCAAGTTTTAGCTTTCATATTCTAGTTGAGTAATTATTCTAGATTAGCACCTACACTAAGCAAGCAAGGTAGTGATTATCATTCATCCAGATTATTCATCATTAGTTCCACTTCTTACTCAATGTGGTAAAAGGGATAAGCAATCTCAATCTTCGTGAGAGGCGGACGATTCGAATCGAATTTAACCTTGCAAGGTAAACCTAACACACACGCTTGGAATACCAACAGGGCGTTCCGAAGCAACCGTTTACCTTTCATTCCGACTCGTGGACAGGCCACCACAAGCGACTTGCAGGACCGTACGCACATCACTCGTGCAGGACATACGTCTGTAGCGCGACTACAAAACCCGTATTCCTGTCTGCCATGCAGAACGTACTCCCACGGGTCGGTGCGTGTGAACATAACATAAAGATCGAGTGGTGGGAGGTATGTCCACTCACCGGGCCGATTGGTTACTAGGCTTACCGCTTTACCATATTTCGCGGCATGTGGCTAGTACTGTTCAAACGCTTAGCCACCACTACCACACATATCGACCTTAAAGCTTTTATCAACACAGACAGGGTAAACTTTCAGGCCATGATACAGCACATGACCCTGTCCGTCATCCTTATAGTGGTTGCAGGAATGTAAACATGCAACTCCTATATCGCGCGAGTGACAGGAAATCACTCAACTTCTACCGGTCCTATTAGCGGAGCATCTATCCGATAAGGACTCGGGAGCATTACATTGGGTTCCTAGAATTCATGCATTTAGGGTTTCACTTCAACTCCTAGACTTAATGCAAGATGTAATATAAATAAGCATAGATTGCAGTGTAAATAAAGTAGTGGGATATGTCCGGGGCTTGCCTTCTGGAGTGGGGTTGAGGGCAGGAGTGTGAGAGATTTCCGAACTCGGGTTCGGAGCTTCAGTTAGTCCCTCGACGACTTGCGTTGGATCTTCTGGAAAGCCTTGGTCTTGTCCTAAGACCAGTTCGTAGTCCCCGTCGTCGAGTGTCGTTGATTCTATATGAGATGCAATAAATTAAATAAGGTGAAATTTAAATTTAAAATTTCACATTTCAAATATTATAACTCATCCAATTAACACACAAATATGCATAAAATATAGAGGTTTTAGATTTAAAACACAATTTATAAAGATATGGTAGAGTTTATTGCAATACGAACTAAAATATTTAAATTAAATTTGAAATGAACCAAAATTTGAATTCAAAACTTTTAAATAAAAGATTATAGAAATTTGATTGTATTTTAGACATTATAAAATATCACATTAGTGAATGATAAAAGATTCCAATTAGGGAAAGGTTATATATTGGGTTTATTTCAAATTTGAAAGTTCCAAAATAAAAGAGGTTAAGTTTAAATCAAAGTTAAGTTTGTAACTTGCACAAAGTTATTTAGAGTTCATAGAACATTCATGCCAAATTTCATAAGTAACCAAACATGGAATGACAAGGTTAAGTGTTCATTACCCCTTAAACTTAGATTTAAAATACAGATAGAAATATTTTGTTTCAAACTAAGCTCTATTAACAAAAGTCATAGAGTTTGAAATCTATTTTCTAACAAAACTGGTTTTGCTATTTTTGGATTTTTCTATGAATTACTACGAATTTTACAAGACAGGGAAAGCTCTCACATGAAATAACAAGCATCCCTTACAAACTAGTCCCTGCATTTTACAACTAACCCCCTGGAAAGAAAACACAGAGGGCAATCAGGTCCAGGGCCATGGCCGGCGGTGGGGGAGCACATGTCCGGCCAAATTCCGGCCGGGAAAGTCGCCGGCGGCGAGGGGGAAAGGGAGAGGGAGCACGAGGAGGTCTTGGGCTACCTGTGGGTGGTCTTAGGAAGGCTCGGGGTGGCCGGAATCGGGCTGCCCACGGAGGGCCGGACCGGCGGTCGGAGGCGCACGGCGGCGGGGTGGTCCCGGCGTGCGGGGAAGGGGAGGAACTGGCTGGGGAGGTGCGGTGGGGCACGGGGAAGCTGGTGGCGCTACTGATTTGGGAAGGGGAAGGGCGGAGGGTGAAGTTCCACGGCGACCCGAGCTCACGGCGGCATTAATTGAGGCGGCAAGCTCCTGTACGCGCGCGGGGAGGGTCTGGGGCGTCGTTTTATAGGCAAACGGGGTGATGGCGAGCCGCTGGCGCCACAGAGCAGAAGAGAGGGGGATAAGGCTTGCCCACGGGGGTTTTGCGGTGGCGGCAGTAACTGCGGCGTGCAGCTCTGCACAGGCGCCGTGGCGCGCGGCTGGGCGCCAACAGGGGAGGGGTGAAGCGGTGGACGAGCGGAGGGACGACGCGTGGACGGGGGAAAGCAGGGGGATGGACGACGGCGGCCAAGGGCGAGGTACTGCGCCGGCGGCAGGAGCACCAGTCGTGCAGCGGCGCAGAACAGAGGAGCAGGGCGCCAGGAGGAAGAAAGGGGATGAACTGAATTGTGGACTGATCTGTAAATTCAGAGAAAGGCAGGGACCTTACTGTAAAGGACTTGCAACTTTTAAACCAGTGCTCAAATGAAGATGGTCCAAAAAGCAAAAGTGCATGGTTTTTCAAACTCTACAACTTCTCTTTAAGGTTCATCTACATTTGAGCAATAGTTTTGGAAATTAGATAGACTTAGTAAAATCTTCACATTTTATGTAAATCCCATAAGTAAGATTGCTTTTACACATATACCCTATGGTAATCTTATATATTTTTGCAATTTAACCACAGATATCACTTTTGCAAACTAACCCTTATGCTTTTTAAACTCTTACCCCATCTTCACCCATTTTGCATAAAAGGACCTTTAGTTAAATTTAATTACATAAACATCCCTCCTTCCATAAAATTGCATACATAAAATACACATTTGCCATACTTTAAACATTCAAGCATACCAAAACTCTAATGTGTGACCAAGCTAATTACCTGAGTGTCACAGTGTGCAGGAAGGTCACGCGCGGTGCGGGAGGAGCTGCAGTGCGGCGGCTGCAGGTGGATCCGCACGGGAGCAGCGGGACCGCGCGTGGAGGACGTCGGAGGCCGTTGAGGAGAAGGCAGCGGACGAGGTCAGGCGGCACTTCGAGCTGCTCGTGGAGGATATCTAGATGGCCCCGGTGCGGGCGAGCTTCGGTTTTCGCAGAGGCAGAGGGGGGTGAGTGTGACATGGCACAGGACCGGCAGCCGGCTCGGCTCGTTTCTGCAAGCGCGTGCACGCAAGAGACAACAGGCCACGCGCGAACAGATTGAGGGCCAGGGGTGCGGGAGCAGAACGGGTACAGCGCGCAGGAGATGCGATCAGGCGCGGCGGTCCTGCAGGAGGCTACGCGGGTATGCCGACCGTGTTTCTGCAGCACACGCGCGTGAGTAGAGGAGGCTTAGCCCGTGAACAGGAGAACCCTGAGGTTCACGGAGGAGTCGGCATAGCGAACCAATCCGGCCCTATCGGCTTCTCCCAAAAATCCACGACATCCAGCAGCTCCTATTCCTCGTCAATCGCCCGAGCAAGACCACAACATCTCGAAGAAACTCCTGGACCCCCCATCGAGCCTCTTCGATCCCTGTATGCCGAAACATCATCGCCGTGGCAAAGCCGACTACCGTCACCACGTATCACCGTGGGGACTACCCCTCCGGCCATCCTCAACCCACTACAGTCCCCGGGCAAGCTTCTTCGTCTTTCCCGTACCGGAACCTCATCATTATCGAACACTTTTCACCGCCAATCTTGTTCGTCACGGGAATTCACTTTCCAACCGTTCTTCTCCACCACCAAAGCTACCCCAAGGTTTGCACTGACCCACTGAATCTTCTTAATGCCGGCGACCCCCTTTGCCGGAACATCGTCGTTATCTTCCTATTCCTTGTTTTCCCTGACCAGGGACTTAATTGCTTCAATTTAGAAAGTTCTAGGGTGTTCTCTGTAAAATTTCCAGAACCCTCTTTATTTCAAATCAGTGAACTTCTACATTCCATAGAAATTCATAAGAATTTCATAAAAATACAAAACTAGTTTTGTGTGAATCCTTAGGTCAAAATCTACAAGTTTTATGTTGTGCTCTTGAGTTGAAAGTCTTGGATTTGTGGTCTAGGATAAATATTAGGGAATGAGTGCTTTATGTCTACCTTGTGTTATATGCATGTGTTATAGCTTAAAAGTAAATCATAGGATTTATGTCTCAAGTAGAGATGTGTGATATTTAGTTAATCCTTTCACTCGAGTGCTCATATCCCTGCCATCAAGACATTATCCTTGTTTTGATTGCAGTCTCCTTAAGGTCGTTTTCATATAAGGATCCTTGTTAGTTCGTGTGTATCTGCTGCTTAGCTAATACATCTCTGCAGCTATGCTTCAGCGTCGGCTATCAGCTCAGCCGCTAAGCATCCGTTTCCTTTGAGTCTATGATGTTTCTGTGAAACAGCTGTCAGCCGATGCATTTCTTTTGATATACTTCTACCATCAGCTGGTTAGCTGATACAATTGTTATCTTTCTAATATCGGCTACTGCCGATACAATTCTTTTGTTCTGTCCTACATCGGCTGCACATAGTCGATGTATCGGAGATGCACAGACGATCTTAGGATGATCCAAGCCGATTCTAGTTGTTTTCCATATCGGTCAAATATGGCCGATCAATCCTTAGTTCTCCCATCTTTATCCACACACTTCTATCAGCCGATTTATTAGCTAGGAAATCGGCTATATATCTATCGGTCACATACCCTCAACCACACTCCAATCAGCTACACATCTGTACAACATATCCTCCTCGACACAAGCCCATCAGCCACATCCTCTTCAGTCTAATTCTGCACTTGTGGTCTCATCAGCCTAGTCCGATATTAGTGTTCTGTTCCACCTGGTTCTTGTAGCGAGTTCGGTTTAGATAACCCCATTGGCTGTACATCACACAATTGTTGTGCTGATGTAATCAAGCCGATACAACCACACCTAGTTACCTAGGATAACACTTAAGCACATCTCAGTTAAGACACATCTGCTTTAGGAATCACCCCTCTGCTAAAGTAATCGATGCTTTCATCGATCAATTAGGAACCCGATGCACCTATCAATCGGCTAAACCTGATACACCCTCGTCGAATAAGACAAGCCGATACACCAACCATCAGTTAGATACACCAACCCTCGTCGAATAAGACAAGCCAATACACCAACCATCAGTTAGGTAAAAATATGCTGATAACTAGATCTAATCAGCAAGATCCTTCCTTATTCTATCCTTGGAGTACTGTACTTTCAACGTTCCTCTCCATATCAGCCGATTTAACCTCGAATGAACCCAAATCGGCTAATCTTTTCTACTCATATATAGAGATTGCTCCTGCTGATTTCTCTTCCAAACAGAAATCAGCAGATTTCCTAAAACTGTATAGATAGCTCTCTTCTTTACCAATTCTATCGACTGAACCCCTGTTATTTCCAATCGACTCTGCTGTAGTCTTCAACAAATAGTCCATCTTAATTAGTTGTCCACCTAAAGCTCTATCCAAGTTTAGTTGCAGATCTTTTGATGGTTATACGAGTAATATGTTAAATGAATGTTGGATTGCAACTTTATCGTGAAGTAAAATAGCTTTATGTGCACACTTTGAATATGATGTTTGCATTGCATGTAGACACGACTACTTCCACAAACGGTACCTACAAGATCTCCCAAGAGTCCGCGGAGGATATTTCTGAAGACCAAGGGAACGTCACCAAGGGATTATCGGAAGCCCCGAACCAAAGTTCGGAAGATAATAATACTAACATCCCTAACTCTAGCCCCACCAGTAAAGGCAAGCCCTGGACATATCCCACTACTTTATTTACACTGCAATCTATGTCTATTTGTCTATACTTATGCAGTAAGTCCAGGAATTGTAATGAAACCCTAGATGCATGGATACTAGGAATCCAGTGTATTCTACCCGAGTCCTTATCGGATAGATGCTCCGCTAATAGGATCGGTAGAAGTTGGGTGATTTTCTGTCACTCGCGCGATATAGGAGTTGAATGTTTACTATCTTGCAATCACTATAAGGATCATGGACGGGGTCATGTGCAGTAACATGACCTGGAAGTTTACCCTGTCTGTGTTGATAAAAGTTGATAAGGTCGCAGTGTGTGGTAGTGGTGGCTAAGCGTTTGAAAGTACTAGCCACATGCCGTGAAATATGGTAAGCGGTAAGCCTAGTACCTGAATGGCCCGGCAAATGGACATGTCTCCACCACTCGATCTTTATTTTATGTTTACACGCACCGACGTGTGGGAGTGCGTCCTGCAAGGCAGACAGGAATACGGGTCATGTAGTCGCGCTACAGACGTATGTCCTGCACAATTGGTGTGCGTACAGTCCTGCAGTCGCTTGTGGTGGCCCTGATCCATAACCCGGAATATGAGGGGAAAGGTTGCTTCGGAATGATCTTTGGATGTTCCAAGCGTGTGTGTTAGGTTTACCTTGCAAGGTTGAAATTCGATTCAAGAATTGTCCGTTTCTCGCGGAGATTGAGACTGCTTATCCCTTTTGCCACATAGAGTAAGAAGTGTAACTAATGATGGAACAATCTTGATGGATGATAATCTCTACCTTGCTTGCTTAGTGTAGGTGCTAACCTAGAATTGATAATCAACTAGAATGTGAAAGCTAAAATTTGAAAATAGTTCATACTCTTTGTTGCTTTTCAGCTGAAAATGAACCCAAAACCTTTACAATACCTTCATGAGTCTAGTTATGGGCTAAAGTATACCCAATCCCGGGTAGGCCTTGCCGAGTATTAGTATACTCAGTCTTGCTAGTTATATGTTTTTCAGGTAAAGTCTTGGAAGACCCTACTCTTCCCCTGTCTTGGCCCTGTGCTCTTCCAGATGGTTGGTCCGTGGAGTCGGATCCGTCCCCGGCCAACATTGATGATATCAAGTGATGTCGTGCCCGGGCTTAGCATGACATCCGTCTTGACGACGTGTGTAAATCATCGCGTATGTTTTCTGCTGCCAAAAACCATGACTTTAACAGTTTGTAATAACTTTTCTAATTTGGAACTTCGTACTACTTTTGGAAACTCTTGTAATGTAATTCTCTGTGATGTAAAATATGATGGTGACTGTATCTCTGGACTCACCTTCGTGTGACGTAACCTTATTTGATCCTGTATCGGTGGTTTATCGGGACGCTACCCGACAGGCCAAGCGGTTACACCGTTTGAAGCACGTTGGAGCCCTTGAGAGAGGACTTGCGTACTTGAGCCAGTGTAATTCAGGTTGGTTCTGCCACACTTCCCCTGTCCAGGCTCTGTTCCTCTTCCTTGCTGCTCTCCTCCGCGTGCGCCACGGCGTCCCGAGCCGCCCGTTGGCCGCCACGTCGTCGTCGCCGCGTTCCGTGCTCACGCTTACTTCCTCTCCTCTTCCCTTCTGCCCAATAGGACCAGGAGACCACAGTGACACCGTTTGCACTCCTTTTCACCTAGCCGTGTACATCCCGAGCTCCAATCGCTTCCGCCGCCCGCTCCTCCCCTCTGGTGAAGTACTGGTCGCCGTGGGCAGTAGCCATCGGTCCCCCTTTGCCTCTACCGATCCTCTAGCAGGCTTCCCCAACCCCCACTCGTGCTCCCCAGCCAGTAGCCGCAATCCAATTTCAGCCGGAGCATCTTTGCCAGCGAGCTCCACCCGCCGCTGCTCGGCCTCACTATGGGCAGCCGCCACCAAGCGCCCCTCGCCCCCATCAACCCCTTGTGAGCTTCCCCGACCTCTGCTCGTGCTCACCGACCCCCAATCGTCCTCCAATTCCGATCGGAGCCCTGTTACCGACAAGCGCCGCCGCCGCCGCCTCCGGCTCGCCGTGGGACCCCTTTCTCAGGCCCTCCTCGACCCCAATTGCCTCCACCCCGAGCTTTCCCACATCACTCTGCAGCTCCTCGACTACTTCCCCACCACCCCGGACCACCGGAGCACCATTCCGGCCGATCAATTCCACCGCCGGTCGCACTGTCCTCTCCGCACCGCCGTTGCCGACCACCCCGACTCGATTCTGGCCATCCTCAGGTGCACAAGGACCTCGTGGTGCTTCCCTACCCCTCCATCCTCGCCGCCGGCGATCGCCGTCGCCGGCACTGGCCGGTCAAACCTCGTGCCCCTTCTCTGACCGAGGCTGAGGACCACGGGTTAGAAGGTGCAAAAGCTCAGGGGGCTATCTGCAAAGCCCAGACACATATGAACAGTACCCTAAGGACCCCCTCGTGTTAATTGTGCTGTCCACTTTGAAATTCCATATCAATTCAAGGAAAAATCATAAAAATGCAAACTAAAATTTGTTGGAATCCCCTTTTTAAGATCTACAACTTTCCTTAAAGGATGAATTTCAGTTTCGGAATATTTTGTGCTCTAAGTTAAATGTTACTTTAATTAGTTGTAGGCTTAGGAAATGCATAGTATTTGGTAGAAAAATGATAAAAATGTGAAACTAATTGTATTAGTTTTGTTTTGACATATAGTTTCTAGGAAAAATAATTTACCTACTGTTTATATAATATTTTCTTAATATGAGGTTTAATTATGAATAATGCATGGTTAACCTTGTATAATTAATATCTGTGGATTTAAATGCTCAAAAATCATGAAAATATTTTTTTGAAGCACTATTCTTAAGTGGCGTAATCTGTCACTAAATTTTCACCCTAAGATTAGGTATAAAATCACCAAAACAAACAAAGCATACTATGATAAATGTTATGCCCTTATCTAGATATAATAAGTCTATGGTTAAGTAATAACCTAGGGTTAGTATAAATAATTAGTTAAACAAATAAATGAAGTTAGTAAATATAATTAATTTAAATGTTTAAAGCTAACCCAACCTGCTACCGAATGCCATTAGTTAAAAGTTTAAGGTCATCGACCCTATTACTTAATGTAACTAAATAGAATAATGAATACTCGATAAATGACTGACCAGTAGGGAAATAAAAGATATGTTCAATAAATAAGTTATGTTTTCTTGGATTGCAACTTTATCATAAAATAAAATAAAAGAGTATGCATCCTTTAAATTACAACTTTGCATATCATGTAGACTCGACTACTCTCGCCGACGGTGACTACGAGCTGATCCCGGATCAAGCCGTAGAAGTTTCTGAAGACCCCGAGAATGCCGTCGAAAGTCTAACTGAAGCTCCGAACCAAAGTTCAGAAAACTTTGACGCTACTGCCCCCAACCCTACGCAAGAAGGCAAGCCCCGGACATAACCCCTACTTTATTTACACTGTAATCTATACTATTTATATATACCTCTATGCATTATGTTCTTAGGAGTTGTTTGGGAACCCTAGTTGCATTTTCCTAGGAACCAATGTATTGGATATTAGCACTTGAGTTCAAATAGTTGCTATGCTAATAGGATCAGTAGAAGTTGGGTGATTTCCTGTCACTCGCGCGATTTAGGAGTTGTAATGTTTACATTCCTGCAATCACTATAAGGATGACGGACGGGATTCGTGAGAGGTATCATGGTTAAAATGATACCCCGTCTGTGTTGTGGAATTTGATAAGGTCGTAGTGTGTGGTAGCGGTGGTTAAGCGTTTGAAAGTACTAGCCACATGCCGCGAAATATGGTAAGCGGTAAGCCTAGTAACCAATCGGCCCGAGGAGTGGGCATACCTCCCACCACTCGTATTTGGTTCTTCTGGTTACTTGATTCAACGTGTGGGAATACGTGTTGCAGGACAACCAGGAGTATGGTCATGTAGTCGCGCTACAGACATACGTCCTGCACATATTGGATGTGCATATGGTCCTGCAGTTGCTTGTGGTGGATCTAATCCACGAGTTGGAATGAAAGGCAAACGGTTGCTTTGGAACCATCGTTGGATGTTCCAAGCGTGTGAGTTAGGTTTACCCTTGCAAGGTTGAAATTCGATTCAGGAATCATCCATTTCTCGCGGAGATTGAGACTGCTTGATCCCTTTACCACATAGAGTAACAAGAGCAACTTTGTGATTATCAAAGATGATGGTTGGCTAAAGATTCTACCATGCTTGATTAGCTATAGGTGCTTATCTAGAATAATTAATTACGTAGAACTGGAAAGCTAAAATTTGAAATTAAGGATCCACTATTTGTTGCTTTTCAGCTGAAAACTTTACCCATAACCAGTAAAGCCATCATAAGTCTAGTTACATGGCCGAGATTTGACCTTCGCAGTGGGGGATCATGTGTATTTGAAGGTCTCGCCGATGAGAGGAATCCGCAGGTTTAATGTAAGAGGGAAGCTAGCCCCTCGATACATTGGTCCGTTCAAGGTGTTGGAACGGAAAGGTGAGGTGGCATATCGTTTGGAGTTGCCTCTCAATCTCTCAGGGGTGCACGATGTGTTTCATGTGTCTCAGCTGAAGAAGTGCTTGAGAGTGCCGGAAGAGCAAGCACCGATAGAAGGGTTAGATGTGTAGGAGGATCTGACCTATATCGAGCATCCGGTGAAGATTCTGGAGACATCTGAGAGAGTTACCAGAAATAAGAAGATCAAGATGTGCCGTGTGCAGTGGAGTCATCACACGGAGGATGAGGCTACTTGGGAGCGAGAAGACGAGCTGAGGAAGACATATCCCAATCTCTTTGCTAGCTAGCCTATCCGAATCTCGGGACGAGATTCCTGTAAGGGGGGTAGGTTTGTAACACCCTAAGGTAATTTTTCCTAATTTTAATAAATTTATGTTGGGCTTAAATAAATTCTCCAGCATTTTTCCTAATTTACCTCGCATTTAAAGTAATTTTATAACGCAAGTAAATAAAATTTATCATAGAATTAAAATGTTTGTGCATTCATGCTGCAGCATTGTTTTATTTGTGTGGGGTTTATGGGTTTGAATTCAAATTGTATTTTGAATTCAAATAGTTTGTTTGAATAGATTGAGTAAAGGAAAAAGGAAAGGAATAAAACCAGGCAGCCCGGCCCACTCTCCTTTTCTCCCTTGGGCTCCTTTCCCTCCCCCCCCTTCTCTCCCGAGGCCCAGCACACCCTCTCCCTCTCCCCTTCCCCGCATGGGCCACGTCGGCCCACTCTTTTCCCCACCAGCCCATCGGCCGGCTCAGCCCATCGGCCGCCCGCTCTTTCCCCCTTCTCTCTCTCGCTGCCAGCTCGGGCCCGCCTGTCGGCGCCTTCCCCTTTCTCCTTCCTCCCAGCGCCCGATCCCCTCTCCTCTGTTTCCTCCCCCGCCGCCCGTGCCTCTGAACCTTGGGTCCCCTCCTCTGCCCCGCACCCAAGCCCGCGCCACGGCCCGCGACCGAGCCTTCCCCCTCCTCTCTAGAACCTTCACCACCTGAGCCAGTGTCACGCGGGGCCGTTGAGCCGATCCGATTTCCCCGCACGCCACGGTCTCCGCCGTGCTTTCCACGGCCGCCGCGGGCACACACGCCCAGCTTCCGCCCGGCCCTTATTTGGCCCCGCGCACACCCCTGGACCCTAACCCTCTGAAGCACGTGAGCCCAGTCACCGCCGCCCTGCAGCTGTCCTTTCCGCCGCTCGGGTTCCGGTAAGTCGCACGCCGCCGCGCAATTGCTCACCGCCGGCGCGTCACGGCCCCGCTGACCCCCCTTTACACCTTCACAGGACCTGCGCGTGTTGATTTGGTGGACCAGCAGGCCGGGAGGAGCGCTACCGCGGCCGGTCCACGAGCACCCCGTGCGCCCCGCCGCTTGTTCTTGGCGCTGACATCCTCTACACGACCGCACGGCCCGATTTGTGCCCGGTGAGCTTTGCCACAACCCCCCTCCTGCTCTTAAGGTGGATATCGAGGCGGGTGAGCCGGCCCCGTGAGCAGAACGCCTTTACGGCGAAGCGCCGCCGCGCGCGCTTGGGGTCTGCCGCCGCACCGGAGTTAGACGCCGTACTGTACCCGAGCGAGCCTCTAGGTAGATTAGGCATGCCATTAGCTTCCTTCCCGGCCAAGCCCCATCCAGAAACGAGGTCGGACGGCCGATTTTGGCCAGAGCCGGCGAGGCGCCGCCGCGGAAGCCGCTTCCGGCGAGCAATCGCCGCCACCCGCGTCCCCAATTCCCACAGCCGTTAGATCGGTAGCCAACGTCCCGGATTAGATCGGGATCTCATGAAATCGTGACCGTTGGATCTAGATCGAGCGGATCAAAACCAACAATACCGGTTCGGCCTGGCAATCTTTCTAAAGAACCCCTGAGGTTTTCTCGAATCAACCCGCAGTACCCCTTTAGTTCAAAAGTATTTATGTTTTGGTCCTGTTTTATTCGTTTAAGCCCCTGAGTTTCCTGGAATTTGAACCCGCCGTCCAGCCTAAGGCTTTTTAACCAGCTAGCCCTTGCGTCTAGGGTTTATTTACGTTTAGACCCTCGGTTTTCGCGCAGAAAACCCTGGAAGCTCCAGTTTTCTTACAAATAGGTCCCTGGATCTTGTTTTAAGCGCAGTTTACGCGTTTTAGCTCCGTTTTAGGTGTTCTTTATATCCACGCGATCGTTGTAATGCGTAGAATAGTTCTAGGCCAGTTTTATGTGCTGTTTCATTGTCTTGGTGTACTATTTCTTATAGTTTGCCATTGTTTGTGCATGTGTGTATGTATGGACTATGTTTGATGATCGTGAGTAGACGCGGAGCCTTTGGACGAGTACCAGGAGCAGCCATTTTCCGAGCAGTTCGAGCAGCAGCCGGGAGAGTACGAGGAAGGCAAGTATAACATGAACCTCCTATCACTTTTAAATACAATTTCATACTGCATTTTAATTCTGCATACCTATAAGGACTTCCTAGCCACCTTTATATCCTTATATATATCCTATGGGTTGCATTTTGGTTAGTTGTGCTAGGTTGCTGCGCTATAACAAATCTTGGTCCTTTTTAATTAATTTGATTAATGGTCTTATGCAACTTAATTCTGGAGCCGACCCTCTGTGCTGTGTGCTTGAGTGGTTTGTGCGTCCTTAAAAGATGTTTTTGTTAGAAACATGGTTTAGGGGGCCAGCACGGTGCTTAGTGCTTGGTTGGCCACTCTCCATAAGGACCGGTTCATAGAGCGACAACCTGGGACAACCGCGCAACCATAAGACTGGAATGGGACGGTCTTGACTTACTAATTAGGTCGTGTTGGTTCGGGAGTAACTTACCTGCGTGGGCAAGAGGGGTGGTAAGCTTCAATGGTCCCTGCTCCTCCGGCTTGGTCTGTGCTGTGTGTCTTGTACCCCCGGAGGTGGGCCCCATCATCGCTGATCCAGAATCCTTAGCGGTTACACCTTACCAACATGTCCTTTGTAACGGTCTCGTAGTGTGCTTGCTAGCCATCTCACCTAAGGAAGTGTGATGAACAACTAGCGTAGCTCACGACTTGTGGGTAAAGTTGTGCAACCTCTCGAGAGTGTAAAACTGATATATCAGCAGTGTTCACAGTCATGAGCGGCCCAGATCCTCCGTCTGATTAGTGGGGTTATCAACCTTTGATTAGGGAGATTCCCCGGGTGGTTTTGGTTTGGATGGTTCTCAGTAGTTCTTAATTAATATTGAATAATTTCTTATGTAATCTGGGTTATGGTAACTCATCCACTTGTAGTAATTAGCTTTAATAAAATTTGCCAAGACTAAAAGCTAATGCAGTTGAGTCAGCTAACCTTAGAGCCTTATGCTCGTGTTATACTTGTTGAGTACGAGTTTGTACTCACACTTGCCTCTCTACTCTTCTGTTCTATTTCGGATATCTTCGACTGCTGCTCAGTGCCCGGCAACGTGGAGGACTACATCAGCGACTTCGACGACTTCTAGGCGTTTGTCTCCCAGTCAACGTCCCTGTGGCGCCCAGCTCTTCATGTATCCATTTTACGCTTCTGCATTCCTTGAACTGATTCTTGATTCAGTTGTAATAAAGATATTCATTTCATAATTTATACGCTTTTATTCGTGACATGTGTTGTGATATCTTGATAATCTGTTGTATATATGCGTGACTTGATCCTGGCGCATATATGATTGCTCGATTTATGTTCTTATAAATCGGGTGTGACAGATTGGTATTAGAGCCGTGTCGATTGTAGGACGAAGCCTAGGTAGAATTGGTCGAGTTTAGGACTTCTTTCCTCTTGCTTTGCCCCCGCAAATCCTCAACCGTCATGTTCCTGCTTCTATTCCTTGAGTCTTAAGCCCTAGATTTGCTATTTCCCCCATCTTTTCTGAGAAATAGCTTGAGCTTTCCGTAGACGTTGGCCTGAGTCGCCTAATCCTGTAATTTATAAGTTTAGGTTGTCCCGATAAAAATACGCTAGAATGAGTGTGTTAGTCGAGTAGTGTGGAAAACTCGACTAAATTGTGAATATTGAATGTTTGTTATTGTGCAAATGTTTGATTTGGATTTTTGGTTGATTGCATAGTCTAGTAGTTAAACTTGTTCATGCAAATCGACCCTAACCCAACTTGAACTAAATACTAAAATTGAGTTAGAACGTTGGGGGTAAAACCTATATTCCTTTCTTCCTGTCATATCCTTCTGAAGTTTCATTTCCGCAGCTGCACGATATCTTATTCTCATAAATTTCGTTTGTTGCAATCAGATGGTGAACACCAGGCGCACCGGTTCCGGTTCTGACCAGCAGGAGCAGAACAACCAGGGTACTGGTCAGCCGCTGCCGATGCCGCCACCACTGACCCCGGAGCAGTTCTTCCAGCTCCAGATGCAGATGATGGCGACCCTGAACAACACCGTCCAGGCTCTGCAGCAGATCCATGCTCAGCCACCGCCTCCTCCGCCACCTCAGCCCCGTGACAGGCGTGCGGATTTCCTGAGAGGTCATCCTCCGACCTTCTCTCATGCCACGGACCCACTCCAGGCGGACGACTGGCTTCGTTCGGTGGAGCGCCAGTTGGTTGTTGCGCAGTGCGACGACCGAGAGCGGGTCCTGTACGCAGCAGGGCAGCTGCGAGGCTCCGCTCTTGACTGGTGGGAGTCCTACCCAGCTCGGGACCGTGATGCTCTCACGTGGGACCAGTTCCGTGAGCGCTTCAGGAACCACCATATTCCTGAGGGGATCATGAAGATGAAGCAGAAAGAGTTCCGTGCTCTTAAGCAGGTAACATTAAATGGAATTCTCTACAATTTCTTTTGAGCTTGATCTATCCTTGATTCCCTTCGTAAGCCTGACGCATTGAGCGATTTCTATCCTTGCTATCGGTGTTTATCATTTCAGGGACCGATGATGGTGACGGAGTATCGTGACCGTTTCCTTCAGCTTGCCCGCTATGCCCCTGCTGACGTCGCTCGTGATAGCGATAAGCAGGAGTACTTCAAGGAGGGACTGGATGATCACATCCAGTATGCGCTGCTGAACCATCGCTTCGACAACTTCAACCAGCTGGTTGACGCGGCCCTCAACACCGAGCGCAAGCGCCGGGAGATTGAGGATAAGAAGAGGAAGATGGCTCCATCCTCTTCGGGCAGCAACACTCGTCCCCGCTATCAGCATCCGCAGCAGCAGCAGTAGAGGCCGCCTCTGCAGTACCAGCAGCGGCAGCAGTTTCCGCCCCGTCCTCAGCAGCAGCAGCAGGCGGGACAGGGTCAGAGGCTTCCGGCGCCTCCGGCTCCACCAGCTCAGAGGCAGGGAGCACCCACTCCTCCTCCTGGGCAGCCGGCCGCTGCATTTCCGCGGGTATGCTTCCACTGCGGCGAGCCAGGGCACTACGCCAACGTCTGTCCCCGGAAGGCACAGGCAGGACAGCAGGGCCGTGCAGCACCGCCCAAGGCCCCAGCTCAGGGCAGGGTGAACCACGTGACGGCCGAGTCAGCGGCCGAGGCTCCTAACATGGTGATTGGTACATTCATGGTCAACACCCACCCTGCTACAGTTCTTTTTGATACTGGTGCTACACATTCTTTCATCACCCAGTCTTTTGTTGAGCATCATGGCATTCCTACTAGCACATTAAAGAGGTGCATGTTAGTATCTTCACCGGGAGGGCAGTTGAGGTCTCATGTCTTCTGTCCCAGAGTCAGTGTGGCTATAAGGGGGGTAGATTTCAGTGCAAATCTGATGGTGCTAGACTCCAAAGGCATTGATGTGATCCTCGGAATGGAGACTCTTGCTAAGTGGGGAGTCCGAATAGATTGTGCTCAGAGGACGGTTCTTCTGTCCGCACCGGATGGTCAGGAGGTTACTGTTGGTACCACAGAGCCTTCTGGATTTCTTCATCAGATGGAGGCTAGACCCACGGATGGTATTCGCGTGGTGTCTGAATTCCTGGATGTCTTTCCGGATGATTTGCCAGGTATGCCGCCTGATCGCGACATTGAGTTTTCTATTGATCTCTTGCCTGGCACAGCTCCTATTGCTAAGCGGCCCAATCGTAAGGCTCCTGTCGAGCATGAGGAGGTTAAGAAGACTGTCGACGAGTTGCTAGCTAAGGGTTATATCCACCGCAGTTTGTAGGTTCCGTCATCAAATGTCGTTGATTCTGCATGATGTGCAATGATTTGAATTAAGTGATTATTAAGACAATAACTTTCCTTCATGATAAGGTTGCAATCCAACAATTCACATTCAATATACCACAAAGCAAAGGATTTAAATTCTAAGAATTCAAATTTACTTATTGTACACTAATCCAATTAACTCTACTAGCATCATAATTACTTTCTATAGCTTCAAGCATAGGAGTACTGAGGCTAGGAATTTAACTACACACACCTGAAGTTAATACAAGACTTCTGTTATTTTTTCATATTTTTAAACCTAACAGAATAGTAGCATAAAAATGAACAAATTCAAACTTAAGATAATAAGTTTTATTTTTAGTTTGAAATCTATAGAGGCTCTAGCTTTGAATTTTGGTCAGTGTGTTTACTTCTATCAGATGAGCTTACCATAAATTTCTCATAAATTTTTGAAAGTAGAAACTAAGTTATTTGAATTAAATTCAACATTCAAGTTTAAGTCAAAACCTAAGGCAAAACAGTGCTATAAAATTATTCAAAATTTATTATGAATTACTCAATATCAGAAAAACACATGGTAAAGAGATTTAAGCATGAAAACATCAGTAACATGCTTGAATAAATTTACTATATTTCAAGCTTACTTTGCACAAATTTAAATGTGTTCAAGTTAGAATGCAGTACTGATGGTGAAATTTGCACACAAGTTCACTCGTATCACATACAAGTTGCATACCAAAAATTACATGAAATGAAGCTAACATGTGAAAGATACTTAAAAGATTCACTTTTGATAGAGTTTAAAATAGAACTTAAAATATTAAGTTTCAAACTAAACTTTAGTAACAAAAGTTGTAGAACTAGACTCCTAGAGTATAACAGAACTGGTTTCATAGTTTTTTAATTTTTATACAAATTTCTATCAATTTTCAAAGCTGGCTGATTTGAATTGAGAGGGGGTACTGATATTTTTATAGAAAAGACATTAGAAAGAAAAGAAGGTCTGCAATTGGGTCGCTGGTCGGATTTGAACAGAGGGGCAGCACGACGGCGATCCAATTCTGGCGAGGAGACTCATCGGCGGCAAGGGGGAAGTGGGGGAAAAGGTTGAGGAGCTCACGACGGCCTCGGAGGTGGCACGAATCGAAGATGGAAGGTGCAGAGATGGCGGTTCAACGGAGGACCGAGCCGGCGCGACGAGGTCCTGAGGCAGCGGCGGCGTTCCGGCGGTCGGAGTGCAAGAAGGCGATGGAAAGTGGCCAGGAAGCTTCTACATGTAGATGTGGTGCTATTGGTGAGCTCGGTGAGGGCCAAGAGGGGGCGGAGCGCCGGGACGACGGTGAAGCCGAGCGGCGACGGTGGAGAGGACTGCCGGTGCGGCGTTCTGGTGGCGTGAACGCGAGGGGATGGAGAAGAACTAGCCAGGAAGCTTTAGTGGGAAGTAGTGGTGCCGGTGGAGCACGGGATTGCGGACATAGGGCGGCGGAGGTGGGTGATGGCGGTGAGCAGGACGGCGGCGTAGCTCTAGCGAAGGTAGTCGAGCGGAGAAGAAAACGAGGAGGGAAATGCGGCTGCGTGAGGAGGAAAAAAAATCGAGGAGGGCTCCTGGACATGCTGCAAGGTCAAGAGGAGTCACGGGCGAGCTGGAGCAGCTGCTGGCGGCTGCGGGCGACGGCGGCGCGACGTGGTGGGGCGGGGAAAAAGCTAGCAGGAGTCGGGCGAGCGGCAGGCGGGCGAGCTGGAGGGCTAGGTGGTGCAGGTAGAACGACGAGGGGCAGCTGGTAGTCCGGGAGATGGCCGGCGAGGGGCGGCGGGCGGTGCAGCAGAGCAACAGAGAGGAAGGGGAGAGAGGAAGACAATGGGGACTTGTTCGCAATTTTTTAAAAGTTCAAGGGCTTCACGGTAAAGTAAGATTTTCTTTCAAACTATAGCCCAAATGAAAATATGCCCAAAAGCAAAAGTGTAGAGTTTGAAAAGAACTACAACTTTGCTTTAAGGGTCAGCTTCAAAAGAGTTAGGATTTTGAAACTATTCTAAAATCCGACAAACTATCAATTTTCACATAAAACCTGTTTAAAATTCACATTCCAAATGAAACCTTAGGATAATTCTACTTCTTACTGTGGTTTAAAAGTAAATACTTGCCTTAATAAAACTAACCTTCATACAATTTGAAATTACCCTACCTTCAAACACATTTAGCAAAAGAACCCTAATTTTTCCATAATTATAAAAATACCCTTTAACGTATATTTAAGTTTTTAAAAGCATTCATCAAAATAAATACACACTTCATTCTAACAAGCACAACTTATACTAGAATTTAGCATACCTATTTCCTAAGTAACTGAATGTCACAAGGGATTTTGTTTCATCCTAGCTAATACAAATTTATACAAGCATTATTCGAAACTTCAAGTTTACCAAGCAGTATTCAGAGTTAGCAGCGAAAACAACAACGCGATTACATACGTTGCAGAGGTAGGCACCATACTCAGCCCAAAGCATGGCGTTACTCCGAAGGGTTATTGCCAGCCGGGGACCGATCCCATTTCATGGACCAGCCAAGCGGAACAGTGCCGGGCCAAGTCAGACTATCCTCTTGAGTCACGAACAACATACCTGAAAACCATATTACTAGCAAGACTGAGTATACTAATACTAAGCATGGCTTACCCGACATTGGGTATACTTAGCCCATAACTAGGCCATGATAGGTTGAACGGCTCTAGTTTTCTTTTGCTGAAAAGCAACAAAAAGTATGTTCTTACTTTCATATATTAGCTTTCAGATTCTAGCTTCTTTTAACCATTCTAGGTAAGCACCTATACTAGTCAAGCAAGGTAGATATTAAGCATACATAAAAATTATTCCATTAACTATTACTGTTATTACTCTATGTGGTAGAAGTATCAAGCAGTCTCAATCTCCGCGAGAAACGGACGATTCTGAATCGAATTTCATAACCTTGCAAGGGATCCTAGCTCACACGCTCGGAAACTTAACTTTCCGGGCAACCGTTCCCATCTTATTTCGGGGCGTGGATCAGGGCCACCACAAGGGACTGTAGGACCATACGCACATCACTGTGTGGGATGTCGGTGCGTGTGTGTGACAAAAACCAAAATTAGAGTGGTGGGGTAAGTCCACTTGCTGGGCCAATCAGGTAATAAGCTTACCGCGTACCACATTTACGTTATGTGGCTAGTACTTTCAAAAACTTGACCACCACTACCACACACTGCGACCTTATCAAACTTAAATCAACACAGACGGGGTATTCTTTCAAGTCATGAAATCATACATAACACCGTCCGTTATCCTTATAGTGATTGCAGAATGGTAAACAATCAACTCCGATATCGCGCGAGTGATAGGAAATCACTGGACTTTTGCGGGTCGTATTAGCAGAGCATCTATTCGGTAAAGACTTGAAAAAAATTACATAGGTTCCTAAGTGTCATGCACCTAGGGTTTCATTACAACTTGTAAAACTTAATGCACAATATAGATATATAACATAATAAGTGCATAATTTAAAAAAAACTGGGTTATGCACCGGGGCTTGCCTTCACTGGTGAGGCTGCGGTCAATAATGTTAGTATCTTCCGAACTTGGGTTCGGGGCATCAGAAATACCTTTGGTGATGTTTACTTGAGCTTCAGAAATACCCTCATCGGGTTCCGGGATTAGCTCGTAGGTACCGTCAGCGAGTGTCGTTAAATCTACATGATATGCAATGATTTGAAGGAAATGGTTATTATTTTGTTTTCACGATAACGTTGCATTCCAACAAGATTACATTCGGTACATCACTTCAGGACTTAACTAATTTTGTACAAATAAAATGATTTGAAAGAATAACTTAAGTAGAGTTTCTGGTGTAAAAACTTTATTCCAAACGGCTATTGGTAAGTTTACTACAGAGTTGATCGAATCTATTTCACAGCATGCCTTTCAGACAGCTTATCTAGTTGATTGGGGTATGCATTGGCTGTGATTTTTTTTCAGCAAAAGTAGTCGATAGGGGTGTAGCCGATCGACATGTAGTCGATGGGCATGTGGCTGATGGGTGTGCAGTTGGCAGGCATGTATTTTACAAACAAGACCCTAGAAAGAAACAGAGGCTTACATTTGGGTCCCTAATCGGCTTAAACAAAAGAAGTCGAGCGGCAATGATTAAAATCCGGCGAAGAGTCTCACCGGGGTGAGGGAAAAATGGGGAAAAAGGTTCAGGAGCTCACAGCAGACTTGGGGTGGTTGAATCGTAGAAGGGAAGCTCGGAGGTGGCAGTTCGACTAGAAACAGAGCCGGCGCGATGAGGTTCCGAAGGCTGCGATGGTGTTCTGGTGACTGGAGTGTAGGAAGGCGAAGGAAATCAGTCAGGGAGCTTCAACGTGGAGATGTGCTGCTGATGGTGCTCTTGGCGAAGGAGGAGAAGGGGTGGAACTTCGGTTCGACTAGAATTTAGAACAGCGGCGGAGGATGAGATCGCCGGTGCAATGTTCTGGGCGGCGTGTATGCAGGAGGAGGAAAACGAGTGGGTCTGGAAGGGGTAGTGAGATGCGGCGGTGCTGGTGGAGCATGAAATTGGAGAGGAGGAGCGGCGGAGACGGCTGACGGCGGTGAACAGAGGAGCTCCGGCGAAGTAGTCAAGCGGGGAAAAGAACAGGAATGCGGTGTGTGCGAGGGAACAGAAGAAAGGAGATGTTTACTGGGCGTGTCCATGAGCTAAAAAGAGGCACGCGAGCGGGTGGCAAGCAGCTGCTGGCGGTCGACGGCTCGCGTGGCGGCTCTGGCGGGCGGCGGCGCAACGCGTCCGAGCGAGAAGGAGCCAACGGGGTTGTTTAAGCGGCGGGCGGGCTAGCTGGGGGCCATGTGGCATAGGAAGAGCGGCGAGGGGGCAGCTGGCGGCCGGGGAAAACTCCGGCGATGGGCGGTGGGCGGCGCTGCAGAGAAACAGAGAGCGGAAGCAGGAGGAAGAAGATGAGGACCTATTTGTAAATTTTGCAAAAGTTCGAGGAGTTCACTATTAACTAAAATTTTCTTCCAAACTGTAGCTCTAATGAAAATATGCCAGAAGTCAAAAGTGTAGAGCTTAAAAAGATCTATTACTTTGCTTTAGGGTCCAACTTTAAAATAGTTTGGGTTTTGAAATTATTTTTAAAACCAACAAATCATTCAATTTCAAATAAATCCAAAATTAAGTTTTACCTTTTTACTCAAATCTTGAAGCATTTACACTTCTTACAGTGGTTAAAAAGTGAAAACTCACGTATGCAAATCAACCCTTCACATATTTTTGAAATTACCTTCCATTTGTACACAATTTACAAAAAGAACCCTAATTTTCCAATATTACAAAAATACCCTTTTTAACGTATTTTTAAGTTTTTAAAGGCATTCATCAAAACAAACACACACTAAGCACCAACAAGCACAACTTCCTACTAGAAATTAATGTGCCTAGCTCCTAAGTACCTGAAGTGTCACAAGATCCAATCTGATATCGGGGAGTAATCGGCTCTTTGCAGCTGTCGGTACATACAGACAGGGGTACCTCCTACTAGTGTGCCCAGCCCGAGGGGGCGTGAGGTTATCTGTAACCTCGCACTAAGCTTCTGGGCGACAGGGCGTACGGCCTGGACCTCGCAACTGGGGACACGGTCTCCGGACCTCCCCCCATGTACTAGTAGGTCTGGCGCCTCCACGTACTCGCAAGGACAAAGCGCTCAGGAACGGCAACCATGGGCCCGGACCACCGCGGGGTGGTCCTGGGCCCCCACGTGAAGAAGCCGGACCCCTAGGGGGCCCGAGTGCCTGGGCCAGCCAGAGGGCCCGAACCTCCCATCCCTCCGGGGAGGAGGTCCGGTGCCGCCACATGCCCCTGGGGAAGCGGCCGCTAAACCAGCACCGCCACGTGTCTGGTAGTTTCCAGTCTTCCGCGAGAAGCCAGCCCAACTACCGCATTAAATGCGGGTGGTTGGGGTGCGCGTGCCCGAGACAGGGCATGGGCTGCCCACTGACATGTTGGGCAGGTATGGCTAACACCACGGTAAGCCCGCCAGTTACCGAGGCGGCGCATCCCATCGCCGCATAACGCGCGTGGGCAAGGGGCGTATGGTCACATCACAGCGCCGCGCGCGTGAGCAAGGAGTCAGCAGGAAGGCCACAGCGTGCACAGCTACAGCGCGAAAAGGCTATAGCACGGCAGTGTAGCCTCTTCGCCTGTTAGCAGGAGCTGACTCTATAGCGATAGCACGACCCCCTTTACTCTAGTCAGCGGCAGCAGACCCTATGCCAACAAGACGGCACAAGACCATATCCAGACGGAGGGTACACATGGAGGCTAATGAGGAAGATCCAGGATCTGAGCCATTTAAGGCTCCGATGTGTACATTATTTAATATATCACCGGGTCCACCTGTCGGGACCCCGCTCAGTGTACATGCTCCCCTTGAGCCTATAAAAAGGAGAGCGCGCATGTTAGAACATAAGTTCCACGAACTCACAAGCTTCCTCAAGCTCACCAAGTCTCAAGCTTGGACACACACACACACACCCCACAAGTTTCACAGACACTAGGAAGAGTTCATACACACAAGGAAGTTGACACTCATGGAGGGTTAGCCATTCCTCACCAAAACAGGTAATATATCACATAGTGGATGTAGGGTTTTATGCTCCGGCGGCCTGAACCACTCTAAACCCTTGTGTGCTTCTCATGTTCATACGCCTCTTGATCGAGCATTCCTTGATTTGCCCCAAACTCATCCTAAGCTAGGATTAGGCGGGTGCACTCCGCCACCCGGCTGGAGAAATCCTCCGACATTTGGCATGCCAGATAGGGTGCTAGGTTTGGTTTGCGCTTGATCAAGGCTCTTGATCACAATGCCACGGGTAGTCGAGCACCATGACCACCCGATGGGAGAGGAAGTGGCGTCATCTACGCATCGTGCTTCTCGCCGTCCTCCGTTGAGGGTTGTGGCACACGTTGTGCCACGGCGTGCTGCGGAGCAGGCCTCTAAGGCCCTATCGCAGCCCGCACCAAACGGGCCGTTGGTGGCGGCCAGGGAGCTGCTCCACAACCCGCTGGATGCGGCGGCCTCTCCTAACGTGCTGAGGCAATGGCATGATGACGTCGACCGCCTCCTCAACTTGGCACAGGTCACCCCGGGCTCTGCTGGGGGATCTGTGTCCAGGCAGCGTCGCTGTTAGGGCGGCGCATCCGGCTCTGTGCACTCCCCAATAGTGAGGAGTGCACGGACTGAAGACCTGCAGGCTAAACTCAACCGCAGACGTGCGGGAGAGGACGCCCGCATCACCATGGAGCGGGTGCGTGAGCGCCGGCTCAACATCGAGGGTCGGAACCTCGAGGCCAAACTCGACATGGCTGTACCAAAGCCGCAAGGACATGTTCAGGCCCCGGTGGCTGGGGCGGGCTGCGCAGCACTCGCAGACCACCTCCGGGCGGTGGCCTTGCCATCCAAGTTTCGGCCCTACCTGCCGGAAAAGTATGACGGGTTCACCTACAGGTCTACATCACCGCCATCACAGCGGCAGGGGGTAACGACACCGTAATGGCAAGTTACTTCCACGTAGCCTTGACCGGACCAGCACGGACTTAGCTCATGAATCTCACCTCGGGATCCATCCAATCCTGGGGAGAGCTCTGCACGCAGTTCTCGGCAAATTTCATCAGCGCGTACCAGCAGCACGGCGTGGAGGCCCATCTCCACGTTGTGAGGTAGCAACCCAGAGAAACCCTCCGGGCATTCACCAAGGTACGTGGAACCATTCCACATATTTCTGATGCATCTATTATCATGGCTTTCCGACAGGGGGTCCATGATGAAAAGATGCTGGAGAAGCTGGCGACCCACCAAGTGGAGACTGTCACCACCTTGTTTGCCTTGGCGGACAAGTGCGCCAGGGCTGCAGAGGGCTGTGCATGGCACTCTACCCCTCAAGGAGGGCCCACCCAGATTGGGGGCTCCAGTGCTGCTACCCCTGGCAGCAGCAAGAAGAAGAACAAGAAGAACTGCGGCGCGAACAAGCTGCAGACTGGAGCTCCGGTCGCTGCAGCAGCGGCGGCCGAGGGCCAGAACCCACGCGGCAAGCGTCCGCGCTAGCAGCGTAGTGACCCTGGGTCGTGTCCCGTTCATCCCGGAGCCCGCCACAGCGCCTCCAAATGCCACAAGATCCAGAAACTCATGGAGCGCATCAGCAAGTTGCGCGACCAGGCCTCCAATGCTGACTCCTCCCCGCCGTGGTGGTCCGGCAAGGAGAAGGTCTCTGACGCCGATGCTGCCGCAGCGAAGAGGGAGTTGGGGTACCAAACCCCAAAGAAGGACCTTAAGGGTCTCTTCCACCAGTCCGACTCCGAGTCCGGGGGTGATGAGCGTCGCAAGAAGCTGTATGTCATGTACAGTGATAGCTCGGAGCTCGTCTCCCGGAGGGATGTCAAGACTCTTCATCAGGAAGTTTTCTCAGTGAAGCCGGCGGCGCCGAAAGCTGCACCCCACCAACGGTGGAGGAGCACCACCATCTCTTTCGGGCCATCCGACTACCCGGAGAACATGGCAGGGGCAGGGGTGCTACCACTAGTTACCGCCCCCATGATCGCCAACATCAAGCTCCACCACGTGCTGATCGACGGGGGCGCTGGCCTCAACGTCATCTGCTACGCAGCGTTCAAACAGCTGCAGATCTCGGAGTCCAAACTGGACCCTTACGCCCATTCTCTGGAGTGGGTCCACATCCTGTCTACCTGGTGGGGACCATCTCCCTGCTGGTCACGTTCGGGACGGTGGAAAACTTCTGCACAGAGAACGTTCAGTTCGATGTTGCGGAGGTCAACCTCCCATTCAATGCCATCATTGGCAGGCCGGCTTTGTACCGGTTCATGGCCGTTGCCCATTACAGGTATCTGGTCCTCAAGATGCCATCCCCTGCAGGGATCCTCACCATGCAGGGAGACCGTACCGCTGCCGTGGCGGCAGTTGAGAAGCTGCATGCACGGGCAGCGGGTCTTGTCCTGGCTGCCGGCGCAGAGGGGTCCAACCCCTCATCCTCACGCGCTAGGGCTCCAGCCAAGGCGCCCAAAGTCCATTAGTCTGATACGGATGATGTTCCCGTGAAAACCATCCAGGTTGGAGCGGAGCCCTCCCAGACCACCCGCATTAGGGGGGACCTGGGAGAGAAATAGGAAAGCGTGCTCATTGCCTTCCTCCGAGCAAATGTCGACGTGTTCGCCTAGGAGCCATCACAAATGCCCGGGATCCCTAGGGAGGTGATTGAGCACCATCTGAAGATCCACCCCGATGCCAGGCCGGTGCGACAAAAGCCACGGAAGCAGTCCATCGAGCTGCAGAACTTCATCCGTGAAGAGGTCCGCAAGCTACTGCAAGCTAGCTTCATCAAAGAGGTCCACCACCCCGTGTGGCTGGCCAATCCATTTGTCATCCTAAAGGCCAATGGGAAGCCTCGGATGCGCATCGACTACACCAACCTCAATAAGGCATGTCCAAAAGACCCCTATCCACTTCCACATATAGATCAAATTGTAGATTCCACCTCCGGGTGTGACTTGCTGTCCTTCATAGATGCCTATTCTGGTTTTCATCAAATCAAAATGGCTAAGGAAGATAGGAAGCATATAGCTTTTGTAATAGTGGATGGTCTTTATTGCTATGTTGTAATGTCATATGGACTGCTTAATGCCTTGCCCACCTTTGCCCGCGCAATGAACATGACATTAGGTGATTTGATTAGAGACATAGTTGAGGTGTATGTTGATGACACCGTAGTCAAGACTAGAGAAGCGAATTCCCTTCTAGAAAATTTAGCTCAGATCTTTGACAAACTGTGCGCGACGTGCACGAAGCTTAACCCCGAGAAATGTGTCTTTGGCGTTTCAGCGGGGAAGCTCCTCGGTTTCCTGGTGTCGCACCGGGGGATCGAGGTGAACCCGGACAAGATCTGGGCAATTGAAGCAATGAGGCCCCCGGCCCATCTCAAGGACGTGCAGAAGTTAACGGGGTCCTTTGCAGCCCTCAGCCACTTTATCTCGAGGCTAGCGGAGAGAGCACTCCCCTTCTTCAAATTGATGAGGGGGTCCGGTCCATTCACATGGACTGAAGAGGCAGAGCAAGCCTTCCAGGAAATGAAGCAGTATCTCACCTCCCTGCCAGTACTGGTAGCTCCGGAGCTACGTGAGATGCTATTTCTGTATCTTGCAGCGACGATTGAGGTGATCAGCATGGTGTTGGTCGCAGAGAGGTATGAGCAACTCATGCAGGGGGCACCCGTGGTCCCCCTGTAGAAAGTGGAGGTCCGACCTCCATGATAGGAGGTTGATTCCCGATCTCCGAGAGGTACGGTAAACTTGATTGGTGGAGAACTCGACGTTGATGATCCAAGGCTCCGAACGAACAGAACCCCGCAATCACTACACCACTGCTCCGTTGGTTATCACCCATGTCACACGAATGACCTCACTGTGACATTCAGGTGCTTAGAATTAAAACACACTAAATGCTAGTAGAAAGTATGTATGTTTGATTTTGTATAGGTGTGCTCACATTTGAATATAAAGGGAAAAGGGTATTTGTGTAATTTTGTTAAATATAGGTCCTTTAGTGTTAAATGGGAAAGGATGGGAGGTAGAATCCCCACCCCGTCAGTCCTGTGTTGTAGTTGACCTGACTCTCCCCCGCTTGCATGAAGGTTGTTTTGTAAAAGTCAAGAACTTGCTTTTAAACCGCAAATATAAGTGAAACTACCCCTAGGATGTAAGTGTAGTGTAGTTTTTAAATCGGATTTAATTAAAGTTTAAAACTTTGCTAAGTTTTAAATTAGTTTCAGACCCTTAGCTCTTTTGCAACTAAGCCTTAAAGCAAAATTGTAGATCTTGTTAAACCCCACAGTTTTTCTTTTGGGCACATTTTCATTTGAGCTATGGTTTGAAAGATATCCAGGCTTTACAGTGGAGTCCCTGTACTTTTGGAGATTTACACTTTAGTCCTCTTCGTCTACCTTGAGTCCCCTCCTCCTCTGTTTCTCTGCCCGACGCACCGCCGCCGCTTCGCTGGCCATGTGTCGTGCACCAGCCGCCCCCGCGCCGCTCTGAGCTGTGCCAGGTGCCCTCCTACACCTTGCCTGCCGCCTTCCCGGCCTCGCGCTGGCCTGCTCCTGCCTCTCCACGTCGTGCCGCCGCCGCCCGAGCCGCCATGCGTGCCGCCGGCATCGCCAGCTCCTGCTCCCGCGTGTTGTGCCTCTCCCAGCCTTAAAACATGCTCAGCTACTGCTCTGTGATCTTCTTTACTGACCCGAGCACCTCTATTCCACGGCGTTTCCTCTCCCTGAGCGCAGCTCCTCGCCGAACCTCCGCCGCACCCTCTGGCCGCCGTCGACAGCCACCCACGCCGCTTCCCATCCTCGATCCACTACTCCTAGAGCACCACTGCGACCCATTGGTGCTCCCCAGCTCACCCAATTTCGCTCTCGTGCACTGGAACGATCGGACCACTACGGAGGTGAGCTCGAGCTTCCGCCGCCGCTCGGCCTCACCGTCGTCCCATGGACCCACCGCCTCTTAGCCCTGGCCAAGCACATCGTCAGCACCACATCATCGCGTGGAAGCTCCCTGACCACTTCCCCACTGCCCTCCTACCGTCCGGCCACCGGAACGCCGACGACGTCCCTTGGACCTCCGCCGCCCGCCCCTGTTCGTCGTCGTTACGCCGCCCCGAACCCTCTCTTCCCCGACACCGGCCACCCCCGAGACCGCCGTGAGTCCCTGAGCATTTCCCCTCACTTGCCCCTCGACGCCGGTGAGCTCTCTCACCGGAATTTGATCGGCATCGATCGGACTTCCTGTGTAGTCCGGCCAGGGACCCAATTGCGAAGATTCAAAACTTCCCAAGGGCTTTTCTGTAGAAAACCAATACCCCTCTCCAAATTCAAGTCAGCTGACTTGTAAAATCCATAGGAATGTGTAGAAAAATCCAAAAATTGCCAAACCGGTTTTGTTGGAATCTAGAAGTATAATTCTACAACTTTTGTTAATAAAGTCTGGTTTGAAACAAAATACTTTTTGATTTATTTTAAACTCTAGCAAAAGTGTATCTTGTGCATAACTATGGCATGCTAGCTGTTCTTCCTGTGATTTTTGGTGTGTAATCTGTTTAAGGTGAGTACAAGCTTGTGTAAAAATTTCAACCCCAGTACTACACCCTAACTTTAGCTAATTCAATTTTGTGCAAATCAAGCTTGAGAGGATTTAAATTGTTTTCAAACATGTTCCTAAGCTTTCATGCTTAAATCTTTTTACCATATGTTGATATATTGATAGTTAGTTCCTAATTAATTTTCAAGAATTTATAACACTGTTTACCCAAGATTTGAATTTAAACCTTACATTTGAAGTAAATTCAAATACCCTAGTATCTATTTTCAGAAAGTTATGAAAATTTCGTAGTATGCTTATCCACTAGGAATAAACTTGTCCACAAAAATTCAAGGCCATAGCCTTTATGAATTTCAAACTAAAAATCAAACTTGTTAATATAATTCAATTAATTCAACTAATTAAGGTAATTGGATTAGAAAGCCAATAATAGGTTTATGTTTAACCCTCTTGCTTTATGAGTTTGAGTGTATTAACCTGTTGGATTGCAACTTTATTGTGAAATAAAACTCTTAACTCGAGAACCATCTAATCAAATCGTTGCATATCATGTAGAGTCAACGACACTCGATGACGGAGACTATGAGCTAGTCCCGGAAAGTGAGCAAGTATTTTCTGAAGACCCAGTGAGCGTCGTCGAGACTCTAACTGAACCTCTGAACCAAAGTTTGGAAATCCTTGACACTCCTGCCCCCAGCCCCGCTCAAGAAGGCAAGCCCCAGTGCATAACCCAGTATTTCAATTTACTACAATTTTATGCTTATATATTATATCCCGTATTAAGTCTAGGAATTGAAATGGAGCCCTAGAAGCATTGATACTAGGAACCTATGTATTGTGCCTGAGTCCTTATCGAATAGATGCTTTGCTAATAGGACCGGTAGAAGTCGGGTGATTTCCTGTCACTCGCGCGATATAGGAGTTGAATGCTTACTATTCTGCAATCACTATAAGGGGGTCATATGCAGTATTATGACTCGGAAGGTTACCCCGTCTGTGTTTATAAAAGTTGTTAAGGTCGCACTGTGTGGTAGTGGTGGCTAAGCGTTTGAAAGTACTAGCCACATGCCGTGAAATATGGTAAAGTGGTAAGCCTAGTACCTGATTGGCTCGGCAAATGGACATGTCTCCACCACTCGATTACTTGGTTTCTGTTGTACACACGCACCGATGTGTGGGAGTACGTTCTGCGTAGCAGACAGGAGTACAATCATGTAGTCACGCTACAGATGTATGTCCTGCACAATTGGTGTGCGTGTGGTCCTGCAGCCGCTTGTGGTGGCCCTAATCCATATGTGGCAGAACCAACCTGAATTATACCGGCTCAAGTACGCGAGTCCACCCCAGAGGGCTCCAACGTGCTTCAAACGGTATAATCCCTTGGCCTGTCGGGTAACGTCCCGATAAACCACCGATACACAGGATCAAATAAGGTTACCTCACACGAAGGTGAGTCCAGAGATACAATCACCATCATATTTTACATCACAAGGAATTACATGATAAGAATTTTCAAAAGTAATACGAAACTTCAAACTTAGAGAAAACAGTACAACTGTTGAAGTTTTGGCTTTTAGCAGCGGAAAACAAACGCGATGATTTACAATACGTCATCAAGACGGATGCCATGCTAAGCCCGGGCACGACATCACTCGAGATCATCAGTATTGGCCGGGGACAGATCCCATTCCTCGGACCAATCTGCTGGAAGAGCACAGGGCCATGATAGGGAAAGAGTAGGGTCTTCAAAGGCTTTACCTGAAAAACATAAAACTAGCAAGGCTGAGTATACTAATACTCAGCAAGGCTTACCCGGGTTTGGGTATACTTTAGCCCGTAACTAGACTCATGAAGGCATTGCAAAGGCTCTGGGTTTATTTTCAGCTGAAAAGTAACAAAGAGTATGAACTATTTTCAAGTTTTAGCTTTCATTTTCTAGTTGAGTATTTATTCTAGATTAGCACCTACACTAAGCAAGCAAGGTAGTGATTATCATTCATCAAGATTATCCATCCTTAGTTCCACTTCTTACTCAATGTGGTAAAAGGGATAAGCAATCTCAATCCTCGTGAGAGGCGGACGATTCGAATCGAATTTAACCTTGCAAGGTAAACCTAACACACACGCTTGGAATACCAACAGGGCGTTCCAAAGCAACCGTTTGCCTTTCATTCCGGGTCGTGGATCAGGTCCACCACAAGCGACTGCAGGACCGTACGCACACCCAATGTGTACAGGACATACGTCTGTAGCGCGACTACAAAACCCGTATTCCTGTCTGCCTTGCAGAACGTACTCCCGCACGTCGGTGCGTGTATACATAACATAAAATCGAGTGGTGGGAGGTATGTCCACTTGCCGGGCCGATTGGTTACTAGGCTTACCGCTTACCATATTTCGCGGCATGTGGCTAGTACTTTCAAAAACTTAGCCACCACTACCACACATTTCGACCTTAAAGCTTTTATCAAAACAGACAGGGTAAACTTCCAGGTCATGATACAATACATGACCCTGTCCGTCATCCTTATAGTGGTTGCAGAATAATAAACATGCAACTCCTATATCGCGCGAGTGACAGGAAATCACTCGACTTCTACCGGTCCTATTAGCGGAGCAACTATCCGATAAGGACTCGGGAGCATTACATTGGATTCCTAGGATTCATGCATCTAGGGTTTCACTTCAATTCCTAGACTTAATGCAAGATATAATATAATAGACTTAGATTGCGGTGTAAATAAAGTAATGGGATATGTCCGGGGCTTGCCTTTACTGGTGGGTCTGAAGTCAGTAAGTTAACATCTTCCGAACTTTGGTTCGGGGCTTTCGATAAATCCTTGGTGACGTTCACTTGGTCTTCAGGAACATCCTCCGTAGACTCCGGGGAGATTTCGCAGGTACCGTTGCCGAAAGTAATCGTATCTACATGTAATGCAACATCACATTCAAGTGTGCACACAAAACTATTTTACTTCACAACAAAGTTGCAATTCAACACTCATTTAACACACTAGTCACATAACAACTAAAAAAAGATTTGAAACTAAACTTAAATAGAACTTTAGGAGGACAACTAATTAGAATCGGCTATTCGTTGAAGATTACAATAGAGCCGATTGGAAATAATAGAGGTTTAGCTGATTGATGAGTGCGTCGGTTTCCTAGGTGATCGATGAAATCATCGATTACCTTGGCAGAATGATGATTCCTAAAGTAGTTGTCTTAACTGAGATGTGCTTAGGTGTTATTCTAGGTAACTAAGTGTGGTTGTATCGACTTGATTACGTCAGCACAACTATTGAGTGACATACAGCCGATGGGGTATGGTTAAGGGTATAGAACCGATAGATATGTAGCCGATTTCTCAGTTGATAAATCGACTGATAGAAGTGTATAGATAAAGGTGGGAAAACTAAGGATCGATCGGCCGTGTTTGACCGATACGGAAAACGACTAGAATCGGCTTGGATCGGCCGATAACAAGAACCTTAAGATCGTGGGTGTCTCTTCGATACATCGACTCTGTGCAGTTGATATAGAACAGAACAAAAGAATCGTATCGGCAGTAGCCGATACTAGAAAGGTAACAACCATATCAGCTAATCGGTCGATGATGGAAGTATCGACTGACAGCTGTTATACAGAAACATTCTAGACTCAAGGGAAACGGATGCTTAGCGGCTGAACTGATAGTCAACGCTGAAGCATAACCGCAGAGGGGTAAAAGCTAAGCAGCAGAAACACATAAACTAACAGGGATTCTTTTACGAAAAGGATCTTAAGGAAACGGCAATCAAGACAAGGATAACATCTTGACGGTAAGGAGATGAGCACCAGGGTGATAGGACTAACTAACCGTCAACTTTCTCCACCTAAAACATATATCCTATACTTTATCTTCCAGCTATAACATATGCATACAATATAAGGTACAAACAAAGCATTCATTCCCTGACATTTAACCTAGACCGCAAATCAAAGACTTTCACTCAAGATCACAACATAAAATTTGTAGATTTCGACCTAGGGTTTCAAACAACACTGATTTTGCATTTTTATGAACTTCCTACGAAAATCTATGAAATGTAGAAGTTCATCGATTTGAAATACAGAAAGCTTTAGAAATTTTACAAAGAACACCCTAGAACTTTCTAAAACATAGCAATCAAGTCCCTGGTCCGGGAAAACAGATAACAGGAAGTTAATGGCGATATTCCGGCAAAAGAATTGCCGGCATTAGGAGGATTCAAAGAATCAGGGCAGACCTTGGTTGTGGAGAAGAACAAACGGAAAGTGAATTCCCGTGGTGAAAAGGATTGGCGAAGAGAAAAGCTCGACGATGACGAGACTCCATGGATGACGAAGAAGTTTGTCGGGGATGGTTGCTGTGGGTGGAAGATGGCCTGTTGTCTTGTACACGCACGCGTTTGCTGAATCGAGTCGAGCCGGTCACTGGTAGAGCACTCTCGCTCGTATCCGTGGATGTGCTAGTCCAAATCCGTCCGGAGCTTCGCTTTTGCCTCGCCGCGCGACACTCGCCCTCTCTGCCTCCGCGAGGGCCATGGTCTGCTCGCACTTGACCACCTCCAAACCCTCCACGAAAAGTTCACAGTGCCGCCTGATCTCGTCCACTGCTTTCTCCTCAACGGCCTTCGACGTCTTCTACGTGCGGCTCTACTGCCCCCTGGGCGGGTCCGCTCCAAATCGTCGCTCCGCAGCACCTCCCGCACTGCGTGCGACCTTCCTGCCCGCCGCTGCAACATCCCCCCCGACGGCGTCCTGCACCCTTGACGCCTCGCCCAACAGCAGGACCTTCGCGTTCTCCAGCACCACGTGTATCGACATTTCGTCGAACACCTGAGCTGCATCCTCGATACGGCCATCGCGTTCCTGCATCTCGCGAAACAGCTCTCCACCACAACTCCTCCTGCGCGTGCCGTTGCTCGGCACGTCGCACTCCAGCATCGCCTACTCGCGCTCATGGGCCCGATCTGTTCCGGCCGCCCAACACTTGCACACACCGCCAGCTTTCGCGCGTCATCGCGCGCACGCTCGCGTCACCCGTTCGGCGTCGTTCAGGTTCGCTCCGGCACCGCCCGCGAACCGCTCTAGCGCCACTTGGCTCACGTGCCACTCACGCGTCAGCGTCACGCCCCCCGCGCGAGCAGCGTCCACATCCGCGACTGCGCGCTCCTGTTTGCGCGCACCTCCGGCCGTGCGCATGCTGCTCCTGCTCTGGCCGAGCCACGTACACTTCCTGCGTGACATGCGCCTTCACTCGCCCGCACGCACGCGCTCGCTCCCGTGCACCTCCACGCCTCCCGCGCACGCTCCGCGCTCCTGCTGTCGTGCACGCCTGAGCCTTCCCCGTTCCATTCACCACCGTGCGCCATCTCGGGCCACCTGCTCCTGCCCAGCTCCCGCACCTGCCTCCGCGCGCCTGCGTGCACGCGCTGCGTGCCGCGCTCGCCAGCTTCCACTCTCCTGCGCGCCGAGCCCAGCGCCTGCCGCTCCGACCCCCACGCGCTCCAAAGCTCCGCCTGCCTCGGGCTGAGCCGCCACCGCCCGCCCGCGCCTGTCCTCTGCTCGCCCCAACGCCGAGCCGCCCGCTCACCGTGGCTGCCTGAGCCGGCCCCGCACGCCGCCAGCGCGCCTACCGCAGCTCCGCTCGAACCGCCGCTGCGCCCGCTAGCTGGGCCGCGCGGCCGCGCGCTCCGCCCGCGTGGGCTCTTCGCCGCTCGGGCCTGCCTCTGGCCGCCGCCGCGGCTCACCGGCCGAGCCGCCCCCGCGCGCGCTTGGGCCGCGCGTCCGCGCCGACCGCCTGGCTGCCCGCGCGCGCGCCCGCGCCTGGCCGCGCGTGCGCCCGCACGCGCGCGCCCCCGGGCCGCTGCTCGCCCAGCGCCGCTTCCTGTGCCGCCTGTGCTGATCCGAGAGGAGGAGGAGAGGGAGAGGGAGTGGATGAGGATTGGGATGGTGCTGCCAGTGAGAGGGGGAGAGAAGGAGACGGCAGGAAGAAGATAAGGCGCCAGTGAATAGAAAACAGAGGAGAAAGGGGAATGGATTTCCCCAAGGACATATGTGTAAATACAGAAAACTGCAAGGGTCTGAGTGTAAAATAAAATTTCCCGTTGATTTAAAACCCAAATGAAGAAATGCCCAAAACGAAAGTTGGAGAGTTTTTCAAACTCTACAACATTGCTTTAGGGCTCAGATTCAAAAACTCAAAACTCATGTTTTTACACGTGAATTTTTGAACAAAAGTCGGATTTGAATTGCTTTTGTCCTAAAAGTGTAATTTTATAAAATTCAGGACCTAAATGTAAGCATTTATGACACGTCATGATGACGGGATAGACTCGTCATGATGACTTGCACTTTTACACTTTAGCCCTGAGTAATTTTGAAAGTTACTTTTGTAAATCAAATATTTGCATAAAAGGACTTGTATTTTGATAAAATTACATAAACATCCTTAATTTTTACCATTTTACTCAAAATTTTTACACAATTCAACACTCACATTTCCAATGCAACTTTTGGATAAATATATATATATATATATTTTTTTACAAGACATTAAGTAAGATAAGTATATTTCACCTATTTTGAAATTACCCTTATCCAGGTACATTTTGCAAAAACAACCCTAAGTTTTTCTGTAATTACAAAAATACCCTTTTTACTTGCACTTTTAAGTTTTCAAAAGTTTCACATAACACACACGAGTTTTATACAAATAAACACATACTTCACACTAACAAAATATTTGCCTAGCATTACAAATACACGAACTGTCACACCATAACCCGGAATATGAGGGAAATGGTTGCTTCGGAATGATCTTTAGATGTTCCAAGTGTGTGAGTTAGGTTTACCCTTACAAGGTTTGGAAATTCGATTCAGAATCATCCGTTTCTCGCGGAGATTGAGACTGCTTATTCCTTCTGCCACATAGAGTAAGAACAGTAACCATTATGGAATGATCTGGATGGATGTTAATCTCTACCTTGTTTGTCTAGAATAGGTGCTTACCTAGAATGGTTAATGAGACTAGAATCTGAAAGCTAAAACATGAAAGTAGATTATACTCTTTGTTGCTTTTCAGCTGAAATTAAACTCAGAACCATCACAAGCCAGTATAAGTCTAGCTACATGGCTAAGTATACCATGACCTGTTTAAGTCTTGCTGAGTATTAGCATACTCAGTCTTGCTAGTCTATTTTTCAGGTATGACCTTTAAAAGCCCCACGGATGGTTCCGCATGGCCAACTTCTGTTCCGTTTGGCTGGTCTGTGGAGTGGGATCCGTCCCCGGCTGGCAGTGACCCTCCTGAATGACGCCATGCTTCGGGCAAAGTGCGGTGTCAACCTTCGCGACGTGTGTAGTCGCGTGTTAACTTTTCTTCCGCTGTGAACTTGACAAGCATGTTTAGCTTGTCGTTTTAAACAATGTTTGTTTACTGCCTTAAGTTTGAAATGGTTTGTAATAATGTTTAATATTCTGTGAATTAAAAGTTGATGAGCTGTTGTGCGACTGTAAACTCGCCTTCGGGCGAGGTGAACCTACTTTGATCCTGTTGAACTGTGGTTGCATCGGGCGGAGACCCAACAGAACAATGGGTTATTCCGTGTGAAGTGCGTTGAGTTAGTATCGCTTGGATAGTGATGACTAGCGCACTTGAGCCAGAATAATTCAGGCAGTTCTGCCACAGCTGGTATTAGAGCTGTAGGTTTACTTTTACACCGCAGCAGTTCTTAAAAATGTTTTTAGGATAAAATTTGCTTAACAAAAGAGTTTACAAAATTGTGTTGGATTCGTTAAGGTTGGTGCTTAGAATGCAAAGCCCTAGGGAATTATATGGGAGTAATCAGGTGGCTATTAGTACCTATATGTGTATAGTTATTCTAACTTGCAGCACTACTTTCAGTCAAAACTTAAATTTATGCATAACACAACTTTATATTTTGCAACGACACCTTCGATGGTGAGGTAAGGAGGTAAGGATCCTCAGCCAACTGAGGGAGCTTGGCCTTCCCGTCGGTGATGCAAACCGAATGCTGTTTCTCAAGCAGTGGCCTACTTGAGATGCTGCCAATATATCAACTTAGGTTGAGTATATTGGGAGTATATGGTTCGGCGCAGGGTATGGCGATCGGTGTTCATACCCCCGCATTATGCGGTACCTCCGTGAATACATTGTTTCGATAACGTATGTTAACGTTGTCTGTACGGCGGTAATGGTACAGATGCTGTTTCTATAGTGAACAGTACTGTTTGGGGACGCTTTCATGTCGTGCTACCATGAAAGGTTCAGATTATATAATTGTGGTCTTCTGCAGGTACATTAACCACGATTAAGAGGTTAAGACAGATAGGACTGATCGACTAGATATTAGTGAGAGACGTATGTGTCATACCACTGAAATTAACCCCGTAAGTCCGAAGATATTCGGCAGTTGTTTTGGTTGTGAGGTCGAATTATACGTGCATGCATAATCCGTTAATAAACAAAATGAATGCTTGAATATGTTGTTCTTTTAAGGACAAGTAGAGTGTTGTTTACCTCTAGTATGGTTTTAATAGTATTCTTGTGACAACCTTAATTGGATTTTCAGTATTCTTCCAAATCTCACCATCTGAATTCTTGTTTCAGATGGCGGCTCCATCAAACCTCTTTTGGGATCATGCAGGGCACCTCCATACCGATGCCTTGTACTGGGAGGGTTTTCCCCAACTTTTATGGGAATCACTTAGTCTATTCTTCTACACTGAGCCTCCCCAGTACGATGGAGTGGAGTATAGAGAGGAAGGTGTTCCACAGTGCAGAGTCAAGATGACCATTCCTCAGCACCTTTTTCGTTCTCAGTGGCAGCCCATCGGGGTCGATGTGGTTGGTTATCGTCTTGTCGACACCATCGAGACTGCAGCTTTGGAGGCCATCCACATCTTCTGCAACCAGCACCCCATGGAAGTTGCAGGGTATCCCATCGGCTTATTCCTTGCAATAGATTCCAGTGATCCTGAGTGGAATTTCAGGATAGCTCATTATGGTCATATGCTGGGAGATTCAGCTGAAGAAATGCTCTGTGGCACCATCAGATTCATGAATGTTCAGCACCACTATCAGATCCTGCTACGCCGTGGTATGGGTCAGTTGATTGGCATAGCTCAAGGTCATTATCGCAATGCTGATTGACAGGTCACCCAGATAGTGGAGCTTCAAGCCTTGGTCACAGAGAAGGAGGAGATTATCGTAGCACGTGAGGAGACTATTCTTCACCGGGAGGATCAGATCAATGAGAGTGATGCAATAATCACTCAACGCAACACGATCATTGAGTTCCTCCAGGAGCAAATCCACGACCTTATCCTTGAGGTCGATGATGCCCATGCTCACATCGACGAACTCCAACAACAGCTAGTACCTCCTGCTGTACCTATAGCCCCTGAAGGTGGAGAAGAAGACCCGGAGGAAATTGAGGGAGTTTCCGATCTCAACTCCAAGCATGGAGACCCAGAACCTAATCCTCAGCCAGATCACTCCTCTTCCAGCAGCCAGTCCTCCGTAGGCAACCTCGATGATTTTTAGTCCATTTAAATCGTCGATCTTTCAGATGTAATTAGTGTAGAATGGTGTGACATAGGTAGTGAGTAGCCTACCTAGACCTAGAGCCACTTGTTGTAGTATATGTTGCGTGTGTACATATAGCTTAACTCGTGGCAGTTGAACCACCCTGATGTACAGTGTTAAGAACACCCAGTATCTGCGTTGTAATCTAATCCTCGAGTTCTGCCATCTTGTTCAATATCTTCGCATCTGAAATGAGTTGGTTGAATGGAACATGTGAACTACATATCTACTAGCAGTATATCATCTGAAAATAGGAGTAAGAATATGGTTGATAATGGATATCCCCTTTATTTTAGATGGTTGGAGCCACACGTGGAACCCCAGAAGGTTTCCGGCCAGACCAAGCTAGTGGTTCCCAACAACTGCCACCAGCCCCGCCAAATCTAGCAGAGGTCATAGCCTGACAAACAGAACTCCTCAACCAACTAGTGCAGGCTCAAATGGGCCAATATCATCACCAGTCCTGAGGTCGTGATGAACACCCATCGGCTAATTATCAAGACTTTCTCAGCACCCAACCCCCATTGTTCCATAAGACAGATGAGCCCCTTGATGCTGACGCATGGCTCCGCACCATCGAGTCTAAGTTCGCATTGTTGTCTGCCCCATGTTCAGATGAGAACAAGGCACTCTTCGCAGCCCAACAACTTCGCGGCACTGCCCGCATATGGTGGGACCATTACCATGCCATGCAGCCGACTGGTCATGTTGTCACCTGGGATGAATTCCGGACCGCTTTCAGAGCGCACCACATTCCCGAAGGACTCATTGAGCGAAAGCTCAATGAATTTCTGAATTTGACTCAGGGAACCCGCACCGTCATGCAATATGCACAAGTCTTCAATCACTTGTGCCAGTACACGGGTTATCATGCGGATACTGATGCCTGTAAGTGAGATCGCTTCCGTCGAGGCCTGAACACCAAGCTTAAGGAACGACTGAATCTGGTAAAGGCTGACACCTTCAATGAGCTGGTCAATATGGCCATCACCCAAGAGGACTGCATCTCAGCCCACCGGGTTGAGAAGAAGTGGAAGACACCCACTGGACCCTCAATTGCGCAACCGCCGAGGTATCGGTTGGTCCAAAACACTGCTACCCGAGCACCGCCTCGAAACAATATACCAGGTAGATGGGTAGCCCAACCACCTCAGCAAGCTCGATTCAATCGGCCACCGACACCACAACCCCAGCAGCAACAGCAGCAAGGCCTGCGGCCGAGCTTTCCACCGTCCAACCAAGGAAACAACAACTATCGTTGTTTCAACTATGGCAGCCCGTCCCATTTCATTAAGGATTTCCCCCAACCCCGAAGATCTTTCCAAGAGCAAACATCCAACCCGAGCAGCAAGGGCAAGAAGCAGATGGTACAAGTCAGCCAGGGGAGGGTGAATTTCACGACTCTCTCCGAACTCCCCGAGGGTGCACCAATAATGATGGGTACATTCTCTATAAACCATCAACCTGTGATTATATTTTTTGATTCGGGTGCCACCCATAGTTTTATCAGTTCAAAATGTGGAACAAAAGTAAGCTTGGATCTCTATCCTACTAATGGAGCCTATATGATAGCGACTCCTGGCGGTAAAATTTCCTCAAATCAAGTTTGTAGAAGTGTGCCAATTCAGATGGGTAGAAATCTGGTGAGAACAGATATACTGTTATTGGACCTAGAAGGAATGGATGTCCTCCTAGGCATGGATTGGATGACTAGGCACCGAGTGTCATTGGATATTCCTTCCCGAGCCATGGAGATAGATTCACCCGACCATGAGCCTACTATTCTCTATCTTCCACAACGGGAATACAATAACTCCTGTGCTTATGCTATAGAAGGAATCAAGTTAAAGGATATCCCTATTGTCTGTGAATATCCAGACGTCTTTCCAGATGATTTGCCTAGAATGCCCCTGGACCGGGATATTGAATTTATCATAGAACTCCAACCCGGCACAGCCCCCTTATCTAAGAGGCCCTATAGTATGCCACCCAACGAATTGGCCGAGTTAAAAATCCAACTCCAGGACCTCCTTGATAAGGGTTACATCCGTCCGAGTGCTTCACCATGGGGTTGTCCAGCCCTATTCGTGAAGAAAAAGGACAATAGCTTAAGGCTATGTGTAGATTATTGCCCCCTCAATGCGGTGACCATAAAAAACAAGTATCCTCTACCCCGCATTGACATTCTGTTCGATCAGTTAGCCGGAGCCAAGGTATTCTCTAAGATTGATCTTCGTTCCGGCTATCATCAAATCAAGATCAGATCAAGTGACATTCCAAAAACAGCATTTTCCACCAGATATGGACTCTACGAATATCTGGTTATGTCATTTGGTCTTACCAATGCCCCAGCATATTTCATGTATCTCATGAACTCTATCTTCATGCAAGAACTTGACGAATTTTTTGTGGTCTTCATTGATGACATTCTGATATATTCCAAGAATCCAGAAGATCATGCGAAACATCTCCATGTTGTTCTTCAAAAATTGAGAGACCACCACTTGTATGCCAAATTCTCCAAGTGCGAATTCTGGCTGGATACCGTTAAATTTCTGGGACATACCATCTCCAGTGATGGTATATCCGTTGATCCCAGTAAAGTCCAAGAAGTGATGGACTAGAAACCTCCTACGTCAGTCCACCAGATCCGCAGTTTTCTTGGTCTAGCTGGCTATTATCGTCATTTCATTCCTGACTTCTCAAGAATAGCCAAGCCTATGACTGAATGATTAAAGAAGGGAGTTAAATTCTCCTGGGATCAGAAATGCGAAGATGCATTTCATACCCTCAGAGCACATCTTACCACTGCCCCAGTTTTAGCTCAACATGATGTCTCAAAACCCTTTGACATCTACGGTGATACTTCAGGAATCGGACTTGGTTGTGTGCTTATGCAAGACAACCGAGTGATTGCTTATGCATCGCGAGCACTCAGGACTCATGAACAGAACTATGCTACCCATGATCTTCAACTCGCAGCTGTCGTCCATGCACTCAAAATTTGGAGACATCATTTAATGGGTACAAAGTGCCATATTTATACTGACCACAAAAGCCTCAAGTACATCTTCACGCAAGCAGATTTAAATATGAGGCAAAGGCGCTGGCTAGAGCTTATCAAGGATTATGATCTGGATGTACACTATCATCAAGGCAAGGCCAACGTCGTTGCGGATGCACTTAGTCGCAAGGCACATTGCTCTTGTTTATCAGTAGAGACTTTCAATGAGACGCTTTGTTGGGAGATGAGGAAGCTCAATCTTGAGATCATTCCTCAAGGCAGTCTAAATCATCTCTCAATTGAAGCTACACTTTGGAATAACATTGTTCTAGCACAACAGCGTAACAAAGGGGTCAGAATCATCAAACAGAAGTTAGCACAAGGAGAAGGAAAGTATAAATGCTTCCGAATAGATCACGAAGGGATTCTATGGTTCAACGAACGTATCGTTGTACCCAAGGACCATAAACTTCGTAAGCAAATTTTGGACGAAGCTCATTTGTCCAAATTCTCTATGCATCCTGGCAGTACTAAGATGTACCAAGATCTGAAACAGAACTTTTGGTGGACTCGCATGAAGCGAGAAATTGCAAAGTATGTCTCAGAGTGTGATATTTGCCAAAGAGTTAAAGCCAGTCATCTCAAAACTGCTGGTATTCTCCAACCTTTACCCATTCCTTCTTGGAAGTGGGAGGATATCAGTATGGACTTTATCGTTGGCTTACCCAACATCTCTCAAAGACATGACTCCATTTGGGTAATCGTTGATTGATTAACCCAAACTGCCCATTTTCTTCCCGTGCATACTACATATAATGCCAAAAAGTATGCGGAGATCAAATCGTTCGTATTCATGGAGTGCCCAAGATGATCATTTCTGATCGTGGAGCACAATTCATCGCTCGGTTCTAGGAGCAACTTTAACATGCTCTTGGAACTAAGTTAATCCGAAGCTCCGCATATCACCCTCAGACAGACGGACAAACTGAAAGGGTAAATCAGATTCTCGAAGATATGCTTAGAGCCTGTGTATTTCAGTATGACAAGAATTGGGACAAATGCTTATCATTGGCAGAATTTTCGTACAACAACAGTTATCAGACAAGTCTCAAGATGGCCCCGTTCGAAGCATTGTACGGTCGCCGATGCCGAAGTCCTTTGAGTTGGTCACAAACCGGTGAACGTAAAATCTTTGGACTGGACCTTGTCACTGAAGCTGAGGAAAAGGTGAAGACTATTCAAAATAATCTCAAGGCCGCCCAATCTCGACAGAAGAGCTACACTGACATACGAAGGAGACCGTTGCAATTCCAGATTGCAGACTTCGTGTATCTTCGAGTATCTCCCACTCGAGGTATTCAACGGTTCGGCGTAAAAGGAAAACTTGCTCCTCGATACGTCGGACCCTTCGAAATTCTCAAAATCTGTGGACCCGTAGCTTACCGTCTTCAACTTCCTCCTCAGTTAACGGCCATCCAAGACATCTTCCATGTATCTCAACTTAGGAAATGTGTCAAAGTTCCTACCGAGATCATCGATCCTCAAGCTATCGAAATCGAATCTGATCTAACCTATACAGAACATCCAATCAGAGTACTAAACACTAAAGAGAGAAGCACTAGAAGAGAAACTATCAAGATGTTCAAAATTCAGTGGGACCATCACACTAAAGAAGAAGCGACTTGGGAAACCGAATCCTATCTTCAACGAAATTTCCCAGATTTCCTTCAAATTAATTCCCAACTATGATCGCTCAATTCCATTATGTTCCGAAATCTCGGGATGAGATTCTTTTTAGGAGGGAAGGCTATGACATTCAGTTGCTTAGAATTAAAACACACTAAATGCTAGTAGAAAGTATGTATGTTTGATTTTGTATAGGTGTGCTAACATTTGAATACAAAGGGAAAAGGGTATTTGTGTAATTTTGTAAAATATAGGTCCTTTAGTGTTAAATGGGAAAGGATGGGAGGTAGAATCAAAACATATGAAGGTTGTTTTGTAAAAGTCAAGAACTTGCTTTCAAACCGCAAATATAAGTGAAACTACCCCTAGGATGTAAGTGTAGTGTAGTTTTTAAATATGATTTAATTAAAGTTTAAAACTTTGCCAAGTTTTAAATTAGTTTTAGATCCTTAGCTCTTTTGCAACTAAGCCTTAAAGCAAAATTGTAGATCTTGTTAAACCCCACACTTTTGCTTTTGGGCACATTTTCATTTGAGCTATGGTTTGAAAGATATCTGGGCTTTATAGTGGAGTCCCTGTACTTTTGGAGATTTACACTTTAGTCCTCTTCATCTACCTTGAGTCCCCTCCTCCTCTGTTTCTCTGCCCGACGCACCGCCGCCGCTTCACCGACCATGTGTATGACACTCAAGTACTTAGTATTGTCACACCCAAGATTTTAGTATATAGTTGTGTGCAAAATATGGTGAAAGTTTGTTTAAAAATTTAAATGATAAGGAAAAAGAGTATTTATATAGATATAAATTAATAAAGGTCCTCTAGTGTTAAAAGGGTGAGAGTAGGAAGGGGAATCCAAATACATAAAGGTTGTTTTGGCAAAAGTCAAAAACTTGTGTTTAAATCGCAAATATAGGTGAAACTACACATAGGATGTAAATGTAGTGTAGTTTTTAAATAGGATTTATATAAAGTTTAGAAACTTTGCTAAGTTTTATATTAATTACAAATCCTTAGCTTTTCTGCAAATGAACCTTAAAACAAAGTTGTAGATTTTGGAAAAACCTACACTTTTGCTTTTGGGCCCATCCTTATTTGAGCTCTGGTTTGAAAGTTACTTGGACATTACAGTGGAGTCCTTGTGTTTTTGGGAATTTCCATTTCAGTCCCCCTTCGTCTACCTTCCCTCTTCCTCCTCTGTTCCTCTACCCGACGCGCCGCCGCCGCTCCTGCCGGCCATGTGTCGTGCACCGCGCCCCTGCGCTGCTCTGCACCGAGCCACGTGCCGCCTCAGCCCAATGCCACCGCTCCCCCGAGCCGCGCTGGCCTCTCCCCGCCTTGCCATGCTGCCGAGCTATCTGCCGAGCCGCCCTCCGCCGCTGCTCGCTGTTGCCGCAAACTGATCAGCGCCACCTCCTGCTTCCCGGCAAATCCCACGCGTCACTCCCCGGCCCGCCGCTGCCTTAGCTCTCCCCGCTGCCTTCTTCTCGTCCCTACCCTGTGGCAGAACCAACTTGAATTACACCGGCTTAAGTACGCGAGTCCACTCTTGAGGGCTCCAACGTGCTTCAAACGGTATAATCCCTTGGCCTGTCGGGTAACGTCCCGATAAACCACCGAATGCAGGATCAAACAAGGTACCTCGCACGAAGGCGAGTTCAGAGACACAAATGCCATCATATTTTCATCACAGGCAGGTGTATTACATGAGTGTTAAAAAGTAGCATCAGTTCCCAACTAATGGAAATTATTACAAAACAGTTTTAAGTTTTAAGTCATGGTAGCGGAGTTTGAGACACGGGCACTGTACACGTCGCTAGATCAGATATCATGCTAGCCCTGGCATGATATCACTCGGAGGAATCTGTGTTGGCCGGGGACAGGTCCCACTCCACGGACCAACCTTCGGGCAGCGGGTAAGGCCATGGCATAGGCAGAGCAGGGTCATCAGGGGATTACCTGAACAAAAAGCCATAAGGCAAGACTGAGTATTCTAATACTCAGCAAGGCTTATCCTTTCATGGTATACTTAGCCATGTAACTAGACTTATGAAGGCTTTAATGGTTGTGGGTAGAGTTTTCAGCTGAAAAGCAACAAAGAGTAGATCCTTAATTTCAAGTTTTAGCTTCCAAATTCTAGGTGATTAATCATTCTAGATAAGCATCTATAACTATTCAAGCATGGTAGTATCTTTAGTCAAGTATCATCTTTGATAACCATAAGATTGCTCTTGTTACTCTATGTGGCAAAGGGATCAAGCAGTCTCAATTTCCACGAGAAACGGACGATTCCTAAATCGAATTTTAGCCTAGCAAGGATAAACCTAACTCACACGCTTGGAACATCCAAAGATTATCCCGAAGCAACCGTTTGCCTTTCATTCCGACTCATGGATCAGATCCACCACAAGCGACTGCAGGACCATACGCACATCCAATGTGCAGGACGTACGTCTGTAGAGCGACTACACGACCGTACTTCTGGTTGCCCTACAACACGTATTCCCACACGTCGAATCAAGTAAAAGGAAAAACCAAATACGAGTGGTGGGAGGTATGTCCACTCCTCGGGCCGATTGGTTACTAGGCTTACCGCTTACCATATTTTGCGGCATGTGGCTAGTACTTTCAAACGCTTAACTACCGCTACCACACACTGCGACCTTATCAATTCACCAACACAGACGGGGTATCATCTCAACCATGATACCTCACATAAATCCCGTCCGTCATCCTTATAGTGATTACAGGAATGTAAACATTGCAACTCCTATATCGCGCGAGTGACAGGAAATCACCCGACTTCTACCGATCCTATTAGCAGAGCGGCTATTCGAACTCAAGTGCTAGTATTCAATACATTGGTTCCTAGGAAAATGTAACTAGGGTTTCTCATACAATTCCTAAGAATGTAATGCATAGATAGGTATAAATAATATAGATTGCAGTGTAAATAAAGTAGGGGTTATGTCCGGGGCTTGCCTTCTTGAGTAGGGTTGGGGGCAGGAGTGTCAAAGTTTTTCGAACTTTGGTTCGGAGCTTCAGTTAGATCTTCGACGGCGTTCCCGAAGTCTTCAGCTGATTCTACTCCTTGTTCCGGGATTAGTTTGTAGTCACCATCGGCAAGAGTAGTCGAGTCTACATGATATGCAAAGTTATAAGTTAAGGGATGTCAGACCCGGGGCCACGGGGCTGCGTACATCAAGGAGTCCGTATTGGGCTAGGGGATAGGACGTGTCCTGTACCTTATTTATATTGTATTCTACCCGCATGCGGAGTAGAACTAGTCGATACAGAAGGAAACCACTCGAGTTATACTTGAGTACGATTTCTATGTTAGTATCAGATTAGGATTCATGTAACCCTGTCCCCCCGGATATATAAGGGCGGGCAGGGACCCCCTCAAAAGACAAGATCACCAGATCAACACCAAGGCAATACAAACTATCATACAGGACGTAGGGCTTTATGCATATTGCGGCCTGAACCTGTCTAAATCTTGTGTTGTCTGTACCTTCGAGTTCCTGATCTCGGCGCATCCCAACCCAAAACCTACCACCTTGGGGATACCCCTCGGTGGGCAGCCGGATAAAACCCGACAAGGGATGCATATTATTTTATTTTATTTCACGATAAAGTTGCAATCCAACGAAAACATAATTTACTTTTTACACATACCATTTACTTCTCTACTAGGCAGTCATTTATCGGGTATTAACCATTTTATCTAGTCACATTAAGTAACAGGGTTGGTTACCCTAAATATTTAACTAATGGCATGAGGTAACAGGTTGAATTGGTTTCAAATATTTAAACTAATTATTAATAACTTTATCTATTTGCTTTGCTAATTTTTTATACTAACCCTAGGTTATTATTTAATCATGGACTTATTTTATTTAGATAAGAGTATAACATTATCATAGCATGTTTTATTTTCAAAATTTTTGAACATTTAAAACCACAGATATTAAATATACAAGGTTAAATAGGTATTATTCATAATTAAACTTACATATTATGGAAATATTGCACACACAGTAGGTTAATTATTTTTTTCCTAAGTCCTACATGTTAAAATAAAGCTAACACAATTGAGTTTACATTTTTACCATTTTTCTGCTATTTATGATGCATTTTCTTAACCTACAACTATTTAAACTTAGTATTTAAATTAGAGCACAAGCTACTCAGGAATTGAAAGTCAATCTATAAGGAAAGTTGTAGATCTTAAAATGAGGATTCCAACAAATTTTAGTTTGCATTTTTATGGTTTTTCCTTGAATTGATATGAAATTTCAAAGTTGACAGCACAATTAACACCAGGGGGTCCCTAAGGCACTATTCACATGAGTCTTAAGCCTTGCAGATAGCCCCCTAGGCTTTCAATTCTTTTAATCCTGAGGTACTTGGCCAGGGGTGAGAAGGGAGCAGGGGTGGGACGGCCGTGTTCCGGCGAGGAGGATCACCAGCGGCGAGGTCCGAGGGGAGGGGAAGCTTCAGGGGCTTACGGCGGTTAGATTGAGCCACGTGTCGAGGGTAGAGGTGGTCGGGAATGGGGATCTCGACGAGAGCCTGAAGCGGCGGTGGAGGGGTCAACGACGACGGCGATGCTCCGGCGGCCGACGTCGGTGGAGGACCTGCGCATGAGCTCCAATGAGTCGTGGGGAAGGTATTGGTGCAATCAATTGGGAACACAAGCTTCGGATTAGGGGCAACCGGCGGGACCAGTGACGATGGCGGCGGAGGTAAACGCTGGTGAGCGTCGGGGAGTCGATGTGTTGCACTAGGGAGCCAATGGAGGGGTCATAGAGCTTCACGGGGGCGAGGGGGAGCTGACTGAGGGGTTGTTGTGGTGCGAAAGGGCTCGGAGTGGGCTGAACACGGTGAGCAGGAGGCGGCGGCGGAACTTGGGCTGGCCATAGTTGTGGAAGACAAGGCTCGGATGTGGGAGAGTGAAATTGATCGGGCTGGACAGCACCAGTGGGTCACGGCGGTGCTCTAGCAGCACTGGATTGGGGTTCAGAGGGAGTGAAGGCAGCTCGCGACGGTGGGCAGTGGGGGCGGCGGAGGTCCGGTGAGCAGATGAGCTCGGGAAAAGAAGAACGCGGTGGAAAAGAAGTGCGGCAACACGTACACAAGATCACAGAGCAGTCATTGAGCGCGTGTTAAGGCTAGGAGGGGTGCTGTGGATGCGAACAGGAGCTAGCAACAGCGGCGATGATGTGGCGGCCGGCGGTGGCTCGGGAAACTCATGGCGCGTGCGGAGAAGGGCAGCAGGGGAGGGGAACAGGGCCGGGATAGGGAGAGGACGACGCGTGGAGGTCGATCCAGCAGGAGGTTGCGTGGCGGCGGTGGTAGAGCGGCGGCCAGAGGCGAAGCACTGCACCGGCGGAGGGGGGGGGGGGCAGAGCAGAGCACATGCCCGAGGAAGAAGAAGAGAGGGGAGGGGTCCGGGGGACCTGTTTGGAAATTCCAAGAATTTCAGGGACCTCTCGGTAAAGAAAGATTTCCCACTGATCTAGAGGTTTAATGTGAAAATGCCCAAAATGAAAGTTGTAGATTTTTTCAAACTCTACAATATTGTTTTAAGGTTCCAGTTCAAAAAGCCAAAGCTTATGGCTTTACCTATTAAATTTTGAACAAAGGTAGAATTTGAATTACTTTTGTCCTTACTGCAGTATATTTCATGTAGTTTTGGACCCATTTGCAAGTTTTCATGCAATGTCATGATGACTTGTATTCTTACATTTTAGTCCTAAGTAGACTTCGAGAGTTACGTTTATACCTCATTAATTTGCATAAAAAGGACCCATGTTTTTACATGAATCACATCTAGGTCCCTGTTTTCACATAAAGGCCCATTTTTCATAGAATTCAACATATCTTTTGCACTTTCTTTCCTATAGTGATATAAATTTGACACCTAACATCACATTTTTCTTAGGTTTTTATGCTACCTCCCATTCTTACCCAATTATTACTAAAGGGCCTATATTTTACAAAATTACAGTTATATCCCTATTCCTTTGTACTACACACATACACCATAGCAAGCATATACTTTCCACATTAGAATCTAGTGTCTATATTTCTAATTACCTGAATGTCACAGCCTTCCCCCTAAAAAGAATCTCATCCCGAGATTCTGAAGCAGAATAGAATCGGACGATTAGATTTGGGAATTGGTTGGAAGGAAGGTTGGGAAATTTCGTTGAAGATAGAATTCCGTTTCCCAAGTTGCTTCTTCTTCGGTGTGATGATCCCATAGGATCTTATACATTTTGATCTTTTTCCTTCTGGTGACTCTCTCCTTGGTATCCAAGATTTGGATGGGTTGTTCGGTGTAAGATAGATCAGGTTCAATCTCAATGGCACAGGTTTCAACGATCTCCGTAGGTACTTTGATACATTTCTTGAGTTGAGATATATGGAAGACATCGTGAATGGCAGCCAATTGAGATGGAAGATGAATTCTGTAAGTCACTGGGCCACAGACTTTAAGGATCTCAAAGGGTCCAACATATCGGGGTGCTAACTTCCCTTTTATGCCGAAGCGCTGAACACCCTTGGTAGGAGATACTCGGAGATAGAAAAAATCTCCTACTTGGAACTGCAGAGGTTTCCTTCTTCTATCTGCATAGCTTTTCTGTCTGGACTGAGCTGTTTTAAGGTTGGTTTGAATAACCTTGACCTTATCCTCGGTTCGATGACTAGATCTGGCCCAAAGATTTTGCGTTCGCCGGTCTCGGACCAACTCAAAGGAGTTCGACATCTTCGACCGTATAACGCTTCAAAGGGAGCCATCTGAAGACTAGATTGATAGCTGTTGTTGTAAGAGAATTCGGCCAAGGCAAGACACTTTTCCCAGCTTGTACCATAGCGAATAATACAAGCTCGAAGTATGTCTTCAAGAATTTGGTTGACTCGCTCAGTCTATCCATCAGTCTGAGGATGATATGCAGAGCTTCAAATTAGTTTGGTTCCAAGAGCAGACTGCAATTGTTCCCAGAAGCATGCAATGAATTGCACCCCTCGATCAGAAATGATGGTCTTGGGGACACCATGCAACCGAACAATTTGATCAAGATAGACTTTAGCATACTTCTTAGCAGAATAAGTGGTATGCACAGGAAGAAAATGAGCAGTTTTAGTAAGTCTATCAATAATTACCCATATGGAATCATGTTTTTGGGACGTGTTAGGAAGACCGACAATGAGATTCATACTAATGTCTTCCCACTTCCATGACGGAATGGGTAGTGGTTGGAGTGTACCAGATGCTTTTAGATGACTGGCTTTGACTCTCTGGCACGTATCACACTCGGATACATATTTGGCAATTTCTCTCTTTATTCTGGTCCACCAAAAATTTTGTCGAAGATCTTGATACATTTTGGTACTACCAGGATGAATAGAGAATTTAGATAGATGTTCTTCATCAAGGATCTGTTTACGAAGTTGATGATCTTTAGGTACAACAATACGATTGTTGAACCATAGAACTCCTTGATGATCTATGTGGAAACACTTATATTTGGCTTCTCCCTGAGATAGTTTTGACTTGATAATTTTGATACCTTCATCATGTAATTGCGACATGATGATTCTATCTTGAAGAGTAGATTCAATGGACAATAGATTTAGACTACCTTGAGGAATGATTTCTAGATTGAGTTTTCTCATCTGATTGCAGAGAGTGTCATTGAAAGTTTCTATAGATAAGCAATGACCATGTGCCTTGCGGCTAAGTGCATCCACAACCACATTGGCCTTGCCAGGATGGTAGTGTACCTCAAGATCATAGTCTTTGATCAGTTCTAACCATCGTCTTTGCCTCATATTCAGGTCAGCTTGAGTAAAGATATATTTGAGGCTCTTATGGTCAGTGTAGATGTTACACTTAGCACCCATAAGATGATGTCTCCAGATCTTGAGAGCATGAATAACTGCCGCCAATTCAAGATCATGGGTTGGGTAGTTTTGCTCGTGATTTCGGAGCGCTCGGGATGCATAAGCAATAACCTGGTTGTTTTGCATAAGAACACAACCAAGGCCAGTTCCAGAAGCATCACAATAGACATCAAAAGGCTGGGTATTAAGTGGCTGATCTAGCACTGGAGCGGTTGTTAGAAGTTTTCTCAAGGTGTGGAACGCTTCATCAAACTTATCGTCCCATCGGAATTTAACTTCTTTCTTAAGTAGCTCAGTCATGGGTTTGGCTATCTTGGAGAAGGCTGGAATGAATCGGCGATAGTATCCCGCCAATCCAAGGAAACTTCGGATTTGATGGACTGAAGTTGGAGGCTTCCAATCCATAACCTCCTAGACTTTGGTTGGATCAACCGATATGCCTTCACTAGAGATAGTATGTCCAAAAAATTTCACACTATCCAGCTAGAATTCACATTTCGAGAATTTGGCATAAAGGAGATGATCACGTAGTCATTGAAGAATGACACGTATATGATTGGCATGGTCTTCTTTAGTCTTGGAATATATCAGAATATCGTCGATGAAAACCATGACGAATTTGTCGAGTTCCGGCATAAAGACTGAATTCATGAGATAAATGAAATATGTCGGTGCATTAGTAAGCCCAAATGACATAACCAGATATTCATATAGTCCATATCTGGTCCAAAAAACCGTTTTTGGAATGTCACAAGGCTTAATTTTGATTTGATGATAACCAGAGCGCAAGACAATCTTGGAAAAGACCTTAGCTCCAGCTAATTGATCGAATAAGATATCAATGCGGGGAAGAGGGTACTTATTTTTTATAGTGACCACATTGAGTGGACGATAATCGACACATAACCTTAGGTTACTGTCCTTCTTCTTTACAAAGAGAGCAGGACAACCCCAAGGCGAAGCACTTGGGCGTATGAAACCCTTGTCAAGAAGATCTTGGAGTTGGATTTTCAGTTCAGCCAATTCATTTGGAGGCATGCGATACGGCCTCTTTGAAATAGGAGCGGTGCCAGGTTGAAGTTCGATAATAAACTCGATGTCTCTGCCTGGTGGCATTCCAGGCAAGTCATCTGGAAAGACATCGGGATACTCACAGACTACAGGAATATCTTTTACCTTGATGTCTGTGATGGCATAAGTACAAGAGTGCAGATATTCCTGCTGAGGCAGATAGAGGGTAGTGGCTCCTTGATGTGGTGAATTAATCTCAATAACTCGGGAAGACATGTCTAGCAGTACTCTATGTTCAGTCATCCAATTTGTCCCAAGTATCACATCAATACCCTCTAAGTTTAGCAAAACCAAATCAGTTTTGATTACTTTGCTACCTAATTGAATTGGCACACTTTTAACCATTTGGTTAGAGGTAATCTTTCCTCCGGGGGTAGAAATCATATATGACCCCTGGGTAGGGCAAAGATCAAGTCCTATTCGGGCACCACAGTTGTTACTAATAAAACTATGAGTTGCTCCTGAATCAAATAATGTAACAACTGGTTTATGGTGAATAGAGAATGTACCCGACATGACAGGAGCTCCATCCGGAAGTTCTGCAAGGGTGGTGAAGTTAACTCGCCCTTGCCAGACTTGTATCATCGGCCTCTTGCCCTTGTTCTGATTACCCTGATTGGAATTCTGCTCTTGATTAGGTTTCCTGGGCCGCGGACAATCTCTGATGAAGTGATCCGCACTCCCGCAATTGAAACAGCGATAAGTGATGCTTCTCTGTTGGACTTGTTGAACATTTGGCCGTGGGCCAGATTGTTGTGGTTGTTGCGGAGGTACGGGAGGTCTATACCCTCCTTGTTGTTGAGGCAGTCTGAAAACCAATCTGCCAAACGGAGCATTCCGCTGTGGCGCTCTAGGCGATGCATTCTGAACAAATCGATACCGCAAGGGTTGAACGCCCGCGGGTCCAGTGGAAATCCTTCGCTTCTTTTGGGCACGGTGTGCCGTGATGCAATCCTCTTGAGTCAGGGCCATGTAAACTAGCTCGCTGAAGGTATTTGCCTTTATAAGGTTCAGACGTTCTTTGAGCTTAGTGCTCAAGCCCCGACGGAAACGATCTTGCTTCTTGGCGTCATTGTCAGCATGATAACCCGCATACTGACACAGGTAATTAAAAGCTTGTGCATATTGTAGTACGGTGCGGGTGCCTTGAGTAAGTGCCAAGAACTCATTCAGTTTCCGCTCCATTAATCCTTCGGGTATATGGTGTGCTCGGAAAGCATTCCGGAATTCTTTCCAGGAGATAACATGGCCATCAGCTTGCATGGCACAATAATTATCCCACCAGATACCGGCAGCTCCACGTAGTTGTTGGGCAGCAAAGTGAGCCTTGCTAGAATCCGCACATGGAATCGTAAGAAGAGCAAACTTGGATTCAATGGTGCGAAGCCAAGCATCGGCATCCAGAGGTTCCTCCACTTTGCTGAATAACGGGGGCTGGGTACTGAGGAAATCTTGGTAGTTTGCCACCTGAGGTTCATCACGACCTCCTCGTGATTGCTGGCGCTGTTGGTTCTGCTGTGCCTGTACCAGCAGATTGAGAAGTTCGGTCTGCTGAGCCATAACCTCGGCTAGATTTGGAGGTGGCGGTGGCGGTTGTTGAGAACCGCTGGCCTGATCTGCCCAGAAGCCTTCCGGGGTTCCGCGCGTGGCTCCAACCATGTGAAACAAAGGAGATATCCATTATTAACCACATAGCCTTACTCCCAATTTCAGAAGGTACACCACTTAGATAAACAATGCATATACTCCATTCAATCATCTCATTTCAGAAAATAAAGATATTGGACAAGATGATAAAATACAAGGCTTATATTACATCACGGATTTTGGTTGTCCTTAACATTACCCCTCCTAAGGTTCCATACATAGGCCATCTATATTACATCAAATGGCACAAGTTCTAAGCAAGCTACTTACAACCTAAGTTATTACACTTTATATGAGTTACATCTAAAGAGTCGACGATTTGACAACTAGAAATCGTCAAAATTGCCTACAGAAGACTGACTGCCAGATGAAGAGTAATCTGGCTGAGGATTGGGCTCCGGATCTCCATGCTCGGAGTCAAGCTCTGAGACTCCCTCAATTTCTTCCGGATCTTCTTCTCCATCTTCAGGTACTGGGGTGCAGCGGGAGGTACCGGTGGCTGCTGTAGTTCTTCAATGTGAGCCTGGGCATCGTCGACCTCAAGGATCAGATCATGAATTTGTTCCTGGAGGAACTCAATGATTGTATTGCGCTGAGTGATGATAGCATCAGTCTCGTTGATCTGATCTTCTCGATGAAGGATGGTCTCATCTCATGCTGCGATGATCTCATCCTTCTGGGTCACCAAGGCTTGAAGTTCCACTATCTGAGTGACTTGACGGCCAGCATTTCGATAGTGACCCTGAGCCACACCAGTCAACTGTCCCATGCCACGAAGCAGTAAAATCTGGTAATGGTGCTGAACATTCATGAACCTGGTGACACTACGGATCGTTTCTTCGGCCAGATCTCCCAACAAGTGACCAATATGGTCTATTCGAAAGTTTCATTCTGGATCATTGGAGTCTATAGCAGGGAACAGACCAATGGGATACCCGGCAACCTCCATTGGATGCTAGTTGCAGAAGATATTGATAGCCTCCAGAGCAGCAGTCTCGATGGTATCAACAAGACGATACCCCACCACATCAACTTCTATGGGATGCCACTGGGAGTGGAAAGGATGTTGAGGAATCGTCATCCTAACTCGGCATCGAGGAACACCTTCTTCTCGATACTCCACTCCGTCGTATTGGGGAGGCTCAGTGTAATTAAATAGACTTAATGATTCCCATAGAAGACGAGGAAAACCTTCCCAATGCAAGGCATTAGTGTGAAGATGCCCTGCATGATCCCAGGAGATGTTCGAAGGAGCGGCCATCTGCGACAAGAAAGAAAATGGTAAGATATATTTACCTTGCTAAGAACTCACAAGGTAAATGGAACGAGACAATCGATTCTGATAACAGCAAAGGCCGGAAATCAGATGGATACTTAAGGTACTCAACTAAAAGATTCTATTGAAACCACACTAAAAATAACTAACATGTTACCTATCCTTAGAAAAACAACAGATTTAAGCACTCATTTTGTTGGTTATTGTATAATGCATGCACGTACTATTCGACCTCACAACCAAAACAATTGCCGAATATTTCTGGACTTACGTGGTTAGTTTCAATGGCATAATACATTCGTCTCTCACTAATAACTAGTCAATAAGTCCTATCCGTCCTGATTTCATGATCGTGGTTAGTGTACCTGCAAAAAATCACACTATATATCCAATGAACCTTTCATGCTAGCATGTCATGAAAGCGTCCCCAATCATTACAGTTTACTATAGAAACAGCATCCGTACTATTACCGCCGTACAGACAACGTTAACATACGTTATCGAAACAACGTATTCACGGGGGTACCGCAAAATTGGGGGGGGGGGGTATGAACAGCGATCGCCGTACCCTGCGCCGAACCGTCTACTCCCAATATAACCAACCTAAGTTGATATATTGGCAGCATCTCAAGTAGGCCACTGCTTGAGAAACAGCGTTCGGTTCGCATCACCGACTGGAGGGCTAACTCCCCAGTTAGCTGAGGATCCTTACCTTCTTACCTCATCATCGAAGGTGTCGTTACAAATGTAAAGTTGGGTTGTGCATAAATTTAAGTTTTGGCAGAAAAATAATGCTGGGAGTTAGAGTTATATGTATATACTATAGCCACCTCTAATTCCCTTAAATATCACCCTAGGGCTTTACGTACTAAGCACAATCCTTAACGAACCCAACGTAGTTTTGCAAAATACTCTGTGGGTCAAATTTTTATACCAAAAGTATTTTCAAGGCATTTCATATCTCCAGTGTACACTTATTAGCTCTGATACCAGCTGTGGTAGAAGCAACTTGAATTACACCGGCTCAAGTACGCGAGTCCACTCTTGAGGGCTCCAACGTGCTTCAAACGGTATAATCCCTTAGCCTGTCGGGTAACGTCCCGATAAACCACCTAATGCAGGATCAAACAAGATACCTCGCACGAAGGTGAGTTCAGAGACACAAATGCCATCATATTTTACATCACAGGCAGGTATATTACATGAGTGTTTAAAAGTAACATCAGTTCCCAACTGATGGAAATTATTACAAAACAATTTTAAGTTTTAAGTCATGGTAGCGGAGTTTGAGACACGGGCACTGTACACGTCGCCAGATCAGTGTTGGCCGGGGATGGGTCCCACTCCACGGACCAACCTTCGGGCAGTGGGTAAGGCCATAGCATAGGCAGAGCAGGGTTGTCAGGGGGATTACCTGAACAAAAAGTCATAAGGCAAGACTGAGTATTCTAATACTCAACAAGGCTTATCCCTTCATGGTATACTTAGCCATATAACTAGACTTATGAAGGCTTTAATGGTTGTGGGTAGAGTTTTCAGCTGAAAAGCAACAAAGAGTAAATCCTTAATTTCAAGTTTTAGCTTCCAAATTCTAGGTGATTAATCATTCTAGATAAGCACCTATAACTATTCAAGCATGGCAGTATCTTTAGTCAAGTATCATCTTTGATAACCATAAGATTGCTCTTGTTACTCTATGTGGCAAAGGGATCAAGCAGTCTCAATTTCCGCGAGAAACGGACGATTCCTGAATCGAATTTCAGCCTTGCAAGGACAAACCTAACTCACACGCTTGGAACATCCAGAGATTGTCCCAAAGCAACCGTTTGCCTTTCATTCCGACTCGTAGATCAGATCCACCACAAGCGACTGCAGGACTATACGCACATTCAATGCGCAGGACGTATGTCTATAGAGAGACTACACGACCATACTCCTGGTTGCCCTGCAACACGTATTCCCACACGTCGAATCAAGTAACAGGAAAAACCAAATACGAGTGGTGGGAGGTATGTCCACTCCTCGGGCCGATTGGTTACTAGGCTTACCGCTTACCATATTTTGCGGCATGTGACTAGTACTTTCAAACACTTAACCACCTCTACCATACACTGCGACCTTATCAAATTCCCCAACACAGACGGGGTATCATCTCAACCATGATACCTCACATAAATCCCGTCCGTCATCCTTATAGTGATTACAGGAATATAAACATTGCAACACCTATATCGCGCGAGTGACAGGAAATCACCCGACTTCTACCAATCCTATTAGCAGAGCGGCTATTCGAACTCAAGTGCTAGTATTCAATACATTGGTTCCTAGGAAAATGTAACTAGGGTTTCTCATACAATTCCTAAGAACGTAATGCATAGATAGGTATAAATAATATAGATTGCAGTGTAAATAAAGTAGGGGTTATGTCCGGGGCTTGCCTTCTTGAGTAGGGTTGCGGGTGGGAGTGTCAAAGTTTTTCGAACTTTGGTTCGGAGCTTCAGTTAGATCTTCAACGGCGTTCCCGGAGTCTTCAGCTGATTCCACTCCTTGTTTCGGGATTAGTTTGTAGTCACCATCGGCGAGAGTAGTCGAGTCTACATGATATGCAAAGTTATAAGTTAAGGGATGCATATTATTTTATTTTATTTCATGATAAAGTTGCAATCCATCGAAAACATTAAGTAATAGGGTTGGTTACCCTAAATATGTAACTAATGGCATGAGGTAACAGGTTGAATTGGTTTCAAATATTTAAACTAATTATTAATAACTTTATCTATTTGCTTTGCTAATTATTTATATTAACCCTAGGTTATTATTTAATCATGGCCTTATTTTATTTAGATAAGAATATAACATTATCATAGCGTGTTTTATTTGTTTTGGTGGTTTTACACCTGATCCTAGGGTGAGAATTTAGTAACAGGTTACACCACTCAAGAACAGTAACTCAAAATATTTTCATGATTTTTGAACATTTAAAACCACAGATATTAAATATACAAGGTTAAATAGGTATTATTCATAATTAAACTTACATATTATGGAAATATTACACACACAGTAGGTTAATTATTTTTTTCCTAAGTCCTACATGTTAAAATAAAGCTAACACAATTGAGTTTACATTTTTACCATTTTTCTGCTATTTATGATGCATTTTCTTAACCTACAACTATTTAAACTTAGTATTTAAATTAGAGCACAAACTACTCAGGAACTGAAAGTCAATCTATAAGGAAAGTTGTAGATCTTGAAATGAGGATTCCAACAAATTTTAGTTTGCATTTTTTATGGTTTTTCCTTGAATTGATATGAAAGTTGACAGCGCAATTAACACCAGGGGGTCCCTAAGGCGCTATTCACATGAGTCTTAAGCCTTGCAGATAGCCCCCTGGGCTTTCAATTCTTTTAATCCCGAGGTCCTTAGCTAGGGGTGAGAGGGGAGCAGGGGTGGGACGGCCGTGTTCCGACGAGGAGGATCACCGGCGGCGAGGTCCGAGGGGAGGGGAAGCTTCAGGGGCTTACGGCGGTTAGATTGAGCCACGTGTCGACGGTGGGCAGTGGGGGCGGCGGAGGTCCGGTGAGGAGATGAGCTCGGAAAAAGAAGAACGTGGTGGAAAAGAAGTGCGGCAACACGTACACAAGATCACAGAGCAGTCGTTGAGCGTGCGTTAAGGCCAGGAGGGGTGCTGTGGATGCGAACAAGAGCTGGCAATGGCGGCGATGATGTGGCGGCCGGCGGTGGCTCGGGAAACTCATGGCGCGTGCGGGGAAGGGTAGCAGGGAAGGGGAATAGGGCCGGGATAGGGAGAGGACGACGCGTGGAGGTCAATCCAGCAGGAGGTGGCGCGGCGGCGGCGGCAGAGCGGCGGCCAGAGGCGAAGCACTGCGCCGGCGGAGGGGGGTAGAGCAGAGCAGGTGCCCGAGGAAGAAGAAGAGAGGGGAGGGGTCCGGGGGACCTGTTTGGAAATTCCAAGAATTTCCGGGATCTCTAGGTAAAGAAAGATTTCCCACTGATCTAGAGATTCAATGAGAAAATGCCCAAAATAAAAGTTGTAGAGTTTTTCAAACTCTACAATATTGTTTTAAGGTTCTAGTTCAAAAAGCCAAAGCTTATGGCTTTACCTATTAAATTTTGAACAAAGGTAGAATTTGAATTACTTTTGTCCTTACTGCAGTATATTTCACGTAGTTTTGGACCCATTTGCAAGTTTTCATGCAATGTCATGATGACTTGTATTCTTACATTTTAGTCCTAAGTAAAATTTGAGAGTTACGTTTATACCTCATTAATTTGCATAAAAAGGACCCATGTTTTTACATGAATCACATCTAGGTCCCTGTTTTCACATAAAGGCCCATTTTTCATAGAATTCAACATATCTTTTGCACTTTCTTTCCTATAGTGATATATATTTGGCACCTAACATCACATTTTTCTTAGGTTTTTATGCTACCTCCATTCTTACCCAATTATTACTAAAGGGCCTATATTTTACAAAATTACAGTTATATCCCTATTCCTTTGTACTACACACATACACCATAGCAAGCATATACTTTCCACATTAGAATCTAGTGTCTATATTTCTAATTACCTGAATGTCACATGCCCGAACCCCGTCCGTGGCCGCCATGCACGCCGTCGACCCCCAGCACTGTCTCTCGCCCATTGTGTCCTCTCTATTAACTTAAAGCACATCTTGAGCTCCCCATTGCACCCCTCTTCTGCTCCTGCATCCACAATTTAACTTCCATTTCTCGTTTCCAACCCCGCGCCTCACCGGACCTCCGCTGTCACACCTGGCCGCCGTCGACAGCCACTCACACCACCTCCGGACCCCGATCCAATGCTCCTAGAGCACCACCGTGACTCTCTGCAGCTCATCGACCCACCCAATTCTGATTTCTCACACCCGAGCGTCGTTCCCCGCGGCGCCGGTGAGCTTTAGCTCCGCCGCCCGCTCGGCCTCATCATCGACGACCCCCTTCCACCCTATCTCCGGCCCAATTAGGTACTGCTATAGCATCCCCACACTCTCGCGATGCTTATGCACGCCTTGTCCATCCATGTTTGCCGGCCCCTCGCCGGGAACACAAGCACGCCATCACGGCCGCCGCCATCTCTCGTCGCCGGCCATGCTCCGCCACTGCTCCTCGAGCACATCACCCACCATCGTGATTAGCAACTCCTGTAGGCCGTGTAGCACCTATCCCTCCCCGCCCAAGACCTCGCCGCCGGCGAGAACACGCCAGGCAGATCCACCGGCTGCCGTCGGGGAGAGTCAAGGGCACATCTGCGAATACCTTTCCTGTTCTAAGGGCCCCGGTGCAAAAACCCGAGGACCCCTTTGTAAACTTCCTTGTTATTTCATCTGGGCAAAGTAGCCAGCTTGTAAAATTCATAGGAATAGGTGGAAACTAGAGTTCAAGCTCTACAACTTTTATTAATAGAGTTTGGTTTGAAACCAAATACTTTTTGATCTATTTTAACCTTAAGTAAAATTGGTAGCTTATGCATAACTCTTACATACAAGCTTATTTTCTTGTGATATTTGGTATGTAGCTTGTTTGGGTCATGAGTAAGCTAGTATAAAAATTTCATGCTTAGCATAGCTTTGTAGTTTAAGTTCCTTTAACCTTTTGCAAATCAAATTAGGAAAGGTTTAAATTTAATTAAACATATTCTTAAGGCTCTTTTGTCTATATCTTTTTACCATAACCTAATATATTGATAATTAGTTCATAATTAAATTTTCAAGAATTTATAATTTTGATTGCTTGGGATTTGAATTTAAACTTGAAGTTTGAATTCAAATTCAAATATTTAGTTTCTATTTCTAGAAAGTTATGCAAAATTCACCATATGCTTATTTATTGAAAATAAACTTAACCACAAAAGGCCATGGTCAGAACCTTTATGGTTTTTAAAATAAAAATCAAACTTTTCCAATTACTTCAAAGTAATTCCATGACTTAAGTGTAAATAGTAGTTTGGGATCAAACCCCCCCTTGCTTCATGAGTTTGTATTGATTAATTTGTTGGATTGCAACTTTATCATGAAATAAAATCTTTAACTCAAGCACCATCTCACTTAAATCATTGCATATCATATAGAATCAACGACACTCGACGACGGAGACTACGAGCTAGTCCTGGAACAAGACCAAGGGTTTTATGAAGACCCGGTGAATATTGTCGAGACTCTAACTGAAGCTCCGAACCAAAGTTCGGAAATCCTTGACACTCCTGCCCCCAACCCCACTCAAGAAGGCAAGCCCCGTTGCATAATCCAGTATTTCAATTTACTACAATTTTACACTTATATATTATATATCTTGCATTAAGTCTAGGAGTTGAAATGGAACCCTAGATGCATTGATACTAGGAACTGATGTATTGTGCCTGAGTCCTTATCGCATAGATGCTCTGCTAATAGGTCCGGCAGAAGTCGAGTGATTTTCTGTCACTCGCGCGATATAGGAGTTGCATGTCTACTATTTTGCAATCATTATAAGGATAATGGACAGGGCCATATGTAGTATCATGACCTGGAGGTTTACCCTGTCTGTTTTGATAAAAGTTGTTAAGGTTGCAGTGTGTGGTAGTGGTAGCTAAGCGTTTGAAAGTACTAGTCGCATGCCGCGAAATATGGTAAAGCGGTAATCCTAGTACCTAATTGGCCCGGCAAATGGACATGTCTCCACTATTCCATTATTTTGGTTTCTATTGTACACACACACCGACGTGTGGGAGTACGTTCTGCATAACAGACAAGAGTACGATCATGTAGTCACGCTACAGACGTATGTCCTGCGCAATTGGTGTGCGTACGGTCCTGCAGTCGCTTGTGGTGGCCTTGATCCATAACCCGGAATATGAGGGAAACGGTTGCTTCGGAACGATCATTAGATGTTCCAAGCGTGTGAGTTAGGTTTACCATTGCAAGGTTTGGAAATTTGATTCAGAATCGTCCGTTTCTCGCGGAGATTGAGACTGCTTATTCCTTCTGCCACATAGAGTAATAACAGCAAGTACTGTTGGAATAATCTTGATGGATGTTAATCTCTACTTGTTTGTCTAGAATAGGTGCTCACCTAGAATGGTTAATGAAACTAGAATATGAAAGCTAAAACATAAAAGTAGATCATACTCTTTGTTGCTTTTCAGCTGAAATTAAACCCAGAACCATCTCAAGCCTTCATGAGTTTAGTTATGGGCAAAAGTATACCCTAATTCCGGGTAAGCCTTGCTGAGTATTAGCATGCTCAGTCTTGCTAGTGAATTTTTTAGGTATGACCTTTGAAAACCCCACGGATAGCTCTGTATGGCCAACTTCTGTTCCGTATGGCTGGTCCGTGGAGTGGGATCCGTCCCCGGCTGGCAGTGACCCTCTTGAGTGACACCAGGCCTTGGACTGAGCGTGGTGTTCACCTCCGCGATGAATGTAGTCGCGTGTTTAATTTCTTCCGTTGTGAACCTGGACAAGCTGTTTAGCTTGTCGTTTTAAACAACATTTGTATAAGTTACTTTAACTCTGAAACGGTTTGTAATAATGTTTTAATATTCTATAATTAAAAGTTGGTGAGCTATTGTGTAGTTGTATACTCACCTTCGCATGAGATAAACCTACCTTGATCCTGTTGAACCATGGTTGTATCAGGCGGAGACCCGACAGACCAATGGGTTGTTCCGTTTGAAGTACGTTGAGTTAGTATCGGCTATATAGCAATGACTAGCGCACTTGAGCCGGAATAATTCAGGCGGTTCTGCCACAATGTGCCGCGCACCCGCCGCCCCCGCGCCGCTCTGAGCTGTGCCACGTGCCCTCCTACGCCTTGCCCGCCGCCTTCTCGGCCTTGCGCTAGCCTGCTCTTGCCTCTCCACGTCACGCCGCCGCCGCCCGAGCCGCCACGCGTGCCACCGGCATCGCCAGCTCCTGCTCGCATGTGCTGTGCCTCTCCCGGCCTTAAAACATGCTCAATTGCTGCTTTATGATCTTCTTTACTCACCCGAGCACCTCTAGTCCACGGCATTTCCTCTCCCCGAGCACAGCTCCTCGCCAGACCTCCACCGCACCCTTTGGCCGCCGTCGACAGCCACCCACGCCGCTTCCCATCCTCGATCCACTGCTCCTAGAGCACCGTCGCGACCCATTGGTGCTCCCCAGCTTGCCCAATTTCGCTCTCGTGCATCGGAACGATCGGACCACTACGCCGGTGAGCTCGAGCTTCCGCCGCCGCTCGGCCTCGCCGTCGTCCCGTGGACCCACCGCCTCTTAGCCCCGGCCAAGCACACCGTCAGCACCACATCATCACGTGGAAGCTCCCTGACCACTTCCCCACCGCCCTCCTGCACTCCGGCCACCGGAATGCCGATGACGTCCCTCAGACCTCCGCCGCCCGCCCCTGTTCGTCGTCGTTACGCCGCCCCGGCCCTTCTCTTCCCCGACACCGGCCACCCCCGAGACCGCCGTGAGTCCCTGAGCATTTCCCCTCACTTGCCCCTCGCTGCCGGTGAGCTCTCTCGCCGGAATTTGATCGGCATCGATCGGACTTCCTGTGTAATCCGGCCATGGACCCAATTGCGAAGATTCAAGTCAGCTGACTTTTAAAATCCATAGGAATGTGTAGAAAAATCCAAAAATTGCCAAACCAGTTTTGTTGGAATCTAGAATAAAGTCTGGTTTCAAACTAAATACTTTTTGATTTATTTTAAACTCTAGCAAAAGGGTATCTTGTGCATAACTATGGCATGCTAGCTGTTCTTCCTATGATTTTTGGTGTGTAATCTATTTAAGGTGAGTACAAGCTTGTGTAAAAATTTCAACCCCAGTACTACACCCTAACTTTAGCTAATTCAATTTTGTACAAATCAAGCTTGAGAGGATTTAAATTGTTTTCAAACATGTTCCTAAGCTTTCATGCTTAGATCTTTTTACCATATGTTGATATATTGATAGTTAGTTCCTAATTAATTTTTCAAGAATTTATAACACTGTTTACCTAAGATTTGAATTTAAACCTGACATTTGAACTAAATTCAAATACCCTAGTATCATTTTTCAGAAAATTATGAAAAATTCATAGTAAGCTTACCCACTAGGAATAAACTTATCCACAAAAATTCAAGGCCATAGCCTTTAGGAATTTCAAACTAAAAATCAAACTTGTTAATCTAATTCATTTAACTCAACTAATTAAGGTAATTGGATTAGAAAGCCAATAATAGGATTATGTTTAACCCTCTTGCTTTATGAGTTTGAGTGTATTAACCTGTTGGATTACAACTTTATTGTAAAATAAAACTCTTAACTCGAGAACCATCTAATCAAATCATTGCATATCATGTAGAGTCAACGACACTCGACGACGGAGACTACGAGCTAGTCCCGGAAACTGAGCAAGGATTTTCTGAAGACCCAGTGAGTGTCGTCGAGACTCTAACAGAAGCTCTGAACCAAAGTTCGGAAATCCTTGACACCCCTGCCCCCAGCCCCGCTCAAGAAGGCAAGCCCTGGTGCATAACCCAGTATTTCAATTTACTACAATTTTATGCTTATATATTATATCTTGCATTAAGTCTAGGAATTGAAATGGAACCCTAGATGCATTGATACTAGGAACCTATGTATTGTGCCTGAGTCCTTATCAAATAGATGCTTTGCTAATAGGACCGGTAGAAGTCAGGTGATTTCCTGTCACTCGCGCGATATAGGAGTTGAATGCTTACTATTCTGCAATCACTATAAGGATGATGGACGGGGTCATGTACAGTATTATGACTCGGAAGGTTACCCCGTCTGTGTTGATAAAAGTTGTTAAGGTTGCAGTGTGTGGTAGCGATGGCTAAGCGTTTGAAAGTACTAGCCACATGCCGTGAAATATGGTAAAGCGGTAAGCCTAGTACCTGATTGGCCCGGCAAATGGACATGTCTCCACCACTCGATTACTTGGTTTCTATTGTACACACACACCGACGTGTGGGAGTACGTTCTGCGTAGCAGACAGGAGTACGATCATGTAGTCGCGCTACAGACGTATGTCCTGCACAATTGGTGTGCGTACGGTCCTGCAGTCGCTTGTGGTGGCCCTGATCCATAACTCGGAATATGAGGGAAACGGTTGCTTCGGAACGATCTTTGGATGTTCCAAGCGTGTGAGGTAGGTTTACCCTTGCAAGGTTTGGAAATTTGATTTAGAATCATCCATTTCTCGTGGAGATTGAGACTGCTTATTCTTTCTGCCACATAGAGTAAGAACAGTAACCATTATGGAATGATCTGGATGGATGTTAATCTCTACCTTGTTTGTCTAGAATAGGTGCTTACCTAGAATGGTTAATGAGACTAGAATCTGAAAGCTAAAACATGAAAGTAGATTATACTCTTTGTTGCTTTTCAGCTGAAATTAAACTCAGAACCATTACAAGCCAGTATAAGTCTAGCTACATGGCTAAGTATACCATGACCCGGTTAAGTCTTGCTGAGTATTAGCATACTCAGTCTTGCTAGTCTATTTTTCAGGTATGACCTTTAAAAACCCCACGAATGGTTCCGCATGGCCAACTTCTGTTCCGTTTGGCTGGTCCATGGAGTGGGATCCATCCCCGGCTGGCAGTGACCCTCCTGAATGACGCCATGCTTCGGCCTAAGTGTGGTGTCAACCTTCGCGACGTGTGTAGTCGCGTGTTAACTTTTCTTCCGCTGTGAACTTGACAAGCATGTTTAGCTTGTCATTTTAAACAGTGTTTGTTTATTGCCTTAAGTTTGAAATGGTTTGTACTAATGTTTAATATTATGTGAATTAAAAGTTGATGAGCTGTTGTGCGACTGTAAACTCGCCTTTGGGCGAGGTGAACCTGCTTCGATCCTGTTGAACCGTGGTTGCATCGGGCGGAGACCCGACAGACCAATGGGTTGTTCCGTCTAAAGTGCGTTGAGTTAGTATCGCCTGGATAGTGATGACTAGCGCACTTGAGCCGGAATAATTTAGGCGGTTCTGCCACACTCACCATGAAGGCTTATCCCTGCAAGCGCAATGAAGAACACAAGCAAGAACAGGAGATGCAATCAAACAGACTTGATTACGAGGTGGAGTCTCACAAACCGATGAACGGCGATACTGTTCGATGACAGATTGAATCTAAGCAAAACCTAAACCCTAAAGTGGCGATGGCTACTGAATAAAAAGGAGTTAGGGGCATGCAAGTCCCCTGGACGCAACCCTAATGGCCTTCAACACGGTACACGGGGCAACGGCCCAACAGGCGGTGACACAGCACCCTATCAGATTCCTGACGCCCACTTGTGTCGACGATTCCTGTCGACTCAGAAGGAATTTTGAGATGGGACCAGTGCCACTGGAAGCTCTATGAAATTCTAGTTCCAACCATATATAGAACGTATGTGGCCAGGGCGTCAGTTTTGGTGAAGTAAGGTTCTGGAATCCGAGGTGGAGTCGAAGTCGAGTTGGACATGGACTCCTCCTTGGTGTGGACGTCCTAGCTCCTCCTCCTTGAGTCCTTGCTGGTCCTCTCCATTGTTCCTAATCAATAACACATGCATGGAACCAAGCGTAAGTTCTGAAAAATAATTGACAAGGTTAGAATGTACCTGGAGATCCAACTGTCGCGCACGTGCTGTAGTGATTGGTCCTTGCATTGTATGCAAGGGAGAGATGTCCTCATCATCCTCCCCCTCTTGAATTGGAGTCATCCTCAACTCAAGCTCATCTTGCTCACCCAAGTATGGCTTCAAATCTGAAATGTTAAATGTGGGACTAACCCCAAACTCGGGGGGCAACTCAAGTTTATACGCATTGTCATTTATCTTCTCAAGAACCTTAAAAGGTCCAGCAGCACGTGGCATGAGCTTGGACTTTCGCAAATCTGGAAACCTATCTTTTCGCAAATGAACCCACACCAAATCACCGGGTTCCAATTTTACCTCCTTCCTTCCTTTACTGGCAACAATTCGATACTTTTCATTCATTTTTTCAATTTGCAACTTAGTAGTTTCATGCAACTTAAGAATAAATTCAGAGCATTGTGTAGCATCTAAGTTCACAATTTCAGAAGGTGGTAACGGTAGCAAATCAATTGGAGCACGAGGATTGAAACCATATACTACCATAAACGGACTTAACTTGGTTGTGGAGTGAATAGATCTGTTATAGGCAAACTCAATATGTGGCAAACACTCCTCCCACAACCTCAAGTTATCTTTCAAAACAACCCGCAACATAGTAGACAAGGTATAATTAACTATCTCCGTTTGCCCATCAGTTTGTGGATGACAAGTAGTAGAAAACGGCAACTTTGTTCCTAATTTATACCATAAAGTTCTCCAAAAATGGCTCAAAAACTTAGCATCCCTATCAGACACAATAGTATTTGGTACACCATGCAAACGCACAACCTCATTAAAGAACAAATCAGCAACATGTGAAGCATTGTCGGTCTTGTGACAGGGTATAAAATGTGCTATTTTTGAGAAACGATCAACAACCACAAAGACACTATCCCTCCCCCTCTTTGTTCTAGGCAATCCTAAAACAAAGTCCATAGAAATATCCTCCCAAGGTGCACGAGGAACAGGCGGAGAAATATAAAGACCATGTGGATTAAGTCGAGACTTAGCTTTGTTACATGTGGAGCAACGCGAGGCGTAGCGCTCCACATCATGCCGCATCCGTGGCCAAAAGAAGTGAGTGGCCAGCACGTCCTCTGTCTTTTTAACACCAAAATATCCCATCAAACCACCACCATGCGCCTCCTGCAACAGCAAAAGACGAACGGAGCTAGCTGGAACACACAGCTTGTTAGCACGGTAGAGAAGGCCTTCACGTAGCAGAAATTTTTGCCACGTTCTTCCCTCTCTACAATTTGCAAAAGTATCTTTGAAGTCCAAATCAGTAGCATATAATCCCTTTATGGTCTCTAAGCCAAAGATTTTATCAGAAAGTTGGGACAGCATGGTATAACGTCTAGATAAAGCATCGGCAATCACATTGTCTTTTGCTTTCTTATATTTAATGATGTAAGGAAATGACTCTATGAACTCAATCCATTTAGAATGATGTTTGTTCAGATTAGCTTGCCCTTTAAGGTACTTCAAAGATTCATGATCCGAATGTATGACAAATTCTTTAGACCACAGATAATGTTGCCAAGTTTGTAAAACTCGCACTAAAGCATAAAGTTCTTTGTCATATGTAGAATAATTCAGTGAAGGACCATGCAATTTTTCACTAAAGAAAGCAACAGGTTTACCTCCTTGTATGAGAACTCCTCCAATGCCAATCCCGCTTGCATCACACTCAAGCTCAAAGGTCTTCTCAAAATCAGGAAGTTGCAGCAATGGTGCTTGTGTGAGCTTTGATTTGAGAGCCTCAAAAGCTTGTTGTTGTGCTGGTCCCCATTGAAATGGCACTCTGTTCTTTGTCAACCCGTGGAGAGGTGCTGCAACGGTGCTGAAATCCCGCACGAAATGCCGGTATAAACCTGCAAGACCAAGAAAACTTCGAACCTGCGTGACCGTAGTCGGAAGTGGCCAGCTTGTGATGGCAACAATCTTTGCCTCATCCACCTCAATGCCCTGCGACGTAACAACATAACCAAGAAAAGACACACGATCGGTGCAAAAGGTGCACCTCTCAAGGTTACCAAATAAATGTGCATTGTGCAAGACATTAAAAACAGCACGCAAATGTTCAAGATGTGCCTCATATGACTTGCTGTAAATAAGGATATCATCAAAATAAATCACCACAAATTTGCCAATGAAAGCACGTAAAACCTCGTGCATCAATCTCATGAAAGTGCTGGGCGCATTAGTTAAACCATAAGGCATGACTAACCATTCATAAAGACCGAACTTGGTTTTAAAGGCAGTTTTCCGTTCATCCCCTAAAGCCATACGAATCTGATGATATCCAGTACGTAAATCAATCTTGGAGAAAATAACAGAACCACTCAGCTCATCAAGCATGTCATCCAAATGAGGAATAGGATAGCGATATCGAATGGTAATGTTATTGATGGCTCGACAATCAACACACATGCGCCAAGTGCCATCTTTCTTAGGAACCAAAAGAACAGGAACAGAACAAGGACTAAGACTCTCATGAATGTACCCGCGGTCCAGAAGGGCCTGGACTTGCCGCTGAATTTCCTTAGTCTCGTCGGTGTTGGTCCTGTAGGTGGCACGGTTTGGTAAGCTCGCCCCTGGAATCAAATCAATCTTGTGCTCAATGCCTCGCACAGGTGGTAATCCAGGGAGTAGCTCCGACGGAAAGACATCCATATACTCCTGCAAAAGGTTAGCAACAGCAGGTGGCAAAGCAATGGATGCGACCTCAATGGAATATAAAGCACGTTTGCACACTAAAGCATAGCAATGTCCAGTAGAGGCAGATAACTCATCAAGATCGGATTTAGTTGCCAACAAAACAGGGTTGTTTAACTTAATAGGCTGCTGATTTTCTGAATTGAAAACACCCTTTTGTTTAGCATTTTTCTTTTTCTCAGTCTCAAATTGCACAATTTCAATGGGAATCATTGGCAGCAACACAATTTTCTTGCCCTTATGCATGAGAGTATACTTATTAGATCTACCATAGTGAATAGCATCAGTATCAAACTCCTAAGGATGTCCCAACAAAAGAGAGCAAGCGTCCATAGGCACCACATCAAATCAGCAAAGTCATGGTAAGACCCAATTGAAAAATGTATCCTTGCTATTTTTGTTACCTTTACCTTACCGTTGTTGTTGAACCATTGAATGTGATAGGATGTGGATGTGGCAGAACCGCCTGAATTATTTCGGCTCAAGTGCGCTAGTCATTGCTATACAGCCGATACTAACTCAACGCACTTCAAATGGAACAACCCATTGGTTTGTCGGTTCTCCGCCCGATACAACCACGGTTCAACAGGATCGAAGCAGGTTTATCTCACACAACGGCGAGTATACAATCACATCACAGCTCACCAACTTTTAATTTACAGATGCTTAAACATTATTACAAACTGTTTCCAAACTTTAAATAAAATTATACAATCATTGTTTAAAGTGACAAGCTAAACAGCTTGTCCAGGTTCACAGCGGAAGAAAATAAACACGCGACTACACATGCCACGAAGGTTGACACCATGCTCAGCCCAAGGCCTGGTGTCACTTAGGAGGGTCACTACCAGCCGGGGATGGATCCCACTCCACGGATCAACCATACGGAACAGAAGTTGGCCATGCAGAGCTATCCGTGGGGTTCTCAAAGGTCATACCTAAAAATTTTACTAGCTAGACTGAGTATTCTAATACTCAGCAAGGCTTACCCGAGATTAGGGTATACTTTGCCCATAACTAAACTCATGAAGGCTTGAAATAGTTCTAGGTTTAATTTCAGTGGAAAAGCAACAAAGAATATGAACTAATTTTTCATATTTTAGCTGTTAGGTTCTAGTTTCATTAATCATTCTAGGTAAGCACCTATTTTAGGCAAGCAAGGTAGAGATTAACATTCATCCCAATTAATCCATAAAGATTAATGTTCTTACTCTATGTGGCAGAAGGAATAAGCAGTCTCAATTTCCGCGAGAGACGGACGATTATGAATCGAATTTCTAAACCTTGCAAGGATAAACCTAACTCACACGCTTGGAACATCCAAAGATCGTTCTGAAGCAACCGTTTCTTTGATATTCCAGGTTATGGATCAGGGCCACCACAAGCGACTGCAGGACCGTACGCACACCAATTGTGCAGGACATACGTCTGTAGCGCAACTACATGACCGTACTCCTGTCTGCTGTGCAGAACGTACTCCCACACGTTGGTGCGTGTGTACAACAGAAACTAAATAATTGAGTGGTGGAGACATGTCCATTTGCCGGGCCAATCAGTTATTAGGCTTACCGCTTTACCATATTTCACGGCATGTGGCTAGTACTTTCAAACACTTAGCCACCACTACCACACACTTCGACCTTAACAACTTTTATCAACACAGATGGGGTAACCTTCCGAGTCATGATACTGTACATGACCCCATCCGTCATCCTTATAGTGGTTGCAGAAAGGTAAACATGCAACTCCTATATCGCGCGAGTGACAGGAAATCACCCGACTTCTACCGATCCTATTAGCAGAGCATCTACTCGATATGGACTCAGGCACAATACATAGGTTCCTAGGATTCATGCATCTAGGGTTCCATTTCAACTCCTAGACTTAATGCAGGATATAATATATAAGTATAAGATTGCGTAATGTAGCAATTTGAAATACTGGGTTATGCACCGGGGCTTGTCTTCTTGAGTGGGGTTGGGGCGGAAGTGTCAAGGATTTCCGAACTTTGGTTCGGAGCTCAAGTTAGAGCCTCGGCGACGTTTATCGGGTCTTCAGAAAACCCTTGGTCTTGTTCCAGGACTAGCTCGTAGTCTCCGTCGTCGAGCGTCGTTGATTCTATATGATATGCAATAATTTAAGTGAGATGTTGCTTGAGTTAAAAATTTTATTTTACGATAAAGTTGCAATCCAACAAATTAACCAATATAAACTCATGAAGCAAAGGGGGTTTGATCCCAAACTACTATTACACTTAAGTCATGGAATTACTTTGAAGTAATTGGATAAGTTTCATTTTTATTTTAAAACCATAAAGGTTCTGACCATGGATTTTTGTGGTTAAGTTTATTTTCAATAAATAAGCATATGGTGAATTTTTCATAATTTTCTGAAAACAGAAACTAAAATATTTGAATTTGAATTCAAACTTCAAGTTTAAATTCAAATCTCAAGCAATCAGAATTATAAATTTTTGAAAATTTAATTATGAGCTAATTATCAATATACTAGGTTATGGTAAAAAGATCTAGACAAAAGAGCCTTAGGAATATGTTTAAATAAATTTAAACCTTTTCTAATTGGATTTGTAAAAGGTTAAAGGAACTTAAACTACAAAGCTATGCCAAGCATGAAATTTTTATACTAGCTTACCCATGACCTAAAGAAGCTACATATCAAAAATCACAAGAAAATAAGTTTACATGCAAAAGTTATGCCCAAGATACCCTTTTCCTTAACTTTTAAATAACTTTGAAATTATTTAGTTTCAAACAGACTCTATTAACCAAAGTTGTAGAGCTTGACTTCTAGTTTCCAACAAAACTAGTTTGATTATTTTTGGAGTTTCCTACAATTTCCTATCATTTTTACAAGCTGACAGCTAACACTAAACAAGAGACTTGCAAAGAGGCCCTTGGTTTCTTGCACAGGGGACCCTAGAACAGAAAAAGTATTTGCAGGGGTGCCCTTGACAGACCACGACGGCGGCCGGCGTGTCTGTCCGATGCGTTCTCGTCGGTGGCGAGGGTTTGGCCGGGAAGAACCGGTCCTATACGACCTCCAGGACTCACTGATCACGATGGTGGGTGATGTGCTCGAGGAGCAATGGCGGAGCATGGCCGGCATCGATGGATGGCGGCGGCCGTGACGGCGTGCTCGTGTTCCCGGCGAGGGGCCGGCAAACATGGGTGGACAAGGCACGCATAAGCATCAAGAGAGTGTGAGGATGCTATAGCAGTACCTAATTGGGCCGGAGATGGGGCAGAAGGGGGTGATCGATGGTGGGGCGGTTCGGGTTCTCACCGGCGGCAATGGCGGCACGGTGTTCTATCACCCGGGGTGCCTGAGGGTGGTGGACAAGTAGCTAGAGAGATTCTACAGGTTGGCGTGGTGCTGCTGGTGCCCTTGGCTAGGGTGAAAAGGCTCTGCAATGGTGGGGCGACGGCGAGGCCAAGCGGGCGGCGGAACTGGAGCTTGCCGGCGCCGTGGTCCGGCTATTCCAGTGGAAGAAATTGGAATTGGTTTGCTCGGTGAGCTTCGGTGGGTCGCGGGGGTGCTGTTTGTGCTTTGGATCGGGAATGGGGAGCAGCGGTGGCAGCTGTCGACGGTGAGCCGAAGTCGCGGAGGAGGTCCGGTGAAGTGTGGTGGTCGGAGCAGGAGAGAATGAGCGAAATGTGTGTGTGCAAACGCAAGAGCGAGTGTGCTAGGAGCTCCAGGATGTGCTCAGGGTCTAAAACAAGATGTGGCAGCACGGGAGTAGGAGCTGGCACGCCGGCAGGAGGATGTGGCAGCTCGAGCGACGGAGGCGCAACGTGAGGAAAGCAGGGGCGACCAGCGCGGGGTCGGGAAGGTGGCGGCAAGGCGGGGGATGGCACGTGGCTTGGTGCAGTGCGGCGCGGAGGTGGCGGGGGCGCTGCACATGGTTGGCAAGAGCGGCGGCGGCGCATCGGGCAGCGAAACAGAGGAGGAGGAGGGAAGGTAGACGAAGGGGGACTGAACTGCAATTTCCCAGAAACACAAGGACTCCACTGTAATGTCTAAGTAACTTTCAAATCAGAGCTCAAATGAGGATGGGCCCAAAAGAAAAAGTGTAGGGTTTATCAAAATCTACAACTTTGCTTTAAGGTTCATTTGCAGAATAGCTAAGGATTTGAAATTAATATAAAACTTAGCAAAGTTTCTAAACTTTATATAAATCCTATTTAAAACCTACACTACATTTACATCCTATGTGTAGTTTCACCTATATTTGCGATTTAAACACAAGTTTTTGACTTTTTCCAAAACAACCTTTATGTATTTGGATTCCACTTCCCATTCTCACCCATTTAACACTAAAGGACCTTTATTAATTTATAACTATATAAATACTCTTTTTCCTTATCCTTTAAATTTTTAAACACACTTTCACCATATTTTGCACACAAATTCATACTAAAATATAGGGTGTGACAATACTAAGTACCTGAGTATCACAGTGGATGCTCCCGCGTGGTCAAGCCAAGCTTCTTGACCACCTCAACATTCACCAAATTGTTGCAGCTACCTCCGTTAATGATTGTATGCACACGGCAGTCCTTGACGACAAGAAACATGTTGAAAAGGTTGTGACATTGGCGTTTGTCATCCTCTCCCACCGTGGCGCTCAAAGCTCGGTGCACAATTAAGGTCCTGTAGTTGTTGGTCGCAGATGTACCAAGAACCTCCTCAGCACCGTCATCGGAACCTGAAATGTTAGCTACAATAATATGTTCATCTTCAATATCAGAAGCACTAGCATACCTACCGTCGGCAGTAGCAATGATGGTCCATTTGCTAGGGCAATCTCGCTGCATATGGCCAAATCCCTAGCAGCGGTGATGATTGTTGTCGGATGTGCGACCAGTGGAAGTGTGAGCCTTTGCTGCAACACCAGGAGGCGTCTGGGGCTTGCTTCTATCTTGTCCCTTTGAAGTTGAAGGTGCGGTGCCGCGTACAACACCGGTAGAGGGAGGTGTGGCCGTAGAGGGCGCCGCTTTGGCTGGCGCCGGAAACTGCCATGGCGTGAAGGTGTTGTTCCGCCGATGCTGTTGGTGACCCTGCAGTTCTTTTTCTGCCAACATAGCAAGTTGAAACAAATGTTGTATAGAATGATATTCCTTATAATCAACTGTGTCCTGGATCTCACGCTGCAAGCCCCCATAAAACCTAACAATCTGGTCTTCCTGATCCTCAACTACCCCACAACGAAGCATACCCTTCTGCAACTCTTGGTAGTACTCTTGGACAGACATGTTACCCTGATCAAAGCATTGTAATTTCTTATGAAGATCACGTCTATATGATGGAGGAACAACCTAGCGCGCATCTCTTCTTTTAACGCAGTCCATGTCTGTTGGGCATTACGTGCAGTGACAAGTTCAGTCCACCAAATGATAGCGAAATCTTTAAACTTACTAGTGGCTTGTCTAACTCTATGATGCTCAGGAACTAGATGGGAACTAAATTTCTATTCTACTGTCTCAGCATTATAAGATCCATAAAATGGTTGAATAGAAAACTTAATCTTAGCATAAGGATCATTATCTTGCTCAGGAGCATGAGGACGACGTCTACCGTTACCTCCCATACCTTGACGATTACGCAGAAGGTGACGGCGCTGCTTTGCATTGACCTCATCATCGTCGAATTCATCCTCTGTGTCGTTGTGGGCAAGGCCGCCGGCAGCAGGGATGATGGGGGGTGGATCATGGTGTGGAAAACGGGCCTCCACCGTGTCCAGCCATGCGGCAAGACCATCAACATTTGTATGAATCCTCTGAAATGTGGCTGTTGTAGTGGTCTCGTACTTGTTGAAAGCGTCAGTCATCGCCCGCATCATATCTTTTAGTTCCATATGTGACACGCACTCAGTATCATCCGGAAGTGTAGAACGAAAGGTCTCGTCCATCGGTGCCATTCCTGTCATAGTTAGAACAAAATAGAAACGAAGGCAAAAGGTTGTGAACCCTACGACTACACTCTCTAAAGTGGAAGTGGAAAAACAAGTAGTAAGATGCATCTTACCCCGCTCTTACCAGTGTCCTACCAGCACTGCAGGTGGCAAACGGTGACCAGTATGACAACACGAAGAGAGTGGGTGTGATTGCACAAGGTATCTGTTCTGCTCGGGAGAAGGTGGAGCTTGGGAAGGCTCAAGTGCAGTATATGTATGTGGCACACAAGTTAGTAACAGATAGCAATGCTGAATAAGTGTCCAAAGAACCTGACCTAGTTGCTGGCCTAAAAATGTATTAGAACAGTTGTGGCAACAAGCAAGGAACAAGGATCAAAGATGATGAGCCACAAAGACAATACCAGCAGGTATCCAACAATGCACATAGAAAACAGCAAATTCCCCCTGTTTTGTCTTTTAGCACTAGTAGGAATCAAATTTTTTTTTTTGCTTTTTGTTTTTTTGATATTTGTGCTCAACCAGGGGCACAAGAGAGTCAACAGCACCAAATATCAGCTCAAACCGATGAAAGATATGATCGGTACAATTTTAGGAGCGTTTAGGAAAACTGGTGCTCGAACTTCGTAGCCCAAATCAAGTGTCTTCCTGATTTTTTAAAATTTTTTGAGAACACCAAACCCGGCATAGCCAGGGAATTGTATGTGCAACTTTTTGAGAGCTTTTCGGGGAAAAAAATTCACCTCAATCGGAGTTTCGAGCGAAAAGTTATACCCGATTTAAGGAGAACTCTCCGAATTGGGGTTTGTGGCGGTGGAAACTGATTCGGATACGAATAGGTGGATCGGTGGTGGATGGAAAAGTTTCTGTAGATTGATTTTTTTTTGTGGATGACAGCGGATGGAATAAACAAAACTGAACTAAAACAAATCTAAACCAGCAACCAAACTCAACCAAGGACACGAACTCAGAACTACGGACTCCAAAACTAAATTGTGCAAAAGGCCGAGCGAGGGTTGTAGATCGGAACGAGTAACAATTTTTTTGGCTTTTGTGGACTATAGGATGAAAACAAAACAAATCTAAAGGCACACGAGTATACCTCACAGGCAATCTGATAACTGATACCACTTGATAGGAGGTTGATTCCCGATCTTCCGAGAGGTATGGTAAACTTGATTGGTGGAGAACTCGACGTTGATGATCCAAGGCTCCGAACGAACAGAACCCCGCAATCACTACAGCACTGCTCCGTTAGTTGTCACCCATGCCACATGAATGACCTCATCATGAAGGCTTATCCCTGCAAGCGCAATCAAGAACACAAGCAAGAACAGGAGATGCAATCAAACAGACTTGATTACGAGGTGGAGTCTCACAAACCGATGAATGGCGACACTATTTGATGACACATTGAATCTAAGCAAAATCCAAACCCTAAAGTGGCGATGGCTACTGAATAAAAAGGAGTTAGGGGCCTGCAAGTCTTCAGGATGCAACCCTAACGGCCTTCAACACGGTACACGGGCCAACGGCCCAACAGACGGTGACACAGCACCCTGTCAGATTCTGGATGCCCACTTGTGTCAACGATTACTGTCGACTCAGAAGTAATTTTGAGTCATTAGAAGCTCTATGAAATTCTGGTTCTGTGACACTCAGGTAATTAGCTAGGTCATACCCTAGAGTTTTGGTATGCTTTTATGTCCAAAGTATGGCAAAAGGTGTGTTTAATATGTGTAAAGTTATGGAAAAAGTGATATTTATGTAATTAATTTTAACTAGAGGTCCTTTTATGCAGAATGGGTGGAAATAGAGGGAAAAGTTTAAAAGTATGAGGGTTGTGTTGCAAAAGATGGAATCTGTGGTTAAATTGCAAAAAAATATGTGAAATTACCCTTGGGTATATATGTAAAAGTATTTTTACCCATAGGACTTACATAAAATGTGAAAATTTTACTAAGTCTAAAATATCTTCAAAATTGTTGCTCAACTGTAGATGAACCTTAAAGGGAAGTTGTAGAGTTTGAAAAACTATGCACTTTTGCTTTTTGGACCATCTCCATTTGAGCACTGGTTTAAAACTTGCAAGTTATTTGTAGTGAGGTCCCTGTTTTTCTCTGATATTGCAAAATGGTCCCTGGCTCTATTCCTTCCCCTTCTTCTTCCTGGCGCCCCTGCTCCTCTGCTCTGCGCCGCTGCACATCTGGTGCCCCTGCCGCCGGCGCAATGCGCCGCTCCTGGCCGCAATCCACCCCCCTGCTTCCCCCTCGCCCACGAGTCGCCTCACCATTCCTCCACCGCTCTAGCCCTCGCTGCTGGCACCTTGCCCGCGCGCCACGACACCCGCGCGTTGCCAGCGCCACCCGCCGGCGCCTCTGTCGCCGCCGCATCGGTGGTTCATCGCCCCTCCCCCGTAGCAACTTCAAATCGAGGCTTAGCTTGCCGTGCTTCCCTTTTCCCACCTTCTCTGCCTATAAAAGGCCGCCCGGGACCTCCTCGCGCGCGCACAGACCTTGCCGCCCTCCATTAACGCCGCCAAGCTTCGGGTCACCGTGGGGCTCGCACCTCCGCCCTCTCCCTCCCCAAATCGACCACACCGTTAGCTTCCTCGTCCTCCACTGCAGCTTCCCAGCCCGTCCCTTTCCTCCTCCGCACGCCGGAACCCCACCGCCGCCGCACACCTCCGGCCGCCGTCTCGGCCTCTCGTGGGCAGCTCATCTCCGGCCACCTCGAGCCTCTCCAAGACCACCAATAGGTAGCTTGAGGCCCCCTCGTGCTCTCCCTCCCCTTGCCCCTCGCCGCCGGCGACCCCCACGGCCGGAATTTGGCCGGACCCGAGCTTCTCCCCGCCGGCCATGGCCATGGATCAAATTGCTCTGTGTAATTTCTTTCCAGGGGGTTATCTGCTAAATGTAGGGGCTGGTTTGTAAAAGAGTGACTGTTATTTCATGTGAGTGTATTTCCTGTCTTGCAAAATTCGTAGTAATTCACAGAAAAATCCAAAAATGGCAAAACTAGTTTAGTTTGAAACAAAATACTTTTACCTCTATTTTAAATCTAAGATTAAGGGGTAGTTTATGCTTAACCCTGATATTTCATGCTTTGTTGCTTATAAAGTTTGGCATGAATGTTCTATAAGCTCTAGGTAACTTTGTGCAAAGTTTCAAACTCAAATTTGATTTAAACTTAACTTCTTTTAATTTGAACTTTCAAATTTGAAATATTAACTAAACCTATTGTATAACCTTTCCTAATTGAAATCTATTGTCATTCTCTAATGTGATATTATTTAATGTTTAATATATAATCAAATTTCTAAAACCTATGATCTTTTATTTAAAAGTTTTGAATTTAAATTTTGGTTCATTTCAAAATTTAATTTAAATGTTTTAGTTCTTGTTTGCAGCAAACTCCGCAATATCTTTGTGATTCCGTTATAAATAGTGTTTCAAACCTAAACTCCCTCTTTATTTTATGGATTCTTGTGTGTCAATTGGATGAGTTATAACAATTGAAATGTGAAATCTTAAATTTAAATTTCACCTTATTTAATTTATTGCATCTCATATAGAATCAACAACGCTCGACGACGGGGACTACGGATTGGTCTTAGGACAAGACCAAGGCTTTCCAGAAGACCCAACGCAAGTCATCGAGGGACTAACTGAAGCCCCGAACCCGAGTTCGGAAGCCTCTGACACTCCTGCCCCCAACCCCACTCAAGAAGGCAAGCCCCGGACATATCCCACTACTTATTTACACTGCAATCTATGTCTATCTATATTATATCCTGCATTAAGTCTAAGAGTTGAAGTGAAACCCTAGATGCATGAATCCTAGGAAACCAATGTATTGAACCCGAGTCCTTATCGCTTAGATGCTCTGCTAAATAGGACCGGTAAAAGTCGGGTGATTTCCTGTTACTCGCGCGATATAGGAGTTGCTTGTTTACAATTCCGCAATCATTATAAGGATGATGGACAGGGTCATGTGCTGTATCATGACCTGAGGTTTACCCTGTCTGTTTTGATAAAAGTTTTAAGGTCGAAATGTGTGGTAGTGGTGGCTAAGCTTTTGAAAGTACTAGCCACATGCCGCGAAATATAGTAAGCGGTAAGCCTAGTACCCGAATGGCCCGGCAAATGGACTTGTCTCCACCACTCGACTTTTATTTTATGTTTACACACACCGACGTGTGGGAGTACGTTCTGCATGGCAGACAGGAATACGGGTTTTGTAGTCGCGCTACAGACGTATGTCCTGCACGAGTGATGTGCGTACGGTCCTGCAGTCGCTTGAGGTGGCCCTGATCCATAACCCGGAATATGAGGGAAACGGTTGCTCCGGAACACCCTGTTGGCATTCCAAGCGTGTGAGTTAGGTTTACCTTGCAAGGTTAAATTCGATTCGAATCGTCCGCCTCTCACGAGGATTGAGACTGCTTATCCCTTTTACCACATTGAGTAAGAAGTGTAACAAATGATGGATAATCTTGATGGATGATAATCACCACCTTACTTGCTTAGTGTAGGTGCTAATCTAGAATAAATACTCAACTAGAAGATGAAAGCTAAAACTTGAAAGTAGTTCATACTCTTTGTTGCTTTTCAGCTGAAAATAAACTCAGAGCCCCAGATGATACCTTCATGAGTCTAGTTATGGGCTAAAGTATACCCAATCCCGGGTAAGCCTTGCTGAGTATTAGAATACTCAGCCTTGCTTATATCTGTTTCAGATATGACCTTCGAAAATCCCACGGACAACCTTGTGTGGCCAACGTCCGTTCCTTTTGGCTGGTCCGTGGAGTGGGACCCGTCCCCAGCCGGCAGTGACCCTCCGAAGTGACACCAGGCCCTGGGCTAAGCTTGGTGTTCGCCTTCGCGACGCGTGTAGTCACGTGAAACTTTTCCCTTTCCGCTGTGAGTTTGAACAAGCTGTTATGCTTGTCAGTTTGAACATGGTCTGTATAAGTTTACTTATCTTTGAACTCGGTTTGTAATAATGTATGTATGGCTGTAAATTAAAAGTTGATGAGCTATTCTGCGATGTGAACTCGCCTTCGTGCGAGGTAAACCTGCTTCGATCCTGTTGAACCGTGGTTGTATCGGGCGGAGACCCGACAGACCAAGGGATTGTTCCGTGTGAAGTGCGTTGAGCTAATTGCAGTTGTGCGGCGATCATTAGCGCACTTGAGCCGGAATAATTCAGGCGGTTCTGGCACAGCTGGTATCAGAGCTGTAGGTTTACTTTTACATCCGGAAAAGCTCTTAAAAAGTGTTTTCTGGATTAAAGTTTGCCAACAAATGAGTTTACAAAGTACGTTGGACTCGTTAAGGTTGTACCTAGAGCGTAAAGCCCTAGGGGTTTATATGGGAAAGTATCAGGTGGCTATTAGTATTTATGTATAGATAGTTCTGACTTGCAGCACTACTTTCTGTCAAAGCTTAAATTCCTGCACAATCCAATTTTACTTTCTGTAACGACACCTACGAACGGAGGTAAGAAGGTAAGGATCCTCAGCCAACTGAGGGAGCTTGGCCTTCCTGTCGGTGATGTGAACCGAACGCTGTTTCTCAAGCAGTGGCCTACTTGAGATGCTGCCAATATACCAACTTAAGTTGATTATATTGGGAGTATATGGTTCGGCGCAGGGTATGGCGATCGCTGTTCATACCCCCGCATTTTGCGGTACCCCCGTGAATACGTTGTTTCGATAACGTATGTTAACATTGTCTGTACGGCGGTAATTGTACAGATGCTGTTTCTATAGTGAACAGTAATGATTGGGGACGCTTTCATGTCGTGCTGCCATGAAAGGTTCATGAGATATATATATATGTGTATTCTTCTGCAGGTACACTGATCACGTTTACGCTATTAGGATGCGTAGGGTTCATCGATTAGTTATATATAGTGAGAGACGTATGGTTATGCCACCGGAAATTAACTACGTAAGTCCGAACATATTCGGCAGTTGTTTTGGTTGTGAGGACGAGTAGTGCGTGCATGCATAATCTGTTAACAAAAGGATTTTCATAAATAAAGGATATGTTGTTTGCCTTAGGAATGGGCTAAGGGAGTTCTAATGATAGTTTTAGGTTGGGTATCTTATATAGAATCTTAGGTTTTCATCTGATTTCCAGTCTTTGCTATTATCAGAATCGGTTATCCCAAGTATAGTTATCTTGTGAGTCTTCTGTAGGATAATTGTATTTCAGCCATTCAATGCAATTGTGTCATCAATCCTTTGGGCTCCTGTTCTGTGTTGCTGTATTTCTGTATCTCACCATTTGAAATCTTGCTTCAGATGGCTGGGACTCCAAATATTCGTTGGGATCGTCAAGGACACGCTCATACCAATGCCTTACATTGGGAGGGCTTTCCTTGTCTCTTATGGGAGTCACTTCAGATTTTTGGCTATGATGTACCCCCACTCTATGACGGACATGAGTTTGTTGAAGCGGGTGTCCCTCGGTGTAGGGTGAAGATGACCATTCCGCAGCATCCTTCTCGCTACTTGTGGCGACCTGTCACAATTTGCATGAGTGGCCACCGCCTTGTGGATACCTTTGAGTCTGCGGCACTTGAAGCTATTCACATTTTCTGTGACAAGCACCCCGAAGAAGTGGCTGCCTATCCGATCGGTTTATTCCCAGCCACGGACTCTCGTGACTCCGAGTGGACCTTCAGGATCTCCTACTGCAGTCATCTATTGGGAGATCTGTCTCTTGAGACATTGCAAACTCTTATCCGGTTCATGAGCGTGCAGCATCAATATCAGTTGCTGCAACGTCGGAGCACGAACCAGTTGTCCAACTTAGCTCAAGCTCACCATGGAACTATCACCCAGCAGCTTGACGAGCTGAATGAGCTTCACACTATCATAAATGCCCAAGTTGACCTGTTGCCCCGTTACTGTTCTTTTTGATACTGGTGCCACCCATAGTTTTATCAGTATAAAGTTTGGAACTAAAATAGGCTTGGATATCTATCCTGTTAATGGAGTATATATGATAACCACTCCGGGTGGTAATATTCCCTCAAACCAAGTTTGTAGAAGTGTACCGATTCAGATGGGTAACAATCTGATGAAGACAGATCTACTCTTACTAGACCTAAAAGGAATAGATGTTCTTTTAGGAGTGAATTGGATGACCCAACATCATGTGTCTTTAGATATTTCTTCAAGAACCGTGGAGATAGGTTCACCGGAAAATGAGCCTACCATTCTTTATCTTCCACCACCAAAGTCCTTCAACTCTTGCACCTATGCTACGTCTGGGGTCAAGCTAGAGGATATTCCAGTCGTCTGTGAATATCCGGATATTTTCCCGGATGACTTACCTGGAATGCCTCTAGACAGAGATATCGAGTTCATCATAGAACTCCAACCTGGCACAGCCCCTATTTCTAAGAGACCTTACCGTATGCCTCCTAATGAGTTGGCCGAGTTAAAAACCCAACTCCAAGATCTCTTAGACAAAGGTTTCATTCGTCCTAGTGCATCACCCTGGGGTTGTCCAGCTCTGTTTGTGAAAAAGAAAGACAATAGCTTAAGGCTATGTGTTGACTACCGCCCTCTCAATGCGGTGACTATCAAAAATAAATATCCCTTGCCCCACATTGACATTCTTTTCGATCAATTAGCCGGAGCCAAGGTGTTCTCCAAGATTGATCTTCGTTCCGGCTATCACCAAATTAAGATTCGGCCCAGTGATGTTCCAAAAACAGCTTTTTCCACCCGATATGGTCTATACGAGTATCTTGTTATGTCATTTGGTCTCACTAACGCTCCAGCCTATTTCATGTACCTCATGAATTCTGTCTTCATGCAAGAACTCGACAAGTTTGTTGTGGTCTTCATTGATGACATTTTGATTTACTCTAAAACTCCAGAAGATCATGCCAAGCATCTCCATGTCATCCTTCAACGATTAAGAGACCAAATTCTCCAAGTGTGAATTTTGGTTGGATACCATAAAATTCTTGGGCCATACCATTTCTGGTGACGGAATATCCGTCGATCCCAGTAAAGTACAAGAAATGATGGATTGGAAACCCCCGACCTCCGTCCATCAAATTCGTAGTTTTCTCGGTCTAGCTGGCTATTATCGTCGTTTCATTCCTGATTTTTCCAGAATAGCCAAACCTATGACCGAACTACTAAAGAAAGATGTAAAATTCTCCTGGGATCAAAAATGCGAAGATGCATTTCATATTCTCAGAGATCATCTTACGACTGCTCCAGTCTTAGCTCAACCAGATGCCTCAAAACCTTTTGACATCTACTGTGATGCATCGGGAACTGGACTTGGTTGTGTACTTATGCAAGACAACTGAGTAATTGCATATGCATCATGAGCAGTTAGAATTCATGAACAGAATTACCCTACTCATGATCTCGAACTTGCAGCTGTTATTCATGCCCTAAAGATCTGGAGACACCATCTGATGGGTACGAAATGTCATATTTATACTGATCATAAAAGCCTCAAGTATATCTTTACCCAGGCAGATCTGAATATGAGGCAAAGGCGCTGGCTAGAACTTATCAAGGATTATGATTTGGAAGTGCATTATCATCCAGGCAAGGCCAATGTCGTTGCAGATGCCCTTAGTTGCAAAGCGCATTGTTCTTGCTTATCCGTTGAAGCATTCAACGAGACTCTCTGTTGGGAAATGAGCAAGCTCAACCTAGAAATCATTTCCCGAGGTGACCTACACCATCTTTCAGTTGAAGCCACACTTAGAGATAGTATTGTTCTAGCGTAATAGCATAATAAAGGGGTCAGAATCATTAAACAGAAGATAACACAAGGAGAAGGGAAGTATAAATGCTTCCGAGTTGATCCTAAAGGGGTTTTATGGTTCAACGAACGTATTGTTGTACCCAAGGACCATAGGCTCCGCAAGCAAATAATGGACGAAGCCCACTTGTCCAAATTTTCTATACATCCGGGTAGTACCAAGATGTATCAGGATTTGAAACAGAACTTTTGGTGGACCCGTATTGTGGCAGAACCAACCTGAATTATACTGGCTCAAGTACGCTAGTCCTCCCTGGAGGGCTAACTCGTACTTCAAACAGTATAATACTATTGGTCTGTCGGGTAACGTCCCGATAAACCACCGAACGCAGGATCCAACAAGGTACCTCACACGAAGGTGAGTCCAGAGATACAATGCCAAAATAATTTACACCACAGGCAGTTATATTACAAAAATATACAAAATAACATTTGTTCTTACTGAGGAGAGTTTATTACAACACAAGTTCAAGTTTCTGGTTAAAGCAGTGGAGTTCGAAAAGCGTAGTTAATATACACGACGTCATTACAGATATTATGCTAGCCCTGGCATAATATCACTCGGCGGAGTCTGTGTTGGCCGGGGACGGATCCCATTCCACGGACCAACCATCAGGCAAAGGGTAAGGCCATGGTGTAATGAATGCGGGCTCCTCAGAAGGGTTACCTGAATTAAATCAACAAAGCAAGGCTGAGTATACTAATACTCAGCAAGACTTACCCGGAATTGGGTATATCTTAGCCCATAACTAGACTCATGATGGCTTTTAGCTTTGGGTAGGGTTTTCAGCTGAAAAGCAACAAAGAGTAGATCCTTATTTTCAATTTTTAGCTTTCAGGTTCTAGTTGTTTAACCATTCTAGGTAAGCACCTATAGCTATCCAACCATGGTAGAATCTTTACTCAAACATCAGCTTTAATAATCACATAATTGCTCTTGTTACTCTATGTGATAAAGGGGATAAGCAGTCTCATACATCGTGAGAGGCGGACGATTCTGAATCGAGATTCAACCCTTGCAAGGTAAACCTAACACACACGCTTGGAACGCCACAGGGTCGTTCCGAAGCAACCGTTTGCCTTTCATTCCGACTCGTGGATCAGTGCCACCACAAGCGACTGCAGGTCATACGCACTACAAAAGTGCAGGACGTACGTCTGTAGCGCGACTACAAAACCCGTACTCCTGGTTGCCCAGCAACACATATGCCTACACGTCGAACAAAGTAACCAAAAGAAGCAAATACATGTGGTGGGGGGGTATGTCCACTCCTCGGGCCGATTGGTTACTAGGCTTACCGCTTACCATATTTCACGGCATGTGGCTAGTACTTTCAAACGCTTAGCCACCGCTACCACACACTGCGACCTTAACAAATTCATCAACACAGACGGGGTATCATCTTGACCATGATACCTCATAAAACTCCCGTCCGGCATCCTTATAGTGACAACAGGAATGTAAACATTACAATGCCTATATCGCGCGAGTGACAGGAAATCACTCGACTTCTACCGGTCTTATAAGCAAAGCAGCTAATCGGACTCTAGTTCTAGTGTTCATTACATTGGTTCCTAGAGTAATGCAACTAAGTTTCCAAACAATTCCTAAGAACCTAATGCATAAAGAGATATAAATATAAGTAATATAAGTTGCAGTGTAATAAGATAGGGGTTATGTCCGGGGCTTGCCTTCGCTGGTGGGGTTGGGGTTAGTCAAAATATTTTCTTCCGAACCTTGGTTCGGGGCTTCAGAGAAATCTGTAACAAGAGTCCCGGGGTCTTCCGAATAAACTTCTTCTTGTTCCGGGATCAGTTGATAATTCCCGTCAGCGAGCGTGGTCGAGTCTATATGAGATGCAGAGTTATAAATCATGGAATACATTTATTTTATATTTAACTCACAATAAAGTTGCAATCTAACTTAAAGAAAATTACATTACGATGACAATCTTACTACCCCGTACTGGGCAGTCATTTATCGAGTACTAATTAAGCTAATTAGTCTCGTTAGGCAGCCGGGGTGGGTTACCCTAAACATCCAATTTAATTTTTATTAGGTAGTGTATCTGATTACCCTAAGTACATTACACATACTTAGTAATTCCTATTTATCTTATTGTTAAACTTTGTAATTAACTTTAGGTTATTACTTAATTATGGGTAACTTGAATTAATTAACCAAATATTAAATTAAGATAAATAATTAATATTTATGAAAATTATCATGGGTGGGTTTTATTGTAATTTTACTCTAAAGGTTCTAAGCCACAAAACTAATTAAGGTTAACATTAAAATTTTAAGATATAATTATAATTGGAATTTTATACTAAAACTAGGGTTTTTATACAACAATTAGGGTTCACAATTTAAGAACATCATAAACTACTTAATTCTAGTATTCTAGAAAAGTTCCATAAATTTTCATGCATTCCAATGATTATTTATGACTTATCTTGCAATCTAAGTTTAAAACTTATAACTTAAGTTATATTAAGTTTCTGCTTCTCAAATTTTTATGTTATATCACACTCATAAAGACCAGACTATAGTAAAAATTTCATCCCTAAATATGCATAGATACTTCTGAAATTAAATTACCAAGCTTTTACTAACTTATAACAAAAGTAACCAATTACTTTAGCTATAGAGCTGACCTAGACCTCAAAAATTTACATAGAGCTACTTACATTACCTACAATACATGCTCCAAAAACTAACAGCAACAGGGCAAAGGATCACAAGATTTAATTAATGCATCCTTTTATTAGCATTTAAAATACAGAACAAACTATGTACTTTCATGGCATGGTGATAAAATAAAAGTTACAGAGCTTATTATAAGGTTTCTAACCCAACCAATTTCACATTTTTCTAATTTTTCTACTGTTTTCTATGCATTTTCAAAGTTCACAGCAAAGATCTCAAGTAAGATTTACAAAACAGCCCTTAGCTTTAGCATAAAACCCCCTGGAACTTTACTGTCTTCTCCATTGGAGTCCCTGGCCGCAGTCAAAGAGGGGCGGCGGCATTTGACCGGCCAAATCCGGGATGCTCGGGTCGCAATGGTGGGGAAGAAGAGGGGGATTAGCGAGAGGGGATCGGGGGCTACCTCGGGAGGGGTTCAATTTGGCTTCTAGGGGCGTGTAGAAGTTTGCCCGCGGAGAACAGATGGCCGGCGGCGGGGCAAAGCTCGACGGCGGCGCTCCGGGCAAGTAGGGCGGCCCGGGTTTGGTCCAATAGCTTCAGGGGACTAAGGGGCAGCTTCTCGGAGTGGTGGTTCGGGCGGAGAAGGGTTGCAGGAGCGGGCCCGCGGTGGCGCCGAGCTCGCCGGTGTCACAGAGGTAATGGCGACGGCGTTCCGGGGGCTAGGGGCGAGGAGCTGGCGAGTGGATGGCTAGAATAGGTCGAGGAGCTCCCAGGGGTGCTGATGCGCGCGCAACATAGGAGTTGGGCGCTCGGTGTGGAGCTGGCCACGGCGGCAGCTCGGTGGCGACCGCACGGCGGCGGCGTGTGCGTGTCAAGCGCGGAAGAGGGCAGGGAAAAAGAGGAGCCGAGGTGGGAAAGGTAGAGGGCGACGCGTGGGAGAGAAATGTAGCTGGATGTGGCGCTCGGGAGGCTGCGCCGGCGGTGGGCGGCGGCAGCAGGAGCAGAGCAGAGGAAAAGCAGCGCAGGCAGAGGAAGAAGAAGCAGCAGGTGTCAGCCGGACTGATTTGAAATTTTTGAAATTTCCAGGGACTCCTCTGTAATCTAAAATTTTCCTACTGCTACAAAGGTCAAATGGAAAAGTGCTCAACATGAAAGTTGTAGAGTTTTTCAAACTCTACATCTTTGCTTTAAGGCTTGGGTTTGAAATCTTAAAGGTTACAGTTTTATTTGGAGAATTTGAACACAATTCAAATTTTAACCTTTATGTGTTAATTAAAACAAAATGCCCTAATGTTTGGGGTCCTTTTTGTAATTCTTTCTGCAGTAATCATGACTAGCTCTTTTTACACTTTAGTCCTTAGGTAAAACTGAGTTTTACTTTTATCTTTTACCATTTCACATGTAAATCCTGATATGTTTATAATAATTACATAAAGGTCCTTAATCTCATATTAAGCCTATTTCCCTTAGTGTTTACTTATCTTTTGCTCTTTTTCTTTTGGATAGCCAACTGAAATTTTTACACTTATGCACATTTTCACACACTTGCATATAAAATTCATAATTTACAAATATACCCTTACTGCGTTGTACAGGTTGTATATACTATATTCTGCTTACATATATTATATCCAAACTTAACATTTAACTATCTACTACCTGGATATTACAGCCTTCCCTCCTTAAAAGAATCTCGTCCCGAGATTCCGAAGCTGAGCAGAAATGGATAATTTAGATTTGGAGATTGGCTTGTAGGAAATCTGGAAAATTCCGTTGAAGATAAGACTCAGTTTCCCAAGTCGCTTCTTCTTCGGTGTGATGATCCCATAAGATCTTGTACATCTTAACTGCCCTTCTTCTGGTGAATCTTTCCTTAGTATCCAGAATTCGAAGAGGTTGCTCGATGTACGACAAATCAGGTTTTATCTCAAGGGTACTTGTCTCAACGATTTCTGTGGGTACTTTGACACACTTCTTAAGTTGAGAGATGTGAAAGACATCGTGAATAGCTGCCCATTGAGATGGAAGACGAAGTTTGTAAGCCACTGGGCCACAATCATCAAGAATTTCAAAGGGTCCGACATACCGAGGTGCTAACTTTCCTTTTATGCCGAAACGTTGGACACCTTTGGTAGGTGATACTCGGAGATAGACAAAATCTCCTATCTGGAATTGTAGAGGTTTCCTCCTCTTATCTGCATAGCTCTTTTGTCTGGACTGAGCGGTTTTAAGATTAGATTGAATAACCTTAACCTTGTCTTCGGCTTCAACAACTAGGTCTGGTCCGAAGACTTTGCGTTCACCGGTCTCTGACCAACTCAAAGGAGTTCGGCATCTACGACCATATAACGCTTCAAAAGGAGCCATTTGAAGACTAGCTTGGTAACTGTTGTTGTAGGCAAATTCAGCTAGACCAAGACACTTGTCCCAACTTGTACCATAATGCATAATACAAGCTCGAAGCATGTCTTCAAGAATTTGGTTAACGCGCTCAGTTTGCCCATCAGTCTGAGGGTGATATGCAGAGCTTCGAATTAATTTAGTCCCTAGAGCTGATTGCAATTGCTCCCAGAATCGTGCGATAAATTGGGGCCCACGATCAGATATGATAGTTTTCGGAACCCCATGCAATCGAACGATTTGTTCCAGATAGACTTCGGCATACTTCTTAGCAGAGTAAGTGGTATGCACCGGAAGAAAATGAGCTGTTTTTGTGAGTCTATCGATGATTACCCATATGGAGTCATGTTTTTGAGATGTGTTGGGAAGACCGACAATGAAATCCATACTAATGTCTTCCCATTTCCATGACGGTATGGGTAACGGCTGAAGTGTACCAGAAGCCTTGAGATGACTGGCTTTGACTCTCTGGCATGTATCGCACTCAGACACATATTTGGCAATTTCTCTCTTCATTCTGGTCCACCAAAAATGTTGCCGAAGATCGTGATACATCTTGGTGCTACCAGGATGAATAGAGAATTTGGACAAATGTGCTTCGTCGAGGATTTGCTTACGAAGCTGATGATCCTTAGGTACAACAAGTCGATCGTTGAACCATAGGACTCCTTGACGATCAGTGTGAAAACACCGATACTTAGCTTCTCCCTGGGATAGCTTGGATTTAATAATTTTGACACCCTCATCATGTAGTTGCGACATGACGATCTTATCCCGCAAAGTAGACTCAACGGAGATCAAATTTAAACTATCTTGGGGAATAATCTCCAAATTGAGTCTCCGCATTTGATGGCAAAGAGTGTCATTAAAAGTGGACATGGTTAAACAATAACAATGTGACTTGCGGCTAAGTGCATCCGCAACCACATTAGCTTTGCCCGGATGATAATGTACCTCAAGGTCATAATCCTTGATTAACTCCAACCAACGCCTTTGCCTCATATTTAAATCAGCCTGAGTGAAAATATACTTGAGGCTCTTATGGTCAGTGTAAATGTTACACTTAGCGCCCATAAGATGATGTCTCCAGATCTTGAGAGCATGTATAACTGCTGCCAATTCAAGATCATGTGTTGGATAATTTTGCTCATGAGTCCGGAGTGCTCGGGATGCATAAGCAATAACCCGGTTGTTTTGCATAAGAACACAACCAAGGCCAATTCCAGAAGCGTCGCAGTAGACATCAAAAGGCTGGTTATTATCTGGCTGAGCTAGTACTGGAGCAGTCGTCAGAAGTTTTCTCAAAGTGTGAAATGCTTCCTCACACTTCTCGTCCCAACGGAACTTAACTTCTTTCTTGAGTAGCTCAGTCATGGGTTTAGCTATCTTGGAGAAGTCTGGAATGAATCGGCGATAGTATCCTGCCAATCCAAGGAAACTTCGTATTTGATGGACTGAAGTGGGAGGATTCCAGTCCATAACTTCTTGAACTTTGGTTGGATCAACTGATATGCCTTGACTGGAGATAGTATGTCCCAAAAATTTCACACTATCCAGCCAGAATTCACATTTTGAAAATTTGGCATAGAGGCGATGATCCCGTAATCGTTGAAGAACGACACGCAAATGGTTAGCATGGTCTTCTTTGGTTCTGGAGTAGATCAGAATATCATCGATGAAGACCACGACGAATTTATCGAGCTCCGGCATAAATACGGAATTCATGAGATACATGAAATATGCCGGTGCATTGGTGAGTCCAAACGACATAACCAGATATTCATAAAGCCCATATCTGGTTGAGAAGGCCGTTTTTGGAATGTCGCTAGGCCTGATCTTGATTTGATGATAACCAGAGCGTAAGTCGATTTTAGAAAAGACCTTTGCTCCAGCTAGTTGATCAAACAAAATATCAATGCGGGGAAGAGGATACTTATTTTTGATGGTAACCGCATTGAGTGGACGGTAGTCGACACATAATCTCAGGCTATCGTCTTTCTTCTTGACAAAGAGAGCAGAACAACCCCAAGGTGAAGCACTGGGGCGAATATAACCTTTATCCAGAAGATCTTGCAACTGAATTTTCAGTTCTGCCAATTCGTTTGGAGGCATACGATACGCCCTTTTTGAAATTGGAGCAGTGCCAGGTTGAAGTTCAATAATGAACTCGATGTCTCTATCTGGTGGCATTCCAGGCAAATCGTCTGGAAAGACATCGGGGTATTCACATACTACCGGAATATAATTGACTTTGATATCTGTGATAGCATAAGTGCAGGGGTGCAGATACTCTGGCTGAGGCAGATAAAGAGTGGTACTCCCATAGTATGGTGAATTGATTTCAACCACCCGGGAACAGATATCTAACCGGACTTGATGTTGAGTCATCCAGTCTGTCCCAAGTATAATATCGATACCCTCCAAACTTATTAACACCAAATGAGTTTTTATTTCTATACTACCAAACTGAATCGGCACATATCTACTTATTCGGTTGGAAGTAGTATTTCCTCCAGGGGTAGTGATCATATATGACCCTTGGATAGGACAAGTTTCAAGTCCTAGTCGGGTTCCACAGTTGTTACTAATAAAACTATGTGTTGCCCCAGAGTCAAATAAAGTAACAACTGGTTGGTGGTGAATAGAAAATGTACCCGACATGACAGGAGCTCCATCTGGAAGTTCTGCAAGAGTGGTGAAGTTAACCCGTCCTTGACGAACTTGCATCACCGGCTTCTTGCCCTTATTCTGGTTTCCCTGGGTGGAGCTCTGCCCTTGATTGGATTTCTTAGGCCGCGGGCAATCTCGGATGAGATGATCCGCACTTCCGCAATTGTAGCAGCGATAGTTGTTGCCTTTTTGTGGTACTTGCGGAATATTTGGCCGTTGGCCAGATTGTTGTGCTTGTTGCGGGAGCACAGGAGGTCTAAACCTTCCTTGCTGCTGAGGCGGCCTAAAAACCAATCTTCCCGTAGGGGCATTACGTTGTGGTGCTCTAGGCGGCGTATTAGGAACAACCCGATACCTCGGTGATTGAGCACTCGAGGGTCCAGTAGGGTTCTTCCGCTTCTTCTCGGCAGAATGCGCCACAATGCAGTCTTCTTGAGTTAAGGCCATATTGACCAACTCACTGAAAGTATTTGCCTTCACAAGGTTCAGGCGTTCCTTGAGTTTGGTGTTCAGGCCCCGACGAAAACGGTCTTGCTTCTTGGTATCATTATCTGCATGATACCCCGCATACTGGCACAGATGATTGAAATTCTGTGCGTATTGCAGAACTGTGTTGGCACCTTGTGTAAGAGCCAGAAACTCATTAAGCTTTCGCTCCAACAATCCTGCGGGAATATAGTGCGCTCTGAAAGCGACCCGGAATTCATCCCATGTGATGACATGCCCTGCAGGTTGCATGGCATAAAAATTGTCCCACCAGATTCTAGCAGCACCACGAAGTTGTTGAGCAGCAAAGGAAGCTTTGCTAGAATCCGCACATGGTATGGTCAGTAGAGCGAACTTTGACTCAATAATATGGAGCCAGGCATCGGCATCCAATGGTTCCTCGGCCTTACTGAAGAAAGGCGGTTGAGTACTGAGGAAATCCTGGTAGCTAGCCACAGGAGGATTACGATCATCCCGGCCTCCTCGGAATTGTTGCTGCTGATTCAGTTGGGCTTGAACCAACATATTAAGTAATTCCGTTTGCCGAGCCATGACTTCGGCAAGGTTGGGAGGAGGTGGTGGTGGTTGCTGAGAACCACTGGCTTGATCAGCCCTAAAACCCTCCGGGGTTCCTCGTGTAGCTCCAACCATCTGAAATAAAGGAGATGTCCATTATTAACCTTATATCCTTACTCCCAATTTCAGAAGACATAATCAATGCATATATTCCGCAAATCATCTCATCTCAAAATTTAAAGATAATGAACAAGATGATGAAACCGGAAATTATATTACATTGCTAACTCAGATAGTTCTCATATCGCATGTCGAAAGTTTACTACATAGGCCATCTATGTTACATCAAATGACGTGAAGTTTGACTACTTAAACTATTACATTCCCTTAGATTACATTTCGAAAGTTGACGATTTTACTAAAAATCGTCGAAATTTCCTACAGAAGACTGACTGCCAGAAAGAGAATGATGGGGACTAAGAACAGGATCCCCATGCTCAGAATCAATCTCAGAGATACCCTCAATCTCCTCGGGGTCTTCTTCTTCTTCTTCAGGTACTATGGGTATAGCGGGAAATATCGGTTGCTGCTGCAATTCCTCAATGTGAGCTTGGGCATCATCAGCCACAAGTATCAGATCATGAATTTGTGCCTGTAGAAACTCAATAACAGTGTCACGCTGGGTGATAATATGATCACTCTCATTGATCTGATCTTCACGATGGAGGATTGTCTCCTCTCTTGCTGCAATAATTTCATCCTTCTGAGTCACCAAAGCTTGTAATTCTTCTATTTGGGTTACTTGATGGTCAGCGTTCCGATAGTGGCTTTGAGCCACACCAGTTATCTGACTCACCCCATGACGCAGTAGCATTTGATAATGATATTGCACATCCATGAACCTGGTAACCATACGGACGGTTTCTTCAGCCAGATCTCCTAGCAGATGACCATGATGGTCTGTCCGAAATCCCAGTCCGAATTACCCGGGTCTATGGTAGGAAATAACCCAATAGGATATGCAGCAACTTCAATCGGATGTTGATTGCAGAAGAGTTTTGATACCTTCTAAAGCAGCAGTTTCAAGAGTATCCACTAGACGATATCCAACCACTTCTACTTCTATGGGAGGCCATAAGGAGCGGAAAGGGTGTTGAGGAATTATCATCTTAAATCTGCAGCGGGGAACTCCTTCTTCCCGATACTCCATCCCATCATACAGAGGAGGCTCTGTATAATGAAACATACTCAAGGATTCCCATAAAAGACGAGGAAACCCTTCCCAATGTAAACCATTGGTGTGAAAGTGCCCCTCCTGATCCCAAAAGGTATTAGCAGGAGCAGCCATCTGCGACAACAATGCAAATGGTAAGATATTTTTACCCTGGTGAGAAAATTTACAAGGTAAAATTGGATTAGATAGCTGATTCTGATAACAGCAAAGGCTGGAAATCAGATGGATGCCTAAGATACCCAACTAAGATTCTTACTTACCCAAACTAAGAAAAACCAACATGTTGCCCATTTCTTAGGAAGCATTAAACATTCATTTTGGTTGATTAGTGGATTATGCATGCACGCACTAATCGTCCTCTCAACCAAAAATAACTGCCAAGTAATCTTGGTCTTACGTGGTTAGTTACGGTGGCACAATATAAATACGTCTCTCACTATTAACTAGTCAATAAGTCCTATTCGTCCTAGTTTCGGAATCGTGGTTAGTGTACCTGCAGAAAACCACAATACATATATATATCCAACGAACCTTTCATGCCAGCATATCATGAAAGCCTCCCCATTCATTACTGTTCACTATAGAAACAGCATCTGTACAATTACCGCCGTACAGACAACGTTAACATACGTTATTGAATAACGTATTCACGGGGGTACCGCAAAATGCGGGGGTATGAACAGCGATCGCCATACCCTGCGCCGAACCATATACTCCCAATGTAGTCAACCGAGATTGGTACATTGGCAGCATCTCAAGTAGGCCACTGCTTGAGAAACAGCGTTCGGTTCGCATCACCGACGGGAAGGCCAAGCTCCCTCAGTTGGCTGAGGATTCTTACCTTCTTACCTCCCGATCGAAGATGTCGTTACAGAAAGTAAGGTTGGGTTGTGCATAAATTTAAGTTTCAACAGAAAGTAATGCTGGAAGTCAGAGTCATATATATATTACAGCCACCTTTAATTCCCATAATAGTATTAATATTACCCTAGGGCTTACGTACTATACATAATCCTTAACGAACCAACGTAGTTCGCAATACTTGATTGATAAATTTTATACTAAAAATTACTTTTTAAGGCTAATTATATCTCCAGGGTACACTTGTTAGCTCTGATACCAGCTGTGGCAGAACCAACCTGAATTATACTGGCTCAAGTACGCTAGTCCTCCCTGGAGGGCTAACTCGTACTTCAAACAGTATAATACTATTGGTCTGTCGGGTAACGTCCCGATAAACCACCGAACGCAGGATCCAACAAGGTACCTCACACGAAGGTGAGTCCAGAGATACAATGCCAAATAATTTACACCACAGGCAGTTATATTACAAAAATATACAAAATAACATTTGTTCTTACTGAGGAGAGTTTATTACAACACAAGTTCAAGTTTCTGGTTAAAGCAGTGGAGTTCGAAAAGCGTAGTTAATATACACGACGTCATTACAGATATTATGCTAGCCCTGGCATAATATCACTCGGCGGAGTCTGTGTTGGCCGGGGACGGATCCCATTCCACGGACAACCATCAGGCAAAGGGTAAGGCCATGGTGTAATGAATGCGGGCTCCTCAGAAGGGTTACCTGAATTAAATCAACAAAGCAAGGCTGAGTATACTAATACTCAGCAAGACTTACCCGGAATTGGGTATATCTTAGCCCATAACTAGACTCATGATGGCTTTTAGCTTTGGGTAGGGTTTTCAGCTGAAAAGCAACAAAGAGTAGATCCTTATTTTCAATTTTTAGCTTTCAGGTTCTAGTTGTTTAACCATTCTAGGTAAGCACCTATAGCTATCCAACCATGGTAGAATCTTTACTCAAACATCAGCTTTAATAATCACATAATTGCTCTTGTTACTCTATGTGATAAAGGGGATAAGCAGTCTCATACATCGTGAGAGGCGGACGATTCTGAATCGAGATTCAACCCTTGCAAGGTAAACCTAACACACACGCTTGGAACGCCACAGGGTCGTTCCGAAGCAACCGTTTGCCTTTCATTCCGATCGTGGATCAGTGCCACCACAAGCGACTGCAGGTCATACGCACTACAAAAGTGCAGGACGTACGTCTGTAGCGCGACTACAAAACCCGTACTCCTGGTTGCCCAGCAACACATATGCCTACACGTCGAACAAAGTAACCAAAAGAAGCAAATACATGTGGTGGGGGGGTATGTCCACTCCTCGGGCCGATTGGTTACTAGGCTTACCGCTTACCATATTTCACGGCATGTGGCTAGTACTTTCAAACGCTTAGCCACCGCTACCACACACTGCGACCTTAACAAATTCATCAACACAGACGGGGTATCATCTTGACCATGATACCTCATAAAACTCCCGTCCGGCATCCTTATAGTGACAACAGGAATGTAAACATTACAATGCCTATATCGCGCGAGTGACAGGAAATCACTCGACTTCTACCGGTCTTATAAGCAAAGCAGCTAATCGGACTCCAGTTCTAGTGTTCATTACATTGGTTCCTAGAGTAATGCAACTAAGTTTCCAAACAACTCCTAAGAACCTAATGCATAAAGAGATATAAATATAAGTAATATAAGTTGCAGTGTAATAAGATAGGGGTTATGTCCGGGGCTTGCCTTCGCTGGTGGGGTTGGGGTTAGTCAAAATATTTTCTTCCGAACCTTGGTTCGGGGCTTCAGAGAAATCCGTAACAAGAGTCCCGGGGTCTTCCGAATAAACTTCTTCTTGTTCCGGGATCAGTTGATAATTCCCGTCAGCGAGCGTGGTCGAGTCTATATGAGATGCAGAGTTATAAATCATGGAATACATTTATTTTATATTTAACTCACAATAAAGTTGCAATCTAACTTAAAGAAAATTACATTACGATGACAATCTTACTACCCCGTACTGGGCAGTCATTTATCGAGTACTAATTAAGCTAATTAGTCTCGTTAGGCAGCCGGGGTGGGTTACCCTAAACATCCAATTTAATTTTTTATTAGGTAGTGTATCTGATTACCCTAAGTACATTACACATACTTAGTAATTCCTATTTATCTTATTGTTAAACTTTGTAATTAACTTTAGGTTATTACTTAATTATGGGTAACTTGAATTAATTAACCAAATATTAAATTAAGATAAATAATTAATATTTATGAAAATTATCATGGGTGGGTTTTATTGTAATTTTACTCTAAAGGTTCTAAGCCACAAAACTAATTAAGGTTAACATTAAAATTTTAAGATATAATTATAATTGGAATTTTATACTAAAACTAGGGTTTTTATACAACAATTAGGGTTCACAATTTAAGAACATCATAAACTACTTAATTCTAGTATTCTAGAAAAGTTCCATAAATTTTCATGCATTCCAATGATTATTTATGACTTATCTTGCAATCTAAGTTTAAAACTTATAACTTAAGTTATATTAAGTTTCTGCTTCTCAAATTTTTATGTTATATCACACTCATAAAGACCAGACTATAGTAAAAATTTCATCCCTAAATATGCATAGATACTTCTGAAATTAAATTACCAAGCTTTTACTAACTTATAACAAAAGTAACCAATTACTTTAGCTATAGAGCTGACCTAGACCTCAAAAATTTACATAGAGCTACTTACATTACCTACAATACATGCTCCAAAAACTAACAGCAACAGGGCAAAGGATCACAAGATTTAATTAATGCATCCTTTTACTAGCATTTAAAATACAGAACAAACTATGTACTTTCATGGCATGGTGATAAAATAAAAGTTACAGAGCTTATTATAAGGTTTCTAACCCAACCAATTTCACATTTTTCTGATTTTTCTACTGTTTTCTATGCATTTTCAAAGTTCACAGCAAAGATCTCAAGTAAGATTTACAAAACAGCCCTTAGCTTTAGCATAAAACCCCCTGGAACTTTACTGTCTTCTCCATTGGAGTCCCTGGCCGCAGTCAAAGAGGGGCGGCGGCATTTGACCGGCCAAATCCGGGATGCTCGGGTCGCAATGGTGGGGAAGAAGAGGGGGATTAGCGAGAGGGGATCGGGGGCTACCTCGGGAGGGGTTCAATTTGGCTTCTAGGGGCGTGTAGAAGTTTGCCCGCGGAGAACAGATGGCCGGCGGCGGGGCAAAGCTCGACGGCGGCGCTCCGGGCAAGTAGGGCGGCCCGGGTTTGGTCCAATAGCTTCAGGGGACTAAGGGGCAGCTTCTCGGAGTGGTGGTTCGGGCGGAGAAGGGTTGCAGGAGCGGGCCCGCGGTGGCGCCGAGCTCGCCGGTGTCACAGAGGTAATGGCGACGGCGTTCCGGGGGCTAGGGGCGAGGAGCTGGCGAGTGGATGGCTAGAATAGGTCGAGGAGCTCCCAGGGGTGCTGATGCGCGCGCAACATAGGAGTTGGGCGCTCGGTGTGGAGCTGGCCACGGCGGCAGCTCGGTGGCGACCGCACGGCGGCGGCGTGTGCGTGTCAAGCGCGGAAGAGGGCAGGGAAAAAGAGGAGCCGAGGTGGGAAAGGTAGAGGGCGACGCGTGGGAGAGAAATGTAGCTGGATGTGGCGCTCGGGAGGCTGCGCCGGCGGTGGGCGGCGGCAGCAGGAGCAGAGCAGAGGAAAAGCAGCGCAGGCAGAGGAAGAAGAAGCAGCAGGTGTCAGCCGGACTGATTTGAAATTTTTGAAATTTCCAGGGACTCCTCTGTAATCTAAAATTTTCCTACTGCTACAAAGGTCAAATGGAAAAGTGCTCAACATGAAAGTTGTAGAGTTTTTCAAACTCTACATCTTTGCTTTAAGGCTTGGGTTTGAAATCTTAAAGGTTACAGTTTTATTTGGAGAATTTGAACACAATTCAAATTTTAACCTTTATGTGTTAATTAAAACAAAATGCCCTAATGTTTGGGGTCCTTTTTGTAATTCTTTCTGCAGTAATCATGACTAGCTCTTTTTACACTTTAGTCCTTAGGTAAAACTGAGTTTTACTTTTATCTTTTACCATTTCACATGTAAATCCTGATATGTTTATAATAATTACATAAAGGTCCTTAATCTCATATTAAGCCTATTTCCCTTAGTGTTTACTTATCTTTTGCTCTTTTTCTTTTGGATAGCCAACTGAAATTTTTACACTTATGCACATTTTCACACACTTGCATATAAAATTCATAATTTACAAATATACCCTTACTGCGTTGTACAGGGTGTATATACTATATTCTGCTTACATATATTATATCCAAACTTAACATTTAACTATCTACTACCTGGATATTACACGTATGAGACGAGAAATTGCCAAGTATGTCTCAGAGTGTGATATCTGTCAAAGAGTCAAAGCCAGTCATCTGAAGACTGCTGGCACCCTCCAACCCTTAACCATTCCCTCTTGGAAATGGGAAGATATTAGTATGGATTTTATTGTTGGACTACCTAATACTTCTCGGAAACATGACTCTATTTGGGTAATCATAGATCGATTAACCAAAACTGCACACTTCATCCCCGTGCATACTACGTACATTGCTAAAAAGTATGCCGAGATCTATTTGGATCAGATTATTCGTCTTCATGGAGTACCTAAGACGATCATCTCCGATCACGGAGCACAATTCATTTCTCGGTTCTGGGAGCAACTCCAAAATGCTCTTGGAACTAAACTAATCCGAAGCTCTGCATATCATCCCCAAACGGATGGACAAACTGAACGAGTAAATCAGATTCTGGAAGACATGCTTAGAGCCTGTGTTCTTCAGTATGGCAAGAATTGGGACCAATGCTTATCACTGGCAGAATTTCTTATAATAACAGCTATCAGACAAGCATTAGAATGGCCCCATTTGAAGCATTATATGGTCGCCGTTGTAGAACTCCTTTGAATTGGTCACAAACCGGCGAGCGTAAAATCTTTGGACCCGACCTTGTCAGTGAGGCAGAAGAGAAAATAAGAATTATACAGGCAAATCTCAGAACGACACAATCTCGACAGAAAAGCTACGCTGATATACGGAGAAGCTTGTTACAGTTTCAAGTTGGAGACTTCGTATATCTTCGAGTCTCTCCTACCCGAGGTATTCAAAGGTTCGGTGTAAAAGGGAAACTTGCTCCTCGATACATCGGGCCCTTTGAAGTCCCTGAAGTCTGTGGACCCGTAGCTTACCGTCTTCAACTTCCTCCTCAATTAGCGGCCGTTCATAACATCTTCCATGTATCTCAACTCAAGAAGTGTGTCAAGATCCCTACTGAAATCATCGAATCCCAAGCTATCGAAATCGAATCAGATCTGACCTATACCGAGCATCCGATCAGGATACTAGACACTAAAGAAAGAAGCACCAGAAGAAAAACCATCAGAATGTACAAAATTCAATGGGACCATCATACAGAAGAAGAAGCAACATGGGAAACCGAATCCTATCTTCAGCATAACTTCCCCGACTTCTTCCAAGCCAACCTCTGAGTTTGATCATTCCATTCCATTCTATTCTGGAATCTCGGGATGAGATTCTTTTTAGGGGGGAGGGCTGTGACACTCAGGTAATTAGCTAGGTCATACCCTAGAGTTTTGGTATGCTTTTATGTCCAAAGTATGGCAAAAGGTGTGTTTAATATGTGTAAATTTATGGAAAAAGTGATATTTATGTAATTAATTTTAACTAGAGGTCCTTTTATGCAGAATGGGTGGAAATAGAGGGAAAAGTTTAAAAGTATGAGGGTTGTGTTGCAAAAGATGGAATCTGTGGTTAAATTGCAAAAAAATATGTGAAATTACCCTTGGGTATATATGTAAAAGTATTTTTACCCATAGGACTTACATAAAATGTGAAAATTTTACTAAGTCTAAAATATCTTCAAAACTGTTGCTCAACTGCAGATGAACCTTAAAGGGAAGTTGTAGAGTTTGAAAAACTATGCACTTTTGCTTTTTGGACCATCTCCATTTGAGCACTGGTTTAAAAGTTGCAAGTTATTTGCAGTGAGGTCCCTGTTTTCTCTGATATTGCAAAATGGTCCCTGGCTCTATTCCTTCCCCTTCTTCCTGGCGCCCCTGCTCCTCTGCTCTGCGCCGCTGCACGTCTGGTGCCCCTGCCGCCGGCGCAATGCGCCGCTCCTGGCCGCCATCCACCCCCCCTGCTTCCCCCCTCGCCCACGCGTCGCCTCACCATTCCTCCACCGCTCTAGCCCTCGCTGCTGGCGCCTTGCCCGCGCGCCACGACGCCCGCGCGTTGCCAGCGCCGCCCGCCGGCGCCTCTGTCGCCGCCGCATCGGTGGTTCATCGCCCCTCCCCCGTAGCAACTTCAAATCGAGGCTTAGCTTGCCGTGCTTCCCTTTTCCCACCTTCACTGCCTATAAAAGGCCGCCCGGGACCTCCTCGCGCGCGCACAGACCTTGCCGCCCTCCATTAACGCCGCCAAGCTTCGGGTCACCGTGGGGCTCGCACCTCCGCCCTCTCCCTCCCCAAATCGACCACACCGTTAGCTTCCTCATCCTCCACTGCAGCTTCCCAGCCCGTCCCTTTCCTCCTCCGCACGCCGGAACCCCACCGCCGCCGCACACCTCCGGCCGCCGGCTCGGCCTCTCGTGGGCAGCTCATCTCCAGCCACCTCGAGCCTCTCCAAGACCACCAATAGGTAGCTTGAGGCCCCCTCGTGCTCTCCCTCTCCTTGCCCCTCGCCGCCGGCGACCCCCACGGTCGGAATTTGGCCGGACCCGAGCTCCTCCCCGCCGGCCATGGCCATAGATCCAATTGCTCTGTGTAATTTCTTTCCAGGGGGTTATCTGCTAAATGTAGGGGCTGGTTTGTAAAAGAGTGACTATTATTTCATGTGAGTGTATTTCCTGTCTTGCAAAATTCATAGTAATTCACAGAAAAATCCAAAAATGGCAAAACTAGCTTTGTTAGAAACTAGATTTTAAACTCTATAACTTTTGTTAATGGAGTTTAGTTTGAAACAAAATACTTTTACCTCTATTTTAAATCTAAGATTAAGGGGTAGTTTATGCTTAACCCTGATATTTCATGCTTTGTTGCTTATAAAGTTTGGCATGAATGTTCTATAAGCTCTAGGTAACTTTGTGCAAAGTTTCAAACTCAAATTTGATTTAAACTTAACTTCTTTTAATTTGAACTTTCAAATTTGAAATATTAACTAAACCTATTGTATAACCTTTCCTAATTGAAATCTATTGTCATTCTCTAATGTGATATTATTTAATGTTTAATATATAATCAAATTTCTAAAACCTATGATCTTTTATTTAAAAGTTTTGAATTTAAATTTTGGTTCATTTCAAAATTTAATTTAAATGTTTTAGTTCTTGTTTGCAGCAAACTCCGCAATATCTTTGTGATTCCGTTATAAATAGTGTTTCAAACCTAAACTCCCTCTTTATTTTATGGATTCTTGTGTGTCAATTGGATGAGTTATAACAATTGAAATGTGAAATCTTAAATTTAAATTTCACCTTATTTAATTTATTGCATCTCATATAGAATCAACAACGCTCGACGACGGGGACTACGGATTGGTCTTAGGACAAGACCAAGGCTTTCCAGAAGACCCAACGCAAGTCATCGAGGGACTAACTGAAGCCCCGAACCCGAGTTCGGAAGCCTCTGACACTCCTGCCCCCAACCCCACTCAAGAAGGCAAGCCCCGGACATATCCCACTACTTATTTACACTGCAATCTATGTCTATCTATATTATATCCTGCATTAAGTCTAAGAGTTGAAGTGAAACCCTAGATGCATGAATCCTAGGAAACCAATGTATTGAACCCGAGTCCTTATCGCTTAGATGCTCTGCTAAATAGGACCGGTAAAAGTCGGGTGATTTCCTGTTACTCGCGCGATATAGGAGTTGCTTGTTTACAATTCCGCAATCATTATAAGGATGATGGACAGGGTCATGTGCTGTATCATGACCTGAGGTTTACCCTGTCTGTTTTGATAAAAGTTTTAAGGTCGAAATGTGTGGTAGTGGTGGCTAAGCTTTTGAAAGTACTAGCCACATGCCGCGAAATATGGTAAGCGGTAAGCCTAGTACCCGAATGGCCCGGCAAATGGACTTGTCTCCACCACTCGACTTTTATTTTATGTTTACACGCACCGACGTGTGGGAGTACGTTCTGCATGGCAGACAGGAATACGGGTTTTCTAGTCGTGCGAGGTAAACCTACTTCGATCCTATTGAACCGTGGTTGTATCGGGCGGAGACGCGACAGACCAAGGGATTGTTCCGTGTGAAGTGCATTGAGCTGATTGCAGTTGTGCGGCGATCATTAGCGCACTTGAGCCGGAATAATTCAGGCGGTTCTGCCACAGGTTCCAACCATATATAGAACGTCCAAATCCGACTCCATATGTGGCCAGGGCGTCAGTTTTGGTGAAGTAAGGTTCTGGAATCCGAGGTGGAGTCGAAGTCGAGTTGGACATGGACTCCTCCTTAGTGTGGATGTCCTAGCTCCTCCTCCTTGAGTCCTTGGCCTTCTCCAAGTCCTTACTGGTCCTCTCCATTGTTCCTAATCAATAACACATGCATGGAACCAAGTGTAAGTTCTGAAAAACAATTGACAAGGTTAGAACATATCTGGAGATCCAACTGTTGCGCACGTGCTCTAGTGATCGGTCCTTACATTGTATGCAAAGGAGAGATGTCCTCATCACTCCACCGATAAGACAACCAATCCTGCTTCGGGGGGTCCGGCCGGGTCCCGACCAGGGAAGGAGCCAGAAGACCTGGGGTTCGGTGAACCCCCAACTCAGGGAGAAGGGCCCCGTCTTGTTGCTAAAGTCAAGACCGTCCAAAAGCCGGTCTACTACGTCAGCGAGGTCCTGCATGAAGCAAAGGCCAGGTATTCCAAGATGCATAAGCTCCTTTATGCTATACTCATTGCATCCCGGAAGCTTCGCCATTATTTCCAGGCCCACAAAATTGTGGTGGTGACCTCTTATCCATTGAGGGCCATCCTGTCGGTGTTTTACCAGCTGCCCACCGAGGGGTATATCTGAGGTGGTAAGTTTAGGTGAGGAGACGCCGAGATCAGGAACTCGAAGGTGCAAGGAACACAAGACTTAGACAGGTTCGGGCCGCGAGACGCGTAATACCCTATGTCCTGTATGGTGGTTTGTATTGCCTTGGATGTAGATGTTCTGTTTTGAGGGGGTCCCTGCCCCCCTTATATATCCGGGAGGACAGGGTTACATGAATCCTAGCCCAATACTAGCTAAGGAATCGTACGGATGAGTACATGACTCGTATGGATACAAACATAATAAGAACATATTTGGGGAGAGACATGGATGATGAGTATGTGATATGCTTATGTACAACCATTCGTGCTAAAGATAAGGTGAGCTTGTTCCTATGTTATTTGTTTACTTATTTTGAGAATGGATTGCTATCTAAAAATACTAGGAATCATGGAGATGATGACGGAGTACTCAAAGATAGGCATGGAGGGGGAGAGGACCAGCAAGGGACGTCCAACCCAAGTTAGAGTCCTAAACAATATCAAATTCGAGTTCACCTCGGATTCTAGAACCTTACTTCACCAAAACATACGAAGTCGGATTTGGACGTTCTATATATGGTTGGAACCATAATTTCATAGAGATTCCAATGGAATTGGTCCCACCTCAAAATTGTGACCCAGAAATTGTTGAGCAGTCTGTATTTCGGGGCCCATATCTCTAGCTTCCTTATTTCAAAATAGGTGTTCCATATACTTAAATCGAAGATAAAAAGTTGATCTACAACTTAGGTATTATGTGTTTTAACATTTGAGGCTGTTAAGAAGGTCAGATAGTCTGTTGAATTTGAACCTGAAAATCTATATTATACAGACGAGGTTTTTGTGATTGTCTTCAATTGTATCTTGTTCTTGCGGCACTTTTGAGAAAACAAAGATATTAAAAAAAGGCAAGTGCAAAAAAAAAGAGCCGCACAAAAAAGAAGAAAAAAAATCAAAAGTTCTTGCATCCTTTGTGTCCCTTGTGATTCGGTGTATGACCTGCTAGGTTGAACTATTCTAGAAATACGTTTAGGCCAGCAACTTAGACAAGTACTTGGGGCACTTATTCATCTTTGCTATCTGTTATCGAATTGTATTCCACCTCACCACTATATTTGGCCTCCAAAAGCTCCACATATATAATCTTCTCTCGACTAGAATAGGTACTCCTTTGCTGTCACACCCGATTTATAAGAACATAAATCGAGCAATCATATATGCGCCAGGATCAAGTCACGCATATATACAACAGATTATCAAGATATCACAACACATGTCACGAATAAAAGCGTATAAATTATTAAATGAATATTTTTATTACAACCGAATCAAGAATCGGTTTAAGAGTTGCGGAAGCGTAAAAGAGATACATGTAAAGCGGGGCGCCACAGGGACGTCGACTGGGAGACAAACGCCTAGAAGTCGTCGAAGCCGCTGACGTAGTCCTCCACGTTGCCGGGCTCTGAGCAGCAGTCGAAGATGTCCGAAATAGAGCAGAAGAGTAGAGAGGCAAGTGTGAGTACAAACTAGTACTCAACAAGTATAACACAAACTATGAGGCTCTAGGCTAGCTGACCCAACTGCATTAACTTTTAGTCTTGGCAAATTTTATTAAAACTATTTACTATAAGTGGATGAATTACCATAAACCCAAATTGCATAAGAAATTAATCAATATTAATTAAGAACTACTGAGAACCATCCAAACCAACACCACCCGGGGAATCTCCCTAATCAAAGGTTGATAACCCCACTAATCAAAAGGAGGATCTGGGCCGCTCATGACTGTGAGCACAGCTGATATATCAGTTTTACACTCTCGAGAGGTTGCACAACTTTACCCACAAGTCGTGAGCTACGCTAGTTGTTCATCACACTTCCTTAGGTGAGATGGCTAGCAAGCACACTACGAGACCGTTACAAAGGATCATGTTGGTAAGGTGTAACCGCTAAGGTTTCTGGATCAGCGACGATGGGGCCCACCTCCAGGGGTACAAGACACACAGCACAGACCAAGCTGGAGGAGCAGGGACCATTGAAGCTTACCACCCCTCTTGCCCACGCAGGTAAGTTACTCCCGAACCAACACGACCTAATTAGTAAGTCAAGACCGTCCCATTCCAGTCTTGTAGTTGCGCGGTTGTCCCAGGTTGTCGCTCTATGAACCGGTCCTTATGGAGAGTGGCCAACCAAGCACTAAGCACCGTGCTGGCCCCCTAAACCAAGTTTCTAACAAAACATCTTTTACGGAGACGTGAGCCACTCAAGCACACAACACAGAGGGCCACGCTCAGGATTAAGTTGCATAAGACCATTAATCAAATTTAATTAAAAAGGACCAAGTTTGTTATAGCGCAGCAACCTAGCACAACTAACCATAATGCAACCCCAAGGATATATATATATAGGATATAAAGTGGCTAGGAAAGTCCTTATAGGCATACAGAATTAAAATGCAATATGACATTTCTATTTAGATGTGATAGGAGGTTCATGTTATACTTGCCTTCCTCAAAGTTCTCCTGCTGCTGCTCAAAAGCTTCAGAAGATGGTGGCTCCTGGTACTGGTCCAAAGGCTCAGCGTCTACTCACGATCGCAACGCCAAAACATGGTCTAACACATACACATACATGCATACAAAGAAAAAGGATAAGAAACAGTACAACATTTCATCAAAACTGCATACAAAACTATGCTAGAACTATTCTACATGTTACAACGATCGCGTGAGCGCAAGAATCACCTAAAACGGAGCTAAGACGCGAAATCTAGGGCTAAAACAAGGTTCAGGGACCTATCTGCGAGAAAAACAGAACTTCCAGGGGTTTCTGCGCAAAAACCAGGGGCTTAAACGTGATTGAAGGCTAGACGCAGGGGCTAACACATGAAAACACAAGGCATGGACTGCGGGCACTAATTCCAGGAAGCTCAGGGGTTAAAATGGAAGGAAAGGACCTGTCTGCAAATACTTTTGAACTAGAGATGGACGGCGGGTTAATTCCTCAAAAAGGCAGGGGCTCTTTAACAAAACTGCCACAGCTGAAGGGGGTATCTTCTAATCTGAGCGGTTGGATCTGAATCGCACGGTTCGGACGCATTCCGGTCGGACGGTCCGATCTGAACAGCGGGGTTCGGACGGTCCGATCTGGATCGGACTGGTCCGATCTGGTTGGGCTCGCGGGGACGGCGGGTCTGCACGGCGGCGCACGCCGGCGACAGCGTCGCGACTTCGGGTGCGGCCTATAGTTCATGATTGCTAGCGTAAGAGGGAGAGGGGAACGTGCTGATGCTCACCGAGGGCCCGATCTGGTCGGTGAAACAGCGCAGATGGTCGGCGAAACAGCGCAGATGGTCGGCGACGAGGTCCGAGCGGCGGAGACGGGCGGCGCTCGTGGGGAAGGCTGCTGCGGAGACGCTCGAGGTCCCTTGGACGCACGGATCGGTCGGGGAACTCCCTGCGGAGGCAACCAGGGGGTTAAGACGGATCAGGATGCAACGACGATGAGGAATTCCGACGGCGGAGCGGCTCACCGTCGAAGGTTCCTTCGGGAAATTCGGTTGATGCCGAGGCGTAGGGCTTCGATGCTGGGCTCGCGGAGCTTCTGGATGGCGAGAGGGAATGGACACGGGGGTTGTGGTGGTCCGGGGTGCAGCGGAACGGCTGGTCGGCGGTGCGGCCGAGGCGTCTGCGCGGTGGAGGGAAGAAGGAGGCGGCGGCGTTGCGGGTCTTCAGAGGTGCTGCTGTGGCTAGGTTTAGGGTTCTAGGGCGCGGAACCTTCTTGTAGGGCAGCGGCCCACATTGGCGGGCGGGCCCAAAGCGAGAGAGCTCGCTGGAAGTTTCGGGGGCCGTTGCGAGGCCGGTAGAGGAAGGAGGAAGAAGGGGCCGACAGGTGGGGTCGAGCTGGGGAAATGACTGAGAAAGAAGGAATGACTGAGAATAGAAGGAATAACTGAGAATAGAAGGAATGACTGAGAATATAAAGAATGACTGGGAATATAAGGAATGACTGAGGATAGAAGGAATGACTGAGAGAAAAGAAGGAATGACTAAGAGAAAAGAAGGAATGACTGAGAATAGAAAGAATGACTGACCTACCTTCCTGTTTCCTTCCTTTACGTTTTTTTTTTCAAACCAACTCGATTCTATTTGAATTCAACTCAAATTTGAATTCAACCCCTATGCACTAAACCAAATAAAACTTATGCACCAGCATGAATGCACAAACATGTTGAACCTAAATAAATTTTTATTCTTTGTGAATTAAATTACAAATAAATGCAAGCTAGGCAAAATAAATCCTTAGAAAATTACTGGAGCCCAATTAAATTCATTATAGATCTCGAAATTTTACCTTAGGGTGTTACAAACCTACCCCCCTTACAGGAATCTCATCCCGAGATTCGAATAGGCTAGCTAGCAAAGAGATCAGGATATGTCTTTCTCAACTCATCTTCTCGCTCCCAAGTAGCCTCATCCTCCGTGTGATGACTCCACTGAATACGGTACATCCTGATCTTCTTGTTTCTGGTAACTCTCTCAGATGTCTCCAGAACCTTCACCGGATGCTCGATGTAGGTCAGATCCTCCTGCACATCTAACCCTTCTATCGGTGCTTGCTCTTCTGGCACCCTCAAGCACTTCTTCAGCTGAGACACGTGGAACACATCATGCACTCCCGAGAGACTGAGAGGCAACTCCAAACGATATGCCACCTCACCTTTCCGTTCCAACACCTTGAACGGACCGATGTATCGAGGGGCTAGCTTCCCTCTCACATTAAACCTGCGGATTCCTCTCATCGGCGAGACCTTCAGGTACACATGATCACCCACTGCGAAGGTCAAATCCTGACGACGAACGTCCGCATAGCTCTTCTGACGAGTCTGTGCGACCCTCAGGTTCTCTCGCACCTGCTGCACCAGCTGTTCGGCCTCCTCAACAATATCAGGGCCAAATACCTGTCTCTCGCCAATCTGATCCCAATACAGCGGAGTCCTGCACTTCCGACCGTACAAGGCCTCGAAAGGAGACTTCTTCAGGCTGGCCTAATAACTGTTGTTGTATGAAAACTCCGCATATGGCAGGCATTTATCCCAGCTGGTACCATACTGAATAGCGCAAGCTTGAAGCATATCCTCCAACACTTGGTTGGTTCTTTCTGTCTGCCCATCTGTCTGAGGATGATAAGCGGTACTGAAGCGTAGCTTCGTATCCAACGAATCATGCAACTGCTCCCAGAACCGTGAAGTGAACTGAGATCCTCGATCAGATATGATCTTCTTTGGAACACCATGCAGACAGACGATTCTGGAGATGTACAACTCTGCGAGTCTAGCGCCGGAGTAAGTAGTGTTCACCGGAATGAAGTGGGCAACCTTCGTCAACCGATCCACTACTACCCATATAGAGTTGTACCCTTTCTGAGTACGAGGCAATCCCACAATGAAGTCCATAGTGATCTCCTCCCATTTCCACTCTGGAATCTCCAACGGCTGCAATAACCCGGCTGGCCTCTGATGCTCTGCCTTGACACGCTGGCAAGTGTCACAGATAGCCACATACTCCGCAACGGAATGCTTCATTCCATACCACCAGAATCGTTCCTTTAGGTCGTAATACATCTTCGTGCTGCCTGGATGAATGGAATATGCCGTATCATGAGCCTCACTTAAGATCAGCTTCCTGAGATCTGCTACATCCGGCACACATAGTCGACCCTTGTACCACAAGGTACCCTGATCATCCTCTCTGAAATGAGGTGCCTTGCCAATCTTGAGCAATTCACGGATCTCCTGAAGCTTCTTATCTTCTTTCTGATGCTGCCTGATCTCTGCCTCTAGAGTGGGTTCTGCCTCGAATGATGTACCCGAGGTGTGATGCAAGAAACCCAGACTCAACTGCTCAAACTCCTCGCATAACTCCTGAGGCATTTGAAAAGCCACGGCCATGTTAACATAGCTCTTCCTGCTCAGAGCATCCGCTACAACATTAGCCTTGCCCGGATGATAGTGAATCTCCAGGTCATAATCCTTGACCAACTCTAGCCATCTTCTCTGCCGCATGTTCAGCTCATTCTGGGTGAAAATATACTTGAGGCTCTTGTGATCAGTGTAAATATCACACCTCTGCCCAAACAAGTAATGCCTCCATATTTTCAGAGCATGCACAACTGTGGCTAACTCTAGATCATGAGTGGGATAATTTAGCTCGTGCCGGCGCAACTGCCGCGAGGCATAAGCTATCACCCTTCCTTTCTGCATCAGGACACAACCAAGACCATCCCTCGAAGCATCACAATACACAGTGAACTTCTTGCTTTGGTCTGGTAGAGTAAGGACTGGCGCCGTAGTCAACCTTTTCTTCAGCTCCTCGAAGGCACTCCAACGCTCATCAGTCCAAGAGAAATCCACACCCTTCTCTAGCAAGGAAGTCAAAGGCTTTGCAATCTTGGAGAAGTTCTCAATGAACCTCCAATAATATCCAGCTAAGCCCAGAAAAGAGCGAACTTCCTTCACTGTCTGCGGTATAACCCAGTCAAGCACATCCTTCACCTTCCCGGGGTCCACAGCAATACCTCCCTTGGAGATAACATGACCGAGGAATGGAACCTCGTCAATCCAGAACTCGCACTTGCTGAGCTTGGCATACAGCTTGTGCTCTCTAAGCCTCTGCAACACAAGCCTCAGATGCTTTTCATGCTCTGCTTCTGACTTGGAATATATCAGGATATCGTCAATGAATATCACCACAAAGGTGTCCAGATAATCCATGAAAACCTTGTTCATCAAATGCATGAAGAAAGCCGGAGCATTGGTCAAGCCAAAGGACATGACCGTATACTCGTATAGCCCATACTTGCAAGTGAATGCCGTCTTCAGGATATCCTCGGAACGAATCCTCAGCTGATGATAACCCGAAGGCAGATCAATCTTCGAGAACACACAAGCGCCCTGAAGCTGATCAAAGAGATCCTCAATGCGGGGCAATGGATGCTTGTTCTTGATGGTGACTGCATTCAGATCCCGAAAATCGACGCACATCCTCTTCGCACCATCCTTCTTCTCTACGAGCAAGACAGGAAAAGCCCAAGGAGAGAAGCTACGACGGATATAACCCTTAGCTAGCAACTTGTCGACAGTCTTCTTAACTTCCTCATGTTCAACAGGTGCCATACGATAGGGCCGCTTAGCAATAGGAGTTGTGCCAGGCAAGAGATCAATGGAAAACTCAATGTCGCGATCAGGCGGCATACCTGGCAAATCATCCGGAAAAACATCCGGGAATTCAGACACCACGCGAATACCATCCGTGGGTCTAGCCTCCATCTGATGAAGAAATCCAGAAGGCTCTGTGGCACCAACAGTGACCTCCTGACCATCCGGTGCTGACAGAAGAACAGTCCCCTGAGCACAATCTATCCGGACTCCCCACTTAGTAAGAGTCTCCATCCCGAGGATCACATCAATGCCCTTGGTGTCTAGCATCATCAGATTCGCACTGAAATCTACCCCCCTTATGGCCACACTGACTCTGGGACAGAAGACATGAGACCTCAACTGCCCTCCCGGTGAAGATACTAACATGCACCTCTTTAATGTGCTAGTAGGAATGCCATGAAGCTCAACAAAAGACCGGGTGATGAAAGAATGCATAGCACCAGTATCAAAAAGCACTGTAGCAGGGTGGGTGTTGACCATGAACGTACCAATAACCACGTTAGGAGCCTCGGCCGCTGACTCGGCCGTCACGTGGTTCACCCTGCCCTGAGCTGGGGCCTTGGGCGGTGCTGCACGCCCCTGCTGTGCTGCCTGCGCCTTCCGAGGACAGACGTTGGCGTAGTGCCCCGGCTCGCCGCAGTGGAAGCACACTCGCGGAAATGCAGCAGCCTGCTGCCCAGGAGGAGTGGGCGCTCCCTGCCTCTGAGCTGGTGGAGCCGGAGGCGCTGGAAGCCTCTGACCCTGCCCCGCCTGCTGCTGCTGCTGAGGACGAGGTGGAAACTGCTGCCGCTACTGGTACTGCTGGGGCGGCCTCTGCTGCTGCTGCTGCGGTGGATGCTGATAGCGGGGACGAGTGTTGCTGCCAGAAGAGGATGGAGCCATCTTCCTCTTCTTATCCTCAATCTCCCGGCGCTTACGCTTGGTGTTGAGGGCAGCATCAACCAGCTGGTTGAAGTTGTCGAAGCGGTGTTTCAGCAGCGCATACTGGATGTGATCATCCAGTCCCTCCTTGAAATACTCCTACTTATCGCTATCACGAGCGACGTCAGCAGAGGCATAACGGGCTAGCTGAAGGAAACGGTCACGGTATTCCGTCACCGTCATAGATCCCTGAAATGACAAACACGGATAACAAGGATAGAAATCGCTCAATAGGTCAGGCTCACGAAAGAGATCAAGGATAGATCGAAGCTCAAAAGAAATTGCAGAGAATTCCCTTCAATTTTTACCTGCTTAAGGGTACGGAACTCCTTCTGCTTCATCTTCATTATGCCCTCAGGGATGTGATGGTTCCTGAAGCACTCACGGAACTGGACCCAGGTGAGAGAGTCGCGATCTTGAGCCGGGTAGGACTCCCACCAGTCGAGAGCGGAGCCTCGCAGCTGCCCTGCTGCGTACAGAACCCTCTCCCGGTCGTCGCACTGTGCAACAACCAACTGGCGCTCCACCGAACGAAGCCAGTCGTCTGCCTAGAGTGGGTCCGTGGCGTGAGAAAAGGTCGGAGGATGCCCTCTCAGGAAATCCGCACGCCTGTCACGGGGCTGAGGCGGCGGAGGAGGCGGTGGCTGAGCGTGGATCTGCTGCAGAGCCTGAACGGTGTTGTTCAGGGTCGCCATCATCTGCATCTGGAGCTGGAAGAACTATTCCGGGGTCAGTGGTGGCGGCATCGGCAGCGGCTGACCAGTACCCTGGTTGTTCTGCTCCTGATGGTCAGAACCGGAACCGGTGCGCCTGGTGTTCACCATCTGTTTGCAGCATAGCTAAATTTATAAGAGATAGATAGGGTATAACTTCGGGAAGGAAGACTCTGACAGGATAAAATAGAGAGAAAGGAATGTACGGTTTTTACCCCCAATGTTCTAACTCAGCTTTTGATTATTTAATTCAGGTTCGTATTAAGGTCGTTTTGCATGAACAAGTCTTGCTTCTAACTATGCAATCAACCAAAAAAGAGCCGCACAAAAAAAGAAGAAAAAAATCAAAAGTTCTTGCATCCTTTGTGTCCCTTGTGATTCGGTGCATGACCTGCTAGGTTGAACTATTCTAGAAATACGTTTAGGCCAGCAACTTAGACAAGTACTTGGGGCACTTATTCATCTTTGCTATTTGTTATCGAATTGTGTTCCACCTCACCACTATATTTGGCCTCCAAAAGCTCCACATATATAATCTTCTCTCGACTAGAATAGGTACTCCTTTGCTGTCACACCCGATTTATAAGAACATAAATCGAGCAATCATATATGCGCCAGGATCAAGTCACGCATATATACAACAGATTATCAAGAGTTGCGGAAGCGTAAAAGAGATACATGTAAAGCGGGGCACCACAGGGACGTCGACTGGGAGACAAATGCCTAGAAGTCGTCGAAGCCGCTGACGTAGTCCTCCACGTTGCCGGGCTCTGAGAAGCAGTCGAAGATGTCCGAAATAGAGCAGAAGAGTAGAGAGGCAAGTGTGAGTACAAACTAGTACTCAACAAGTATAACACAAACTATGAGGCTCTAGGCTAGCTGACCCAACTGCATTAGCTTTTAGTCTTGGCAAATTTTATTAAAACTATTTACTATAAGTGGATGAATTACCATAAACCCAAATTGCATAAGAAATTAATCAATATTAATTAAGAACTACTGAGAACCATCCAAACCAACACCACCCGGGGAATCTCCCTAATCAAAGGTTGATAACCCCACTAATCAAAAGGAGGATCTGGGCCGCTCATGACTGTGAGCACAGCTGATATATCAGTTTAACACTCTCAAGAGGTTGCACAACTTTACCCACAAGTCGTGAGCTACGCTAGTTGTTCATCACACTTCCTTAGGTGAGATGGCTAGCAAGCACACTACGAGACCGTTACAAAGGATCACGTTGGTAAGGTGTAACCGCTAAGATTTCTGGATCAGCGAGGATGGGGCCCACCTTCGGGGGTACAAGACACACAGCACAGACCAAGCCGGAGGAGCAGGGACCATTGAAGCTTACCACCCCTCTTGCTCACGCAGGTAAGTTACTCCCGAACCAACACGACCTACTTAGTAAGTTAAGACCGTCCCATTCCAGTCTTGTGGTTGCGCGGTTGTCCCAGGTTGTCGCTCTATGAACCGGTCCTTATGGAGAGTGGCCAACCAAGCACTAAGCACCGTGCTGGCCCCCTAAACCAAGTTTCTAACAAAACATCTTTTATGGAGACGTGAGCCACTCAAGCACACAGCACAGAGGGCCACGCTCAGGATTAAGTTGCATAAGACCATTAATCAAATTTAATTAGAAAGGACCAAGTTTGTTATAGCGCAGCAACCTAGCACAACTAACCATAATGCAACCCCAAAGATATATATATATATAGGATATAAAGTGGCTAGGAAAGTCCTTATAGGCATACAGAATTAAAATGCAATATGACATTTGTATTTAGAAGTGATAGGAGGTTCATGTTATACTTGCCTTCCTCAAAGTTCTCCTGCTGCTGCTCAAAAGCTTTAGAAGATGGTGGCTCCTAGTACTAGTCCAAAGGCTCAGCGTCTACTCATGATCGCAACGCCAAAACATGGTCCAACACATACACATACATGCATACAAAGACAAAGGATAAGAAACAGTACAACATTTCATCAAAACTGCATAAAAAACTATGCTAGAACTATTCTACGCGTTACAACGATCGCGTGAGCGCAAGAATCACCTAAAAAGGAGCTAAGACGCGAAATCTAGGGCTAAAACAAGGTTCAGGGACCTATCTGCGAGAAAAACAGAACTTCCAGGGGTTTCTGCGCAAAAACCAGGGGCTTAAACGTGATTGAAGGCTAGACGCAGGGGCTAACACACGAAAACACAAGGCATGGACTGCGGGCACTAATTCCAGGAAGCTCAGGGGTTAAAATGGAAGGAAAGGACCTGTCTCCGAATACTTTTGAACTAGAGATGGATGGCGGGTTAATTCCTCAAAAAGGCAGGGGCTCTTTAACAAAACTGCCACAGCTGAAGGGGGTATCTTCTAATCTGGGCGGTTGGATCTGAATCGCACGGTTCGGACGCATTCCAGTCGGACGGTCCGATCTGAACAGCGGGGTTCGGACGGTCCGATCTGGATCGGACTGGTCCGATCTGGTTGGGCTCGCGGGGACGGCGGGTCTGCACGGCGGCGCACGCCGGCGACGGCGTCGCGACTTCGGGTGCGGCCTATGGTTCATGATTGCTAGCGTAAGAGGGAGAGGGGAACGTGCTGATGCTCACCGAGGGCCCGAACTGGTCGGTGAAACAGCGCAGATGGTCGGCGACGAGGTCCGAGCGGCGGAGACGGGCGGCGCTCGTGGGGAAGGCTGCTGCGGAGACGCTCGAGGTCCCTTGGACGCGCGGATCGGTCGGGGAACTCCCTGCGGAGGCAACCAGGGGGTTAAGATGGATCAGGATGCAACAACGATGAGGAATTCCGACGGCGAAGCGGCTCACCGTCGAAGGTTCCTTTGGGAAATTCGGTCGATGCCGAGGCGTAGGGCTTCGATGCTGGGCTCGCGGAGCTTCTGGATGGCGAGAGGGAACGCACACGGGGGTTGTGGTGGTCCGGGGTGCAGCGGAACGGCTGGTCGGCGGTGAGGCCGAGGCGTCTGCGCGGCGGAGGGAAGAAGGAGGCGGCGGCGCTGCGGGTCTTCAGAGGTGCTGCTGCGGCTAGGTTTAGGGTTCTAGGGCGCGGAACCTTCTTGTAGGGCAGCGGCCCACATTGGCGGGCGGGCCCGAAGCGAGAGAGCTCGCCGGAAGTTTCAGGGGCCGTTGCGCGGCCGGTAGAGGAAGGAGGAAGAAGGGGCCGACAGGTGGGGTCGAGCTGGGAAAATGACTGAGAAAGAAGGAATGACTGAGAATAGAAGGAATAACTGAGAATAGAAGGAATGACTGAGAATATAAAGAATGACTGGGAATATAAAGAATGACTGAGGATAGAAGGAATGACTGAGAGAAAAGAAGGAATGAATGAGAGAAAAGAAGGAATGACTGAGAGAAAAGAAGGAATGACTGAGAATAGAAAGAATGACTGACCTACCTTCCTGTTTCCTTCCTTTACGTTTTTTTTTCAAACCAACTCGATTCTATTTGAATTCAACTCAAATTTGAATTCAACCCCTATGCACTAAACCAAATAAAACTTATGCATCAGCATGAATGCACAAACATGTTGAACCTAAATAAATTTTTATTCTTTGTGAATTGAATTACAAATAAATGCAAGCTAGGCAAAATAAATCCTTAGAAAATTACTGGAGCCCAATTAAATTCATTATAGATCTCGAAATTTTACCTTAGGGTGTTACATTTGCAATCACACCCACGTTCTACGTGTTATCACTCCTGCCACCGTTTGCCACTTGCAGTGCTGGTAAGAACCTTGTAAGAGCGGGGTAAGAGGCTTCATATTGTGTGATTTCACATCCACTCACTTGAGTAGTTGTAGGGGTCATATCATTGTTGTCTTCTTTTATTTTCACTAAAATGATAGGAACATCTAGTCTGGAGCTCCGCGACATGCTGAAAAGTTGAAGAGAGTTTCAGGACTTGTTGAACGGATAGACACGATGGCGACTCGTCTACCACAACCTACAACTTCTTCCGCAGATTATATACAGGATGTTGAGAGCGAGGATGCGAGAGATAACCCGTTGGAGAAGAAAGAACTTGTAAGCAAAGGTAATGATATTGGTGGTCCAACTCGAGGTGAGCATAATTTTAATGCGCTAGATTTTCCTACAATTCATGCTACTGTAGAGCAATCTACAGTGAAACATTTTCTTAATTTGTCTTTGTCACAAGATGGTTGTCTTGATATTCCTTGTGATAAAGAAAAGTTGTGTGATGATGCTTAGGTTGTTTCGGTGCCACATCTTATGATAGAGATTGATATTGTTGTTTCTAAAACAACCACATGTGCTGAAAATAATATTTTTGTTCCTATAACTAGTGCGCATGATGAGCTCAAATTGTTATCTTCCTTAAATACTTTGGGTTATATTGAATTTGATATGTTGTGTAATCTGAATTGTTTGGAGGATACACTTTTTACATGTTCTAAATTGACACGTTTGCCTAAGCATATTTTGTTGAACATCAATATGGTCATATAGAGAGCTATAGTAACACTAATCCTATAATATCAAGTTCCTCTAGTTTGGTTTTTAAGAAACAGGTTCACTTCCAAGAAGGGGAGCATTGTTGGCTATTAAATAGGACCTCTTCAACACCTACACTCAAACCGAGGACGGTTTGCTTTCAAGAAGGGGAGAATGATGAGGACATGACTCGTATGGATACAAACATAATAAGAACATATTTGGTGAGAGACATGGATGATGAGTATGTGATATGCTTATGTACAACCCTTCGTGCTAAAGACAAGGTGAGATTGTTCCTATGTTATTTATTTACTTATTTTGAGAATAGATTGCTACCTAAAAATATTATTATAATTAGGAATCATGGAGATGATGATGGAGAACTCAAAGATAGGCATGGAGGGGGAGAGGACCAGCAAGGGACGTCCAACCCAAGTTAGAGTCCTAAACAATATCAAATTCGAGTCCACCTCGGATTCCAGAACCTTACTTCACCAAAACATACGAAGTCGGATTTGGACGTTCTATATATGGTTGGAACCATAATTTCATAGAGATTCCAATGGAATTGGTCCCACCTCAAAATACCTTCTGAGTCGACGGGAATCGTCGACACAAGTGGGCATCCAGAATCTGACAGGGTGCTGTGTCACCGTCTTTTGGGCCGTTGGCCTGTGTACCGTGTTGAAGCTCGTTAGGGTTGCGTCAAGGGAACTTGCATGCCCCTAACTCCCTTTTATTCAATAGCCATCTCCACCTTAGGGTTTGAGTTTTGCTTAGATTCATTCTGTCATCAAACAGTGTCGCCGTTCATCGGTTTGTGAGACCCCATCTCGTAATCAAGTCTGTTTGATTGCATCTCCTGTTCTTGCTTGTGTTCTTGATTGCGCTTGCAGGGATAAGCCTTTGTGGGGAGGTCATTCGTGTGACACGGGTGATAACCAATGGAGCAGTGGTGTAGTGATTGCGGGGTTCTGTTCGTTCGGAGCCTTGGATCATCAACGTCGAGTTCTCCACCAATCAAATTTATCATACCTCTCGGAAGATCGGGACTCAACCTCCTATCACGTACCCGAATATAACTTGAGTAGTTTCCTTCTATACTGGCTAGCTTTATCTCCTACTCATACGAGTAGAGAACAGCATAAATAAGAGATAAGACAGGCTTTATCTCCTAATCCTGTTTAAACTATGTTATGTACACAGTCTCATAACCTCGGGTACGACAAGCCCCCGAGCTCTTCGTAGCTGAGTACTGCAGGCTTCTCGAGTACCTTTAAAGTAGTCTTCGACTTCTTTTAAAGCTCCGTCTTGAAGTTCTTTTCCGAGTACCTTCTTGGCTGCATCGAAGCTATGAGGTCCTCATGCCCCGAATTACTTCTCTGGTATGGTGTGCGATTGAAAAATCGCACTCCATATGGAGTAGCCCCCGAGCCTTAGGTTGATTCGGAGAATCAGGCTGAGGGTCACATTAGTCTTGAATCTTCCTTACTTACTTTTCAAATAAATTTGAAAAAATAAGTAGTCGATGCCACGTATTCTGCAGCCCCCGAGCCTTGAATCCAAATCTCTCAGGTTTGGAAATAAGGATCCAAAGGTCGTGGCATGCAGTGAAAAAATGTTCCCATGACAAATAACTGGTGTGATGGTACGAATGATGGAAATTAGATCTGGAATTCGGAAAACCCCTTTTTTCGGGACAATTAACCCTGAAAAAATGATTAATCGAATATTTTATCTAAACAATCCACCAAATGACCCCTCATCTTCCGAATATTCCCTGAAACGACTCTTGAACTTCGAAACAGTAAATCTGCATCTGGCCGCTGGTTATTTAACCCCACGGTAATGCCAAGTAAAATCTGCGCTTCCAATCTGCAATCCACCAAGAGCTTTCCAAATCCCCCAATCAGAGCCGCACTCCGCCTTCACCCCCTTGGAGAGCCCCAACCTAGCCAAATCTCTTCGCCCCTTTCCCCGCAGCCCCCGAGCAACTCATGGCGAGCATATCCAAAAATGGCACCCAAGAGATCCAACGAGAAGGATGGGAAGACGAGGGAGTCGTAGCTGCCGTCTGGGGAGTGGACTCACAGTAAGTGCTCCAACAACGATCTCAAAAAACTTGTTTCCGAGGGTTTGCTCCAAGATAAAAGTCTTATCAACTGGCGCCCCTCTTTTCGCGAACCTTTTCCCATCGAAAATGTAGACGAAATCATCATATTTTACCATTTGTCGAACGGGGTCTGGCCCTCCCCTCTTGCTCTTTTTTCCGTGACCTTCTTTATTTCTACGGGCTTGAGCTCCATTACCTCAACCCGAATTCCATTTGCCATATTGCCATCTTCATCCATTTCTGCGAAGCTTTCCTCGGAATCGAACCCCATTGGGATCTTTTCCGCTTCCTTTTCTGAGTAAAGCCGCAACCCATAGCCAAAAATCTATCCGTTGTAGGGGGCGCCGGCATCCAGCTTAGACAGCAAGCCGGCGATAGGTACCTTTCCTATAAATTCCCCTCCAACATTCCTGGATGGAATAACCACTGGTTCTACATCAAAAACCATGCCCCCCAACTTCCTGAAAAATCTGGCAAACCCCCTATCGTGAGGCCAGAGTGGAACACCGAACTCTCCAGAGGAGACCTAGACCAAGTCGACGAGTTGCTAGCCATCGTAGCAGCTCACAAAGAAATAGGTGTGACCGGAGCATCTGTAATGTTTTCTTTCTTCAAGCGCCGGATCCAGCCAATCCAACAACGCCATACTTTAGGCTTCGAGTACATAGGCGCTGAAGATCCCTCTCGGATGTGCGTAGAAGAATTGACTGACGCCGCCGCACTCATCCGAGTCAGGTGAGTGCTGCTGGACATGGACGCCGTTCCCTACATCCCGCAGTTGTTTTCTGCGCAAAATCCTCTGAAACCGGTAAGTATTCAACTACTTCTTTTTAGAACAAGTTATGTTGTTCTGCCACTGCTAACTGAAAATCTTCTGCAGGGACACACAGAGTAGTACCGGAGCTATCCACCGCAAACCGACATCCCCCGACCGGACCACCTTCTTCCCAGTGTTGCGGCAGAAGCAAAGCGGGCTCAAGCATCCAAAGCTCAACCAAGCAACAAAACAACGGAAAGCGAGAGCCCCCTGGCGGAAAGGGAAGCTGAAGGGAAGGCGAGAAGGAACAACTCCCCTGGACCAGCCGTGGAGTTGACCAAAACTCTGCCTTTGGTCCCGCAGGGTCGTCGGGTTGTGCGCAAACGAAAAGCGCATGTAGTCGAATCCTCCAGGCATGAAGTTACTGCCTTGTTGAATTGTTGAATATTGGTATTGTTGCATGCTAACACTATCTTCTTGCAGTCCATCTGCTTCTTCTCCCGACCCTAAACGCCAAGAGGTGGGAGCGGACCCAGAGACTACTTCAACAGGGACGGTTACCATTGTCGTGGTGGGCACCGTGCCACCAGCTGGTGTGACCCCACCACCAGCAACGATTACCACGGTTGAAACACCATAGGCTCTAAGAGTAAAGAAAGCTGTCATGAAGAAATCTTCGCTGTAAGTATAGATTTTGCATAATGAACATCCTGTTCTGCTCGACTTGTGTAATAATATAAGTGATTCTGCTTCATTAGGTCTGCAAGCGACATGAGGCACAAGCCAAAGCCTCCTGCAGCTACCCCAGCCCCCGAGCCACTAGCCCTAGAGGAGCCCGCACCCAAGGAGCTAGCCCCCGAGGCGAACACCACACTGCCCGACCTGCCACCCTCCGAGCCCTAGCAACCCGAAGCCAGAGCTGGTGGTGAGGAACAAGTCGAGGCCACTGATGCCGCTCCTGCAGATGGCACAGGTAAGTGTCTAATCGCCCATGGCTAGCTGCTTGGACCACAAACATTATGTATTGAATGCATCTTGACTTGCAGGGGCCCAACAACCATCTACTGAAGAAGCCGCAGGGACCTCAAGGAGCCTTGGAGATCTGCTGGTGGCCGGACGCGGATACCAGAACATCATCACCATAGATCTGGTGGATGATCCAATTCTGATGGACGACAATATACGATACTTCAAGAAGATCTCCAAAGAGTTGTATAATTTTACCCTGGTAAGACATGATTACTCTTCTGCCAGTATACGTTGTCGAGTTGCTTGTCTTAATCTTCCCCCTTATGCAGGATGTGATCAAGCACTCACAAAAGAAGACCGAAAAGCTGAAGGCAGTCGTGAGTGGCCACCAGGAGCTCGCTGCCAAGGAAAAACGCATATTCGAAGAGCTGACGAAGAACATTTATCTTCAAAGAGAGCTTGACAAACTGAAGCTGGAGCGGACACGAGAGATGTGGCTCCTCAAGAATGATCTACGCAATCTCGAGAAGGCCAATGCCAAGCTCCAAGAACAACTCAAAGAATAGAAGAAGGTGCACCAAGGCAAGCCCTTTCTTCCCTCGAGTACTTTCACTTAACAATTTATCTTAGATTCTGAAAATATCTTCACCGCAGAGCTTAGGAAAATCTTAACATATAAAGAAGAGCTGCTTACTGAAGGTGAAGAATATGCTGTATCACTGTACATATGACATCGAGAAGCTGCAGAAGGTAATCGCCGACACTGAACAACAGTTCGCCGATTGCCTTCAGCAAATCAAGACGCTGGGCGAGGAGAAGGAGCAGCGGCAAAAGGAGCTGGAGGACCTCAGGGGAGCCACCCAGAAGCTTGTGGACATGGTGGACCCATAAGAAGATGGCAAAGCAGGTGAACGGCCCTTGCTGGAGTGACTTGTCGGAGCGCCACAGAACGTCCCAGTTTCCTCACCGAAGCCCTGATCGCGTGTATCAGCCACGCTCTTTCCTTTGTAAAATCCTTTTGGCCGGAAGCTCAACTAGAAGCGTTCGCGTAGGGTGTGGCTGCGGAGTGCTCTGAAGAACAATTCAACGAGTACCTCCAAGAGGCCCAACCTGTAGTAGAACAGATAGTAAAAAGTGTACTACAGGATTGAGATGTAAAAACAAGTACTCATTTCCTTGTATATATATTTTTATTTGATGTCCCCACTTGTATGTGCCTTAACTGAATTGTCATCCAAGTTTAAAGGCTAAGTAGTAGACACTACCTCAGGTGCAGTGACCCTGGAAGTAGTCGAAGTAGCTCCGAGTAGGAACCCATCCAACAAGTTAGGTATAACCCGAACGAGCAGGTCTAACCAGCTAGGAAAGAATGCGAGCATCGTCGCGTGACTGCCGTGCTTATGGCAAGAAATCGAAATTACCCTGAGTGCAACGACTCTGGGCGTAGTCGAAATGGCTCCTCATGTGAGCCCGTCCAACAAGTTAGGTATAACCCGAACGAGTAGGTCTAACTAGTTAGTAAAGAGCGTGAGCATCGTCGCGTGACTGCTGTGTTTATGGCAAGAAATCGAAACTACCCTGAGTGCAACGACTCTGGGCATAGTTAAAATAGCTCCTCATGTGAGCCTGTCCAACAAGTTAGGTATAAACCGATCGGACAGATCTAACTTGTTGGGATAAAATGCGATCATCATCACGAACGGCCATCGAAGGTCGTGACAAGAAGTCGATTCTTATAAAGCATGGACGTGGCCGTAGCCTCCGTCAAAACTCATGACAAGAAGTCGATTTATATAAAACGTGAACGTGGCTACAGCCTCCCTATGTTAATAGAAGAAATTTACAATCCAAATTTTGTGACACGTAGCCTCCAAATTGATTCGGAAGAAAAAGGGCCGCCTGGGTGCCCGGAGAACAGCTATCCCCGCACACTTTCTCATTGGTAGAACTTGCGCAGGTTTTGAACGTTCCAAGAATTTGGGACATCTTGGCCCTCGGGATTGTAGCTGATATGACCCCGACCTTGTAACCTGCTTGATGACGAATGGCCCTTCCCACCTCGAGTTGAGCTTGTGTAAGCCGGACTCCTCTTGGATGCGGCATAGGACCAAATCGCCAATACTGAATGACCGTTCCATCACGTTGCGGTCGTGATATCACTGGATCCCCTGCAGGTATCGTGCTGACTGAACAAGAGCGGTGCAGCAAGCCTCTTCGACAGAGTCAAGCTCTAACTGCCTTGCTTCGTTTGCCTCGCCTTCATTGTACATTTCAACCCTTGGGGATTTCCACATGATGTCGGCCGGTAAGATAGCTTCAGAGCCATAGACAAGGAAGAATGGTGTTTGTCCTGTGGCTTTGGATGGCTGAATCCTGAGCCCCCAGACGACATGTGGCAATTCGTGTATCCACTTTTCTCCTTTCTTGCTATTTTCATCATAGAGTCATTTCTTGAGGCCATCAATTATCATGCCGTTCGCCCTCTCGACTTGACCATTGGCCCTTGGGTGTGCAACAGAGACATATTTGACCTCCATGCACGCATTTTCATAGAACTCCCAAAACTGGTTGGCCATGAAATTTGAACCCAGGTCTATGATGATGGTATTTGAGAAGCCAAAGCGATGCAAGATATCAGAGATGAAATCAATAACTCGATCTGGTGTGCGCTTGGCTATCAGTTTGTACTCGATCCACTTGGTAAACTTGTCGATAGCCACCAATACATGTGTGAAACCGCCTGGTGCCGTTGTAAAGGGCCCAATCATATCAAGGCTCCAGCAAGCGAACGGTCAGGATGGCGGTATGGTGATGAGACTGTGAGCTGGAACGTGAGATTGCTTGCCAAAGAATTGGCAGTTTTGGCATCTCCACATGATATCCTCAGCATCGGACACTGCGGTGGGCCACCAGAAACCAGCTCTGTTTGCTTTCCTCACCAGCGTTCTTGAAGCAGCATGGTTGCCGCAAACACTCTCATGTGTCTCCCGCAGTATGTCGTAGCCATCTTCTTTCGTGATGCACTTCATGAGCACCCCTGATCGTGCGCCATGCCGGTAGAGCTTACTGTTGACTAGGACGAAACCTTTGCTTCTGCGCATGACACGAGCTGCCTGTGCGCTTCTTGCGTCCATCCCTGCTGGCTGTCTTTGATCCCGGATGAAGTCGATATAAGCCTCTCTCCAGTCCTCTCCAAGCGTCATAACCTCCCGATCAGGCTGATGAAGGCCAACATCAGTGGTTACCTGAAGTGAGGACTTGATGGATGACTGTTTCAGCTCTTGGATGAAGACTCCTACTGGAACCTGTGCGCGGGTGGATCCTAGCTTGGACAGTATATCCGTGCCAACATTATGCTCCCGTACCACATGATGAACCTCCAGGCCGGAAAATTTATTTTCCAGCTTGCGCACTTCTTGCACATAAGCGTCCATTGTCTCCTTGTTGCAGTCCCACTCTTTGTTGACTTGTTGAATGACAAGAAGTGAATCGCCATATACAAGTAATCACTTGATGCCTAGTGATATCGCCAAACGTAGCCCGTGAAGCAATGCCTCATACTTGGCTTCATTATTGGATACCTCCCAAAGGATCTGGAGGACATACTTCAGTTGTTTGCCTCTTGGAGAAATAAATAGGACTCCAGCACCACCGCCATCGAGCTTAAGAGACCCATCGAAGTACATGGTCCAGTGCTCTGGCTTGTCGATTGGAGTTGGAATTTGATTATCTCTCCACTCAGCCATAAAATCGACTAGAGCTTGAGACTTGATTGCAGTGCATGGCTTAAAGTCGATAGACAAAGCCCCCAGTTCCACTGCCCATTTTGATATACGCCCCGTGGCATCTTGATTATGCAGAATATCTGCCAACGAAAAATCCGTAATCACAGTGATCTTGTACTCGTCGAAGTAATGGCGTAACTTTCTCGATGTAATCAGAATAGCATATAAGAGTTTCTGAACTGCCGGGTACTGTACCTTGGATTCGGAGAGTACCTCGCTGATGAAATACATAGGCCTCTGCACTCCAAACGCATGGCCTTCCTTGCTGCGCTCGACTACAATGGCACTGCTGACAACATGAGTTGTCGCCGCAATGTAGAGTAGTAGATCTTCTCCCGGCAATGGTGTTGTAAGGACCGGAGGAGACTGAAGGTGATGCTTCAGGTCTTGCAAGGCTCGCTCGGCCTCCTCCGTCCACTGGAACTTGTCTTGGCGCTTCAGGAGCTTGAAGAAGGGTAGTCCTCTCTCCCCGAGCCGGGAGATGAACCTGTTCAGGGCTGCCATACAGCCTGTTAGCTTCTGCACATCTTTGATTGTGGCCGGAGCCCCCATATCGGTGATGGCCGTAATCTTCACAGGATTGGCTTCAATTCCCCGGTTGCTAACGATGAACCCGAGCAATTTCCCTGATGGTACTCTGAAAATGCATTTAGCTGGGTTGAGCTTCCACCGAAACCTGCGTAGGCTGCTGAACATCTCTTCCAGTTCTGCAATCAGGTCGTCGGGATTCCTAGTCTTGATGACCACATCATCCACGTAAACTTCAATGTTCCGATGCAGCTGATCAGCAAAACACATCTGAATCGCGCGCTGATAGGTTGCTCCTGCGTTTTTCAACCCGAAAGACATAGTTTTGTAAGCGTACATCCCAAACAGGGTGATGAATGCGGTTTTGATTTGATCCTCCTCCTTGAGCGCAATCTGGTGATATCCTGAATAACAATCAAGGAAGCAGAGGAGTACACAACCCGCCGTCAAGTCGACAACTTGATCAATGCGCGGTAGCCTGAAGTGATCCTTTGGGCAATGCTTGTTGAGATCGGTGTAATCAACGCACATTCTCCATTCATGATTCTTTTTCTTTACAAGGACGGGATTAGCTACCCACTCTGGATGAATTACTTCTTTAATGAAGCCAGCCGCGAGGAGTTTAGCTATTTCCCATTTAATTGCCTCACGCTTGTCGTGAGCAAATCTTCGAAGGCGTTGCTTTCTAGGCACAGCCTATGGGTGTACATTCAAGCTATGCTCGATCAGTTCCCTGGGCACCCTTGGCATATCCGCTGGTTTCCATGCGAATATGTCTCAGTTAGCCCAAAGGAAACTGACGAGCGCGTGTTCCTATTTCTCATCTAAACCTGCGCCGATGACGGCGGTCTTGGATGAGTCACCCTCTTGGAGCTGGATCGACTTGAGCGCCACATCGCCGGTCGACTGGATGCTCGACTTGCTTGCTTTTCTTGAAGGGATCTCTAGCCCAGCTTGAGAGAGCTGCTACATGGCCGCGAGTACTTCCCCTGAAGCATCTGGTACACGTGTAGTTGAAGCATACTAGATCGCCTCCTGGTTGCAATCATATGACTTCTTCAAGTCGCCTCAGAGAGTGAGTACTCCACTTTGTCCTGGCATCTTGAGAAGCAGATAAACATAATGCGGCACTACCATGAATTTACCGAGTGCCGGTCGGCCCAGTATGGCATGATAAGAAGATTCGAAGTTAGCAACTTCGAATTTAATGAACTCGGTGCGGTAGTTCTCCCTCGTGCCGAAGGTGACTGGAAGAACCACCACACCAAGTGGGTGCGCCGCATTACCTAGGACGATGCCGTAGAAAGGGGACTTGCTTGGAACCAACATGTCCATGAAGTCTAGACCCATCTTTCTCAGAGTGCTAGTGAAGATGAGGTTGAGACCACTCCCACCGTCGATGAGCACCTTGGTGAGCCTGACTTCTGCCACTACCGGATCCAGGACCAGGGGAAACTTACCGGGCTCCGAGAAGCTTGTCCACTGGTCATTGCGGGAGAATGAGATGGGAACCTCTGACCAACGGAGTGGTCGTGGTTCCGCCGGCTCGACGGACATGATCTCCCGGAGAAGCAGTTTTTGTTCCTGCCTGGAACCAAAGTCTCCATCTCCACCGAAGATGACATTGATGGTCTTTGAGGCATCCTGGAACTTCGCGTTGTGCATTTGGTCCCCTTGGTCATTGTCTTTGGGTTCTTTGTCCACTGGCTTCTTGTTCTTCTTGCTGCCATCGAGATTGCTAAATGTCCTCCAGAGGTGATAGCAATCAATTGCTGCATGATTGGCACCTGGATGCCATGGGCATTTCTTCTGCAGGAGCTTCTCGAACTCTTCCTGCATCATTGTCTTCTTGCCTTGTGAGGGACGATCCACAGACGTGATGAGATCATCCGGCTTGCGCTTTCGGGATGGACCCGAGTAGTCCCGCTGGCTCTTGTCATTGCGGTTGTCATTTGGATGCTGCAGGTTGCTATCATGGCATCTTGGGACCAGCTCCCACATCTTTTCCTCCTACTCGGACCAGTCGTGCATCATGTCACGAAGCCCCACAATAGTTTTCGATCTGTTCCACCCAAAGTCTCTATAGATGCCTAGGTCGGTCATGCCATTGTAGAAGCAGTTGATGATGTCTTCCTCCGAGATATTCGCAATGGTATCGTGGACTTCGAAGAAACGGTGTGTATAGGACCGTAGGAACTCGTTACATTCCTATTTACATCGAGCAAGATCGTGACGAGTACCCGCGCGAGTGATCACCCCCTGGAAGTTGTCGATGAAGACCTTCTTGAGCCGCTCCAAGGAGTCAATCGAGTTGCTGCTGAGGCTCTCCAACCATGTGAGTGGCGCAGGGTCCAAAGCCATCGGGAAGTAGACGACCTTGGTAATGTTGGAGCCCCCCGTAACTTCAATGGTGGTGGAGTAGCAACGTAGCCATTGTTGAGGAGCTTGAAGCCCTCAGGTTACTTGTAACTACTAAATCATGCGGAGAAAGCTGGAAAACGGTCGCTGCAGTCAGTTCCTTCTATCTCGACTACTTCGCGCTCTCTGCGCCTGGAATCGATTACGGACCGCGCATCGCGTCCTTCATTGATTCGCTGGCGCAGGTCTTCTGGAGGAGGCCGATGATTGGCCTGTTGCGGGTTACCCACTGGAGGTGGCTGCTGCCTCCCGCCAGGGGCCTGACTCCCACGAGCGTTGTCGTTGTTGTTGCTGCACTGAGGTCGGGGACGGCCGCCTGCCGTTCGACTGTGAGTCTGGCTTCGGCTTTCACCCACGCGCTCTTCCCTGATGTAGACGCTAGGTTTTATTGATCAAGCTGAATCCAAGCCCTCTGTGCATAACGAAGTGCTTGGCACATGTTTGGATCGTTACTGCGCTCAAGTATAGCTGTAACCCTGGTGATGTTGGCCACCGGAGTCCTGAAGCCCCGCTCGCTTATGGCAGTGAATTCAGCGTCAAGCTCGCGATGCATAGATCGCATGCGCTCATTGACCCTCCTTCGGCGGGCTGCGCGAGCTCTGTTCCTGGTTCTCCATGCCTCATGATCGGCGTCGTTTTCGTCACCAGCGCTGGCTGTGGCCTCATCTTCAGATACTGCATCAAAGTCGATGATGGGCAAGTCGCCATCATCCTCGCGTTCTTTCACCATCAGCACCTGGCGTAGAGAACTCAAGTCCTTCTCCAATGTGGAGAGGGACTCGGAGATGTCGGCCTCCTGGAGATCAGTGGACAAATTGCATAGACTGAGTCATGATTGGCTACGCGAGTCCTCAGATTGGAGCGAGTCCAACCTAAGGAAGGTTGTTGCAGTGCTGGATGAAGTCGCGCCGGAAGCAGACTCCTCCTCGGTCCTTGTAGCGGATCCATGGATTGACAAGTCATCAAGATTATCAACGAACTTGTCGAGGTCGCTATGAGAACCCGCCGTGGGAGTTTTCGGCTTCATGTCAATGAGGAATCGACGGAAACTGCTCGCACCATCTGTGATGCAGACCCACGAGCCAAAAACAAACATCGTACCTGAGAAGGTACTGACCTGATGAACTGGAAAGATGCCATCGAGTTCGCCGGTGGATCTTCGATGCCCCCCTACCTGGTGTGTCAGCTGTCAGTGTTTTACCGGCTGCCACCGAGGGGTATACCCAAGGTGGTAAGTTTAGGTGAGGAGACGCCTAGATCAGGAACTCAAAGGTGCAAGGAACACACTTAGACAGGTTCGGGCCGCAAGGCGCGTAATACCCTACGTCTTGTATGGTGGTTTGTATTGCCTTGGGTGTAGATGTTTTGTTTTGAGGGGGTCCCTCCCCCCCCTTATATATCCGAGAGGACAGGGTTACATGAGTCCTAGCCCAATACTAGCCAAGGAATTGTAACCGAATATAACTCGAGTAGTTTCCTCCTGTACCGGCTAGCTTTATCTCCTCCTCATACGAGTAGAGAATAATATAAATAAGAGATAAGACAGGTTTTATCTCCTAATCTTGTTTAAACTACGTTATGTACACAGTCCCGTAGCCCCGGGTCTGACACATCCTCCACAACTCCAACGCCATGGGCGACATCGCCAAGTGGGTTGCAGAGCTTGCTGGATTTCAACTCAACTTCCAGCCCTGCCACGCCATCAAGAATCAAGTCCTTGCTGACTTCGTTGCAGAGTGGACTCCTACACCAAGCGTTCTTGGGGGTCCGGACCACGGTTCAGACCCCCCACATCCAGAAGTTAGGGCTCCGGTGTTCACCGGACCCCACTGGACGCTCTTCTTCGACGGGTCCGCATGCAACAAGAAGACCAGAGCTGGCGTGGTCCTCATTGACCCAAATGGCGAACAAGTGAAATACATGGTGCTTCTCGACTTTGAGGCCACCAACAACATGGCGGAGTACGAGGCCCGGATCTTCGGACTGACTGCGGCACTATCCCTGGGGGTCCGGCAGCTCCTAGTCAAGGGAGACTCCCAGCTGGTCATCAAGCAGGTCTGGGGGGAATGCAGTTGCAACAAACCCCAGCTCACAGCATACCTCATCCATGTGAGGAAGCTGGAGAAGGACTTCAACGTACTGGAACTGCAACACGTTCCACATGAAGACAACTCAGCAGCAGATGCACTCTCCACGAGGGCATCAACTCAGGCATCTGTGCCGGAGGGCGTCTTTCAAAGATGGCTGCTGAAGCCATTCGCCCAGCCTGCCGAACTGGGCGAAGGGGGTTAGACTAGCACCTCGAAGCTAGCGGTCCCGATGGCGCTCCATCCGTGGGGTCTGCGAAGGATTGTGTGCACCTTCGAGGGTCCCAAAGACCTCGAGGAGCCACATCCAAACTCTCAGGGGGGTCCCGATGCATGGATCTCCGAGATCCGAGACTAACTGAAAGACAACATCCTTCTTGAAGACCAAGCATCCGCTGAGCACATAGTGCAATGGGCTAAGCGATACGCGGTGGTAGAAGGGGATCTCTACCGCTATGGCACCAATGGCATCCTCATGCGGTGCATCACCCAGGAAGAGGGCTGCGACTTGCTCGCAGAGATCCATAGAGGTGAGTGCGGAAGCCACTCTTCATCCCGCACGCTGGTCGGTAAGGCCTTCTAGCCTGGCTTTTACTGGCCGACAGCGCTCCAGGATGCAGTTGAGCTGGTAAAGTCCTGCAAAGCATGCCAGTTCCATGCAAAGTAGATACACACTCCAGCTCAGGCTCTACAAATGATTCCACCCTCTTGGCCTTTCGCTGTATGGGGGTTGGATATCTTGGGACCTTTCCCCAGGGCCGTCGGCGGGTACCGGTACCTGTATGTTGCCATCAAAAAGTTCACTAAGTGGCCGAAAGCTACCCCTGTGGTCAACATCACTAAAACATCTGCTATCGCATTCCTCAAGTCAATTGTGTGCCAGTTTGGAGTCCCAAACCGAATCATCACCGACAATGGGACCCAGTTCAAGAGCCGACACTTTCAAGAATACTGTGAGGACATCGGCATCCAGCTCTGCTTCGCTTCTATGGCACACCCCAGAAGCAATGGCCAAGTAGAGCGGGCTAATGCTGAGATACTCAGGGGGCTCAAGATTCACACCTACAACGATCTCGAAAAGCATGGTGCGAAATGGGTCGACTAGCTTCTGAGCGTACTATGGTGGAACTAGACCACACCCAGTCGAGCAACCGGGGAGACCCCTTTCTTCTTGGTCTACGGGGCCAAAGCATGCCTTCCCTCGGAGATCACTATGGGCTCGCTATGAGTCCAAAGTTTTGATGAGGAATTGCAGGAGCAGCAGCGCCGTCTAGATGTAGACCTCGTCGACGAGCGAAGATGGTGAGCAGCAGTTCGAAATGCATGGTATAACCAAGCGTTCCGGCGTTACCATCAACGGTTCGTGCATAGTAGGGAGCTCCGGGTCAGGGACCTAGTCCTACGGCGGATCCTAAACCGAGAAGGGCTCCACAAGCTCTCCCCCAGCTGGGAGGGCCCCTTCAAGGTGCCAAAGGTGTGCTGACCCGGTTCTGTTCGCCTAGCTACGGAGGAGGGCGTGTAACTACCCAATCCATGGAACATTGAGTAGCTGTGTAAGTTTTATCCTTAGGGGCTTAGCCGAGAATAAATCTTTTTTACTTTATAATATGGTAGCACCTCCGTGAGGACCAGGACGGTGGAGGTCCGCCCTCGTAAACCTGTCCTCTAGCGTTCATCGCACATTGTATCTGTACCAATTTATTAAGGAAAAATTTATTCTCTGCCTGTCTTTGAGGTTAATGCAATTTAGCTCTTTTTCTTGCTTCCCGCTTACCCTAACCCCCACGTGGTCCCTTATTCCTGTGCCGTGCTTGAGGCCCAAATTGAGTTGCTGGGCTGTGTCTCCGCCCAAGACCCCTCCTTCACAGGGAGGGGTCTAGTCTTCTGGGGACCGGCTTCGGGGAAACATTCTTGTCCTCGGCAGGGTCCGGAGTCGTGTAGCCGCTTAGCCTGGTTCCGTACCCTAAGCCTGCTCACTCTACCTCCCTGGGATAAGTACCGTAGTACCTAGAACTGTGGATCCGGAAGACCGAACCCCTTCGATCCTGGAGCTTGGATCCTGGTGCTCTAATTCACTAAGCCTAGTTTTACATCTCAAAGGACTTGTGCTAGCAAGGTCTGGGACCCCGTGGGAATGATTGCTAAGCATCGATCCTAAGTCATGTGCAGGACTAAACCTCGTTTTCGTGGTAGCTAGCCCAATCCCTTGCGACTACCTCCCAGGGGGCCAAGGGACCTCGGTAGTCCAGAAAGCACATGACAGAAGGAGAACAAGCAAATGGAAAAACAGCTAAGTTTTTATTAAAAAACTGCTAGGTTTTTATTGCATATCATTCACAAAATATTACATTACTCATAATGTATACAAAAACAATTTGTATTACATATCATATATAAAATTTTACATAACTTATAATATGTACAAAAACAACAAAAGCTACTCCTAGTCCTTCGGCGGTCCGGAGGGGCCTTTTCCTTCTACAGGTCCGGCTCCACATTGTGCTCGAAGCGGGCGGCCACGATCTCCACCACCTCCTGTACTCCCTCCCGTGCGGTGGCCTCCACTTCTGGTGCGGGGCCCTCTAGGACCAGAGTTAAGGAGATGGCGGGGTTGTGGCTTCGGAAGAAGGTCAGGACGTGGTCTACCACCATCCGAGCAAGCTCCTGCCCTTCGGCCTCGAGGCGCGCAACAAGGGTGGACTCCAGGCGCTGCAGACGCTCGGCGGTGGAGTCCAGCGCCGGAAGAATGGCGCCGATTGAAGAAGGGGCCTCTGCAACCTGGATGGGGCTTAGCCCTAAGAGTTCCAAGACGGCACTTGCTTCACCGACCCACTTCGCGATCCGCTGGGCCCCGGCGCGCTGCTCTGCTAGGAGCCCCTCCACCTTGGCCTCCTGGAGCTTGAGGACCTCGAGCCGATGGGTGAGGGATTGGCTCCCCTCTTCCAGGTCTTTCCGGAGTGCAGCGAGGCGGGCGTCCTCCTCCTTGACTGCTGCCTCCCAGCGGGACAGAGCCTGCTCCCGATGGTTGAGGGCAGCCTGCTCGTCATCAATCGTCTTTGCCATAACCTTGGCAGTGTCGATGGCATGACGAGCCGCTCGCTCCTTCTACTCCACCTCCATCTCCTTCAAGGCCACCGCCTTCTCCCGGGAGACAACCGCAATCTCCCGATCGATGACCTTACGCATCTTCTCACGTTGGATCTCGCGCTCCTGCTCAAGCTGGGCCCGTTCCTCGGTGGTGCGAGAGGCCACCACCTGGATGTGGTCCCCCAGCCGGCGCTCCCAGTCAGAGAGCCAAAGATGCTCTGCCTCCCGCATCTCCCACTCACGCCGGAAGCCCGCTTCCGCCTCCTCCATCGCCCGCTGGGCCTTGATCAGGAGCCATGGAAGAGGGACCTCCACCGGGCTCGAGAGGAGGTGCCTCCCATACACCACCTCTAGAGCTGGGGCCCCTGCAACTTCTGCTGCAGCTGCCCCCGCAGTTGCCGCCTCCACTGGCGTCTCCGCCGCGACATCCTCCGCAGCCGGCACTGCAGAGGGTGCCCCCGCCGTGGCACCCACTGCAGCTGCCGGAGCAGCCTCTTCGCCCGCCATGGCTGGAGGGGTTGCCTCCATCTGTGGAGCGGTCTCTGCCACCAGAGCTCTGGCCTGGTCCCCCGCGGCCACGGGTTGGGCTGGAGGTGCTATCGATGATGCTGCCAGCCCCCCAGCGGTGGTGGAAGAAGCCTGCTGGGGGCCGGACCTCCCGGCCGAGGAGTCGCTGGAGGACGCAGAAGTTATGGCAGGGCGGGTAGTCCTGCAAGCATCATCAAGATAAGGATTCAAAGAATAAAAAATAAATAAACAAAGAGGACAAGGGGAGTTAACCACTCACGTGCAGCTCCGCATCCCCCATCCTGCCTAGAAGACTAGGGATTGCCTCCTCCCTGAGGCTGGTGCCCCGGGCGACTGGCGGGGTTGCTCCATCGTTGGCGTCTCCGGCGGCGGTGGCGGGGCCTGCTGCTGCTGCTATGGCGGTGGTGGTAGTGGGGCCAGCTGCTGCCGCTAGGGTGGGGGCGTGGTGGCACCTGGCACTGCTATGGAGGCTGAGGCGGCGGCAGTGGTGGTCGCTGCTGTGGTGGAGACTGCCGCGGCTCCTCAGGCCTCCCCTGCGGCCGCTGCTGGCGATGGGGCAGCGGCGGCAGAACCCGGGAGCAACTCTGCCCCCCTTACTCCGTCATCCTGTGGCGCTTGGGGGCCGGCTCCCCCATGAAGGATCCATCGCCACGGCGGAGCCTCCGCGACCTGTCCTCCTCGCGGTCCCGGCTGCTCCGCGAGCTGGCCGCCTCCGGCTCCTTCTCTTTGCTAAAGGGTGCCGGGGGCCCGTGGCTAGACCCACCGGGGCTCGGATCGACGCGCTGGTGGTTATCGGGCGAGGTGCCGGGGATCCGGATCCCGCAATTGGGGTCGCCCCTCACGTGCTGGACTGCCAGGCTGCCGTCGTCGAGGGTCGGCAGCGATGCCAGGACCGCCATCCGCATCGCCTAGTCCTCGCACAGTGCCTTGATCCCTTTCAGGAGCACCAGCAACTCCGGGGTGTATGCCTCGCCGGTCATCCCCCGGATCAGGACCTCCAGCTCCCCGTCAGACAAATCCATACCGGCCCCACGCACGATCCTGCTGCAATCATTCACCCCAGTGAACATGCAGGCCATCCTGGATCGCTGTTGCAGGGTAGCGATGCGGCGCCTCAGGAAGTCGCCCAGCACCATCATGGATGTCAGGCCGCCCCATGCCAGAACCTTGACTCGATCCAGAACTGGATCAGCTCCGCCGGCAGGGATGGTCTGGCCTTCTAGCTGCTGCGGTCGAGAAGAGGCCCTTTGGTCGGCAGCTCGAGGCGGTTGTTGGCGTCGGTCATGGCGATGACCCAGTCTATACGCCAGTCCTCCCACTTGGCGCTGGAGAAGGCGCTGATGTAGGAACTGGACATCCCGTGCCGAAGCTGGAAGTAGTAGGCGCCAACGGCACACTTGCTCCTTCCTGACCCGACCAGGGCGTAGAAGTGCCTGAAGATGGTGACGCAGGGCCGCACCCCCACGAACATCTTCATGAAGTGGATGAAGACGGACACGAGGAGGATGGAGTGGGGGTGAGGTGCTGCAGCTGGAGCCCGAACTCCTCCAGGAGCAAAAGCAAGAAGGAGGAGATCGGAGGGGCTAGCCCACAGGAGATGTACGCGTTGAAGAGGACGAATTCCCCTATGAGCAAGTCGTTGAGGGAGCTCGAACCTGCCTGGATCTTCCCGATGAATTCCAGCGCGGTCCAACCCAAGAGGCGGCGCACCGAGTCGAGCTGCTCCTGATGCTGGAAGCAGCGGGGATGGCTAAGAGGAGACATGGTGGAGATTGCCGCAGATGCAAGGGAAAGGATCGCAAGGATGCAGGAATGGAAAAAGGCGCCGGGCGCAAAGAGTAAATCGCAAAAGTGCGAAAGGAAGACGAAAGGGCATTGCAGCATCTAGAGAAGGCAAGTGCGAAAAGGTAGCTCATCCCTGCGGCACATGCCTTTAAATAAGGCTGTCCCCCCTTTGGCTTCCACGGCAACTGAGGGGAATCCGAAGAGTCGTTCGCACCAAGTGCCCGCCTCTCACGCCCTATGACCGGTGGACCTGAGCCCGCCAATCAAAGGCGCGGTCGCTGGAGGCGGGGGGAAAGGTGGAATCTGAACCGCCGGTACTGCGGGTCGTGCGTGAATAAGATGGAAACTGAACCGTCAGGCGCGCGGAACGCGGGCAGAGGATGACACCTCGGAGACCTTGTCGGAGAGGAAAGTCCTTCTTGCCCCTTCGCAATGGGAACAACTAGTCTGCCCAGCGCAACACAAGATTATGGCCCCACCTGCGGGTTCGTACCTCACCCGAGGAGGGCCCGGGGGCCTCTGTCGGTACATACAGACAGGGGTACCTCCTACTAGTGTGCCCAGCCTGAGGGGGCGCGAGGTTATCTGTCGTACTAAGCTTCTGGGTGATAGGGCATACGGCCCAGACCTAGCAACTGGGGACACAGTCTCCGGACCTCCCCCCATGTACTAGCAGGTCCGGCGCCTCCACGTGCTCACAAGGAAAAAGCGCTCAGGAATGGCTACCATGGGCCCGGACCACCGCAGATTGGTCCTGGGCCCCCACATGAAGAAGTAGGACCCCCAGGGGGCCCGAGCGCCTGGGCTAGCCAGGGGGCCCGGACCTCCCATCCCTCCGGGGAGGAGGTCCGGTGCCACCACGTGCCCCTGGGGAAGCGGCCGCTAAACCAGCACCACCACATGTCCGGTGGTTTCCAATCTTCTGCGAGAAGCCAGCCCAACTACCGCATTAAATGCGGGTGGTTGGGGTGCGCGTGCCCGAGACAGGGCATGGGCTACCCACTGACACATTGGGCAGGTATGGCTGACTCCACGGTAAGCCCGCCAGTTACCAAGGCGGTGCATCCCATCCCCATGCAGTGTGCGTGGGCAAGGGGCGTATGGTCACATCACAGCACCGCGCGCGTGAGTAAGGAGTCATTATGACCTGCTACAGGAAGGCCACGGCATGCATAGCTACAGTGCGAAAACGCTACAGCACGGCAGTGTAGCCTCTTCGCCTGTCAGCAGGAGCTGACTCTACAGCAACAGCACGACCCCCTCTACGCTAGTTAGTGGCAGCAGACCCTATGCCAACAAGACGAAACAAGACCATATCCAGACGGAGGGTACACACGGAGGCTGATGAGGAAGATCTCAGGATCTGAGGCATTTAAGGCTCCGATGTGTACATTATTTAATATATCGCCGGGTCCTCCTGTCGGGACCCCGCTTAGTGTACGCGCTCCCCTTGAGCCTATAAAAGGGAGAGCGCACATGTTAGAACACAAGTTCCACGAACTCACAAGCTTCCTCAAGCTCACCAAGTCTCAAGCTTGGACACACACACACCACAAGTTTCACAGACACTAGGAGGAGTTCATACACACAAGAAAGTTGACACTCATGGATGGTTAGCCATTCCTCACCAAAATAGGCAATATATCACACAGTGGACGTAGGGTTTTACGCTCCGGCGGCCTGAACCACTCTAAACCACTGTGTGCTTCTCGTGTTCATACACCTCTTGATCGAGGATTCCTTGATTTGCCCCAAACTCATCCTAAGCTAGGATTAGGCGGGTGCACTCCGCCACCCGACTGGAGAAATCCTCCAACACCAGCCGATTGCGGGGATCACCAGAAGAGCCGATCACGGCTCGGACTAATGTTTGAACGAGTTTGTGTATGCAGGAGACTAATTGAAATCACATCTACACCTTCCTAATTAAATATAGGTTAGGTGGCACGTCTAGCAGATCAAGACGCCAGGTCGTGTGCCATATCCTAGGCCGTTGACCGAGGGACCGGGGCCCACCAGCAGTCCTGGGAGCCTCCTGACTCCTCGTGTTGCCTATCGCTGCTCGCCGATGGGTTTCGACCGACAACAAATTCTGGCACACCCAGTGGGACCATCTTCATCAACTACATCAACTTCCACCACGAGGATGTCAAAGGAAAACTCAGTCACATACGAGGAGCTTTCCGTGGAGCACAAGCAGAAGTATGATGAGATCAAGGCTCTGTTTGAAGCCGATCTCATCGGCTCTTTTGAGAGGACCCGCCACCACGGCATCAGGTGGAAGGGGTTCTCACCTGAAGGTGCTCTCAATGAAGTGGATCTATCTACCTCTTCAGAGGAGTGCACCAGAGCTCTACGCCAGGAGGTGAACTACATGGTGGCTTATTCGTTGCATCGGCACTCCGAAAGCCTGGTGAATGCTCTTGAGCATGTCGTGCTGCGCGTAGTCCAGGAAATAATGAAGAATCAGTACTCTCTGACGGGACCTACCCTGGGGAGTCACAAAGGTGAATTGCCATTCTAGGCCAAGCCACCACTGCCTTATACAGTCATGGCTCCAGAATCACAAGGTTCACCGGAATACGTTGTCTACAAGGTGGGTTTCGACCGACAACACATTCTGGCACGCTTGGTGTTTCGTGCCACGGAGCAACAAAAACTTCACCTTATCACCTGGTGTATGGACAGGAGACTGTATTACCGTGGGAGATTACGGCCAGCTCGAGATGCGTAGAGTTCCAAAATGACCTAACAGCAAAAGAATATATTGCTATGATGAACAACAACATTGAGGACCTTACGGAGCTCAGACTTTGGTCACTTGAGAAAATCAAAGAAAATAAGGCTATGGTGACCCGCGCATACAACAAGAAAGTCAAGCCAAAAGAATTCCAAGTCAGAGATCTGGTTTGGGAAGCGGTGTTACCATTGGGGACTAAGGATGCAGCGTATGGCAAGTGGTCTCTAAATTGGCATGGACCTTATAGAGTTGACCAAGTCCTACCTGGGAATGCATATATGCTTGAGGAGTTAGATGGCGTCAGGTTTTTTAGTAGCTGTCAATATTTAATATCTCAAGAAATACTTCCCGTGGGATGACAGACAGTAAAAGCGAATGCTACGCATCAGGCTGCATGCAAGAAAGGGGCCGACACGTTCAGTCGGCCCCTAAAAAATGGTATAAAAAATATATATTTTGTATCAACGCACTGAATTGGACAAATAGCCGATGTATAACCATCAACTTTAGAAGTGTAATTGGAGTAAATGTGAGTTTTGGGCAACAACGGGCTACAGGAGATGATTATAAAGCATTCTATTGGAGAAATTCATCAATGGCCGCAATAGCCTCAAGACGGACGCGATCGGGTTCTGCGATCACTGCTTCATCATCCTTGTCCTCACCTGACACTATCTGCTGACTCAAAACACTCAACTCTATGAGCTCTGTCTTCAACTGGGTAGTTAGGTTCTCTGCTTCTTGTGCAGAGCGGGCTATGAGGTCCTTCTCATCCTGGATGCGCTGCTCAGTTGCCTGGACTTTTGCCTTGAGGTCTTCCAACTCCTTCTCCAGGAGTCGAAGCCCTCGGGAATGTGCAGAAGTGTTAGCTTTGGCATTTAGGGCCGCCTTCTTTTCATTGAGCAAATGGCACCTCTCGGCAATATCGGCTCTTAAGGGGGCTTGTGAACGACGTGCTTCAATCCTGTGCCGAGCCATCTCCACCTTTGCTTGAAAGAAGGGAAGATGTCCAGTTGGCCAGAGCTTGATCTGAAGGACTTCCGGGAGTTGGGGTTTGATCTCCTCAAGAATTTGCTTCACTTCATCGGAATCTTGGACCAAAGCGTCAATTGGAGCTGAGAGTAGGTCCTTTATGCGGTGAAGCTGGCTAGCGACACCAGTCGGCTGAGGTTGATGATCATCCACTTCGAATATGGTCGAGCTAACGGATGTAGGGTCCAACGAGAGCAGCTTCGAGAGGTTTAAGCCCTGAAAAGAAGGCAGAAAATCAGTATGGTACAAGGGAAGGAAGATGCAAATGAGAGATGATGTACCTTTTCTTGGGAAGAATTTACAGCCAAGGTGGTGACAATCGGCTCATGCAAATCTTGGAGAATGACCAAAGTATCAATTGTTGTTGCAAGATTCGCCTGAGTTTCGAGGACCGGTTCCTGGAGGTTGACCAAGGAATCAACTGTCGTCGCTAGACTCTCTGGAGTTCCCAGGATCGGGTTTTCTTGGCGCACCTGCTCTTCCCAGCTGGGAGTGTGCACGATATCGGCCTGCAAACAAGGAAGGAGCAATTAAGCCAAAGTATATCTATAGAGAAGACCAATTCTAAAGGTATAATTCGAACCTGGTTGATGTAGGAAGCTCCTTGATCTGAAGAAGGTAGTCTAGCCTCCTTCCGAACTTTCCTGGTAATTCTCTTCATCGCCTTGATCTGAGCTCAGGGGGCAGCAACATCGGGGGCTCGTTTTTGCTTGGAAGCCGAATTTGAGGAATCAGGCTGGATCCGCATTATGACCTTCAACAGGGGAGGTGCGTTCTTGCCAAAAAGGACTACGGGAGCAATCGGTGAGAACTTGAAAGAGGAGCCATCATCGTTCTTGGTCTCCGGACCATCCTTTTGCTGCAGAGGAAATAAACAAAACTAGAAAAGAAGTCAAGCAGAATCATGAAGAAGTAATAAACTGATGGCAATACCTCTTCCTCAGGGACTTCACACTTAGCATAAATCTGCTGCAACATTGGCCCCAAGGCTTTCCGAAAGACGTGAGTTTTTCACATTGGCCACCAATTCTCGAAGCCGATAGCTAAAAAAGTAAATGATATGTCAATAGGGATTGGGATGTAGAGATCGTCAAACAGGCTGTAGCATCTGGAGCTGGTGAGACTATTAGATAGATCGGTTCTGCTCTTTGTCAGATGATGAAGGAAGAAGTGGGGAGGAACTTGCCCAAGACCAAATTACCGGGCTGCTACGACCGGCTGGTAAAATTTATAGCCTGGTTTGATGATTCTGTTGGAGGTGCTCATGCCGACAGGAAGGAAGCAAGGACGGATCATGATGGAGTACAAATGCCTAGTGCTTTCACCATTGACAAAGTCATCCAATCTAAAGGCGCTTGAATTTTCAAAGATTACAGAATCTGTGTAAGGAAGGTAGATTGGATTGTTTAAACCTTGGTAGAATACTCTAAACCAGCTTGAGGCATCTTTGGGGTTTAACTTGCTACCAGGAAGACTGTACAAAGCTTGGCCAAAGCTGGTACATCTGATGCGTCTCCCACTCTAATCTGGGAAGGAATTATCGGCCAGAACAGGGAAGTTTGGTATGTAGTTCTGAAAATACAAGTGAGCCCATAACTGAATGAACCACCAGGGACCACTAGTTCTAAGTTTCTTTTGGGAGAGCAAGCTCGAAGACATTAGGTGAAGATATCTATAAACTTCCGCAAGAAACAGTTTGCCAAGGCCAATAGTATTACCTCTGGCCAGTTCATATGCTAGAGAAAGGTAGTTTTTGGTTGGAGCAAGGGAAGGGCCGCAAAATATGAAGTGTTCCAACCAGAGGTTCAGAAAGGCCGTACGATCTTTCTCAGTTACAGGGCTTTGGTTTTGATGTACTGGTTTAGGTAGGCACCCCAATTTGTGCATTCTATTTTGGAGGATAACTTAAAGGGGGCCTTAGGCATTCTGTAAGTAGAGGGGCTGGGTGATGCAATGTCCAAACCAGTAATCATTGCCGCATCCATGAGGGTTGGGGTCATCGGCCCATGGCCAAATAAAAAGCAGTTCAGGGCATCAGACCAAAAATAGCCGATGGTTTTCAGAAGGTTTTTATTCTTCTCGAGAGGGGACAATGATAGGGACAGAGCATCGGCTATTTCTATGGTTTCCCATGTGGGTTGGTAGGCTTTCGTTACTCTGTTATACCAGGAGACCCAGCCCTCAGGAGGATTTGGCTAGATACACAGGCTGTCGGCCTAGGAATCTAAATCTATATCTTGGTTTACGAATGGGATTCGGTTGGCTTCACAAGAAATCAAATCTATTTGACTTTCATAAGAACGAGGCTCAAGATAACAGGAGTTGGGGAGCGAAAGATGCGGCAAAAGAATATCTGAAACCTGAATAATCGATAGAGCCAAGTAAACAGCAAAGGATCATTTAATGCTTCAGGTGTTCGAGTAACTACTCCATCAAATTAGCAAAGGTCAGAGTTTTACCTTCAGACCAAGGATGCCCGTATCAGCATTTGAGGGTTCCGCCATTTGAAGTTCCAACAGCGATTGAAGGCTCGAAATTGGATCTAAGATTTGCTTGGTGGGTTTCGAGTTCGCGCTTTGAGGCTTTGATCTGGGGTTTTACGATTTAATTTATGAGCAGGGGTTTTTGGAGTGCAACTTGGATTCGGGGAACCTGTGTAGATCTATTTTGGGAAAGTTCCGGATTTAAGCAGAAAATGGAATTGATTTGAGAATCGACTCAGACTCAAATTGGCACTTTGAGGGGAAGGACCAATGCGTTGCCATCGGCTCCTGGTGAATTGGCTTTTCGATATTTTTGGCTGAAGATTTCATTCATAGGGAAGGACATTACAAAAATGGAGCCGATTGCTCCTAAAGCCGATCTATCGGCTCAGTATATGGTAGTTACTACTAATTCTACGGACTACCACCAGTAGGTGCCTAAGACCTTGCGGCGCTTAATCGGAGGGGCTGCACCAATGTAGCCACCATCATCACTGCCGTCGTCGTCTCTTCATCATCCTCTACTTCGTCATCCTTAGACGACCCGCCACGCAAGAAGCCTCCTGTTGCTAAGTCTTCCTCGGTTGATGCGTAATCGGCTTCTTCTTCCGAGGAGGAGAAGTTCCCTTCCCAGGACACATCATCGTTGCCGTCTTCATTTTCCAGTTCCCCGTCAAGGAGGAACTGGAGGTCTTCTCCGTCGGTCAGGGATTTATCATCCTCTGACCAGGCTTGGAAATCTCACTCCTCTGCATCCTAGTGCAGTGGAGCATAGGCCTCATAGGCAGCTATGGGGTCGAACTCCGGGGTCATCTCTTGAGTTGTCTCGGAGTCAATGGAGATGATGGAGGAAGTAGAGGATGAGGAAGCCATTGCGGGAGAAGGAGGGGTGGACTGCTGTAGTTGCTATCGGCTCGAGGAAGAAGATGAATGAACAGGTTGCAGGTCGAGCTTATAAAGGCAGGAATGGGATACGGATCGGCACCATGACGATTTCCAAGAAATTAGATGCAGAGTAGTCACATCCCGTGGAAGTGGAAGTGGCATGCGTGTACGGATTTTGGAAGTCGAAGAGGCGAGGCGACGGAAAGGGAAAAAAATGGTTTCGGAATTATTATTGCCGAAACAAGGGGGGCATGTGTTATTGCCATAATTTTGCTGGGCCAGATGTGACACTCAGGTAAATAGCATGGTCACACCCTAGATCTTTAGTGTGTTGTTATGTACAAAATGTGGCAAAAGTGTGTTTAAAAATTTTTAATGCTAGGAAAAGTGGTTGTTTATATAGTTATATTCTAATAGAGGTTCTTTTGTGCTAAATGGGTGAATATGGAGGGTAGAATTCAAATATATGAGGGTTATTTTGCAAAAGTCCAAAACTTGTGTTTAAATCGCAAAAGTAAGTGAAACTACCCTTTGGATATAAATGTAGTGTAATTTTAAAATAGGATATATGCAAAGTTTAGAAATCTTGCTAAATTTCAAATTGATTGCAAAACCTTAGCTCTTCTGTGGATGAGCCTTAAAGCAAAGTTGTGCATTTTGAAAAACTATACACTTTTTCTTTTAGGCCCATCCCCATTTGAGCACTGGTTGGAAAGTTACCTATACATTACAGTAAGGTCCCTGTTTTGTCTGCTTTTTGCAACCGGGTCCTCCATCGTCTTCCCCGAGCCCCGATCTCCTCTGCTACTATGCGCGCGCGCGTGACCGCCGCCGTCGGCCGCTTCCCGCGCACCTGCAGCTCTGCACCACCCTGAACCTGTTCCACGCGTCGCCCTATCCTTCCTCCCACCGCCACGCCGCTTCCACTATCCCCCCTTGCCGTTCCATGTTGGGCAGTCGACCCCGAGCGGCTGCCACGCCACCCCATCGAGCACGCCGGTGCCGCCCGCCGTCTTGAGCTCCGCCCGTGACCGTCCTCTCTCTCCCTCCCTCTCTCCCATCAGCTGAGCCATGCTTGCCCTATAAAGTCGACCCGAACCCCACCGCCCCTCGCCTGTTTTCCCCGTTCTTCTTCCTTGCACCACCGAAGTCCGCCCGTGCTCCTCGCCGACATTCACCGTGATTACTTCACCTCGCCCAAATTCCAGCCGCACACCGCCCCCTCACCTCCTCCCCTAGCCCCCCGACCTGATCCGGTCCAACCCCCGGCCCTCCATCGCCGGAATCGCCTCCACCCCGAGCCGCCTCTCGCCGGAGCCGCCCGAAGACCACCTCACCGTCGACGGCATCCCTCCGCCCCCTCCTCGGCCAATCCAAGTACAGGAATCGCATCCCCAACTTCCCCTGGTGCTCATGCGCGCGTTTGATCCCCCTGTTCGCCGGCCCTTCATCGGGAACGGCGACGCGCCGCCACGGCCGCCGCACCTCCCCGTCACCGGTCATGTTCCACCCTCGCCCGTTGTGCACCTCCCCTCCCAAACAACTCCCTGGTTCCCGTAGGCCTTGCCCGACCAGCCCCTCCCCGCCGGCGACCTCGCCGCCGGCGAGAACATGCCAGGGCCGAACGGCCGGCCGCTGTCGAGGCCGGGCAGGGGTATATCTGTGAGAAGAAACCATGTTCCAGGGACCCAAACGCATAATACCGAGCCCCCCCTAGATGCTTTTGTTATTTCATGTGTTTGATGCTGCTGTCTTGTAAAATTTGTAGCAAACTGTAGAAAAATCCAAAAATTGCAAAATTAATTTTGTTGGAAATTAGATTTCAAATCCTACAACTTTTATTAATGAAGTTTAGTCCGAAACAAAATACTTTTGCATCTACTTTAAATCTAAGGTTAAGAGGTAGTTTATACATAACTTCTACATATTAGATTTGTTTCTTATGATTTTTGGTATGTAACTTCTATAGGTCATGTGTGAACTTATGTTGAAGTTTCAAACTTAACCCTGTTTTGTAATTTAAGTTCTTTTGAGTTTGGGAAATTCAAATTTGAAATGATTTGAAATTATTTAAGCATGTTCCTTAGGCTTAGTTAATTAGATCTTTTGATCATAATCTAGTATGTTGATGATTAGTCTATAATTAAATTTTCAAGACTTTATAATTCTATAATTATAAATTTTTTATGAATAATAATTCAAGAACTGAACCCCCTTTGTTTCATGTATTCATGAGTGTTGACTTTTTGGATTGCAACTTTGTTGTGACATAAGATCTTAAACTCAAACATCATTTCAATTAAATTGTTGCATTTCATGTAGAATCAACAACGCTCGACGATAGAGACTACGAGCTAGTCTTGGGACAAGACCCAGGGTTGTCTGAAGACCCGACCAACGTCGCCGAGGATTTAACTGAAGCCCCGAACCAAAGTTCGGAAATTTCTGACATCCCTGCCCCCAACCCCACTCAAGAAGGCAAGCCCCGATGCATACCCCAGTATTTCAATTTATTACCATTTCACTTATACATTATATATATCTTGCATTACCTCTAGGAGTTGAAATGAAACCCTAGTTGCAAAAGATCTTAGGAATCCAATGTATTGTACCCGAGTCCTTATCGCTTAGATGCTCTACTAAATAGGACCGGTAAAAGTCGGATGATTTCCTATCACTCGCGCGATATAGGAGTTGCTTGTTTACAATTCTGCAACCACTATAAGGATGATGGACAGGGTCATGTGCTGTATCATGACCTGAAGGTTTACCCTGTCTGTTTTGTTAAAAGTGGCTAAGGTCATAGTGTGTGGTAGTGGTGGCTAAGCGTTTGAATGTACTAGCCACATGCCGCGAAATATGGTAAAGCGGTAAGCCTAGTACCTGAATGGCCCGGCAAATGGACATGTCTCCACCACTCGACTTTTATTTTATGTTTACACGCACCGACGTGTGGGAGTACGTTTTGCATGGTAGGCAGGAATACGGGTCATGTAGTCGCGCTACAGACGTATGTCCTGCACAATTGGTATGCGTACGGTCCTGCAGTCGCTTGTGGTGGCCCTGATCCATAACCCGGAATATGAGGGAAACGGTTGCTTCGGAATGATCTTTGGATGTTCCAGGCGTGTGAGTTAGGTTTACCCTTGCAAGGTTTGAAACTCGATTCAGAATCGTCCGTCTCTCGCGAAAATTGAGACTGCTTATTCCTTCTGCCACATAGAGTAAGAAGTGTAACTATTGATGGATTAATCATGATGAAAGATAATCTCTACCTTGCTTGCTTAGTGTAGGTGCTAACCTAGAATGGATAATCAACTAGAATCTAAGAGCTAAAATTTAAAAGTAGATCATACTCTTTGTTGCTTTTCAGCTGAAAAAAAACCTAGAACCCTTGAAATGCCCTCATGAGTCTAGGTACGGGCTAAAGTATACCCAACCCAGGTAAACCCTGATGAGTATTAGAATACTCAGTTTTGCTAGTATCTTTTTCAGGTATAGCCTTCGAGAGTCCCACAGACAACCCTGCATGGCCAACGTCTGTTCCTTTTGGCTGGTCCATGGAGTGGGACCCGTCCCCGGCTGGCAGTGACCCTCCTGAGTGACACCAGGCCTTGGGCCGAGCGTGGTGTCAACCTTCGCGACGTGTGTAGTCGCGTGTGCTTTTCCTTCCGCTGTGAGCTTGGACCAGCTGTTTAGCTTGTCGAGTTAAACACTGATTGTATAAGTTTTTCTTTCAGTTTGAACAAGGTTTGTAATAATATTCGTATGTCTGTGTTTGTAAAAGTTGATGAGCTATACTGGGATTGTAAACTCGCCTTCGTGCGAGGTAAACCTGCTTCAATCCTGTTGAACCGTGGTTGTATCGGGCGGAGACCCGACAAACCAAAGGATTGTTCCGTTTGAAGTGCGTTTGAGTTAATGTCAGCTGTATAGCGATCATTACGCACTTGAGCCGGAATAATTCAGGCGGTTCTGCCACAGCTGGTATCAGAGCCGTAGGTTTACTTTTACATCTGGAACAGCTCTTACAAAGTGTTTTCAGGATAAAATTGGCCAACAAATGAGTTTACAACGTACGTTGGATCCGTTAAGGTTGATGCCTAGAACGTAAAGCCCTAGGGACTTATTTGGGAATTAACAGGTGGCTACCAGAATATGTATATATGTATAGATAGTTCTGACTTGCAGCACTACTTTTTGTCAAAATTTAAATTTATGTACAACTCAACCTTACTTTTTGTAATGACACCTATGATCGAGAGGTAAGAAGGTAAGGATCCTCAGCTAATTGGGGAGTTAGCCTTCCCGTCGGTGATGCGAACCGAACGCTGTTTCTCAAGCAGTGGTCTACTTGAGATGCTGCCAATATATCAACTGAGGTTGATCATATTGGGAGTATATGAATCGGCGTAGGGTATGGCGATCGTTGTTCATACCCCCGCATTTTGCGGTACCCCCATGAATACGTTGTTTCAATAACGTATGTTAACGTTGTCTGTACGGCGGTAATTGTACAGATGTTGTTTCTATAGTAAACAGTATTGTTTGGGGACGCTTTCATGTCGTGCTGCCATGAAAGGTTCATGATATATATATATATGTGTTCTTCTGCAGGTACACTAACCACGATTATGAGGTTAGGACGAGTAGGATTAATTGATTAGTTATTAAGGAGTGTCGTATGTGTTTTGCCACCGAAATTAACCACGTAAGTCCGAACATATTCGGCAGTTGTTTTTGTTTGTGAGGATGAGTAGTACGTGCATGCGTAATCCGTGGTCAAACAAAAGAATGCAATGTGTGTATAATACTGTTAAGGATGAATGGTGTGTTGTTTGTTTCTGGAATGGGTTGATAGGATTCTCATGGTAGTTTTAAGATGGGTATCTTATGTACCTTAGGCATCCCTCTGATTTCCAGTCTTTGCTGTTATCAGAATTGATTATCTCGTTCCATTTATCTTGTGATATCTCAGCAAGGTAAAAAGTCTCACCATTTGCATTCTTGTTGTAGATGGCAGCCCCTCCTAACATCTTTTGGGATCCGGCCGGGCATTTCCATACAGATGCCTTGCATTGGGAGGGTTTCCCTCGCCTTCTCTGGGAGTCACTACGTTCGCTTAGTTATATCGAGCCTCCACAGTATGACGCGGTCGAGTACCAGGAAGAGGGTGTTCGCCAATGCCGAGTTAGAATGACTATTCCTCAGCATCCCTTCCGTTCCCAATGGCAGCCTATTGAAGTTGATGTGCTGGGCTATCGAATAGTTGACACCATCGAAGGAGCAGCACTGGAGGCCATGTATCTTTTCTGTAAGCAGCATCCAAGAGAAACTGCAGGATAGCCGATTGGTATATTTTCTACCACTGATCCCGAGGATCTAGAGTGGGATCTCAGAGTAGTCCCCGAAGGCCGCAGGTTGGAAGGTTCCACGGAGGAAGCACTTCGGGGTACTATGCAGTTTATGGGTGTGCAACATCATTATCAACTACTACTACATCGCGAGATGGGTCAATTGATCAATACTGCACGAAGTTACTATAGGGAGGCTGATAGACAAGTCACCCAAGTTGACCAACTTCGAGCCTTAGTGATCGAGAAAGATGGGATCATTGCTGCTTGAAATGAGACTATTCATCATCGGGAGGACCAGATAAATGAAAGTGATGCGATAATCACCCAGTGCAACACGATCATTGAGTTTCTCCAAGAGCAGATCCATGACCTCATCCTGGAGGTTGATGATGCCCACGCCCACATTAATGAACTCGAACAGCAGCCAGCACCTCCTGCTATACTAGCTCCTGAAGAGGAAGAAGAAGATCCTAAAGAAATTGAAGGAGTCTCCGAGATCGATTCTGAGCATGGAGATCCTGTTATCAGTCCTCATCATTCTTCTTCTGGTAGTCAGTCATCAATGGGCAACTTTGATGACTTTTAGTTTTGGTTGAGTGGGTAACAGTCTAGTTGTAATTAGTGTAGAAGAATGTGACATAGGCAGTGTGTAGTCTATCTAAGTCAAGAGCCACTTGTTGTATATGTGGCACGTGTACTTAGGCAATGGTTTGTAGGGGTTTAAGTGCGCTGATGTAAGATGTAAGGATCACCAGTGTTTATATATCAATCTAAATCTTGTGTTTTATTGTCTTGCTCAATCTCCTTGCATCTGATCTGAATGGGTTGAATGGAGCATGTGAATTACATTTCCATTTGGTAATTGTATATCATCTGAAATTGGAGTAAGAATATGGTTGATAATGGATATCTCCTTTATTTCAGATGGTTGGAGCTACTCACGGAACCCCGGAAGGATTCCGGGCAGATCAGGCCAGTGGTTCTCAGCAACCGCCACCACCACCTCCAAATCTGGCCAAGGTTATGGCCCGACAAACAGAACTCCTCAACCAACTTGTACAGGCTCAGATGGGCCACTTCCATCAGCAATCCCGAGGCCGAGATGAACCTTTATCGGCCAGTTACCAAGACTTCTCAGTACCCAGCCTCCATTATTCCATAAGGCAGACGAGCCTCTGGACGCTGACGCTTGGCTTCGAACCATCGAGTCCAAGTTTGCCTTATTATCTGCTCCATGTTCAGATGAAAACAAGGCGCTTTTTGCAGCCCAGCAACTCCACGGCACAGCTCGTCTGTGGTGGGATCATTTTGACGCCATGCAGCCTGCCGATCATGCTGTCACCTGGGATGAGTTTCGGACTGTGTTTTGAGCGCATCATATACCCGAGGGACTCATTGAGCGAAAGCTCAATGAATTTCTAAACTTAACACAGGGAACCTGCACCGTTATGCAATACGCACAAGTTTTCAACCACTTGTGCCAGTATGCGGGATACCATGCGGACAATGATGCCCGCAAAAGAGATCGTTTTCGCCGAGGCCTGAATACCAAACTTAAGGAACGACTGAATTTGGTAAGAGCCGACAATTTTAACAAGTTGGTCAACATGGCCATTACTCAAGAAGATTGTATCTTAGCCCATAGAGCAGAAAAGAAACGGAAGGCACCTATAGGGCCTACAACTACGCCACCGTCAAGGTATCGGTTGGTCCCGAGTAACACTCCTCGAGCCCTGCCTCGAGGCAATTTGCCTGGTAGATGGGTAGCCAAACCACCCCAACAGGCACGATTCAATCGACCACCGACACCACAATTTCAGCAGCAACCACAGCAAGGTTCGCGGCCGAGCTTTCCGCCAGCCAACCCAGGAAGCAGCAACTATCGTTGTTTCAACTGCGGAAGCCCGTCCCATTTCATCAAAGATTGCCCTCAACCTAGGAAATCTTTCCAAGGGCAGACATCCAGTCCAACCAGCAAGAGCAAGAACAAGAGGCAAGTGGTTCAGGTCCGCCAAGGCAAGGTGAACCTCACCACACTCTCCGAACTCCCTGAAGGGACACCGATAATGACGGGTACATTTTCTATCAACTATCACCCTGTTATTGTTCTTTTTTGATACTGGTGCCACCCATAGCTTTGTCAGTGCAAAGTTTGGAACTAAAATAGGTCTGGATCTTTATCCTGTTGGTGGGGTATATATGATAAACACTCCTAGTGGTAAAATTTTCTCGAACCAAGTTTGCAGAAGCGTGCCAATTCAAATGGGTAACGGCAAGGAATCTAGAGAATGAGGTTAAGCCCTAACACTTCATTGGGTGGGATGGTGGAACAAACCGTCCTGATGAGGACAGATTTACTAATGTTAGACCTAGAAGGAATGGATGTTCTTTTAGGAATGAATTGGATGACCCAGCACCATGTGTCTTTAAATATCTCATCTCGAACTGTGGAGATAGATTCACCTGAACGCGAGCCCACCATTCTCTATCTTCCACAATCGAAGTACCTCAACTCTTGCACCTATGCTGCTTCTGGGATCAAGTTAAAGGATATCCCTATCGTCTGTAAGTATCCAGATGTCTTTCCAGATGATTTGCCTAGAATGCCCCCAGATAGAGATATCGAGTTTATCATAGAACTCCAACCTGGCACAGCCCCTATTTCTAAGAGATCTTACCGTATGCCTCCTAATGAGTTGGCCGAGTTAAAAATCCAACTCCAAGACCTCTTAGACAAAGGTTTCATTCATCCAAGTGCATCACCATGGGGTTGTCCAGCTTTGTTTGTGAAAAAGAAAGACAATAGCTTAAGGCTATGTGTTGACTATCGTCCTCTCAATGCGGTAACTATCAAAAATAAGTATCCTCTACCCTGTATTGATATTCTCTTCGATCAGCTACCCGGAGCTAAGGTATTTTCTAAGATTGATCTTCGTTCCGGCTACCATCAAATTAAGATCCGGCCCAGTGACATTCCTAAAACAGCTTTCTCCACTCGATATGGTCTATACGAGTATCTGGTCATGTCGTTTGGTCTTACCAATGCTCCCGCCTATTTCATGTATCTTATGAATTCCATTTTCATGCAAGAACTCAACAAATTTGTTGTGGTCTTCATTGATGACATCTTGATCTATTCCAAAAATCCAGAAGATCATGCCAAACATCTTCATGTCATCCTTCAGCGATTAAGAGACCACCACCTGTACGCCAAATTCTCCAAGTGCGAGTTTTGGTTAAATACCGTGAAATTTCTAGGCCATACCATTTCTGGTGACGGTATATCCATTGACCCCAGCAAAGTACAAGAAGTGGTGGATTGGAAACCTCCCGCCACAGTCCATCAGATCCGTAGCTTTCTTGGTCTAGCTGGCTATTATCGCCGCTTCATTCCTGACTTCTCTAGAATAGCAAAACCTATGACCGAACTACTAAAGAAAGGTGTTAAATTCTGTTGGGATCGAAAATGTGATGATGCATTCCACGTCCTCAGAGATCATCTTACTACTGCTCCAGTCTTGGCTTAACCAGATGTGTCAAAATCCTTTGACATCTATTGTGATGCATCAAGGATCGGACTTGGTTGTGTGCTTATGCAAGACAACCGAGTAATTGCATATGCATCACGAGCACTCAGAGTTCATGAACAGAACTATCCTACCCATGATCTTGAACTCGCAGCTGTCATTCATGCCCTAAAGATCTGGAGACATCATCTGATGGGTACGAAATGTCATATTTATATGGATCACAAAAGCCTCAAATACATCTTTACGCAGGCAGACCTGAATATGAGGCAAAGACGTTGGTTAGAACTTATCAAAGATTATGACTTGGAAGTACACTATCATCCAGGCAAGGCCAATGTTGTTGCAGATGCACTCAGTCGCAAGGCACATTGTTCTTGCTTATCTGTTGAAGCTTTCAACGAAACTCTTTGCTGGGAAATGAGAAAGCTTAATCTAGAAAATCATTCCCCAAGGTGACTTGAACCATCTTTCAGTTGAAGCCACGTTGAGGGATAGCATTGTCCTAGCTCAACAGCGCAGTAAAGGAGTCAAAATTGTTAAGCAGAAAATAGCACAAGGAGAAGGGAAGTATAAATGCTTCCGAGTGGATCCAGAAGAAGTATTATGGTTCAACGAACGTATCGTTGTACCTAAAGACCATAAGCTCCGTAAACAGATAATGGATGAAGCCCACCTATCCAAATTTTCTATGCACCCTGGCAGTATGAAGATGTACCAGGATCTGAAACAGAACTTTTGGTGGACTGGTATGAAATGGGAAATTGCCAAATATGTCTCAAAATGTGATATTTGCCAAAGAGTCAAAGCCAGTCATCTGAAAACTGCTGGTATCCCTCAACCTCTTCCTATTCCCTCTTGGAAATGGGAGGATATCAGTATGGACTTTATTGTTGGCTTACCCAATACTTCTCTGAGGCATGACTCCATTTGGGTAATTGTCGAACAATTAACCAAGACTGCACATTTCCTTTCCGTGCATACTACATATAATGTCAAAAAGTATGCCGAGATTTACTTAGATTAGATTGTTCGTCTTCATGGCATACCTAAGACGATCATTTTCGATCATGGAGCACAATTCATCGCTCGGTTCTGGGAGCAACTCCAAGATGCTCTTGGAACTAAGTTAATTCGAAGCTCTGCATATCATCCTCAAATAGATGGACAGACTGAAAGGGTAAATCAGATTTTGGAAGATATGCTTAGAGCCTGTGTCCTTCAATATGACAAGAACTGGGACAAATGTCTATCGTTAGCAGAGTTTTCATACAACAACAGTTATCAGACTAGTCTCAAAATGGCCCCGTTCGAAGCATTGTACGGTCGCCGGTGCCGAACTCCTTTGAGTTGGTCACAAACCAGCGAACATAAAATCTTTGGACCCGACCTAGTCATTGAAGCAGAGGATAAGGTAAAGGTTATACAAGACAATCTAAAGGCAGCCCAATCTCGACAGAAAAGCTATGCTGATGTACGAAGAAGACTATTACAGTTTCAAATCGGAGACTTCGTATATCTTCGAGTATCTCCTACTCGGGGTATTCAAAGGTTCGGCGTAAAAGGGAAACTTGCTCCTCGATACATCGGACCTTTTGAAATCCTTGAAATCTGTGGACCCATAGCTTACCGTCTTCAACTTCCTTCTTAATTAGCGGCCATCCATAATATCTTCCATGTATCACAACTTAGGAAGTGTATTAAGATTCCTACCGAGGTCATCAATTCCCAGTCATCGAAATCGAACCTGACTTGACCTATACAGAACATCCCCTTAAAGTGCTAGACACCAAAGAAAGAAGCACCAGAAGGGAAACCATTAGGATGTTCAAGATTCAATGGAATCATCACACTGAAGAAGAAGCGACCTGGGAGACCGAATCTTATCTTCAACATAATTTCCCAGACTTCTTCCAAGCCAACCTCCGAAAGTGATCATCCAAATCCTTCTATTTCGGAATCTCGTGACGAGATTCTTTTTAGGAGGGAAGGCTGTGACACTCAGGTAAATAGCATGATCACACCCTAGATCTTTAGTTTGTTGTTAGGTACAAAATGTGGCAAAAGTGTGTTTAAAAATTTTTAATGCTAGGAAAAGTGGTTGTTTATATAGTTATATTCTAATAGAGGTCCTTTTGTGCTAAATGGGTGAATATGGAGGGTAGAATTCAAATATATGAGGGTTATTTTGCAAAAGTCCAAAACTTGTGTTTAAATCGCAAAAGTAAGTGAAACTACCCTTTGGATATAAATGTAGTGTAATTTTAAAATAGGATATATGCAAAGTTTAGAAATCTTGTTAAATTTCAAATTGATTGCAAAACCTTAGCTCTTCTGTGGATGAACCTTAAAGCAAAGTTGTGTATTTTGAAAAACTATACACTTTTGCTTTTAGGCCCATCCCCATTTGAGCACTGGTTGGAAAGTAACCTATACATTACAGTAAGGTCCCTATTTTGTCTGCTTTTTGCAACCGGGTCCTCCATCGTCTTCCCCGAGCCCCCGATCTCCTCTGCTCCTCTGCGCGCGTGCGTGACCGCCGCCGCCGGCCGCTTCCCGTGCACCTGTAGCTCTGCACCACCCTGAACCTGTTCCACGCGTCGCCCTATCCTTCCTCCCACCGCCACGCCGCTTCCGCTGTCCCCCCCTTGCCGTTCCACGTCGGGCAATCGACCCCGAGCGGCTGCCACGCCACCCCGTCGAGCACGCCGGCGCCGCCCACCGTCTTGAGCTCCGCCCGTGACCACCCTCTCTCTCCCTCCCTCTCTCTCCCATCAGCTGAGCCGTGCTTGCCCTATAAAGTCGACTCGAACCCCACCGCCCCTCGCCTGTTTTCCCCTTTCTTCTTCCTTGCGCCACCAAAGTCCGCCCGTGCTCCTCACTAGCATTCACCGTGATTACTCCACCTTGCCCAAATTCTAGCCGCACACCACCCCCTCACCTCCTCCCCTAGCCCCCCAACATGATCTTGTCCAACCCCTGGCCCTCCATCGTCGGAATCGCCTCCACCCCGAGCCGCCTCTCGCCGGAGCCGCCCGAAGACCACCTCACCATCGACGGCATCCCTCCGCCCCCTCCTCGGCCAATCCAAGTACGGGAATCGCATCCCCAACGTCCCCTGGTGCTCATGCGCACATTCGATCCCCCTGTTCGCCGGCCCTTCGCCAGGAACGGCGACGCGCCGCCACGGCCGCCGCACCTCCCCGTCGCCGGTCATGTTCCACCCTCGCCCGTCGTGCACCTCCCCTCCCAAACAACTCCCTGGGTCCCGTAGGCCCTGCCCGAGCAGCCCCTCCCCGCCAGCGACCTTGCCGTCGGCGAGAAAATGCTGGGGCCGAACGGCCGACCGCTGTCGAGGCTGGGCAGGGGTATATCTGTGAGAAGAAACCATGTTCCAGGGATCCAAACGCAAAATACCGAGGGCCCCCCCAGATGCTTTTGTTATTTCATGTGTTTGATGCTGCTGTCTTATAAAATTCGTAGCAAACTGTAGAAAAATCCAAAAATTGCAAAATTAATTTTGTTGGAAACTAGATTTCAAATCCTACAACTTTTATTAATGAAGTTTAGTCTGAAACTAAATACTTTTGCATCTACTTTAAATCTAAGATTAAGAGGTAGTTTATACATAACTTCTACATATTAGATTTGTTTCTTATGATTTTTGGTATGTAACTTCTATAGGTCATGTGTGAACTTATGTTGAAGTTTCAAACTTAACCCTGTTTTGTAATTTAAGTTCTTTTGAGTTTGGGCAATTCAAATTTGAAATGATTTGAAATTATTTAAGCATGTTCCTTAGGCTTAGTTAATTAGATCTTTTGATCATAATCTAGTATGTTGATGATTAGTCTACAATTAAATTTTAAGACTTTATAATTATATAATTATAACTTGTTTATGAATAATAATTCAAAAACTGAACCCCCTTTGTTTCATGTATTCATGAGTGTTGACTTTTTGGATTGCAACTTTGTTGTGACATAAGATCTTAAACTCAAACATCATTTCAATTAAATTGTTGCATTTCATGTAGAATCAACAACGCTCGACGACGAAGACTACGAGCTAGTCTTGGGACAAGACCCAGGGTTGTCTGAAGACCCGACCAACGTCACCGAGGATTTAATTGAAGCCCCGAACCAAAGTTCAGAAATTTCTGACATCCTTGCCCCCAACCCCACTCAAGAAGGCAAGCCCCGATGCATACCCCAGTATTTCAATTTATTACCATTTCACTTATACATTATATATATCTTGCATTACGTCTAGGAGTTGAAATGAAACCCTAGTTGCATAAGATCTTAGGAATCCAATGTATTGTACCCGAGTCCTTATCGCTTAGATGCTCTGCTAAATAGGACCGGTAAAAGTCGGGTGACTTCCTGTCACTCGCGCGATATAGGAGTTGCTTGTTTACAATTCTGCAACCACTATAAGGATGATGGATAGGGTCATGTGCTGTATCATGACCTAAAGGTTTACCCTGTATTTTTTGTTAAAAGTGGTTAAGGTCGCAGTGTGTGGTAGTGGTGGCTAAGCGTTTGAATATACTAGCCACATGCCGCGAAATATGGTAAAGTGGTAAGCCTAGTACCTGAATGGCCCGGCAAATGGACATGTCTCCACCACTCGACTTTTATTTTATGTTTACACGCACCGACATGTGGGAGTACGTTCTGCATGGTAGGCAGGAATACGGGTCATGTAGTCGCGCTACAGACGTATGTCCTGCACAATTGGTATGCGTACGGTCCTGCAGTCGCTTGTGGTGGCCCTGATCCATAACCCGGAATATGAGGGAAACGGTTGCTTCGGAACGATTTTTGGATGTTCCAGGCATGTGAGTTAGGTTTACCCTTGCAAGGTTTGAAACTCGATTCAGAATCATCCGTCTCTCGCGGAAATTGAGACTGCTTATTCCTTCTGCCACATAGAGTAAGAAGTGTAACTATTGATGGATTAATCATGATGAAAGATAATCTCTACCTTGCTTGCTTAGTGTAGGTGCTAATCTAGAATGGATAATCAACTAGAATCGGAGAGCTAAATTTTAAAAGTAGATCATACTCTTTGTTGCTTTTCAGCTGAAAACAAACCCAGAACCCTTGAAATGCCCTCATGAGTCTAGGTACGGGCTAAAGTATACCAAACCCGGGTAAACCTTGCTGAGTATTAGAATACTCAGTCTTGCTAGTATCTTTTTCAGGTATAGCCTTCGAGAGTCCCACAGACAACCCTGCATGGCCAACGTCTGTTCCTTTTGGCTGGTCCATGGAGTGGGACCCGTCCCCGGCTGGCAGTGACCCTCCTGAGTGACACCAGGCCTTGGGCCGAGCGTGGTGTCAACCTTCGCGACGTGTGTAGTCGCGTGTGCTTTCCCTTCCGCTGTGAGCTTGGACCAGCTGTTTAGCTTGTCGAGTTAAACACTGATTGTATAAGTTTTACTTTCAGTTTGAACAAGGTTTGTAATAATATTCGTATGTCTGTGTTGATAAAAGTTGATGAGCTATACTGGGATTGTAAACTCACCTTCGTGCGAGGTAAACCTGCTTCGATCCTATTGAACCATGGTTGTATCGGGCGGAGACCCGACAGACCAAAGGATTGTTCCGTTTGAAGTGCGTTTGAGTTAATGTTAGCTGTATAGCGATCATTAGCACACTTGAGCTGGAATAATTCAGGCGGTTCTGCCACACCAGAGCCGCGAGCAAGATGGGCTCAAAGGATAATTGTAATGGGCTTGTGAATCGGCTCCTGCACGGGCGATTTAAGGCCAGATTGGCCATGTATCTAGTTTAAGTTGGTTTAGATGTAGATAGTTAGGATTTGTGTTGTAGTCGATCAGGATTGGTTAGGAGAGACAAGTCTCCAGACTATAAATATCTACCCTAGACTATGAATAAAAGAAGAAGCATTCGCAAACAACTCTCGGCGCATCGCCACCCCTTTTTTAGGGTTTCTCTCGGGTAAGTGCCATGCAGCCGGGGCAGCATCGTTCCTTCCTATTTATCTTTGTGTTTCTCATGCTGAAGCATTGTTGATGGCAAGTAACACTAATTGCCTTAGCGCTTATAGGGATGCATCGGCTTTTATATTGTATTCATGCATTGTTTGTTACCCGTAAACGTTTAGCTGTCCTCATGCCCGATCTCGGGTGTAAGGGCAGCACCTTGCTCTGTTTTGATTAGTTGATCCAATTTGTTATGGTTAGTCTTTGTTCATTAAAGATTTGGCTTGAGATCTGCATGATTAGGCCCTTCAAACTAGTTGAATGATCTGGCAATACATTTGGTACTTTATATTGATCTAAAGAGGGATGATTCCGGAAATTGGCTTTCTGCTGGTTTTTAGGCCTCTGTTTAGGTTGCTATTCTGTTATCTTTCATGTTTGTTAGGCTTAACTACGCATAGGATATTCCGGTCACATGGTGAAAGCTTCCACCGTCGTAGATTGAATTAGACTGTTGATTACAGAGCAAGTTTATATTATCATCAGATTTGTGTATTATGCTTAAACGAACAGATCCAATCTGATATCGGGGAGTAATCGGCTCTTTGCAGCCGATTGCGGGGATCACCCGAAGAGCTGATCACGGCTCGGACTAATGTTTGAACGTGTTTGTGTATGTAGGAGACTAATTGAAATCACATCTACACCTTCCTAATCAGGTATAGGTCAGGTGGCACGCCTAGCAGATCAAGACGCCAGGTCGTGTGCCAGATCCTGGGCTGTTGACTGAGGGACCAGGGCCCACCAGCAGTCCCGGGAGCCTTCCGGCTCTTCTGTTGCCTGTCGCTGCTCGCCGGTGGGTTTCGACCGACAACAAGTTCGTATCAACCGACCAAAATTTAACCATCGCATCTCCTCATCACTAGCAACTAGTTCCACCAACCAATTTCATGAATCCATGGCCTAAGAGTAGGTCAGAACATCAAACCCTAAACATATCCATTGATGGAATCCAAAATACAAGATGGGGAATCAATGGAATACCGAGAGGACATGATGGAGGAGCTTGCGGAGTGTCCGGGGATGCCCACGGATCGTCCGGGAACCACCCCAAATGCCCTCCTCCTTGGAAGGTTCCTTTCTACGTGCAAGGGCAAAAGAGAGCTTTTGGAGAGATGTGGCCGGTTTGGTGGAGGAAGAAAGGGATGGTGAGGAGATAAGGCTCGGGTGACATGGTACCACAAATCTGCGCAGGCGTGGACCATCCGCATCCTCTAAGCGGACCGTCCGCCAGTCAATTTTCCGATCCATTCCGATCTGAAATATTTCTAACTATTTTAATCAACTGCCTACGGACCGTTCACCTCTTACCCGTGGACAGTCTGCCCTGCACTGTCCAGACTGTCCAGAATTCCAGTGATAAACTTCAATTTTGAATTTGAATTAGGGATCATTGCTCATAAACAACTACAGAACTTCCAACAAAATCATGCATGCATATGACGAAGTATCAAAAGTATGTTGAACCAAGAGAATCCAAGAAATCAAGCAAGATCAAGGTTAAATAAAAAAAAATCTCAAAATAGACCTAAAATACTAGAAAGACATGCTGAATCATCCACAAATGAGTCAAACTGCACATGTACCAGATTTCAAGCCAAATTTGAGAAGTCAATGACATTTAGCTCATTTCTCAAATTGCAAAATCGATTTTCATCCAATGGCTTGGTGAATATATCTGCCAAATGATCATCGATGCTAATACCATCAATCTTGATATCACCCTTGTTCACATTGTGTCTAAGAAAATGATGCCGAATATCAATATGCTTGGTTATTTAATGTTGAACCGGATTAGTTGCAATTTCAAAGCACTTTAATTATCACATAATAAGAGAATTTTCTCAAATTTCACACCAAAATCAAGAAATGTTTGCTTCATCCATAATGATTGAACCCAACAACTTCTGGCTGAAATATATTCTGCTTCAGTGACTAAGAGAGCAACTGAATTTTGTTTCTTTGAAGACCAAGAAACAAGTGACCTTCCAAGAAATTGAAAACCACCGGAAGGGCCTTTTCTATCAACCTTGCAACTGGCATAATCCGAATCTGAATAACCCACCAAATCAAAATGAGCACCCTTCGGATACCACAAGCAAATATTTAGAGTGAATTTCAAATATCTCAATATACGCTTGACAGCAATCAAATGGCATTCTCTAAGGGCAGCTTGAAATCTTGCACACAAGCACACACTAAACATGATGTCGGGCCTAGATGCGGTTAAATAAAGCAAACTACCAATCATGGATCTATAGAGTTTTAGTTCTACCAGTTTACCCCCGTCGTCAAGATCAAGATGTCCATTTGTAGCCATAGGTGTCTTGATGGGTTTGGCATCTTCCATGCTGATTTTCTTCAATAAATCCTTCACATATTTAGATTGGCATATAAATGTGCCTTCCTTGAGTTGCTTGATTTGAAGTCCAAGAAAGAAACTCAATTCACCAATTATGGACATCCCAAAGTACCTAGACATCATCTCACTAAATTCCTCACAAAAACTTTAATTAGTAGAATCAAAAATAATATCGTCAACATAAATTTGACAAATAATCAATTCTTTTCCAATAGATTTAGTGAACAATGTAGTGTCAACCTTCCCAATTTTGAACCCTTAGAAATGAGAAAGCCTCTGGGTCTTTCATACCAAGCCCCAGGAGCTTGCTTAAGACCATAGAGACCTTTTGAGAGTTTATAAACATGACTTGGCTTCTTTGGATCCTCAAAATCGGGGGGTTGTTCAACATACATTAGTTCACTAATTCTACCATTTAAGAAAGCACTTTTTACATCCATTTGATAAAGTTTTATGTTATGTGAGCATGCATAAGCTAGGAAGATTCTTATTGCTTCAAGTCTACCTACGAGAGCAAAAGTTTCACCGAAATCCAAACCTTCAACTTGAGTGAAGCCTTGTGCCACCAATTTTGCCTTGTTTCTCACAAAAATTTCATCTTCATTTTGCTTATTTCTAAAGATCCATTTTGTACCAATGACATTATAATTCTTGGGCCTTGGCACTAATTCCTAAACTTCATTCCGGGTGAAATTGTTCAATTCTTCATGCATGACGTTCACCCAATCCAGATCTCTTAGTGCTTCATCTACACGGTTAGGCTCAAGAGAAGATACAAAAGAATGATGTTCACAAAATGAAGCAACACGAGATCCGAGTTTGAACACCCTTACTAATATCACCCATGATTTTATCCACCAGATGATCTTTTGAAATGGCATGATGAATTCTTGGTTGAACAACAAGCTCTTGAGTTGATTTAGATGGTAAAGTAGAATAGTCCGGTTGTTCTTGAACTTGAGAATTATAATCATGACTTTCTTGCTCAATTGGTTGATCTTGATCATTGGAAGCTGAGGTAGAAGGATTCACCCAAATAGAAGTAGATGGACCATCTTCTTCCTTATCTTCTTCTCTTGGTCTATGATTGAACCCGCTTGGGTTTGTTCCTGACCTTTCGATGAGAGTGGGAGATAACTCGATTTGGTGGAGGATCGACATTGTGCTGCCCGACTACAACACCACAAGGGGCTGCGCCTTAGCGACGGTTACACCGCCTCCGATTTGTGCTGTTCTTGCTATGCCAAGAACAACCTTAAACCTGCAAGCAAATCAAAGAACAAGCAAAAATAAGTGGACAAGCAAACAGCACACAAACCTTGCCCAAGCGATAAATCTGATACACAGGAAGTTGGGTTTCTAAATCAAGCTAATGGGTGGCTAATTGACACACGCGCTCACCAGGAAGTTACAAAAGCTAAACTTACAACAAAATAAAATCTAAGCCTCAAATGGTGGTGCTACTTCTATTTATAGGGAGGCTGCTACCAGGACATGCTGGATGAGCCATCCAAACCCTAGGATGCTCCCCACATGGGCTTTACTGAAAACAAGGCCGAAAGGCCCAACAGCTGGGGTTCTGTTCAGCCTGGAGGTCAGAATGTTCTTCGGCTGATTGTGCTCAACTCCGAATGAATCTGATGATGAGGTTTGATCCATCTGAAAGTAAACTTCAAGATCTTTCCAACAAGTACTCATGGGCCACAAGTAACATCTGGAGTGAAGAATTATAGCCATCTCAATCTGGCGCTTCCTACAGGTCCGAATGTGTGGTCCAAAAGGCTGGTCCGAACTTGCTTCCTCTAGGTCCGAACTGGCTGTTGTCTGATCTTCCTCTAGGTCTGAACTTGTTGCTCACACCCTCACACTTGGTTGGTTCTTCACTCATGTTTTTGAGAATTAGGCATGTAAGCTTGATATCTAGTTATGCAACCTTGTTGTCCTTGTTGTCCCATAGATGTGGTTGTATCAGGGGCAGGTATGTCCACATCAGTCTAATATCACCAATTGACATATTCTTGACTGCATTTCTCAAACCATCACTTCACATATCATCTAAATTTTCTTGCTCTTCATGTGACCCATTTGTCTCATCAAACTGAACATCACATATTTCTTCAACGGCACCAATAGATTTGTTATAAACCTGATATGCCTTGCTACAACATGAATACCTAAGAACAAATCCTTCATCACACTTGCTTTGGAATTTTGATAACCGAGTACCATTCTTGAGAATATATCATGTGTAACCAAAAACTCGAAAATATGAGATATTTGGCTTTCTTCCAATCAGCAGCTCATATGGAGTTTTGTTGAAGAAGCTGTGGCAGAACCAACCTGAATTATACCGGCTCAAGTACGTGAGTCCATTCCTGAGGGCTCCAACATGCTTCAAACGGTATAATTCCTTGTCCTGTCGGGTAACGTCCCGATAAACCATCGAATACAGGATCAATAAGGTTACCTCACATGAAGGTGAGTTCAGAGATACAGTCACCATCATATTTTACATCACAGGGAATTACATTACAAGAGTTTCCAACAATAGTGCAAAGTTTCAAATTTAGAGAAAACATTACAAACTGTTAAAGTTATGGTTTTTAGCAGCGGAAAACATGCGCGACGATTCACAACACGCCGTCAAGACGGATGTCATGCTAAGCCCGGGCATGACATCACTCGGTATCATCAGGGTTGGCCGGGGACGGATCCCACTCTACGGACCAACCACCTAGACGAGCACAGGGCCAAAACAGGGGAAGAGTAGGGTCTTCAAAGGCTTTACCTGAAAAACATATAACTAGCAAGACTGAGTATACTAATACTCAGCAAGGCTTACCTGGGTTTGGGTATACTTTAGCCCATAACTAGACTCATGAAGGCATTGTACAAGCTCTGGGTTTATTTTCAGCTGAAAAGCAACAAAGAGTATAATCTACTTTCAAATTTTAGCTTCCAGATTCTAGCTTGAATAGCCATTCTAGGTAAGCACCTATACTAAACAAGCAAGATAGAGATTATCATCCATCATGATTATTCCATCAACAATTACACATTTTACTCGATGTGGCAAAAGGGATAAGCAGTCTCAATCTTCGTGAGAGGCGGACGATTCTGAATCGAATTCAACCTTGCAAGGTAAACCTAACACACACGCTTGGAACATCCACAGGTTGTTCCGAAGCAACCGTTTGCCTTTCATTCCGGGTCGTGGAGCAGGTCCACCACAAGCGACTGTAGGACCGTACGCACACCAATTGTACAGGACATACGTCTGTAGCACGACTACAAAACCCGTATTCCTGTCTGCCTTGCAGAACGTACTCCCGCACGTCGGTGTGTGAGAAAAACCAAATTACGAGTGGTGGGAGGTATGTCCACTTGCCGGGCTGATTGGTTACTAGGCTTACTGCTTACCATATTTCGCGCCATGTGGCTAGTACTTTCAAACGCTTAGCCACCACTACCACACATTTCGACCTTAAAATTTTATCAAAACAGATAGGGTAATCTTCAGGTCATGATACAGTACATGACCCTGTCCGTCATCCTTATAGTGGTTGCAGAATTGTAAACAAGCAACTCCTATATCGCGCGAGTGACAGGAAATCACCCGACTTTTACCGGTTCTATTTAGCAGAGCATCTATGCGAAAAGGACTCGGGTACAATACATTCGATTCCTAAGATCTTATGCAACTAGGGTTTCATTTCAACTCCTAGACGTAATGCAAGATATATAATATAATAATGAAATTGTAATACATTGAATTATTGGGATATGCATCAGGGCTTGCCTTTACTGGTGGGACTGGAGTCAGGGATGTTAGTATTATTATCTTCCGAACTTTGGTTCGGGGCTTCCGATAATCCCTTGGTGACATTCACTTGGTCTTTAGAAATATCCTCTGCAGACTCCTGGAAGATCTTGTAGGTACCGTTTGCAGAAGTAGTCGTATCTACATGCAATGCAATTACATTTAAAGTGTGCACATAAAACTATCTTACTTCACAATAAAGTTGCAATTCAACACTCATTTAACATATTACCCATATAACAATAAAAAAGATCTGGAACTAAACTTAGGTAGAGCTTCAGATGGACAACTAATTAAGATGGACTATTCGTTGAAAACTACAGCAGAGTCGATTGGAAACAACAGGGGTTCAGTCGGTAGAATCGGTGAAGAAGGGAGCTCTCTACACAGTTTTAGGAGATCTGCTGATTTCTGTTTAGAAGAGAAATCGATATGAGTAGTTCCTGTATATGAGCAGAAGAGATTAACCGGTTTGGCTTCACCAAAGGTTAAAACAGCTGATAGAGATTGGAACATTAAGGGTACAATGTTTCAAGGATAGATCAAGGAAGGATCTTACCGATTGGATTATCAGCATGTCTTTGGTCTATCTAATTGGTTGGTGTATTGGTCTTGGCCTTAACCGATGAGGATGCATCAGGTTTAGCCGATTGATGTGCTTTGGTCGTGCCTAATAGAGGCGTGTCTACTGTGTTAGTTTACTGATTTAGGGTTGTGTACTTTGGTCTGGGTAGCCGATTGATAAGTGCACCGGTTTTCTAATTGATAGATGAAAGCATCGATTACTTTAGCAGAGGGGTGATTCCTAAAGCAGCTGTGTCTTAGTTCAGATGTGCTTAAATGTTATCCTAGGTAACTAGGTGTGGTTGTGTCGGCTCGATTACGTCAGCACAACAATTGAGTGACGTACAGCCGATTGGAGTGTGGTGAGGGTATGTGATCGATAGATATATAGCCGATCTCTCAGCTGGTAAACCGGCTGATAGAAGTGTGTGGATAAGGATGGGAAAACTAAGGATTGATCGGCCATATTTGACCGACATGGAAAACAATTAGGATCGGCTTGGATCAGCCGATAGCAAGAACCTTAAAATCGTGTGTGCATCTCCGATACAACGACTATGTGCAGCCGACGTAGGACAGAACAAAAGAATTGCATCGGCTGACAGCTGTTACACTAAAACATCTGACTCAAAGTAAACAGATGCTTAGCGGCTGAGCTGATAGCTGGCGCTGAAGCATAGCTGCATAGACGTATAAGCTAAGCAGCAGATACACACAAAGTAACAAGGATCCTTATACAAAAAGAACCTTAAGGAAACGGCAATCAAGACAAGGACAGTGTCTTGATGGCAGGGATATGAGCACTAGAGTGATAGGATTAACTAACTATCACACATCTCTACTTAATACATACATCCTATGATTACTTTTCAGCTATAACACATGCATATAACACAAGGTACAAGTAAAGCATTCATTCCCTAATATTTAACCTAGACCACAAATCAAAGACTTTCATTCAAGATCACAACATAAAACTTGTAGATTTTGACCTAGGGTTTCAAACAAAACTGATTTGAAATGTAGAAGTTCACTGATTTGAAATAAAGAAGGTTCTGGAAAAATTACAGAGAACACGCTAGAACTTTCTAAATCAAAGCAATTAAGTCCCTAGTCGGGGAAAACAAAGAATGGAAAGATAACAACGATGTTCCGGCAAAAGGGATCGCCGGTATTAGGAAGATTCAGTGAATCAGGGAAAACCTTGGGGTGGCCTTGGTTGTGAAGGAGAACGGGTGGAAAGTGAATTTCCCGTGGTGAACAGGATCAGCGATGAGAAGAGCTCGATGGTGACGAGGTTCTATGGGTGACGAAGAAGCTTGCCAGGGAATTGTAGTGGGTGGAAGATAACCGGAGAGGTATTCTTCACGGTGATCCGTGGCAACGATAGTCAGATTTGCCACGGCGACGATGTTTCAGCGAAGGGATCCGAAGAGGCTCGATAAGAGGGTTCACGAGCTTTCTTGAGGTGTTGTGGTCTTGCTCGGACGATCTGTGAAGGGTAAGAGCTGCTGGATGTCGTAGACTCAAGGAAGAAGCCGATAGGGCCGGATTGGTTCGCTATGCCGACTCCTTCACGAACCTTAGGGTTTTCCTGCTCACGGGCTAAGCCTCCTCTGCTCACGCGCGTGTGCTGCAGAAACACGGTCGGCACACCCGCGTAGCTTCTTGTAGGACCGCCGTGCCTGGTCGCCTCTCCTATGCGCCACTCCTCTTCGCACAGGATGTAGCTCTGCCACCCTTTCTGTCTGCTGCGGCGCCATCCGAATCGGCCTACCACCGCCGCCGGCAGAACGCTTCCGCTCCATACTTGCGAACGCGCCAGTCCAATTCAGCCCGGACCTCCGCCTTCGCTTTGCCGCGCCACACTCGCCCCCTCTGCCTCCGCGAGGGTCATGGTTTGCTCGCACCTGGCCACCTTCAAATCCTCCTTGAGCAGTTCGCAGTGCCGCCTGATCTCGTCCGCTGCCTTCTCCTCAACGGCCTCCGACGTTTTCCACGCGCGGCTCTATTGCACCCGTGCGAATCCGCCCGCAACCATCGCACTGCACCTCCTCCCGCACCGCGCGCGACTTCCCTGCACACCGTCGTCCTGCACGCCGCGCAACTGCTCGTCCTCTTCCTGCTGCTGGACACGCGCTCGCCCCGGCCTTGCTGCGCCTCAACTCCATCCGTGCACGCCCGTGCCGCGTGCGTCATTGGCCCGTGTCGCGCGTGTGCCGCAGCTGCTCGCCTGCACAGGAGGTCACGGGAAACTAAATCCCAGGACGTTGCCACCGTTCGACCTGTGGTGCCCGCACCGGCTCGCACAGAAGCCCTCCACCACAACTCTTCCTGCGCGCGCGCCGTAGCTCCTCCCGCACCGCTCCGTTCCAGCGCGCTCCGCCAGCTCACGCCGCGCCGCCGGCTCCGCAACTGCGCCTGCTGCTCCACCCGCGCGCCCGCGTCACCAGCCTCCGCTCATGCCGCTCGCTCGGGCCGCTCCTGTGCCGCCACCAGCCGTGCCTGCCAGTCCCCGCGCCACCGCCTGGCGCAGCGCCCGCTCGCGCGCTCTGCCGCGAGCTGCCCGCACACTCTCCTGCTCCCGTGCCTACACCAGCCCAGCGCCGCCGGCCCCGCTTCAGCACCTGCCGTGCCCAAGCCGAGCCGCAGCCGCTCCGTGCACACCCCGCACACCGCCGCCTGCGCCCTCGCCAGCGCCCCGCCCGAGCCGTCCCCGCTCCGCGCGCCTGCCGCGCGCTCTGCTCTGCCCGAGCGCCTGCGTCGTGGCTTCGGCTGCGCGCCGCCGCTCTCACGCCGGCTCGCCGCAGCTGCGCGCCGCCCTGCGCACGCACCAGCCCAGCCGAGCCGCGTGGAGGAGAGAGAGAGAGAGAGAGAGAGAGAGAGAGAGAGAGAGAGAGAGAGAGAGAGAGAGAGAGGGAGGCAAGGGAGGACCTCCCTAGAAGGGCGCCGCTGGTGGAAGAGGATAAGCACCAGAGAAAGGATAAAGCAGAGAGAGAGAGGAAGAACAGAGAAGAAGGAGGAATGAAATTCCCCAAGGACTTATGCACAAATCTAGAAAATTACAGGGACCTTTCTGTAAAGCATAAATTTCTCATTAATCTAAAACCCTAATGAAGAAATGCCCAAAACGAAAGTTGGAGAGTTTTTCAAACTCTACAACATTGCTTTAGGTCCCAAGTTCAAAAACTCAAAATTTATATCTTTGCACGTGAAATTTTGAACAAAGGTTGGATTTGAATTACTTTTGTCCTAAAAGTGTAATTCATAAAATTTCAGGACCTAAATGCAAACATTTATGACACGTCATGATGACGGGATAGACACGTCATAATGATTGGATAGACATGTCATGATGACTTGCACCTTTTACACTTTAGTCCTGAGTAATTTTGAAAGTTACTTTTGTAAATCAAATACTTGCATAAAAGGACTTGTACTTTTATAAAATTACATAAATACCCTTATTTTCACAACTTTACCCAAATTTTTATACAATTCCACACATGCATTTCTAATGCAACTTTTTGGATAAATATATATTTTTACAGGACATAAAGTAAGAAAAATATGTTTGCAAAAACACGCTTCACTTATTTTGAAGTTACCCTCTATCCAGATACATTTTGCAAAAACAACCCTAGTTTTTCCATAATTACAAAAATACCCCTTTTACTTGCACTTTAATTTTTTAAAAGCTTTACTTAAACACACACAAGCTTTACACTAACAAGCACATACTTCACACTAACAAAATATATGTCTAGCATTACAATTACATGAACTGTCACAGAAACTATGACAATAAAGCCTATTTGAAGCATGACAAGCTGTGTTTATTGCCTCAGCCCAAAAACTATCTGAGACATTAGATTCCGAGAGCATTATCTTACCATATCAATCAAAGCCCTACTCTTCCTTTCAATAAGACCATTTTGCTCCAGTGTATACTTGGATGAAAACTCATGCTTCATTTCCTTCTCATCACACAATTCTTCAACTCTTGTATTTCTAAACTCACTTCCATTGTCACTTCTTAGTCTCTTCACTTTGAGGTCAAATTCATTTTCAGCCCTTGCCAAGAATTTCTTTAAAATATCATATGTGTTGGCTTTATCATGAAGAAAGAAAACCCAAGTGTATCTTGAGTAGTCATCCACTATCACAAGACAATAAAAATTTCCTCCAATGCTTTTATATGTAGTTGTACCAAATAAATCCATATGCAATAATTCCAATGGTCTTGATGTTCACATAACACTTTTGGAGGGGTGTAAGCTAGCAACTTGTTTTCCGGCTTCACAAGCACTACATAATTTATCTTTCTCAAACTTCACATCTTTCACCCTAACAACTAAATCATATTTCAAGAGCCAGTTGAGTTGTCTCATACCAACATGAGCAAGCCTTCTAAGCCATAACCAACCCATAGATGATTTTGAGAATAAGCAAGTAGTCAAGTTGGCATTGCTAGAAGAAAAATCCAAAAGATATAGGCTCTCATGTCTAATACCTTTGAATACGCAATCATTTCCATTCAAGCTAGTAACTTCAACACCATCACTAGTAAAAGTGCACTTATAACCATGATCACAAAGTTGAGCAACCGATAAAAGATTAAAATTGAGAGAATCAACTAGCAAGATATTGGAGAGTGAGTGGTCATTTGATATAGCAATTTTACCCAATCCTTTCACTTTGCCCTTACTATTGCCACCAAAAGTGGTATTGTTGTAACCAATAGCTTCATCTTCAAGTGAGGAAAACATATTTGAACCACTGGTCATATGTTGAGTGCACCCATTATCAAGCACCCAATATCTTCCTCCGAGTTTGTAATTTACCTACAAAAGGAGATTAGCTCTTTTGGGTACCCAAACTTTCTTGGGTCCTTGAATGTTAGTAACCAAGACTTTAGGCACCCAAATGGCATTCTTTTTAGCACCATATATAGGTATCCTAACAAATTTTGCACAAACATTACCACTAGAATTTTTTATAAGAACATAACTAGAGTCAAAGGATATAGCTTTCTTGTTTGTGCAGTTTTTCTCATCATGGCCAACTTTCTTGCACTTTTGACAAAAGGGTCGGCCATCACTCTTCACAAAAATGGTCTTTTTGGAATAAATGTTTTCTTCCCTTTCCTAGGAATATACCCAAAGCCTTGTCGGTTCAAGGTGAATTTTTGATTTGTCCAACAATGGTTAAATTTAGCTATACTATCATAGCATTCTCTCAAGTCATTTGTCAAGCATACAACCTCTTTCTTCAACAATTCATTCTCCACAAGAAGTGAATTATCACAAGAGGATTCATCACTCAATCAAGATAAATCACTAGAGCTACAAGATGGGTTAGTGATGATAGGAGCACAACATTTTTCACAAATTAAGTCACAACCAACACCCACACTCAATTTTGCCTTGTTTTCATGAGCAAATAAGGTGTTGTGAGCTTACTCAAGTTTTTTATGAGTTTTTTTAGATTCTCATGACAAGTCTTTAGCTCCTTATAGGATGCTTGAAGAGAATGGAATTTCAACTTCAAGTCCCTCAACTTTACCTTTTCTTTGCTCATGAACTCATCAGTATCATTGAGCATGCCAACAAGATCATCATATGAAAGTTCATCAAGTTCACCATCTTGTAATACCTTTGCACCACCTTTTGCCATAAGACAATACGGTGTGGAGAAGAGTGAAGGAGCCTCCTTGATGGCAATTCTGGCAACTCCCTTGGATGGCTTGTCGTCATCATCATCATAAGAATTGGAGCTTGCATTAGAATCCCACTCAATATAGTAAGCTTGGCCATTTCTTTTCTTCTTGAGAAATTTCTTCTTCTTCTTATCATCATCTCTCTTGTCCTTCTGGTTCTTGTGATCTTTCTTGTTTGGACAATAGATGATGATGTGACCCAATTCACCATATTCAAAGCATTTGTTGTCACCAAAAGGATTCTTCTTTGGTGATTGCCCTTTCATGCCATAGTTCTTCTTCTTCATGAATCTTATAAATCTTCTCACAAAAAGAGCCATTTCTTCATCCGACTCATTCTCATTGCAATTATCATCACTATCATCTTTTAAACTTGTGCCTTTAAAGCCACATTCTTTTTCTTCTCATCATTGGCTGCACCATGAACTTCATCTCGTGACTTCTTGTACATATCATGAGTGAGTACCTCTCCCAAAATTTCAATGGGAGTAGTAGTCTTCAAGTCTGACCTCACAAGCAAAGTCACAATGGTGTCATATCTCTCCAAAAGTGACCTAAGAAATTCGTGAGAGAAATCTACATCCGGCACCTTAAAACCAAGACCCTTGAGCTCATTGACAATGTCATTCAACCGGTTAAACATCTCGGGCACACTTTCATCCTTCTTCATAACAAATTCACTAAATTTTCCTATGAGCACATACATCTTTGCTTTCTTCACGGTTGATGTACCTCATGAATTTCCATAAGTTTCTTCCATATTTCATTTGTGGTCTTGAGATTCTTGACTTGGTTGAACTCACTCACATCAAGAGCGCTATATAAGATATTCATTGCTTGATCATTGAGTAGTTCATTTTCTTCATCACGAGATGTCAAATTTTTATCATCTAGAATAAAAAATCCATCATTCACAATTATCCATATCTTTCTACTTATGGTCTTGAGATGAATTGTAATTCTAGTCTTCCAATAATCATAATTATTCCTATCAAAGAACAGTGGCTTTCCAATATGAATACTATTATCATTAGTCATTATCCTTACTCAGGAATAATTAAATCCTTGCTAAAATGGAGTCCTCGACTCTGATACCACTTGTAGGATCAAGGATACCGACTAGAGAGGGTGGATAGGCGATTTTGACTAAAAACACAAACACTAAGTAAATTTAATTAGTAACATAGTGAGCTCCTATTTCTACTAACTCCTATCACTAGTAGGGTTTTGCAACCTAGGGTGACAAGTAGCAATTAAATTTCTAGTGAAGTAAAGTGCTGAAAGTAAATTGCAAGAATAAATTGAGCAAGGAGATAATCGAGCACGAGACAAGAATTTTTCCCATGGTGTCGATGACTTGCCGGTCACCCCTAATTCACGTTGAGGTGGACTCAAAGCTTTCAACTGCTCCACTATCAAGAACCACTCTTGATCTTGAGCCGCTTTGAATCAATGAGTCTCCCCAAACCTCGATTCCACTAGAGTTGCTCTCCACCACTCCGGCGAGATGAGCACAATAACCTGTCACAAACCAAACTGGGGCTCCTCCACAATCTTCTTGAATGGCTCAACGGTTTGACTTTGTCCAAGCCATCTAGGAGATGGCAACCTCCAAGAGTAACAAGCCAATGACGCTTGCTTGAAGACTCCCTAGTGCCACAAAGCTCAAACTCTTGATGCAATACACTAGGATGCTCTCACACTCTCAAGAATGCAACAACCAAGCAAAGTGAGTGAGACAGAGGAGGGAGCTGGATAAGGAAGCTTTTTAAAGTGCCAAGCGATATCACCCACGTCCGGGCATGATGTATATATAGCCACCCCCTCGGAATCTAGCCGTTACACTCAAAACCCATGGTCGCGGACCGTCCACCTCAGAGAAACTGGACTGTCTGCCATTTAAACCCAATGGCTAGAGAAGCAACAAATGCATATCAGAGTTGACCATTAGAGCCCTAGCAGACAATCCGCACTCACTAGCGGATCGTCCGCCGTTCAAGTCAAAAACCAACCAGAACAAGGAAATGTCTCCGTGTAGTTGGTGGACGGTCCGCCCATCTGGACCGGACTATCCGCCCTTTAACAAGTTTAGACACAAGGGACTGACCAATTAGTTCGGTCCTGCCACGAAGATCTCCACCGAACCGATCGGTGGGCCTAGAACAACTTTTGTTAGGTGGCGGATCGTCCGCTACCCATGGGCGGACCGTCCGCCGTTCAACTTTTAGCGCCCACCAAAAACTCCAAGTTTCTGCCCAAAACCTTCTGATAAGATGGCGGACCATCCACCCATCTGGATCGGACGTCCGCTTCAACAAGTCAGCACACATTTTGAAATTTAAGCTTTGCCATTTTCAAATGAAGTTAACCCTCATGCATGCAATGCAATTGTTTGAGCAAAATGGCAGTATGGAACCATCAAGCAAAGGCACAACAACCCCTCTTGATAGTACGGCTATTGTCGGTGTTTTTACCGTTGGCCTACCTAGGGATATCCTAAGGTAGGTGATTATTTGGTGAGGGATCCCCGGATCTGGAACTTGAAGGTGAACGTAAGGACACAAGACACAAATTTTGACAGGTTCTGGCCGCTAGAGTAGCATAATACCCTAAATCCTGTTTGGGGTGTTGTATATTGTGCCCTGCGCTTGGGAGTTGAGTTGTCTGTTGGCTGCTCTCCATTGGTTCTCTACTGGTTCTCTGTTGGTTCCCTCCTATCTAGGTATCCCTATCCTCCTTTATATATCCCAGGGGATGGGGTTCCTAGTTGGATTACAAGGTAGGAGTTCTAGTAGCATTACAAGGTATGAGTCCTAATAGGATTATAGTGGAATCCTAGTAGGAATCAGACTTCTTTTTCCTCACGGGTAGCTTCCTTGCGGTACCCAGGGGATCTATCTGTGACAAGCCCCCGAGCTCTTCATAGCCGAGTACTGCAGGCATTTCGAGTACTTCTGAAGTAGTCTTCGGCTTCTTCTGAAACTCCATCTTGAAGGTCTTCATCAAGTACTTCCTTGGTTGCATCGAGGCTATGAGGTGCTCCTACCTCGAATAGCTTCAAGTCTTCTTTTCTATTAGGTACGATGAAAAATCGCACTCCATATGGAGTAGCCCCCGAGCCTTAGGTTGAATCGAAGAATCAGGCTGAGGGTCACATTAGTTTTGAATCTTCTTTTCTTATCCTTCGAGTACATTCAAAAAATAAATAGTCGGTGACACGTATCCTGCAGCCCCAGAGCCTTGAATCCAAAACCTTTAGGTTCGGAAAAAGGATCCAAGAATCGTGGCATTGGTGTTACTCTGAAATCCCGAGAAAAACTCTTCACCTTCTGCACAGTGAAATTGAGCCTCCCGCTGGTTTATTTAACCGCGCAGTGACTTAGGGTTTCTTCTGCACTCTCAGCCAACATATGAGTCATCTTCGAGTAGTTTTGCAGCGTCCAGCCCCCGAGCTTACGAGCTAGGAGAACCGAAGTAGCCATGTCGAGTAGTGTGCATCGCCCAACTGTTATGGCACGCCGTGCTGCCTGAGGGTTGTTGCCGAAGCTTGATCTGAAAAAAGACAATGCATACATTATGTAGCATAATACGAAGATACGAAGTAGTACACAGTAATAATGTGAAGACACCAAAATTTATTCGGTGTAAAAATTGCTGTGTCGAGCTCTTTTTTAGGACATTTAAATCTCCCGAGTAGTCCACCCTTTACGTTCACCCGGTCCCAGTTTAGCCTTCGCCCATAGCATGTACAAGTCACTTAGGTCTCTTGCCTTCGCTCATACAGGATGGGTCGCTTAGGTCATGACTGGAGACTTGAGGTTTCATGGATTAAGGCATTTTCTACTCGAGTAGATTAGCAACCATTAAGAGGAGACAACAAGCAGAAAGTAGTCGTCATGCGACAAAGAGGATGCGCAGTGCGCAAAAGTAGTCGACAAAGTGTAGCTCTGGAGGGTTTCAATGCCCATCGAGAGATGTACACTGATAAGTAGTTGGTGAAGTGTAGCTCTGGAGGGTTTCAATGCCCATCGAGAGACGTACACAGATAAGTAGTCGGTGAAGTGTAGCTCTGTAGGATCAAGGACACCCGCTAGAGGGGGGTGAATAGATCAAGGACACCCGCTAGAGGGGGGTGAATAGACGGTTTTAACTAAAAATAAAGCACTTAGAGGAAATTTGATTAGTACAACAAGAGAATTAAATTTCTAGCCTAAGTTGAGCTAAGTTGGGTTTGCAACCTAGGGTGATCAAGCAAAGTTAGAATCTAGGAATGTAAACTTGCACAAGAGTAGATGCGGTAAAGAATTGCAAGGTAAGAAACAATACTCAAGACACAAGAATTTATCCCATGGTGTCGATGACTTTCCGGTCACCCCTAATCCATGTTGAGGTGGATTCAATGAACTCGATTGCTCCTCTACCAAGTCTTCACTTAGTCTTTGATCCAATCGGTCAAAGAACCTCTCCAAACCTCGGTTCCACTAAGATGATCTTCACAGCTCCGACGAGGCGAGCTCAACCTCTCACAAACTTGGCCACGGCACCTTCACAATCTCCTTTTAAGTGCTCGGTGGCACACACGATCTCCAAGCCGTCTAGGAGGCGGCAACCTCCAAGAGTAACAAGCCAACGACGCTTGCTTGGAATCCCACTAGTGCCTCAATGATCAACCTCTTTGATGCAATGCACTAAACACTCTCCAACTCACAAGAATGCGATCACTAAGCAATGGTGAGTGAGAGATGAGTGACTGAGAGCTCAAGTATGTTCTAGTGTCTTTCTCAAGTGCTAAGAGGCTCTTATGCAGCCAAGGGGTGTGTATATATAGCCTACCAACACAAACTAGCCATTTGGAGGAGTTGGTGGGTTTTCTGCGACTCTGGCGGACAGTCTGCCAGCTACTAGCGGGCAGTCCGCTTGCTTCCCCAACGGTCAACTGTTGCAAAAATAGCGTGGTCTGAACTAGCCGTTACAGCCTAACCGGACAGTCTGCCATATAGGGCCGAACAGTCTGGTTGGACGAAACCTTCTATCTCAGATGCTGGAGACAAATCGGACTGTCTGCCGTCAGCAACGGACTGTCCGGTCTAACGAGCCGGACTGTCCGGTTCAGGCATGAAGTACAGGAATTCTCGTTATGTGTGCATCTTTTCTCTCATGTGCCATGTTTCTCAAGGTATGCATTGCAAAGATTCGATCATAAGGCACTTAGCAAATTTTTGAGCAAACGAACATTGACCCCTCTTAATAGTACGGCCATCTAGCCTAAAAACCTGGTCGAGTTCTTCTCTACTCTTCTTTGGACCGGCAAAAATAAAATCCCTATGTTATACCTTTGCCTTGAGCTGTCCATTTTGAGTCTCTTCTTAGATCGTTGCGCCATTTGCTTCTTTTCAACTATTCATCTATGGACCATCCTACTTTCATAAATCTCAATGAAGCAGTTAGTCCACTTATAGTTGTCATTAATTACCAAAACACAATTTAGGGGCCTAGATGCTTTCAATCTCCCCCTTTTGGTAATTGATGACAACTAAGCAAAGGACTGATATAATTGAGTTTTTCAAGCCTATTTCATACACTAGGTATTAGATAGACTTGAGAAAGAATTTTGAAAGACTTACTCATATTCAATTTGAGTATTGTAAGATAGAGTAAGACTTCTTCAAAATTCTAAGAGTAGAAGAAAAACTCCCCCTACATATGTGCATATAATTTTTATTGAATTCCACACATATGTCTCGATATAAAAATTTTGGTGGAATTTCCCCTACAAAATGGAAGCGAGTCAAGAGAATACACATATCCAATATTCAAAATTTGTTAGCCTCATCAAACACATCCAAAGATAGATAAGTAAGTAAATATTAAGCACAACTAGTTCATCACAATCGATTTTAAAGAGGTTCAAGCACACACATAAGTATTTAGAGTTATTACAAGCTCAAATAGCAAATAGTTCATGCGGAGTAAATAAATATGAAATGCAAATAAACATGAAATGCAAGGAGTTCATAGTTCATGCATGCAAATGCAAGAGGGTCTTCATCTTCACCAAGAGCAAGCTCCCCCTAAGACCATCCACTCCTTTCTCTTCTTCTCCCCCTTTGGCATCAAGTACCAAAAAGAGAGGCCTTCACCAATTTAGCCAAATCAATCGTCTTGTGGTGGAGGCGGTGGAGGAAAATATGGGTGAAAAGGATAGAACGATGGTGGAGGAGTCGGAGCCGGGAATATGGAATAGAAATGATCCGAGAAACCTGTGAGACTTGCGTTGATGTTGTGAATGTCTTCTTCAATGCACTGCTGCCGTGCCTCAATATCTGAGTAACTAGAGAAAGAACCACCATGAGGTCCACTGTGACTTCCACTCACATTCATATCATTTAACCGAGCATCAAGAGCCTCAATGTCAGTGTGTAACCTAGTGTGCACATGCTCAAGTCTAGTCATGATTGGATTATACATAGTGTCGTGAATGTGTTGGCCAAAAATATTCAGGCAGTTGTCCACATAGCCATAGAAGTTTTGCTCCATAGTGTTAAGCCTCTGATTAACTTGCTCCATATAACTCTCAAAATGAGAAGAGAAACTAGCATTGACATTGTTTTGGAGAGTAGTGAAGTAAGGATCAAAGTACCCTGCAGGAGGCTCCCAAAATTGCTGACCAGGTTGAGGAGGAGGAGGCACGTCTTGAGCAGCTTCTTGAGCAGGAGCTTCTTGACCGTCATTAGGATTAAATGGAGCATGTGGATCATCAACCTCATTGATGGGAGTGAGAGCTCTATGACAAAAATCTCTGTCATTAGAGAATGGTTTGTAGGGTGTGTGCTTTTCTGGCCTTGGACCATCATAATTTGTCTCCTGAATAATGAAAGACATGATATAGGGAGCAAAGTAGATGTTGACCTCAAGATTTTTCTTCTTATATTGAATTTGATGCATGATTGTCCTCACAACATCCATTTTCTCACCCCTGAGCACATGATCTACAAAGTTCCTTGAATATCCAAGAAAGTTTTCTCGATATCCACTCTTAGGAACTAGTGTGCATCTCGAAATTTTATTCAAGACTGCAGGCCAATGCTTAAGACCTGTGATGCGCCCATAGAGACAGTCAATTCCTGTTCTATTTGGCTCATAGTAGCCTGTAATATCATCATCTCTCATTTCAGGGTCGTCTTGTGTAACATTCCTGTAATTAGAATATAGACACTAGTTACTAGTGTGTTGTATGTATATTAAGGTTTGTATAGAGAACTAGGGGTGTATTTGTAAATTATGAATTTTATAAGTCCCTATGTGCAATTGTGTAAAATGCTCTTAAATGTCAAAAATCAAATGTCTATGGAGAAGAACAGTACAAATATTAAGTAAAACCTAAGAGAAATAGACTTTGCATAAAACTAAGGACCTATGTGTAATTAACACAAATATAAGAGTTACATATGACATGGTTGGAATATAAAAGTCAAATTCAAATTTACTTAAGGGTTAAGGTGTAAAAATACAAGTAATCATGACAGGTCAGAAAATTTGTAAACATGCCCAAAATTTAATCAAATTTAGGTGGGCAAAGACAAATTTAACTTAAATTCCATCTTGTTTCAAAATATAATCCAAATAGCTATAAACTTTGAGTTTCTGAACCTAATCCCTAAAACAATATTGTAGAGTTTGAAAAACTCTACAACTTTCATGTTGAACACCTTTTCATTTGACCTTTGTATCAATGTGAAATTTTAGTTTACAGAAGGGTCCCTGAACTCTTTGGAAATCACGAACAGGTCCTTCTGACTCCTGCCTGCTTCTTCTACCTCTGGCACCGCCGCTTCCCTCTCTCTGCTCTGCTCTGCCTCCGCCGCTGACCGCCGGCACAGGACCCCGAGCTCCACCTCCAGCTTCTACACGTGCCCAGGTGTCGCCCCTTGCTTCCTCCGCCGCTGTCCCCTCCCTTCCTGGCCTCGCGCGCGCGCCACGACGACCCCGGGCCACCGCCGGCCACCACCTCCTCGTCACCGTGGAACGCTCACCCCAGAGCCTTAACTCCTTCCCTCTCGCGCGCAGCAGCACCACTTCAACGCCTACATTCTGTTCTGCTACTCCCAGTACCCAATTCCGAGCATCCGAGCCACAATTTCCCGCCGCCGTCCTCTTCCGCTCCGGCCACGCACGGCACGCCCGTGGACAGCAAGCACCAGGCCTCCTCCGTCCCAATCCACCCTTGCGCAAGCTTCCCCGTAGCTCGCTGGTGCTCCTCGACCACTCGTTGCCATCCAATTGCAACCGGAACTTCGTCTCCGACGAAGCGCCGCCGCCGCCACCTTCGGTCTCACCGTGGGCAGCTCGCTCCGAGCCTTTCCACGCCACCACGATACCCTAGCCAGCACTACATCACCCCTGTGAAGCTTCCCGACCCATCCATTGACCCTCTAGTCCAGCACATCTCTCTCCCGACGATCGCCGGTATTCACCTCCGCCGCCGCCGCCACTGTCCTCGTCGATTACCTGTGACCCGATGTGTTTTCTTCCAATTGATAGTACCTGCACGTTCCCTGTGTCTCACTGAAGCTCGTGCGCAGGTTTGCTGCCGACGTTCACCGCCGGAGCACTGCCGTCGACGGAGACCTCTCCGCCGCCGCCTCGGGTCCTCGTCGAGCTCCACCATTCCGGCCACCCCAGCCCTCGACAATTAGCGCAACAAGACCACAGTAAGCCTCTGAATCTTCCCCTGCCCTTGGACCTCGCCGCCGGTGACCACCGTCGCCGGAACACGGCCGCCCCGCCTTGCTCTGCTCTGGTTCACAGCCAAGGACCTCGGGTTAGAAGAATCAAAAGTTCAGGGGGTGATGTGCACAACCCTAGACTCAGTTGAATAGTTCTCGAAGGACCCCCTTGTGTAAATAATGTGTCAGCTTAGAAATTCTGTATCTATTCGAGGAAAAATCATAAAAATGCAAACTAAATTTTGTTGGAATCCTTAGTTAAAGATCTATAACTTTGCTTAAAAGATAAACTTCAGTTTCTGAATGTTTGATGATCTAATTTAAATATGAAGTTTAGTTGCTTGTAGGCTAAGGAAATGCATGTTAATCCATAGAAAAATGATAAAATCATGAAACCAGTTGTGTTAATTTTCTTTTAGCATGTAGAATTAAAGAAAAATTATTATCCCAATAATTAAGTATTATTTCCTTAATGTACAAGTTTAATTAGAAAGATGTATAATTTCTCTTACATAATTAATTCTTATAGATGATAAATATTCAAAAATCATAGGGTACTGCTACTTAATAGTATAACATGTGATTAAATTTTCAACCAAGAGTTAGGTGTCAAACAATTGGACATAATTTAAATAGTCAATAATGTAATAGTAATGTAAAGATCATATAAATAATTAGTGTAGTCAATGAATAAAGCTTTTAAATATAACTATTAGGAACCACCCCATCTGTTGCTCCATGCCACTAGTTAGATAATTAGTGTAGCTAACCCTGTTGTTTAATGGGTTTAGATAAAACATATAATACCCGATAAATGACTGCCCAGTACAGAGTAGTTAAGTTGTTTGTCGAAATATAATGTTCCTTTAATTGAATTGCAACTTTATCGTGAATTGAAATGAAAGTGCATGCATCCATTAAACTTCATCTTGCATATCATGTAGACTCGACCACTCTCGCTGACGGGGATTATCAGCTGATTCCGGAACAAGAAGGAAGTTATTCTGAAGACCCCGGGACTTTGTCACGGATTTCTCTGAAGCCCCGAACCAAGGTTCGGAAGATATTAATTTGACTAACCCCAGCCCCACCAGCGAAGGCAAGCCCCGAACATAACCCCTACTTTATTACACTGCAACCTATATTATTTATATATATCTTTATGCATTAAGTTCTTAGGGGTTGTTTGAAAACCTTAGTTGCATAATTCTAGAAACCAATGTATTGTACACTAGAATTTGAGTCCGACTAGCTGCTATGCTTATAGGACCGGTAGAAGTCGAGTGATTTCCTGTCACTCGCGCGATATAGGAATTGTGATGTTTACATTCCTGTTATCATTATAAGGATGACGGACGGGATTTTGTGAGGTATCATATTGAGATGACACCCGTCTGTGTATGGAATTTGATAAGGTCGCAGTGTGTGGTAGCGGTGGTTAAGCGTTTGAAAGTACTAGTCACATGCCGTGAAATATGGTAAGCGGTAAGCCTAGTAACTGATCGGCCCGAGGAGTGGACATACCCCCCACCACATGTATTTGCTTCTTTTGGTTACCTTGTTCGACGTGTAGGTATACGTGTTGCTGGGCAACCAGGAGTACGGGTTTTGTAGTCGCGCTACAGACGTACGTCCTGCACTTTGGAAGTGCGTATGTCCTGTAGTCGCTTGTGGTGGATCTGATCCACGAGTCGGAATGAAAGGCAAACGGTTGCTTCGGAACGACCCTTTGGTGTTCCAAGCGTGTGTGTTAGGTTTATCCTTGCAAGGTTTTGAATCTCGATTCAGAAATCGTCCGCCTCTCACGATGATTGAGACTGCTTACCCCCTTTGCCACATAGAGTAACAAGAGCAACTTTGTGATTATCAAAGATGATGTTTGATTAAAAATTCTACCATGTTTGAATAGTTATAGATGCTTACCTAGAATGGTTAATCCATTAGAACCTGAAAGCGAAAAGTTGAAAATAAGGATCTACTCTTTGTTGCTTTTCAGCTGAAAACTCTACCTAAAGCTAAAAGCCTTCATGAGTCTAGTTATGGGCTAAGGTATACCCAATTCCGGGTAAGTCTTGCTGAGTATTAGTATACTCAGCCTTGCTTTTGTTGATTTACTTCAGGTAATCCTCCTGATGAGCCAGCGTTCATTACACCGTGGCCCTACCCCTTGCCTGATGGTTGGTCTGTGGAGTGGGATCCGTCCCCGGCCAACACAGATTCCACCGAGTGATATCATGCCAGGGCTAGCATGAAATCTGTAATAACGACGTATACTATGTTTACGCTTTTAAACTCCGCTGCTTCGACTAAAACTTGAACTTGTTTTGTAATAATCTCCCCTCACTGTGAACTGGGAATGCTTTGTAAATTTTTGTAATATATCTGCCTGTGGTGTAAAATGTAATGGCATTATATCTCTGGACTCACCATCGTGTGAGGTACCTTGTTGGATCCTGCGTTCGGTGGTTTATCGGGACGTTACCCGACAGGCCAAAGGATTATACCGTTTGAAGTACGAGGTAACCCTCAAAGAGAGGACTTGCGTACTTGAGCCGGTGTAATTTAAGTTGGTTCTGCCACAGCTGGTATCAGAGCTAACAAGTGTACACTGGAGATATGAAATGCCTTAAAAATACTTTCGGTATGAAATTTGACCAACAAAGTATTTTGCAAAAGGTACGTTGGATTCGTTAAGGTTTATGTATAGTACGTAAAGCCCTGGGGTAATGTTATAAGGGAATTAGAGGTGGCTGTAACATATATATATATAACTCTGACTTCCAGCATTACTTTTCTGTTGAAACTTAAATTTATGCACAACCTAACCTTACTTTCTGTAACGACATCTTCGATCGTGAGGTAAGAAGGTAAGGATCCTCAACCAACTGAGGGAGCTTGGCCTTCCTGTCGGTGATGCGAACCGAACGCTGTTTCTCAAGCAGTGGCTTACTTGAGATGCTGCCAATGTACCAACTTTGGTTGACTACATTGGAAGTAGATGGTTCGGCGCAGGGTATGGCGATCGCTGTTCATACCCCCGCATTTTGCGATACCCCCGTGAATACGTTGTTTCGATAACGTATGCTAACATTGTCTGTACGGCGGTAATTGTACAGATGCTGTTTCTATAGTGAACAGTAATGAATGAGAACGCTTTCATGACATGCTGGCATGAAAGGTTCATTGGATATATATATATATGCTTTGTGGTTTTCTGCAGGTACACTAACCACGATTACGAAACTAGGACGGATAGGGCTTATCGACTAGTTATTAAGGAGAGACGTATGTATTATGCCACCGAAACTAACCACGTAAGACCAAGATTACTTGGCAGTTATTTTTGGTTGTGAGATCGCGTAGTGCGTGCATGCATAACACACTAATCAACAAAACGAATGCTTAAATTCGATGCTTTCTAAGAAATAAGTAACATGTTGGTATTTCTTAATTGGGGTAGATAGCAATCTTTAGCTCTTAAGTATCCATCTGATTTCCAGCCTTTGCGGTTATCAGAATCAACTATCTTAATCCATTTACCTTGAGAACTTTCCGCAGGGTAAATATATCTTACCATTTGCATTGTTGTCGCAGATGGCTGCTCCTTCCAATGCCTTTTGGGATCAGGAAGGGCATTTCCACACCAATGCTTTACATTGGGAAGGGTTTCCTCGTCTCTTGTGGGAATCCTTAAGTTTGTTTCATTATACAGAGCCTCCTCAATACGATGGGGTAGAATATCGTGAAGAAGGAGTTCCTCGATGCCGGGTTAAGATGATAATTCCTCAACACCCTTTCCACTCCTCATGGCATCCCATAGAAGTGGAAGTGGTGGGATATCGTCTGGTTGATACCCTTGAAACTGCTACCTTGGAGGCTATTAAACTTTTCTGCACTCAGCATCCGATGGAAGTTGCTGCATATCCTATTGGGTTATTTCCTACCATAGACCCTGATAATTCGGAATGGAATTTTCGGACAGAGCATCTTGGTCATATGCTAGGAGATCTGGCTGAGGAAACCGTCCGTATCATTACCAGGTTTATGGATGTGCAACATCATTACCAGATGCTACTGCGTCACAGTGTGAATCAGATAACTGGTGTGGCTCAAAGCCACTATCGGAATGCTGACCGCCAAGTGACCCAAATAGTGGAATTACAAGCTTTGGTGACTCAGAAAGATGAGATCATTGCAGCAAGGGATGAGACAATCCTCCATCGTGAAGATCAGATCAATGAGAGTGATCATATTATCACTCAGCGCGACACTGTTATTGAGTTTCTACAGGCACAAATTCATGATCTGATACTTGCAGCTGATGATGCTCAGGCTCACATTGAGGAACTGCAGCAGCAACCGATACTTCACGCTATACCCATAATGCCTGAAGAAGAAGAAGATCCAGAAGAGATTGAGGGTGTTTCAGAGATTGACTCTGAGCATGGAGATCCTGTTCTTAGTCTCTATCACTCTCCCTCTGGCAGTCAGTCTTCTGTAGGCAACTTCAACGATTTTTAGCTTAGCAAATCGTCGACTATCTAGATGTAACTTGTGAGGGGTATAATAACTTAGGAAGTGTGTAACTTAACTAGATCTTGTGCCATTTGTTGTAATTTAGATGGCCTACGTAGTGAACTTTCGGATGTGTGATGTGAACAATTATCAGAATAAGTGTGTAATATAAGTTTCCTATTTTATCATCCTGTTCATTATCTTTATGATTCTGAAATGAGATGATTGAATGGAGTATGTGGATTGTTTATATCTTCTGAAATTGGGAGTAAGGCTATATGGTTAATGATGGACACCTCCTTTGTTTCAGATGGTTGGAGCCACTCGCGGAACCCCGGAAGGTTTCCGGGCAGATCAGGCTAGCGGTTCTCAACAACCGCCACCGCCACCTCCTAACCTTGCCGAAGTTATGGCTCGGCAAACTGAGTTGCTTAACTTGTTGGTTCAAGCGCAGCAAAACCAGCAACGTCAACAGTTCCGAGGAGGTCGGGATGATCACATTCCTCCTATGGCTAGTTACCAGGATTTCATCAGTACACAGCCTCCTTTCTTCAGTAAAGCTGAAGAGCCCTTGGATGCCGATGCTTGGCTCCATATCATTGAATCAAAGTTCGCTCTATTGACAGTACCTTGTGCGGATTCCAGCAAAGCTTGCTTTGCCGCACAGCAACTTCGAGGTGCTGCTCGGATCTGGTGGGATAATTTCTACGCCATGCAACCTGCAGGGCATGTTATCACCTGGGATGAATTTCGGGCAGCCTTCAGAGCACATTATATTCCGGAGGGATTACTAGAGCGAAAGTTGAATGAATTCCTGGCTCTTACTCAAGGCACTAGTACATTCCTGCAGTACGCACAGAATTTCAATCATCTGTGTCAATATGCAGGATATCATGCGGATAACGATGCCAAGAAACAAGATCGTTTCTGTCGAGGCCTTAATACCAAGCTCAAGGAACGCCTGAATCTTGTGAAGGCGAATACTTTTAGCGAGCTGGTTAATATGGCCTTAACTCAAGAAGATTGCATCATGGCACATTATGCTGAGAAGAAAAGGAAGACTCCTACTGGACCGTCGAGTGCTCAACCACCGAGGTATCGGGTTGTTCCCAATACACCATTCAGAGCACCGCAGCGGAATGCCCCAATGGGTAGATTGGTTTTCAGGCCGCCCCAACAGCAGGGAAGGTATAGACCTCCCGTTCCTCCGCAACAAGCACAACCATCTGGCCCACGGCCAAATGTTCAACAAGTGCCACAGAGAGGCAGCAACTACCGCTGTTTCAATTGCGGAAGCGCGGATCATTTCATTCGGGATTGTCCGCGGCCCAAGAAACCTAATCCAGGGCAAAGCTCTACTCAGGGTAACCAGAACAAGGGCAAGAAGCCGGTGATGCAAGTCCGGCAAGGACGGATTAACTTCACCACTTTGGCAGAACTTCCAGATGGAGCTCCCGTCATGTCGGGTACATTTTCTATTCATCACAAACCAGTTGTTACTTTATTTGATTCTGGAGCAACACATAGCTTTATTAGTAACAACTGTGGTACCCGACTAGGACTTGATTCTTGTCCTATCCAGGGGTCATACATGATCTCTACCCCTGGAGGAAAAATTACCTCCAACCAAATGGTTAAAAGTGTGCCAATTCAGCTAGGTAGCCTAGACATCAAAACTGATTTGGTTTTACTAAGTTTGGAGGGTATTGATATTATACTGGGGACAGACTGGATGACTAAACATCGAGTCCGGTTAGATATTTCTTTCCGAGTTGTTGAAATTGATTCACCATACTATGGGATCACTACTCTTCATCTGCCTCAACAAGAATGTCTACATCCTTGTACTTATGCCATCGCAAATATCCAAGTCAAGGATATTCCTATAGTATGTGAATACCCCGATGTCTTTCCAGACGACTTGCCTGGAATGCCACCAGATAGAGACATCAAGTTCATCATTGAACTTCAACCGGGCACTGCTCCGATTTCAAAGAGGCCGTATCGTATGCCTCCAAATGAATTAGCAGAACTGAAAATTCAGCTCCAAGATCTTCTTGATAAGGGGTATATCCGTCCAAGTGCTTCACCTTGGGGTTGTTCTGCTCTCTTTGTCAAGAAGAAAGATGGTAGTCTAAGGCTATGTGTCGATTACCGTCCACTCAATGCGGTTACTATCAAAAATAAGTACCCTCTTCCCCGCATTGACATTTTGTTTGATCAGTTAGCCGGAGCTAAAGTCTTCTCTAAGATTGACTTACGCTCTGGTTATCATCAGATCAAAATTAGGCCTTGTGATATTCCAAAAACGGCCTTCTCAACCAGATATGGACTTTATGAATATCTGGTTATGTCATTCGGACTTACTAATGCACCAGCATATTTCATGTATCTCATGAATTCAGTATTCATGCCAGAACTTGACAAATTCGTCGTGATCTTCATTGATGACATTTTAATATACTCCAAAAATGAAGAAGACCATGCTAATCATTTACGTGTCGTTCTTCAACGATTACGTGATCATCGCCTTTATGCTAAATTCTTGAAATGTGAATTTTGGCTGGATAGTGTGAAATTTTTGGGACATACTATCTCTAGTGAAGGCATATCGGTTGATCCAACCAAAGTCCAGGAGGTCATGGACTGGAAACCTCCAACTTCAGTCCATCAAATCCGAAGTTTCCTTGGATTGGCAGGATATTATCGCCGATTTATTCCAGACTTCTCCAAGATAGCCAAACCAATGACTGAGCTACTTAAAAAAGAAGTTAAGTTTCGCTGGGATGATAAGTGTGCGGAAGCATTTCACACCTTGCGAAAACTTCTGATGACTGCTCCAGTACTAGCTCAGCCAGATAACACTCAGCCTTTTGATGTCTATTGCGATGCCTCTGGAATTGGCCTTTGTTGTGTTCTTATGCAAAACAACCGGGTCATTGCTTATGCATCCCGAGCACTTCGGACTCATGAGCAGAATTATCCAACACATGATCTTGAATTAGCAGCAGTTATCCATGCTCTCAAGATCTGGAGACATCATCTTATGGGTGCTAAGTGTAATATCTATACTGACCATAAGAGCCTCAAGTATATCTTCACCCAAGCTGACTTAAATATGAGGCAAAGGCGTTGGTTGGAATTGATTAAAGACTATGACCTTGAGGTACACTATCATCCGGGCAAAGCTAATGTGGTTGCGGATGCACTTAGCCGTAAGTCACATTGTCACTGCTTATCCGTATCCACCTTTAGTGACACTCTTTGTCATCAAATGAGAAAACTCAACCTAGATATTATTCCTTAAGGTAGTCTGAATCTGCTATCCATTGAGTCTACTCTTCGAGATAGAATCATCATGTTGCAACTGCATGATGAGGGTATCAAGATCATCAAATCAAAGCTATCTCTAGGAGAAGCCAAATATAAGTGTTTTCGCACTAACCATCAAGGAACCCTGTGGTTCAACAATCGTATTGTCGTACCTAAAGATTATCCGCTTCGTAAGCAAATCCTTGATGAAGCACATTTGTCCAAATTCTCTATTCATCCTGATAGCACCAAGATGTATCAAGATCTACGGCAACATTTTTGGTGGACCAGAATGAAGAGAGAAATTGCCAAATATGTATCGGAGTGTGATATCTGCCAGAGAGTCAAAGCTAGCCATTTAAAAGCCTCTGGTACACTTCAGCCATTATCCATTCCGTCATGGAAATGGGAGGACATTAGCATGGATTTTATTGTTGGTCTTCCCAATACATTTCAAAAGCATGACTCCATATGGGTAATCATTGATAGACTTACAAAAACAGCTCATTTTCTTCCTGTGCATACCACTTACTCTGCTAAGAAGTATGCCGAAGTCTATCTGGACCAAATCGTTCGATTACATGGGGTTCCAAAAACCATCATCTCTGATCGAGGGCCCCAATTTATTGCACGATTTTGGGAGCAATTGCAATCAGCTCTAGGAACCAAATTGATTCGAAGCTCCGCGTATCATCCCCAAACGGATGGACAGACTGAGCGAGTTAACCAAATCCTTGAAGACATGCTCCGAGCTTGTATTATTCATTATGGTACAAGTTGGGACAAGTGCCTTGCTCTAGCTGAATTTGCTTACAATAACAGTTATCAAGCTAGTCTTCAGATGGCTCCTTTTGAAGCGTTATACGGTAGCAGATGTCGAACTCCTTTGAGTTGGTCAGAGACCGGTGAACGCAAAATCTTCGGACCAGACCTAGTTGTTGAAGCCGAAGATAAGATTAAGATTATCCAATCTAATCTTAAAACCGCTCAGTCTAGACAGAAGAGCTACGCAGATAAGAGGAGGAAACCTCTGCAATTTCAAGTTGGAGATTTTGTCTATCTCCGAGTATCTCCTACTAAAGGCGTCCAACATTTCGGCATAAAGGGGAAGTTAGCACCTCGATATGTCGGACCCTTTGAAATTCTCAATGTTTGTGGCCCAGTGGCTTACAAACTGTGACACTCAGGTAATTAGCTTGGTCACACCTTAGAGTTTTGGTATGCTTTTATGTCCAAAGTATGGCAGTGTGAGTTTTATGTATGCAATGTTATGGAAAAAGTGATGTTTGTGTAATTAATTTTTACTAGAGGTCCTTCTATGCAAAATGGGTGGAGATAGCGGGAAAAGTTTAAAAGCATAAGGGTTATTTTGCAAAAAAAGTGATATCTGTGGTTAAATGGCAAAAATAAGTGAAATTACCCTTGGGCATATATGTAAAGTAATTTTACCATGGGATTTACATAAAAAGTGAAAGTATTACTAAGTCTATTTTATTTCTAAAACTATTGCTCAAATGCAGATGAACCTTAAAGAGAAGTTGTAGAGTTTGAAAAACCATGCACTTTTACTTTTTGGACCATCTTCGTTTGAGCACTGGTTTAAAAGTTGCGAGCTCTTTTCAGTAAGATCCCTGTTTTTCTCTGAATTTGCAAAGCAGTCCCTGGTTCAGTTCTTCCCCTTCTTCCTCCTAGCGCCACTGCCTCCTCTGCTCTGTTTTCCTGTTTTCCTCTGGTCTGTCGCCGGTGCAGCTCTCCCCCCCGGCCGCCGCACTGTGCCTTCTGCGCCCCGCTCCACGTGTTGAGCTCCTCTTCCTCCCACCGCCCTCAGTGCCTGCGCTGGCCGTCTCTCCTCCCTCCACGTCGGGTAGAGGCCCTGACGGCCGCCACGCCGCTCTGGCCGACCCGCCGGCGCCGCCTCCCCATTCTGTGCCCGGCCGTGCGCTTCCCCTTATCCTTCTTCCAGTGGAGCCGTGCGTGCCCTTCAAGATCTAGCCGTGCTCCTCCCTCTGTGGATTTTCCCTCTCCTCCTCCCGGCGATCCACAGCACCGAAGCGCCGCCGCTCTGTTGCCGCAGGAAATTCTCCCTACCCGCGCAGCCCCACTCCGATTCCACCGGCCTAGAGCCTCCCCACCTCCTCCCCTTGCCCCACATCGTGATCCAGACCAGCCCCGGCCCTCCCCCTCGCCGGATTTGCTCCACCCCGAGCCGCCCCTCCATTGGCGCCGCCGAGCTCGGCTTCACCGTCGACAGCCCGTCTCGCCACCTCTCTGACAGAGCCACGTAGGGAAATCGCCTTCCCATGCTCCAGTGATGCTCGTGCGTGCGTTACTTCTCCGTGTTCGCCGGCCGTTCACCGGGAACGGCGTTGCGCCGCCACGGCCGCCGCCCCTTCTCGCCGTCGGCCGGATTTCCTTTCTGTCCGATGAACCCCGCCTTGCCCAACGTGTTTTTCTCCTTCTCCTGGTCGTGCTTGACCGGCCCTTCACCGCCGGCGACCTCGCCGCCGGTGGGAACACACCGAAGGCCGAGCTTCCAGCCGTGTCGAGACCGGGCAGGGGTCTGTTTGTGAGAAGAAACCTTCTTTTAGGGACCCAAGTGCAAAATATCCAAACCCCCCCCTAGTGAATCTGTTATTTCATTTGTGTATAATTTCCTATCTTGTAAAATTCATAACAATTCACAGAAAAATCCAAAAATAGCAAAACCAGTTTTGTTAGGAACTAGATTCCAAACTCTATGACTTTTGTTAATAGAGTTTAGTTTGAAACAAAATATTTTTTACCTGTATTTTAAATCTAAGGTTAAGGGGTAATGTACACTTAACCTTGTCATTTCATGTTTGGTTACTTATGAAGTTTGGCATAAATGTTCTTTAAGCACTAGATAACCTTGTACAAAGTTGCAAACTTAAACTTGTTTTAAAATTTAACTTTATTTATTTGAACTTTCAAATTTGAAATAAACCTAATGTATAGCCTTCTTTAATTGGAATCTTTTATCATTCACTAATGTAATATTTTATAATGTTTAATATATAAACAAGTTTCTATAATCTTTTATTTAAAAGTTTTTAATTCAAATTTTGGTTCATTTCAAATTTAATTTAAATATTTTAGTTCTTATTGCAATAAACTCTACCATATCTTTATAAATTGTGTTTTAAATCTAAAACCTCTTTATTTATGCATGTTTGTGTGTTAATTGGATGAATTATAATATTTGAAATGTGAATTTTTAAATTTAAATTTCACCTTATTTAATTTATTGCATCTCATATAGAATCAACGACACTCGACGACGGGGACTACGAACTGGTCTTAGGGCAAGACCAAGGCTTTCCAGAAGATCCAGCACAAGTCGTCGAAGGACTAACTGAAGCCCCGAACCCGAGTTCGGAAACCTCTAACTCTCCTGCCCCCACCCCTACTCCAGAAGGCAAGCCCCGGACATATCCCATTACTTTATTTACACTGCAATCTATGTCTATTATATTATATCTTGCATTAAATCTAGGAGTTGTAATGAAACCCTAGATGCATGCATCCTAGGAATCCAATGTAATGCTCCCGAGTCCTTATCGGATAGATGCTCCGCTAATAGGACCGGTAGAAGTCGGGTGATTTTCTGTCACTCGCGCGATATAGGAGTTACATATTTACATTCCTGCAACCACTATAAGGATGACGGACAGGGTCATGTGCTGTATCATGACCTGGAAGTTTACCCTGTCTGTTTCGTTAAAAGTTGATAAGGTCGATATGTGTGGTAGTGGTGGCTAAGCGTTTGAACAGTACTAGCCACATGCCGCGAAATATGGTAAAGCGGTAAGCCTAGTAGCCAATCGGCCCGGTAAGTGGACATACCTCCCACCACTCGATCTTTATGTTATGTTCACACGCACCGACCTGTGGGAGTACGTTCTGCATGGCAGACAGGAATACGGGTTTTGTAGTCGCGCTACAGACGTATGTCCTGCACGAGTGATGTGCGTACGGTCCTGCAAGTCGCTTGTGGTGGCCTGTCCACGAGTCGGAAAGAAAGGTAAACGGTTGCTTCGGAACGCCCTGTTGGTATTCCAAGCGTGTGTGTTAGGTTTACCTTGCAAGGTTGAATCTCGATTCAGGAATCGTCCGCCTCTCACGATGCATGAGACTGCTTATCCCTTTTACCACATTGAGTAAGAAGTGGAACTAATGATGGATAATCTTGATGGATGATAAACACTACCTTGCTTGCTTAGTGTAGGTGCTAATCTAGAATAAATACTCAACTAGAAGATGAAAGCTAAAACTTGAAAGTAGTTCATACTCTTTGTTGCTTTTCAGCTGAAAATAAACCCAGAGCCTTTGCAATGCCTTCATGGGTCTAGTTATGGGCTAAGTATACCCAGCCCCGGGTAAGCCTTGCTGAGTATTAGAATACTCAGCCTTACCAATATCTGTTTCAGGTATAACCTACGAGAATCCCACGGACAACCTTGTGTGGCCAACGTCCGCTCCTTTTGGCTGGTCCGTGGAGTGGGACCCGTCCCCGGCCGGCACTGACCCTCCGGAGTAACACCAGGCCCTGGGCTAAGCTTGGTGTCTGCTTTCGCGACGTGTGTAGTCGCGTAAAACTTTTCCTTCCGCTGTGAGTTGGACAAGCTGTTATGCTTGTCGATTTGAATATGGTTTGTATAAAATTTACTTATCTTTGAACTCGGTTTGTAATAATGTATGTATGGCTGTAAATTAAAAGTTGATGAGCTATTCTGGGATGTGAACTCGCCTTCGTGCGAGGTAAACCTGCTTCGATCCTGATGAACCGTGGTTGCATCGGGCGAAGACCCGACAGACCAAAGGATTGTTCCGTTTGAAGTGCGTTGAGCTGATTGCAGTTGTACGGCGATCAATAACGCACTTGAGCCGGAATAATTCGAGCGGTTCTGCCACACAAACTTCGCCTTCCGTCTCAATTAGCCGCTATCCATGATGTCTTCCATGTTTCTCAACTTAAGAAGTGTGTCAAAGTACCCACAGAAATCGTTGAGACATGTACCCTCGAGATTGAACCCGATCTATCGTACATCGAACAACCTCTTCGAATCCTGGATACCAAGGAAAGATTCACCAGAAGAAGGGCAGTTAAGATGTACAAAATCTTATGGGATCATCAGACCGAGGAAGAAGCGACTTGGGAAACAGAGTCTTATCTTCAACAGAATTTCCCAGACTTCCTTCAAGCCAATCCCCAAATCTAATCATCCGCTTCTGCTCAGCTTCGGAATCTCGGGACGAGATTCTTTTTAAGGGGGGAAGGCTGTAACATTCCTGTAATTAGAATATAGACACTAGTTACTAGTGTGTTGTATGTATATTAAGGTTTGTATAGAGAACTAGGGGTGTATTTGTAAATTATGAATTTTAAAAGTCCCTATGTGCAATTGTGTAAAAATGCTCTTAAATGTCAAAAATCAAATGTCTATGGAGAAGAACAGTACAAATATTAAGTAAAACCTAAGAGAAATAGACTTTGCATAAAACTAAGGACCTATGTGTAATTAACACAAATATAAGGGTTACATATGACATGGTTGGAATATAAAAGTCAAATTCAAATTTACTTAAGGGTTCAGGTGTAAAAATACAAGTAATCTTGACAGGTCAGAAAATTTGTAAACATGCCCAAAATTTAATCAAATTTAGGTGGGCAAAGACAAATTTAACTTAAATTCCATCTTGTTTCAAAATATAATCCAAATAGCTGTAAAATTTGAGTTTTTCAACCTAATCCCTAAAACAATATTGTAGAGTTTGAAAAACTCTACAACTTTCATGTTGAACACTTTTTCATTTGACCTTTGTATCAATGTGAAATTTTAGTTTACAGAAGGGTCCCTGAACTCTTTGGAAATCACGAACAGGTCCTTCTGACTTCTGCCTGCTTCTTCTACCTCTGGCACCGCCGCTTCCCTCTCTCTGCTCTGCTCTGCCTCCGCCGCTGACCGCCGGCACAGGACCCCGAGCTCCACCTCCAGCTTCTACACGTGCCCAGGTGTCGCCCCTTGCTTCCTCCGCCGCTGTCCCCTCCCTTCCTGGCCTCGCGCGCGCGCCACGACGACCCCGGGCCACCGCCGGCCACCACCTCCTCGTCACCGTGGAACGCTCACCCCAGAGCCTTAACTCCTTCCCTCTCGCGCGCAGCAGCACCACTTCAACGCCTACATTCTGTTCTGCTACTCCCAGTACCCAATTCCGAGCATCCGAGCCACAATTTCCCGCCGCCGTCCTCTTCCGCTCCGGCCACGCACGGCACGCCCGTGGACAGCAAGCACCAGGCCTCCTCCATCCCAATCCACCCTTGCGCAAGCTTCCCCGTAGCTCGCTGGTGCTCCTCGACCACTCGTTGCCATCCAATTGCAACCGGAACTTCGTCTCCGACGAAGCGCCGCCGCCGCCACCTTCGGTCTCACCGTGGGCAGCTCGCTCCGAGCCTTTCCACGCCACCACGATACCCTAGCCAGCACTACATCACCCCTGTGAAGCTTCCCGACCCATCCATTGACCCTCTAGTCCAGCACATCTCTCTCCCGACGATCGCCGGTATTCACCTCCGCCGCCACCGCCACTGTCCTCGTCGATTACCTGTGACCCGATGTGTTTTCTTCCAATTGATAGTACCTGCACGTTCCCTGTGTCTCACTGAAGCTCGTGCGCAGGTTTGCTGCCGATGTTCACCGCCGGAGCACTGCCATCGACGGAGACCTCTCCGCTGCCGCCTCGGGTCCTCATCGAGCTCCACCATTCCGGCCACCCCAGCCCTCGACAAGTAGCGCAACAAGACCACCGTAAGCCTCTGAATCTTCCCCTACCCTTGGACCTCGCCGCCGGTGACCACCGTCGCCGGAACACGGCCGCCCCGCCTTGCTCTGCTCTGGTTCACAGCCAAGGACCTCGGGTTAGAAGAATCAAAAGTTCAGGGGGTGATGTGCACAACCCTAGACTCAGTTGAATAGTTCTCGAAGGACCCCCTTGTGTAAATAATGTGTCAACTTAGAAATTCTGTATCTATTCGAGGAAAAATCATAAAAATGCAAACTAAATTTTGTTGGAATCCTTAGTTAAAGATCTATAACTTTGCTTCAAGTATAAACTTCAGTTTCTGAATGTTTGATGATCTAATTTAAATATGAAGTTTAGTTGCTTGTAGGCTAAGGAAATGCATGTTAATCCATAGAAAAATGATAAAATCATGAAACCAGTTGTGTTAATTTTCTTTTAGCATGTAGAATTAAAGAAAAATAATTATCCCAATAATTAAGTATTATTTCCTTAATGTACAAGTTTAATTAGAAAGATGTATAATTTCTCTTACATAATTAATTCTTATAGATGATAAATATTCAAAAATCATAGGGTACTGCTACTTAATAGTATAACATGTGATTAAATTTTCAACCAAGAGTTAGGTGTCAAACAATTGGACATAATTTAAATAGTCAATAATGTAATAGTAATGTAAAGATCATATAAATAATTAGTGTAGTCAATGAATAAAGCTTTTAAATATAACTATTAGGAACCACCCCATCTGTTGCTCCATGCCACTAGTTAGATAATTAGTGTAGCTAACCCTGTTGTTTAATGGGTTTAGATAAAACATATAATACCCGATAAATGACTGCCCAGTACAGGGTAGTTAAGTTGTTTGTCGAAATATAATGTTCCTTTAATTGAATTGCAACTTTATCGTGAATTGAAATGAAAGTGCATGCATCCATTAAACTTCATCTTGCATATCATGTAGACTCGACCACTCTCGCTGACGGGGATTATCAGCTGATTCCGGAACAAGAAGGAAGTTATTCTAAAGACCCCGGGAACTTTGTCACGGATTTCTCTGCAGCCCCGAACCAAGGTTCGGAAGATATTAATTTGACTAACCCCAGCCCCACCAGCGAAGGCAAGCCCCGGACATAACCCCTACTTTATTACACTGCAACCTATATTATTTATATATATCTTTATGCATTAAGTTCTTAGGGGTTGTTTGAAAACCTTAGTTGCATAATTCTAGAAACCAATGTATTGTACACTAGAATTTGAGTCCGACTAGCTGCTATGCTTATAGGACCGGTAGAAGTCGAGTGATTTCCTGTCACTCGCGCGATATAGGAATTGTGATGTTTACATTCCTGTTATCATTATAAGGATGACGGACGTGATTTTGTGAGGTATCATATTGAGATGACACCCGTCTGTGTATGGAATTTGATAAGGTCGCAGTGTGTGGTAGCGGTGGTTAAGCGTTTGAAAGTACTAGCCACATGCCGTGAAATATGGTAAGCGGTAAGCCTAGTAACCGATCGGCCCGAGGAGTGGACATACCCCCCACCACATGTATTTGCTTCTTTTGGTTACCTTGTTCGACGTGTAGGTATACGTGTTGCTGGGCAACCAGGAGTACGGGTTTTGTAGTCGCGCTACAGACGTACGTCCTGCACTTTGGAAGTGCGTATGTCCTGCAGTCGCTTGTGGTGGATCTGATCCACGAGTCGGAATGAAAGGCAAACGGTTGCTTCGGAACGACCCTTTGGTGTTCCAAGCGTGTGTGTTAGGTTTATCCTTGCAAGGTTTTGAATCTCGATTCAGGAATCGTCCGCCTCTCACGATGATTGAGACTGCTTACCCCCTTTGCCACATAGAGTAACAAGAGCAACTTTGTGATTATCAAAGATGATGTTTGATTAAAAATTCTACCATGTTTGAATAGTTATAGATGCTTACCTAGAATGGTTAATCCACTAGAACCTGAAAGCTAAAAGTTGAAAATAAGGATCTACTCTTTGTTGCTTTTCAGCTGAAAACTCTACCTAAAGCTAAAAGCCTTCATGAGTCTAGTTATGGGCTAAGGTATACCCAATTCCGGGTAAGTCTTGCTGAGTATTAGTATACTCAGCCTTGCTTTTGTTGATTTACTGCAGGTAATCCTCCTGATGAGCCAGCGTTCATTACACCGTGGCCCTACCCCTTGCCTGATGGTTGGTCCGTGGAGTGGGATCCGTCCCCGGCCAACACAGATTCCACCGAGTGATATCATGCCAGGGCTAGCATGATATCTGTAATAACGACGTATACTATGTTTACGCTTTTAAACTCCGCTGCTTCGACTAAAACTTGAACTTGTTTTGTAATAATCTCCCCTCACTGTGAACTGGGAATGCTTTGTAAATTTTTGTAATATATCTGCCTGTGGTGTAAAATGTAATGGCATTATATCTCTGGACTCACCATCATGTGAGGTACCTTGTTGGATCCTGCGTTCGGTGGTTTATCGGGACGTTACCCGACAGGCCAAAGGATTATACCGTTTGAAGTACGAGGTAACCCTCAAAGAGAGGACTCGCGTACTTGAGCCGGTGTAATTCAAGTTGGTTCTGCCACATCTTGTAGGCTGATAATGTTAGGACCTATGGTGAACTGATAGTTGATTTTGATGGCTCTGGCGAAGTCAGCAAAAGAAGCTTCATACTTGATCTTTCCAGTCATCTATGCAATTCGCTCATTTGCAAAATCAAGTTCAACTGTGGCATAGAACTGCCAGATGATAGTATTGTTCCAATCACATCTGTGAATAAGAAACTCTCTTCATCCAATGTGTTGAAGCATCGGGATCAAGTCACGCATCACTGGCTGAGAAGACATATAATTAAGATCAATGGTCTGATGTGCAAAGACTGTCTTGTTCACTAGATGACCAAAGAATGCCTCTTCTTGCACTTTTGTGTAGAAGTAGAGATTGTTAGTGTTTCACTCAAGACCATATTAATACGGACGTCTTTCTGATGAATAAGCTGCAGCAGTCCAAACTCTAGGGGTAGTGTTAGCTCTCTCATTTATCAGGACATCATCCTCACCCTCATCTTCAAGGTCTTCAAAAGGATCATCCACAGGAGTATGGCTAGGAGGAACATATTCCTCATCCTCAGACTCAGAGGAAGAAGAAGGATCATGAATGCGTTGCCTCTTGGGAGCATCGTCCCTTTTTGTTGCACTTTTCTTGACCCTTCCACTACAGTCACAAAATGAGTTTTCACAAATTAGAGACAATAGATAACAAGTATGAGCAGCCATAACCCTATGATTCACCATTTAGGGTTCTTCAATTCACTTAGCCCGATCTCTAAATTTAACCGTGAGAAAATCCTCAAATCATAAGCAAATGATCCTCTCAACATAACTAACAAGTGCCCCAAAGCATATATCCAAAAGCTTGATAGAATGAGAGATCCCCCAACTCAAACCCTAGGTAAAAAGAGAAAAATCCGGAAGAAATAGAGGGGATTTGATTCAATACCAAGAAGACATGACGAGGGGATACTGAGAAGACATGACGAGGGGATCGCGGAGTGTCCGGGGATTGAAGCGGAGGGTCCACGAATCCAGCCAAAAATTAACTTTTGGAAAAGGGGATTTGGTGGTGTGAGGTGAGGAAGAGAGAGGAGAGGTTATTTTGGGCGGATGGGAACGAATGAAGAGGTGAGAAGGTGTTATGTGCCCGTCGCTAGGGTTACTGGGCAAAAATCGGCCTGACCGGAAAGTCTGGCAACTACAAGCGGACAGTTTCTGTGTGAAAAATCCAATTTCGCGGACAGTCCAGTCAACAACAGGTGGACAGTCCGCCACATGCGGACAGTCCGGTTTACCACGGCAGATAGTCCGGTTTAAGTAGTCAGAGTCCAAATTCCTTGTCCAACTTGCTGATTTTAATCCAAATTCTTCCAATATCTCAAACTTCAAAGTTCATGATGAATTCATGATATCCAATAACCAATTTGTTGAAGATTCAGCCAAAAGAAGATTGCTTGAACTTGAGAATTTAGAGACCTCATGCATGAAATATGGGACATGTATGAAATGCATTAAGATGAGTTTGCTCATAAAGGTAAAAAGCATAAATCTGAAATATGTATCATGTCTCAAGCCACATTAGAGAAGTCAATGACATTGAGTTCATTTCGAAGCTTGCAAAAACGTGATTCATCCAACGGGTTGGTAAAGATATCGGCCAATTGATCAATAGTGCCAATTCCATCAATCTTGATATCTCCCTTGCTAACATGATCCCTAAGAAAATGATGCCGAATATCAATATGCTTGGTTCTTGAGTGTTGTACAGGATTGTTGGCAATCTTGAAAGCACTTTCATTATCACATAATAAAGGAGTATCCTTAAAATCAATGCCATAGTCAAGAAGAGTTTGTTTCATCCATAATAATTGAGCGCAACAGCTCCCCGCCGAAATATATTCCGCTTCGGCGGTAGAGAGAGCCACGGAGTTTTGCTTCTTAGAAGACCATGAAACAAGAGAACAACCAAGAAGTTCGCATCCACCGGAAGTGCTCTTCCTATCAATCTTGCAACCGGTATAATCGGAATCTGAATAACCAACCAATTCAAATTGAGCTCCCTTCGGATACCAAAGACCAATATTTGGAGTATACTTCAAATATCTCATAATTCGCTTTACGGCTGTCAAGTGACATTCTTTAGGTGCGGCTTGAAACCGTGCACACATGCAAACACTAAACATAATATCGGGCCTAGATGTGGTAAGGTAAAGCAAACTACCAATTATTGATCTATAGAGTTTGAGATCTACCGGTTTACCTCCCTCATCAAGATCAAGATGATATCATGACCAATGAAAAGTAGAACCAAAGATAATATCATCAACATATACTTGACAAATAAAGATATCATGACCAATCTTCTTAGTAACTAAGGTCGTATCAACTTTCCCAATTTTGAAGCCCCTAGAAGTGAGAAAATCTCTAAGCCTCTCGTACTAAGCACGAGGTGCTTGTTTCAACCCATAGAGAGCCTTAGAAAGTTTAAACACATGGTTCGGCTTCATAGAATCCTCAAAACTGGGAGGTTGTTCTACAAAAACTAGCTCATTTATTTTACCATTTAAGAAAGCACTTTTGACATCCATTTGATATAATTTAATATTATGAGAACAAGCGTAAGCAAGTAAGATTCTAATAGCTTCTAATCTAGCTACGGGAGCAAAAGTTTCACCGAAATCCAAACCTTCGACTTGAGTGTAGCCTTGAGGCACTAGACTTGCCTTGTTCCTTACAACAATTCCATCTTCATTTTGCTTGTTACGAAAGACCCATTTGGTACCAATAACATTGTAATTCTTGGGCCTCTCGACCAATTCTCAAACCTTATTGCGGGTAAAGTTATTTAGTTCTTCATACATAGCATTCACCCAATCCGGATCTTGTAATGCTTCATCTATACGGTTAGGTTCAATAGAAGAAACAAAAGAATAATGTTGACAAAAGGAAGCAATGCGAGATCGAGTTTGAACACCCTTACTAATATCACCCATTATTTGATCAATGAGTTGATCTTTCGCAACATTATGATGAATCCTAGGTTGCGCACTTGGTTCTTGGGTTGATGAAAATGGAGGAGATGGTGACAATAGTTGAGAGTCATCTTGAGGAATATTATCTTGAATGATATCATTAGAAGGTTGGTCTTGATCATTATTATTAGTTGAAGAGGGTGGATTCCCCCTTAGAGAGTACGATGGACCAACGTCTTCATCTTCTTCTTGTCTTGGTCTAATGTCTCCAATCGACATAGTCTTCATGGCATTAGCCAAGCCTTCATCTCTAACATCTTCAAGATTATCTTCTTCATCTTCAGATCCATTTGTTTCATCAAACTCAATATCATAAGCTTCTTCAATAATACCCTTGGTCTTGTTATATACTCTATAAGCTTTTCTACAAGATGAGTATCCAAGAAGAAATTCTTCATCACACTTGCCTTGAAATTTTGATAACCGGATATCTTTCCTTAATATATAACACTTGCAACCGAAAACCCAAAAATTAGAAATATTGGGTTTTCTTCCAATAAGAAGCTCATAAGGAGTCTTGTTGAAGAACCTATGACAATAGAGTCTATTTGAAGCATGACAAACGGTATTGATGGCTCGGCCCAAAAAGAATGAGATACATCATATTCCGAGAGCATTGATCTTGCCATATCAATTAGAGTCCTATTCTTCCTCTCAACCAATCCATTTTGCTCCGGTGTATATGTGGTTGAAAATTCATGTTTAATACCCTTCACATCACAAAAGTTTCCAATTCTTGAATTCTTAAATTCACTTCCATTGTCACTTCTCACTTTCTTCAATTTATTCTCAAATTCATTCTCCGCCCTTGTAACAAATCTTTTGAAAATATCACTAACATCGGCCTTGTCATGAAGAAAGAATACCCAAGTATATCTAGAATAGTCATCCACTACCACAAGACAATAACTATTTCCACCAATGCTTCTATAAGTTGTAGGTCCAAATAAATCCATATGAAGCAACTCAAGAGGTCTTGTGGTTGACATGCTACTCTTGGATGGATGTGAATTTGAGACTTGTTTGCCGGCTTGACAAGCACTACACAATTTATCCTTATCAAACTTGACATCTTTCAAGCCAACAACAAGATCATGCTTGATAAGCCTATTTAATTGTTTTATGCCAACATATCCTAGTCTTCTATGCCATAACCAACCCATAGATGACTTAGAAAACAAACATGTGGTTAGGCTAGCTTTCTTAGAAGCAAAATCAACAAGATATAAGCTTTCATGCCTAAAACCTTTAAACATGTTGGTTTCACCATCTAGAGAGGTAACTTCAAACTCATTACTAGTAAAAGAACATCTATATCCATTATCATATAATTGAGCAATTGAAAGTAAGTTGAAATTAAGAGAATCAACAAGTAGCACATTAGAAAGAGAGAAATCATTAGAGAGAGCTATGTTACCCAAACCTTTTACCTCTCCCTTGCTATCATCTCCAAAGGTGATGTTGTCAAAACCGGGAATACCATAGTCAATATAAGAGAACATTTTCTTGTCACCGGTCATGTGATTAGTGCAACCACTATCAATCATCCAATGTCTTCCACCGGCTTTATAATCCACCTACAAAGATAAATTAATTTTGTTTAGGTACCCAAACTTGCTTGGGTCCTTGAATGTTAGTTACCAAAGTTTTGGGCACCCAAATTGATTTCCTTTTAGTGTCACTAATAGGTAGAACAACAAATTTAGCATAAACACTCCCATTAGCATTCTTTCTAAGAACATAGGATGCATCAAAGGATATGGTCTTCTTGTTCTTGCACATGTGATGGGCTTCCACCTTCTTCTTGCAAATAAAGCAAGTCTTCATTTTGTCTTCCTCATCATATTTGACTTGAGATTTCTCAAAGATGGTTTTCTTAGAGATGAAAGCCGATTTCCCTTTCTTGGGCTCATAATCAATACCATTGTGGTTAAGAGTGAATTTTTGACTTGTCCAACAATGGTTGAATTTGGCATGGCTACCAAACCATTTATCTAGATCCTTGGACAAACAATCAACTTCCTTCTTCAAAGATTCATTCTCCAAGATAAGAGATGCATCACTTGTGCAAGAACTAACACTTGTGCTACAAGAGAAGTTAGATGTACTAGGACAACATGAAGCACATTTTAATTCATCACATTTTGCACAAGAAACTATTTTGTCCTTGATGGTCTCAAGCGCAACTAGAGTGACATGAGCTTCCTTAAGCTTCTCATTACTTTCCTTAAGAGGCTCATTCGAAGCTTGTAGCTCCTCATGGGACTTCTTAAGATTTTCATGAGAAGTTTTTAGCTCCTTATACGAATTTAGAAGAGAGGAGTATTTCTCTTCCATTCCGCAATTTTGTCACTCTTTATGCGCAAGACATCATCGGACTCACTAATCATCCTAACAAGATCATCATAAGAAAGTGAGTCTTCTTCATCATCACTAGCCTCATCATTGGTTACCTTAGATTCACCCTTGGCCATGAGGCAATGATGTTTGGAGAAGAGAGATGAAGCTTCTTTGATAGCGATCCCGGCAAGAGCTCTTGATGGCTTGTCCATTCTTCTCTTTCTTGAAGTATTTCTTTTTCTTGTCCTCAATCTTCTTCTTGCCATATTTTTTGTTCTTCTTTCTTGGGCAATTAATTGCAATATGCCCAGGTTCTCCACACTCATAGTACTTTCTATCTTCAAAGGGGTTTTTCTTTGAAGATTGGCCCTTCTTGTTGAATTTTCTCTTTGACATCATTCTTCTAAACCTCCTTACAAAGAGTGCCATCTCTTCATCCGATTCTTCATCATCTTCATCATCACTTTCTTCCTTTGAAGCTTTGGCCTTTAGTGCAATGCTTTTCTTATCCAGAAAAATGGCTTGAGCTTCAACTTCGGACTTCTTGAATAAGTCAAGAGTGATCACTTCCCCAAGTATTTGTGTGGGTGTCATGGTCTTCAATCCGGATCTCACAAGCAATGTGACGATTGTGTCATACTTCTTGTGACACCCTAGGTGTCAAATAGAACAAACCAATAAAAATAATGTTTGGTGTGGATTAAATTGTGTGAAAATCTAGCAAATTTATGAAAGTAAGGGTAATTGTGTAAATTTATGAAAATACAAGTCCTTTTATGTAAATTAGTTGAAGTATAAAAGTAACATCCAAAAATTACCAAGGGTCAAAGTGAAAAAGGTGAAAGTAATCATGACCAGCCTTAAATGCTTGCAGATAAGCCCAAGAGTTTATAAACTTTACACCATTAGGACAAAACTTATGTAAATTTTAAGTTGAGAGCAAAATGGTAAAATAAAACATGGTGCTTTAGGTTTCTGAACTTGAGCCCTAAAGCAAAGTTATAGAATTTGAAAAGTTCTACAACTTCTATTTCGACCTTTTCCTCATTAGGGCTTTGGATCAGTGGGAAATTTCTGTTTATAGTGAAGTCCCTGAGATTTTTGCAATTTCCAACGAAGTCCCCCGGACCTCCTCCTCTCTTCTTCCTCCTTTGGCAACTCCTCTGCTTCGCCCGCTGCACTCCTGCCGCCGGTGTCAGCGCCGCTTCCCCGGCCATATGCTGCACCTCGGCCGCTCCCCGGCGCCACCTCCAGCTCCTAGCCGCTCCACGCGTCGCCCCCAACCCGAGCGCCGCTCTAGCTCCCCCTCCCTGGCCCTCTTGCGCGCGCGCCACGCCGTCCCGCGGCTCTGCCGCCGCCATCTCACCGCTGCCGTGGCATTGCCCGTGCACGTCCCCTCGCCCTCTATTTTCTGGTTCAAGAGCAGCACTAGTTTCCTGTCTTTCCATTCCATTCTTGTTCCTGCTCTCTTCTTGCCCAGGACCCCGAGCACCACCGCCGCCATCTCCTCCAACTCCGGCGCCCTCCTGCTCGCCGTGGGCAGCCCACTCCAACTCTCCTGGCGCCACCACAACCCCCTAGGAAGTTTCCCCATGCCCTACTGATGCTCACCAGCCACTCCCTGTGGCCGGACCTCCACCGGAGCTACGTCGCCGCCGTTCGCCCCTTCGCCGGTAAGCTCCTACCGCCATCGAGCTTGTACCTCCGCCCCTCCTCCGCCCAATTCGACTACTTCAATAGCTTCCCCTCATCCTCCTGCAGCTGTTGAGCCCAAGCTTCACCCTCCTCCTCGCCGGGAACCTTCTCGCCGACGAGCACCCCTCCGCCGCCGCCTCAGCCACCGTGGGAAAGCCCCCTCCGGTCATCCCCTCCCCTTCCCAAGACCTCCAGCAGGTGCGCCTTAACCTCCTGGTGCTCGCTGACCATTCCTCCTCCAACCCCTCACCGTCCCCTCACCGGAATTTGGCCGGCGACCTCCCTGCCTTTCTTCCCCGACGAGCCAAGGGCATCCCTGTAAAGATTTTAAAAGTTCTAAGGGTGTCTTTGTAAAATTCCAGAGCCCCCCAATTCAAAAGCTGTGAACTTCAAAATTTCACAGAAAATTGTAGAAAGTTCAAAAAAATGCCAAACTAGTTTTGTTGGAATCCTTGAGTTAAATTCGACTACTTTTGTATAGTAAACTTGAGCTATATATGTATATTTTCTGTTGTGGATTAAATACTAGAAAATGAGTGTTTTATTTGTATCTCATGTTGTAGGCATGTGTTATAGCTGAAATTTGAAACTTAGATTGTATATGCTATGTATAGATCTGTGTAAAAATCTCATGTTCTTTACTGCTCATTTACTTAGATTTCGAGTACTTTTGTTATATGATGATGAAATGCTTAAATTTTTAATTAAGGATGTTTCTGTTTGTTTTTGTAATTGAGATTTATACCATAATTTCCTTTTTGATTGTGTAATCCATGGTAAAAATATTAGGATTAATAGTAGGTCATACCCCGAGTTATGAATTTTTGGTTTGTTTCCAAAGATAATTCTTTTATACTAGCTTTTATTCCTGAAAAATTATGAAAATGTTTTAAGATGTTACTCTAAAGTAGTGTAGCATACCCACAAATTTTCAACCCATGATCAGGTGTAAAATAACTAAAATAAATAGAACTTGATTAATAGATCTATATTAAATAATAACTTAGGGTTTTTCAAAGTGATTAGCTAGTTAATTAAATAAAGGTGTTAAATGTAATTAGTTTAATAGTTAACCATGCTACTTCTTATAGTTAGTTAAATAATTAGAGTTAACACCCCCCCCCCCTCACTTAATGTAACTAAGTAAATTATTTAATACTCGATAAATGACTGCCCAGTAAGGAGGCAACTGTGTTGTTTATTAATATGTAATGATGTGTTCCTTGGATTGCAACTTTATTGTGAAGTAGAATATCAATTTATGCATTTCCTAAACTGTATCATTTTGATCACATATAGACTCGACGTTTCTCGTCAACGGTGACTATCAGATCCTCCCAGAACCCGAAGTGCAAGTCTCTGGAGACGCCGGGAACATCGTTGGAGAATTAACTGAAGCCCTGAACCCGAGTTCGGCAGAATTCATTAATATCTCTGACCCCAGCCCCGCCAGTGAAGGCAAGCCCCGGACATAAGGCAAGCCCCGGACATAAACCCAGAATCTTATTTACACTGCAATTTATCTTTATATATTTATATACTTGTGCATTAAGTTCTTAGGAGTTGTCTGGAAACCGTAGATGCATCTCCCTAGGAACCAATGTACTGAATATTAGAAACTGAGTCCAACTAGTGCTATGCTAATAGGACCGGTAGAAGTCGAGTGATTTCCTGTCACTCGCGCGATATAGGAATTGATTGATTACAATTCTGCAATCACTATAAGGATGACGGACGGGATTATGTGTAGTATCTAAGGATACCCCATCTGTGTTGATGAATTTGGTTAAGGTCGCAGTGTGTGGTAGTGGCAGTTAAGCGTTTGAAAGTACTAGCCACATGCCGCGAAATATGGTAAGCGGTAAGCCTAGTAACCAATCGGCCCGGCAAGTGGACTCGTCCCCCACCACTCGACTTTTATTTTATGTTTACACGCACCGACTGTGGGAGTACGTTCTGCAGAGCAGACGGGAATACGATTATGTAGTCGCGCTACAGACGTATGTCCTGCACATTGGAGATGCGTATGGTCCAACGGTCGCTTGTGGTGGCATTGTTCCACGACCCGGAATGAAAGGCAAACGGTTGCTTCGGAATGACCTGTTGGTGTTCCAAGCGTGTGAGTTAGGTTTACCTTGCAAGGGTTGAAATTCGATTCAGAATCGTCCATTTCTCACGAAGATTGAGACTGCTTAACTCTTTTGCCACATAGAGTAACAAGGGAAACCTTATGAGGAGTAATACTGATGTATGCTTTAAAGATACTCTACCTTGCTTGAGTAGTTATAAGTGCTTACTTAGAATGGCTAAAGGAACTAGAATCTGAAAGCTAAAATATGAAAGTAAGGACATACTCTTTATCGCTTTTCAGCTGAAACAAAACTTACCTCCTCATCAAAGCCTTCATGGTCTAGTTATGGGCTAAGTATACCCAAATTTCCGGGTAAGCCTTGCTGAGTATTAGAGTACTCAGCCTTGCTGTATGATTTTTGTTTCAGGTAATGTCTCTGACGACCCTACTTACCCCATGCCTTGGCCTTATGCTTTGCCTGACGGTTGGTCCGTGGAATGGGATCCGTCACCGGCCAACCCTGATCATAACGAGTGATGTTATGCCATGGCTTAGCATGACGTCCTTACTACCGACATGTATAGTTATCGTACTTTGAATTCCGCTGCTCAACTTTAAAACTGGTTTGTAATAATGACTCTTAGTTTGGAACCTTTGCGATTTCTGCAAACTTTGTAATAACTTTACTAAGTGTGGATCTTTGTACTACTTTTAGAAACCCTTGTAAAGTAATTTCTCTGTGATGTAAAATATGATGGTGACTGTATCTCTAGACTCACCTTTGTGTGAGGTAATCTTATTTGATCCTGTATCGGTGGTTTATCGGGACGCAACCCGACAGAACAAGGGATTGTACCATTTGAAGTACGTTGGAGCCCTCTAGAGGGGACTCGCGTGCTTGAGCCGGTATAATTCAGGTTGGTTCTGCCACACTTCTCCGGGAGAGATCTTAGGAATTTTTGAGAGAATTCTTCATCCGGGACAATGAACCCAAGGCACTTGAGCTCATTCACGATATCATTTAACCGGTTGAACATTGTAGGCACATCTTCATCCTTATTCATAGCAAACTCACTAAACTTGCCCTTGAAGATGTACAATTTTGCCTCTTTGACGTTGTTTGAACCTTCATGAATTTCCTTGAGTTTGTCCCATATCCCATGAGCACTTTCAAGTCCTTTGACTCGGTTAAATTCCCCAATATCAAGAACTATAAGGTTATTCTGGAGATACATACTACCTTAAGAATGCTTTCAGTATAAAAGTTTGATCAAAAAAATGTTTGGTAAAACTACGTTGGTTTCGTTAAGGATTGTGTTTAGTATGTAAAGCCCTAGGGTGATATTTAAGGGAATTAGAGGTGGCTATAGTATGTATGTATATATAACTCTAACTACCAGCACTACCTTTCTGTCAAGATTTAAATTTATGCACAACCCAACTTTACATTCTGTAACGACATCTTCGATGGTAAGGTAAGAAGGTAAGGATCCTCAGCTAACTGGGAAGTTTGCCTTCCCATCAGTGATGCGAACCGAACGCTGTTTCTCAAGCAGTGGCCTACTTGAGATGCTGCCAATGTACCAACCCCGGTTGACTATATTGGGAGTATATGGTTACTTGCAGGGTATGAACAACATTACCCCCGCATTTTGCGGTATCCTGTGAATACGTTGTTTCGATAACGTATGTTAACGTTGTCTGTACGGCGGTAATTGTACAGATGCTGTTTCTATAGTGAACGGTAATGTTTGAGGACGCTTTCATGAGTGCTGGCATGAAAGGTTCCTAGATATGGTGGTTTTCTGCAGGTACGCTAACCACGGTTAAATAGGTTAAGACGAATAAGGATATCCGACTAGCTATTATAGGGAGAGACGAATATATTGTGCCACCGAAACTAATCACGTAAGTCCAAACATATTTGGCAATTATTTTGAGTTGTAAGGACGCGTAGCACGTGCATGCATATTCCTTGATTTGATTGAATGAGTGGCATGGTTTGTTGATTTAAAGATATCTAGAGTGAGTTAGTAACCAGTACAGTTTTGAAATGGTTATTTTTGACGGCCTTAAGGTTAATACCTTTATCACTTTATTCTCAAGATCTAGAGCAATCTTCCGACTTTTAGATTCTGCTGTTATCAGATTAGGTCATCTTGTTCCTTTTTGTGAGTTCTTAGTTGGGTAGCTGTATTCCAATCAATCTATCAATCTAACTCACTTTTTTCCGCAGTCTTCTTAAGGCGTATGGTTGAAAACTTGTAATCTCACCATTTGAATCCTTGTTTCAGATGGCCGAGCTTCCAAGGTTCTTTGTGGATTCCGCGGGACACGCTCATACCAATGCTTTGCATTGGGAGGGTTTTCCTCATCTTTTGTGGGAATCTCTCCAGGTGTTTGGCTACACCGAGCCTCCACCTTATGATGGAGTAGAGTATGAAGAAGAAGGCGTTCCTCATTGTCGAGTAAAAATGACTGTTCCTCCGCACCAAACCTTAATTCTGTGGCAGCCTATTGAAGTCAATGTGGTTGGTCATCGCCTCGCCGATACTTTTGAAGCGGCAGCTATAGAAGCTATTCACATCTTCTGTGATCAACACCCTGAGGAAGTTGCAGGACATCCTATCAGTTTATTTCCTACAATGGATTCTCGTGACCCAGAATGGACTTTCAGATTGACATACTGTGACCACTTACTGGGAACCCTAGCCGGAGAGACTTTACGCACCTCAGTCAGATTTATGAATGCACAGTATCGTTATCAGACGCTTCAGCAGCACGGTATCTATCGCTTGACCAACATAGCCCAAAGGTATCGTAATCAAGTTGGCCGGCAGAATACGCAAATTGAGGAACTCCAAGCTGCTGTTACTGCCAAGGAAGAAGTTATTACTCAGTGGGAAGAAACCATCCAGCATCGAGAAGAACAGATTGTGGAGAGTGATGCTCTCATCACCCAGCGTGACATTGTCATTGATTTTCTTCAAGAGCAAGTTCATGAGCTTAACCTTAATTTGGGCCAAGCTATTGACCACATCAACATGTTTCATGAGCAACCAGAGTAGCCTGTTGACAATGAGCCTGAGGATGATGAAGAAGAAGACCCTGAAGAAGTCAAAGGAGTCTCCGAGATCGACTCTGAGCATGGAGATCCTGTTCTTAGTCCTTATCATTCCTCTTCCGGTAGTCAGTCATCTGTGGGCAACCTTGATGACTTTTAGTCTTATTTGAGTTGACGGCATCCTAGATGTAGATAATGTGACATAGTGTGACGTGGGAGTGAGTAGTTAGATGACTTGCGAGCCACTTGTTGTAGAATATGTGGCAAACCTGTGCATGGTTTGGTTTGGAACAATGTGATGTAATATGGAACAAGTTTCAGTTGGTTATGTAAATCTGTGTTGCTGTTTGGATGGTTAAGTTAACACTTGTGACTTGGATTTATTACTTTGTACTGTTCAAATAAAAGCTATATTGGTACGGTATGATTTCTGAAATTAGAAGCAAGTATTGGTGAATGCTAATGGACAACTTCTATATTTCAGATGGTAGGTGCTACACGCGGAACCCCAGAGGGATTCAGATCGGATCAAGCGAGTGGTTCACAACAACCACCCCCGCCACCACCAAATCTAGCGGAAGTGATGGCCCGATAGACCGAACTTTTGAACATGCTAGTGCAGGCCTAGCAACATCAGTTCCGTTCTCCTCAATGTGGACGTGAAGAGCATCCATCGGCTGGATATCAGGATTTCTTTAGTACGCAACCCCCGCTCTTCCATAAGACTGAAGAACCCCTTGACGCAGATGCATGGCTCCGTACCATCGAATCCAAATTTGCACTACTTTCTGTCCCATGCTCCGAAGCAAACAAAACTCTCTTCGCAGCCCAACAGCTCCGTGGTAATGCTCGCCTTTGGTGGGACAATTACTATGCAATGCAGCCGGATGGACATGTTGTCAATTGGGAAGAATTTAAGGCAGCCTTTAGAGCACATCATATCCCGGAAGGACTCATTGAGCGGAAGCTCAATGAATTTTTGGCACTTATCCAAGGGAACCATACTGTACTGCAATACGCACAGGCTTTCAATCACCTGTGCCAGTATGCAGGCTACCATGCTGATACGGACGCCAAGAAAAGAGATCGATTCCGTCGCGGACTAAACACCAAGCTGAAGGAGTGCTTGAATCTGCTTAGGGCTGACAACTTTAATGAATTGGTCAACATCGCCATTACCCAAGAGGACTGTATCTCAGCCCATCGTGCTGAGAAAAGGCAGAAAATATCGACTGGACCCTCGAATGCATAGCCTTCGAGGTATCAGGTAATTCAGAACCCAGCTTCCCGAGCTCCGCCCAGAAATGTTCCAGCAGGCAGATGGGTGGCTAGACCTCCTCAGCAGCCTCGATTCAACAGATCACCAGTGCCTCAATCTCAGTAGCAGCAACGACCAGTTGGTCCAAGGCCGAACACCCCACAGTTTAATCAAGGAAATAACATCAATCGATGTTTCAACTGCAGCAGTCCGGCACATTTTGTTAAAGACTGCCCACAACCAAGGAAAACATTCCCTGGACAAGCTTCCAACTCCAACCCCAAGAATAAGGGCAAAAGGCAGGTTATGCAAGTCCGTCAAGGAAGAGTAAATTTCACTACTCTATCTGTGGCAGAACCAATCTGAATTATACCGGCTCAAGTACGCGAGTCCTCGCCGGAGGGCTACCTCGTACTTCAGACGGTATAATAATATTGGTCTGTCGGGTAACGTCCCGATAAACCACCGAACGCAGGATCCAACAAGGTACCTCACACGAAGGTGAGTCCAGAGATATAATGCCAATATAATTTACACCACAGGCAGTTATATTACAAAAATATACAAAGTATCATTAGCTCCCACTGAGAAGAGATTATTACAAAACAGGTTTAAGTTTCCATTCAAAACAGCGGAGTTTGAAAAGCGTAGACATTATACACATCGTTATTACAGATATTATGCTAGCCCTGGCATAATATTACTCGGCGGAATCTGTGTTGGCCGGGGACGGATCCCATTCCACGGACCAACCATCAGGCAAGGGGTAGGGCCACGGTGTAATGAATGTTAGCTCATCAGGGGGATTACCTGAAGTAGATCAACAAAAGCAAGGCTGAGTATACTAATACTCAGCAAGACTTACCCGCTCATGGTATACTTAGCCATGTAGCTAGACTTATGCAGGCTTTTTGGGTTTTGGGTACAGTTTTCAGCTGAAAAGCAACAAAGAGTAGGTCCTTAATTTCAACTTTTATCTTTCAGATTCTAGTTGACTAACCATTCTAGGTAAGCACCTAATACTACTCAAACATGGTAGAATCTTTAATCAAACATCAGCTTTATAATCACAAAGTTGCTCTTGTTACTCTATGTGGTAAAGGGAATAAGCAGTCTCATTCATCGTGAGAGGCGGACGATTCTGAATCGAGATTCAAACCTTGCAAGGGTAAACCTAACACACACGCTTGGAACACCACAGGGTCGTTCTGAAGCAACCGTTTACCTTTCATTCCGACTCGTGGATCAGATCCACCACAAGCGACTGCAGGTCATACGCACTTCCAAAGTGCAGGACGTACGTCTGTAGCGCGACTACAAAACCCGTACTCCTGGTTGCCCAGCAACACGTATGCCTACATGTCGAACAAAGTAACCAAAAGAAGCAAATACATGTGGTGGGAGGTATGTCCACTCCTCGGGCCGATTAGTTACTAGGCTTACCGCTTACCATATTTCACAGCATGTGGTTAGTACTTTCAAACGCTTAACCACCGCTACCACACACTACGACCTTATCAAGTTCCACAACACAGACGGGGTATCATCTTGACCATGATACCTCACAAACTCCCGTCCGTCCTCCTTATAGTGATAACAGGAATGTAAATATTACAACTCCTATATCGCGCGAGTGACAGGGAATCACTCGACTTCTACCGGTCCTATCAGCATAGCAGCTAGTCGGACTCATATTCTAGTATTCAGTACATTGGTCTGAAATTATGCAACTAAGGTTTCAAGCAATTCCTATGAACTTAATGCATAGAATACATAAATAAATATAGTGTGCAGTGTAATAAAAATAATTGGTTATGTCCGGGGCTTGCCTTCACTGGTGGAGTTGGGGTTAGTCAAATTATTTTCTTCCGAACCTTGGTTCGGGGCTTCAGAGAAATCTGCAACGAGATTCACGGGGTCTTCAGAATAAACTCCTTCTTGTTCCGGGATCAGCTGATAATCCCCGTCAGCGAGAGTGGTCGAGTATATATGAGATGCAAAGTTACAAGTTATGGAATGCATATACTTTTATTTTAATTCACAATAAAGTTGCAATCCAATTAACAGAATATTACATTAAAACAAATAACCTGACTATCCTGCACTGGGCAGTCATTTATCGAGTATTAACTATCTTACTTAGATACATTAAACAGCAAACTTAACTATGTTAAGTATCTAACTAGTGGCATGGGGCAACTGGTTGGGGTGGTTTCTAACAGCTAGATTAAATGGCCTTATTCATTGCTTACACTAATTGTTTATATGAACTTTAAGTTACTAATATATTATGGACTACATAAACTATGTCTAAATTGTTTGACACCTAACCCTTGGTTGAAAATTTAATCACATGTGTTACTATTAAGGAATAGTACCCTAAAATATTTCCATGATTTTTCAGTATTTAGATATGTAATTATTAAATATACAAAGTGAACTACACATTATTTCTAATTAATATTTGTACATTAAGGAAATAATACTGGAATACTAGGATAATTATTTTTCTTCAATTCTACATGTTAAAAGAAAATTAACATCACTGGTTTTACCATTTTATCATTTTTCTATGAATTACTATGCATTTCTTAAGCCTACAAGTAACTAAATTTAACAATTAAATTAGATCGTCAAACATTCAGAAACTGAACTTTATCTCTTAAGTAAATTTGTAGGTCTTTATCTAAGGATTCCAACAAAATTTATTTTGCATTTTTATGAATTTTTCTTGAATAGTTATAGCATTTCTAAGTTGGCAGCATAAATTACACAAGAGGTCCTTCGGTTACTATTCCTCTGAGTCTAAGGCTATGCACAAAACCCCCTGGATTTTTGATTCTTCTAAACCGAGGTCCTTAAGCCAGAGGCCGAAGCAGAGCAAGGGAGGGGCGGCCGTGTTCCGGCGACGGTGGTCACCGGCGGCGAGGTCCAAGGGCAGGGAAAGGCTCAGGGACTCACGGTGGTCTTGCTGCGCTACTTGTCGAGGACTGGGATGGCCGGAGAGAGAGGTCTCGACGAGGACCCGAGGCGGCGGCGGAGAGGTCTCCGTCGACGGCAGTGCTCCGGCGGTGAACGTCGGCAGCAAACCTGCGCACGAGCTTCAGTGAGACACAGGGAACGTGTAGGTACCATCAATTGGAAGAAAACACATCGGGTCACAGGTAATCGACGAGGACAGTGGCGGCGGCGGCGGAGGTGAATACCGGCGATCGTCGGGAGGGAGATGTGCTGGACTAGAGGGTCAATGGATGGGTCGGGAAGCTTCACAGGGGTGATGTAGTGCTGGCTAGGGTATCGTGGTGGCGTGGAAAGGCTCGGAGCGAGCTGCCCATGGTGAGACCGAAGGTGGCGGCGGCGGCGCTTCGTCGGAGACGAAGTTCCAGTTGCAATTGGATGGCAACGAGTGGTCAAGGAGCACCAGTGAGCTACGGGGAAGCTTGCGCAAGGGTGGATTGGGACGGAGGAGGCCTGGTGCTTGCTGTTCACGGTGATGCCGTGCGCGGCCAGAGCAAAAGGAGACGGCGGCGGTGGAATGTGGGTCGAGCGCTCGGAATTGTGCACTGGAACTGGAGGAATAGAGCGTAGGCATCACAGGAAAGCCGATGCGCGCGAGAGACAAGAAGTTAAGGCTCTGTGGTGAGCGCTCCACGGCGACGAGGAGGTGGCAGCCGGAGGAAGCTCGGGGTCGTCGTGGCGCGCGCGCGAGAGGCCACCAGGGAAGAGGAAAAAGGTCGGGATCGAGAGGAGATGACGCGTGGGCATGTGTAGCAGCTGGAGGTGGAGCTCGGGGGCCTGCGCCGGCGGTGAGCGGCGGTGGCAGGAGCAGAGAGCAGAGAGGGAAGCGGCGGTGGTCAGAGGAAGACGAAGCAGGGAGATGTCAGGGGGACTTGTTTGTGATTTCCAAAAAATTCAGGGACCCCTCTGTAAACTAAAATTTCTCACTGCTACAAAGGTCAAATGAGAAAATGGTCAACATGAAAGTTGTAGAGTTTTTCAAACTCTACAACATTGCTTTAGGGCTTAGGTTCAGAAACTCAAAGTTTACAACTCTTTAAGTTAAATTTATGAATAGAGGTAGAATTTAAATTACTTTTGTCTTTGTTCAATAATTTGATCAAACTTTGGGTGTGTTTACAAATTTTCCTGAGATGTCATGATTACTTATGTTTTAACTTAATATTTGTACTTTTCTTCCCTATAGTCATTTGAATTTGACATTTAAGAGCATTTTCACACAATTACACATAGGAACTTATAAAAGTCTATAATTTACAATTACACCCCTAGCTCTCTGTACAACTCATAACATACATACAATTCACTAATACCTAGTGTCCAGATATCTAATTACATGAATGTTACAGCCTTCCCCCCTTAAAAAGAATCTCGTCCCGAGATTCCGAAGCTGAGCAGAAGCGGATGATTAGATTTGGGGATTGGCTTGCAGGAAGTCTGGGAAATTCCGTTGAAGATAAGACTCTGTTTCCCAAGTTGCTTCTTCCTCGGTGTGATGATCCCATAAGATCTTGTAGATTTTAACTGCCCTTCTTCTGGTGAATCTTTCCTTAGTATCCAGGATTCGAAGAGGTTGTTCAATGTATGATAGATCGGGTTCAATCTCAATGGCACATGTCTCAACGATTTCCGTGGGTACTTTAACACACTTCTTAAGTTGAGAGACATGGAAGACATCGTGAATAGCCGCCCATTGAGATGGAAGACGAAGTTTGTAAGCCACTGGGCCACAAACATTAAGAATTTCAAAGGGTCTGACATACCGGGGTGCTAATTTCCCTTTTATGCCAAAACGTTGGAAACCTTTGGTAGGAGATACTCGGAGATAGACAAAATCTTCTATTTGGAATTGTAGAGGTTTCCTCCTCTTATCTGCATAGCTCTTCTGTCTGGACTGAGCGGTTTTAAGATTAGATTGAATAACCTTAACCTTATCTTCGGCTTCAACGACTAGGTCTGGTCCGAAGATTTTGCGTTCACCGGTCTCTGACCAACTCAAAGGAGTTCGGCATCTGCGACCATATAATGCTTCAAAAGGAGCCATTTGAAGACTACCTTGATAACTGTTGTTATAAGAGAATTCAGCTAGAGCAAGGCACTTGTCCCAACTTGTACCATAGTGAATAATACAAGCTCGGAGCATGTCTTCAAGGATTTGGTTAACCCGCTCAGTCTGCCCATCAGTCTGGGGATGATATGCAGAGCTTCAAATCAATTTGGTTCCTAGAGCTGATTGCAATTGCTCCCAAAACCGTGCAATAAATTGGGGCCCTCGATCAGAAATGATGGTTTTTGGAACCCCATGCAATCGAACGATTTGTTCTAGATAGACTTCGGCATACCTTTTAGCAGAGTAAGTGGTATGCACAGGAAGAAAATGAGCGGTTTTTGTGAGTCTATCAATGATTACCCATATGGAGTCATGCTTTTGAGATGTGTTGGGAAGACCGACAATGAAATCCATGCTAATGTCTTCCCATTTCCATGACGGAATGGGTAGTGGTTGAAGTGTACCAGAAGCTTTTAAGTGGCTAGCTTTGACTCTCTGGCAAGTGTCACACTCAGATACATATTTGGCAATTTCTCTTTTCATTCTGGTCCACCAAAAATGTTGTCGTAGGTCTTGATACATCTTGGTGCTACCAGGATGAATAGAGAATTTGGACAAATGTGCTTCATCAAGGATTTGCTTACGAAGTGGATGATCTTTAGGTACAACAATGCGATTGTTGAACCATAGGACTCCTTGATGATCAGTGTGAAAACACTTATATTTGGCTTCTCCCTGGGATAACTTTGATTTGATGATTTTGATACCCTCATCATGTAGTTGCGACATGATGATTTTATCCCGCAGAGTAGACTCAGTGGATATCAAGTTTAGACTACCTTGAGGAATAATCTCAAGATTGAGTTTCCTCATTTGATGGCAAAGAGTGTCACTAAAGGTGGATATGGTTAAGCAGTGACAATGTGACTTGCGGCTAAGTGCATCCGCAACCGCATTAGCTTTGCCCAGATAATAGTGTACCTCAAGGTCATAGTCTTTGATTAATTCCAACCAACGCCTTTGCCTCATATTTAGGTCAGCTTGGGTGAAAATATACTTGAGGCTCTTATGGTCAGTGTAGATATTATACTTAGCGCCCATAAGATGATGTCTCCAGATCTTGAGGGCATGAATGACTGATGCTAATTCAAGATCATGCGTTGGATAGTTTTGCTCATGAGTCCGAAGTGCTCTTGATGCATAGGCAATGACCCGATGGTTTTGCATAAGAACACAACCAAGGCCAATTCCAGAAGCATCGCAATAGATATCAAAAGGTTGAGTGCTATCTGGCTGAGCTAGCACTGGAGCAGTTGTCAGGAGTTTTCTCAAGGTATGGAATGCTTCCTCACATTTTTCATTCCAGCAGAATCTAACTTCTTTCTTTAATAGCTCAGTCATGGGTTTAGCTATTTTAGAAAAGTCTGGAATGAATCGGCGATAATATCCTGCCAATCCAAGAAAACTTCGAATTTGATGGACTGAAGTGGGAGGGTTCCAGTCCATAACTTCTTGAACTTTGGTTGGATCAACCGATATGCCTTTACTGGAAATAGTATGCCCTAAAAATTTCACACTATCCAGCCAGAATTCACACTTCGAGAATTTGGCATAAAGGCGATGATCACATAGTCGTTGAAGAACGACACGTAAATGATTAGCATGGTCTTCTTTAGTTTTGGAGTATATCAGAATGTCATCGATGAAGACCACGATGAATTTATCAAGTTCCGGCATAAATACGGAATTCATGAGATACATGAAATATGCCGGTGCATTAGTAAGTCCAAATGATATAACCAGATATTCATAAAGTCCATATCTGGTTAAGAAGGCCGTTTTTGGAATGTCACTAGGCCTGATTTTAATCTGATGATATCCAGAGCGTAAGTCAATCTTAGAAAAGACCTTCGCTCCAGCTAGTTGATCGAACAAAATGTCAATGAGGGGAAGAGGGTACTTATTTTTAATAGTAACCGCATTGAGTGGACGGTAGTCGACACATAGCCTTAGGCTATCGTCTTTCTTCTTGACAAAGAGAGCAGAACAACCCCAAGGTGAGGCACTTGGGCGTATATAACCTTTATCAAGAAGATCTTGGAGCTGAATTTTCAATTCTGCTAATTCATTTGGAGGCATGCGATACGGCCTTTTTGAAATAGGAGCAGTGCCAGGTTGAAGTTCAATGATGAACTCGATGTCTCTATCTGGTGGCATTCCAGGCAAATCGTCTGGAAAGACATCGGGGTATTCACACACTATAGGAATATCCTTGACTTTAATATCTGTGATAGCATAAGTACAAGGATGCAGACGTTTGGGCTGAGGCAGATAAAGGGTAATGGCCCCACGATATGGTGAATCAATTTCGATAACTCGGGAAGATATATCTAACCGTACTCGATGTTCCGTCATCCAGTTTGTCCCAAGTATAACATCGATACCCTCCAAACTTAATAAAACCAAATCAGTTTTGATCTCTTTACTACCCAGTTGAATTGGCACACTTTTAACTATTTGGTTGGAAGTAATATTTCCTCCAGGGGTAGAGATCATATATGACCCCTGGATAGGACAAGATTCAAGTCCTAGTCGGGTACCACAGTTGTTACTAATGAAACTATGTGTTGCTCCTGAATCAAATAACGTAACAACTGGTTGATGGTGAATAGAAAATGTACCCAACATGACAGAAGCTCCATCTGGAAGTTCTGCCAGAGTGGTGAAGTTAATCCGTCCTTGCCGGATTTGCATTACCGGCTTCTTGCCCTTGTTCTGGTTACCCTGAGTAGAGCTTTGCCCTGGATTAGGCTTCTTGGGCTGCGGACAATCTCGGATAAAATGATCCGCACTCCTGCAATTGAAACAGCGATAATTGCTGCCTCTCTGTGGCACTTGTTGAATATTTGGCCGTTGGCCAGGTTGTTGTGTTTGTTGCGGGGGAACGGGAGGTCTGTACCTTCCTTGCTGTTGAGGCGGCCTGAAAACCAGTCTACCTGTTGGGGCATTCCGCTGTGGTGCTTTGGGCGGTGTATTGGGAATAACCCGATACCTCGGTGGTTGAGCACTCGAGGGTCCAGCAGGGTTCTTCCGCTTTTTCTCGGCATAATGCGCCACAATGCAATCTTCTTGAGTTAAGGCCATATTAACCAACTCACTGAAAGTATTAGCCCTCACAAGATTCAGGCGTTCCTTGAGCTTGGTGTTAAGGCCTCGACGGAAACGGTCTTGTTTCTTGGCATCGTTATCCGCATGATATCCTGCATACTCGCACAGATGATTGAAATTTTGTGCGTACTGCAAAACTGTACTGGTGCCTTGAGTAAGAGCCAGGAATTCATTAAGCTTTCGCTCCAGTAATCCTGCTGGAATATAATGTGCTCGGAAGGCGATCCGGAACTCATCCCAAGTGATAACATGCCCTGCAGGTTGCATGGCATAGAAATTGTCCCACCAGATCCGAGCAGCACCACGGAGTTGTTGGGCAGCAAAGGAAGCTTTGCTAGAGTCCGCACACGGTATTGTCAGTAAAGCGAACTTCGATTCGACGATATGGAGCCAAGCATCGGCATCCAAAGGTTCTTCGGCCTTACTGAAAAAGGGCGGCTGGGTACTGAGGAAATCTTGGTAACTAGCCACAGGAGGATTGCGATCATCACGGCCTCCTCGGAATTGTTGATGCTGCTGGTTCTGCTGTGCTTGAACCAGCAAATTAAGCAACTCCGTTTGCCGAGCCATAACTTCGGCAAGGTTGGGAGGAGGTGGTGGCGGTTGTTGAGAACCGCTGGCCTGATCAGCCCGGAAACCTTCCGGGGTTCCGCGTGTGGCTCCAACCATCTGAAATAAAGGAGATGTCCATCATTAACCATATAGCCTTACTCCCAATTTCAGAAGACATAACACTTTAGATAAACAATGCATACATTCCATTCAATCATCTCATTTCAGAATTCAAAGATAGTAAACAAGATGATAAAACAGGAAGTTATATTATGTCACTGACTCGGATAGTTCTCCACATCACATGTCCGAAAGTCCACTACGCAGGCCATCTAAGTTACAACAAATGGCGCGAGGTCTAGATAAGCTACTAACTACTTAAGTTATTACATTCCTTTGGATTACATCTCGAAAGTCGACGATTTACTAAAAATCGTCGAAGTTGCCTACAGAAGACTGACTGCCCGAGGGAGAGTGATAGGGACTAAGAACAGGATCCCCGTGTTCAGAATCAATCTCTGAAACACCCTCAATCTCTTCTGGATCTTCTTCTTCTGCTTCAGGCATTATGGGTATAGCGGGATGTATCGGTTGTTGCTGCAGTTCCTCAATGTGAGCCTGGGCATCATCAGCCACAAGTATCAGATCATGAATTTGTGCCTGTAGGAACTCAATAACAGTATCACGCTGAGTGATAATATGATCACTCTCATTGATCTGATCTTCTCGATGGAGGATTGTCTCATCCCTTGCTGCAATGATTTCATCCTTTTGTGTCACCAAGGCTTGTAATTCCACTATTTGGGTCACTTGACGGTCAGCATTCCGATAGTGGCTTTGAGCCACACCAGTTATCTGATTCATACCATGACGCAGTAGCATCTGGTAATAATGTTGCACATCCATAAACCTGGTAATGATACGAACGGTTTCTTCAGCCAGATCTCCTAGCATATGACCAAGATGGTCTGTCCGAAAATCCCATTCCAGGTTACCAGCGTCTATGGTAGGAAATAACCCAATAGGATATGCGGCAACTTCCATTGGATGCTGATTACAGAAAAGTTTGATGGCTTCTAAGGCAGTAGTTTCAAAGGTATCAACCAGACGATATCCAACCACTTCCACTTCTATGGGATGCCATAAGGAGCGGAAAGGGTGTTGAGGAATTATCATCTTAACCCTGCAGCGAGGAACTCCTTCTTCACGATATTCTACCCCATCATACAGAGGAGGCTCTGTATAATGAAACAGACTCAAGGATTCCCACAAGAGACGAGGAAACCCTTCCCAGTGCAGAGCATTAGTGTGAAAGTGCCCCTCCTGATCCCAAAAGGCATTAGCAGGAGTAGCCATCTGCGACAACAATGCAAATGGTAAGATATTTTTACCCTGTTGAGAATTTACAAGGTAAAATGGATTAAGATAGCTGATTCTGATAACAGCAAAGGCTGGAAATCAGATGGATACCTAAGATACCCAACTAAGGATTCTTACTTACCCAAACTAAAAAAAAAACCAACATGTACCTATTCTTCAGACAACAAATAAGTATGCATTGATTTTGTTGATTAGTGTATTATGCATGCACGCACTAATCAACCTCTCAACTAAAAATAACTGCCGAATATCTTCGGACTTACGTAGTTAATCTCGGTGGCATATTTCATACGTCTCTCACTATTAACTAGTCGATAGGTCCTATCCGTCCTAGTTTCGGAATCGTGGTTAGTGTACCTGCAGAAAATCACATTGCACATATATATATCCAATGAACCTTTCATGCCAACATGTCATGAAAGCGTCCCCATTCATTACTGCTCACTATAGAAACAGCATCTGTACAATTACCGCCGTACAGACAACGTTAACATACGTTATCGAATAACGTATTCACGGGGGTACTGCAAAATGCGGGGGTATGAACAGCGATCGCCATACCCTGCGCCGAACCATATACTCCCAATGTAGTCAACCGAAATTGGTACATTGGCAGCATCTCAAGTAGGCCACTGCTTGAGAAACAGCGTTCGGTTCGCATCACCGACAGGAAGGCCAAGCTCCCTCAGTTGGCTGAGGATTCTTACCTTCTTACCTCACGATCGAAGATGTCGTTACAGAAAGTAAAGTTGGATTGTACACGAATTTAAATTTCAACTGAAAAGTAATGCTGGGAGTTAGAGTTATATATATATATTACAGCCACCTCTAATTCCCTTAATAACATTACCCTAGGGCTTTACGTACTATACATAAACCTTAACGAATCCAACGTAGTTCGCAAATACTTGATTGACCAATTTTTATACTATAAATTATTTTTAAGGCTAAATATATCTTCAGGGTACACTTGTTAGCTCTGATACCAGCTGTGGCAGAACCAACCTGAATTATACCGGCTCAAGTACGCGAGTCCTCGCCGGAGGGCTACCTCGTACTTCAGACGGTATAATAATATTGGTCTGTCGGGTAACGTCCCGATAAACCACCGAACGCAGGATCCAACAAGGTACCTCACACGAAGGTGAGTCCAGAGATATAATGCCAATATAATTTACACCACAGGCAGTTATATTACAAAAATATACAAAGTATCATTAGCTCCCACTGAGGAGAGATTATTACAAAACAGGTTTAAGTTTCCAGTCAAAACAGCGGAGTTTGAAAAGTGTAGACATTATACACGTCGTTATTACAGATATTATGCTAGCCCTGGCATAATATTACTCGGCGGAATCTGTGTTGGCCGGGGACGGATCCCATTCCACGGACCAACCATCAGGCACGGGGTAAGGCCACGGTGTAATGAATGCTAGCTCATCAGGGGGATTACCTGAAGTAGATCAACAAAAGCAAGGCTGAGTATACTAATACTCAGCAAGACTTACCCGCTCATGGTATACTTAGCCATGTAGCTAGATTTATGCAGGCTTTTTGGGTTTTGGGTACAGTTTTCAGCTGAAAAGCAACAAAGAGTAGGTCCTTAATTTCAACTTTTATCTTTCAGATTCTAGTTGACTAACCATTCTAGGTAAGCACCTAATACTACTCAAACATGGTAGAATCTTTAATCAAACATCAGCTTTATAATCACAAAGTTGCTCTTGTTACTCTATGTGGTAAAGGGAATAAGCAGTCTCATTCATCGTGAGAGGCGGACGATTCTGAATCGAGATTCAAACCTTGCAAGGGTAAACCTAACACACACACTTGGAATACCACAGGGTCGTTCCGAAGCAACCGTTTACCTTTCATTCCGACTCGTGAATCAGATCCACCACAAGCGACTGCAGGTCATACGCACTTCCAAAGTGCAGGACGTACGTCTGTAGCGCGACTACAAAACCCGTACTCCTAGTTGCCCAGCAACACGTATGCCTACATGTCGAACAAAGTAACCAAAAGAAGCAAATACATGTGGTGGGAGGTATGTCCACTCCTCGGGCCGATTAGTTACTAGGCTTACCGCTTACCATATTTCACGGCATGTGGTTAGTACTTTCAAACGCTTAACCACCACTACCACACACTGCGACCTTATCAAGTTCCACAACACAGACGGGGTATCATCTTGACCATGATACCTCACAAACTCCCGTCCGTCTTCCTTATAGTGATAACAGGAATGTAAACATTACAACTCCTATATCGCGCGAGTGACAGGGAATCACTCGACTTCTACCGGTCCTATCAGCATAGCAGCTAGTCGGACTCATGTTCTAGTATTCAGTACATTGGTTCCTGAAATTATGCAACTAAGGTTTCAAGCAATTCCTATGAACTTAATGCATAGAATACATAAATAAATATAGTGTGCAGTGTAATAAAAATAATTGGTTATGTCCGGGGCTTGCCTTCGCTGGTGGAGTTGGGGTTAGTCAAATTATTTTCTTCCGAACCTTGGTTCGGGGCTTCAGAGAAATCTGCGACGAGATTCCCGGGGTCTTCAAAATAAACTCCTTCTTGTTCCGGGATCAGCTGATAATCCCCGTCAGCGAGAGTGGTCGAGTCTATATGAGATGCAAAGTTACAAGTTATGGAATGCATATACTTTTATTTTAATTCACAATAAAGTTGCAATCCAATTAACAGAATATTACATTAAAACAAATAACCTGACTATCCTGCACTGGGCAGTCATTTATCGAGTATTAACTATCTTACTTAGATACATTAAACAGCAAACTTAACTATGTTAAGTATCTAACTAGTGGCATGGGGCAACTGGTTGGGGTGGTTTCTAACAGCTAGATTAAATGGCCTTATTCATTGCTTACACTAATTGTTTATATGAACTTTAAGTTACTAATATATTATGGACTACATAAACTATGTCTAAATTGTTTGACACCTAACCCTTGGTTGAAAATTTAATCACATGTGTTACTATTAAGGAATAGTACCCTAAAATATTTCCATGATTTTTCAGTATTTAGATATGTAATTATTAAATATACAAAGTGAACTACACATTATTTCTAATTAATATTTGTACATTAAGGAAATAATACTGGAATACTAGGATAATTATTTTTCTTCAATTCTACATGTTAAAAGAAAATTAACATCACTGGTTTTACCATTTTATCATTTTTCTATGAATTACTATGTATTTCTTAAGCCTACAAGTAACTAAACTTAACAATTAAATTAGATCATCAAACATTCAAAAACTGAACTTTATCTCTTAAGTAAAGTTGTAGGTCTTTATCTAAGGATTCCAACAAAATTTATTTTGCATTTTTATGAATTTTTCTTGAATAGTTATAGCATTTCTAAGTTAGCAGCATAAATTACACAAGAGGTCCTTCGGTTACTATTCCTCTGAGTCTAAGGCTATGCACAAAACCCCCTGGATTTTTGATTCTTCTAAACCGAGGTCCTTAAGCCAGAGGCCGAAGCAGAGCAAGGGAGGGGCGGCCGTGTTCCGGCGACGGTGGTCACCGGCGGCGAGGTCCAAGGGCAGGGAAAGGCTCAGGGACTCACGGTGGTCTTGCTGCGCTACTTGTCGAGGACTGGGATGGCCGGAGAGAGAGGTCTCGACGAGGACCCGAGGCGGCGGCGGAGAGGTCTCCGTCGATGGCAGTGCTCCGGCGGTGAACGTTGGCAGCAAACCTGCGCACGAGCTTCAGTGAGACACAGGGAACGTGTAGGTACCATCAATTGGAAGAAAACACATCGGGTCACAGGTAATCGACGAGGACAGTGGCGGCGGCGGCGGAGGTGAATACCGGCGATCGTCGGGAGGGAGATGTGCTGGACTAGAGGGTCAATGGATGGGTCGGGAAGCTTCACAGGGGTGATGTAGTGCTGGCTAGGGTATCGTGGTGGCGTGGAAAGGCTCGGAGCAAGCTGCCCACGGTGAGGCCGAAGGTGGTGGCGGCGGCGCTTCGTCGGAGACGAAGTTCCAGTTGCAATTAGATGGCAACGAGTGGTCGAGGAGCACCAGTGAGCTACGGGGAAGCTTGCGCAAGGGTGGATTGGGACGGAGGAGGCCTGGTGCTTGCTGTCCACGGTGATGCCGTGCGCGGCCGGAGCAAAAGGAGACGGCGGCGGTGGAATGTGGGTCGAGCGCTCGGAATTGTGCACTGGAACTGGAGGAATAGAGCGTAGGCATCACAGGAAAGCTGATGCGCGCGAGAGACAAGAAGTTAAGGCTCTGTGGTGAGCGCTCCACGGCGACGAGGAGGTGGCGGCCGGAGGAAGCTCGGGGTCGTCGTGGCGCGCGCGCGAGAGGCCACCAGGGAAGAGGAAAAAGGTCGGGATCGAGAGGAGATGACGCGTGGGCATGTGTAGCAGCTGGAGGTGGAGCTCGGGGGCCTGCGCCGGCGGTGAGCGGCGGTGGCAGGAGCAGAGGGCAGAGAGGGAAGCGGCGGTGGTCAGAGGAAGACGAAGCAGGGAGATGTCAGGGGGACTTTTTTGTGATTTCCAAAAAAATTCAGGGACCCCTCTGTAAACTAAAATTTCTCACTGCTACAAAGGTCAAATGAGAAAATGGTCAACATGAAAGTTATAGAGTTTTTCAAACTCTACAACATTGCTTTAGGGCTTAGGTTCAGAAACTCAAAGTTTACAACTCTTTAAGTTAAATTTATGAATAAAGGTAGAATTTAAATTACTTTTGTCTTTGTTCAATAATTTGATCAAACTTTGGGTGTGTTTACAAATTTTCCTGAGATGTCATGATTACTTATGTTTTAACTTAATATTTGTACTTTTCTTCCCTATAGTCATTTAAATTTGACATTTAAGAGCATTTTCACACAATTACACATAGGAACTTATAAAAGTCTATAATTTACAATTACACCCCTAGCTCTCTGTACAACTCATAACATACATACAATTCACTAATACCTAGTGTCCAGATATCTAATTACATGAATGTTACACTATCGAAACTTCCGGAAGGTGCACCAGTGATGACGGGTACATTCACTCTACACCATCACCCTGCTATTATACTTTTGGATTCTGGTGCAACCCATAGTTTTATTAGTACAAGGTTTGGGACCAAAATAGATTTGGATTTCTACCCCACTAATGGAACTTATATGATAACAACCCCTGGCGGTAGAATTGCATCAAATCAAATTTGTAGAGGTGTACCAATTCAGTTGGGTAGCACTTTAATAAGAACAGACTTAATTTTATTAAACCTAGAAGGAATGGATATTCTCCTAGGTATGGATTGGATGACCAGACATCGGGTATCCTTAGATATCTTTTCTCGAGTGGTGGAAATAAATTCTCCAGAATATGAACATACCATCCTCCATCTTCCATCACAAGAATATATCAAATCTTGTGTGTATAATACAGCAGGAATCAAGTTAGAGGATATTCCTGTTGTATGTGAATATCCAGATATTTTTCCAGATGAGTTACCTGGAATGCCCCCAGATAGAGATGTTGAATTTGTTATAGAGCTACAACCCGGCACCGCCCCCATTTCTAAGAGACCTTATCGTATGCCACCCAATGAATTGGCAGAGTTAAAACTTCAACTTCAGGAACTCCTGGATAAGGGTTATATCCGCCCAAGTGCTTCACCTTGGGGATGCCCTGCCTTGTTCATTAAGAAAAAGGATAATAGTCTTAGACTATGTGTTGACTATCGTCCCCTCAATGCGGTTACTATTAAAAATAAGTACCCTCTTCCCCCGCATTGATATCCTATTTGACCAGTTCGCCGGAGCCAAGATATTTTCCAAAATTGACCTTCGCTCCGGGTATCATCAGATAAAGATTAGACCAAGTGATATTCTGAAAACCGCTTTATCCACCAGATATGGACTCTATGGATATCTGGTTATGTCCTTTGGTCTTACCAATGCACTGACATATTTTATGTACCTCATGAATTCTGTCTTCATGCCGGAACTCGATAAATTCATCGTGGTTTTTATCGACGATATTCTGATCTATTCCAAAACTCTTGAAGATCATGCTAAACATCTTCATGTTGTTCTTCAACGTCTATGAGATCACCGTCTGTATGCCAAATTCTCTAAATGCGAATTCTGGCTAGATACCATCAAATTTTTGGGTCATACCATCTCTAAGAACGGTATAGCTGTTGATCCGAGTAAAGTTCAAGAAGTGATGGATTGGAAACCCCTTACTTCGGTCCATCAAATTCACAGTTTTCTCAGTCTTGCTGGTTACTATCATCGTTTCATTCCAGATTTCTCCCGAATAGCTAAGCCCATGACTGAGTTGTTAAAGAAAGGAGTAAAATTCTCCTGGAATGAGAAATGTGAAGAAGCTTTCCATACGTTAAGAGCACATCTCACCACTGCTCCAGTTTTGGCTCAGCCAGACCCATCCAGATCTTTTGATGTTTATTGTGATGCATCAGGCACCGGACTGGGATGTGTACTCATGTAGGATAATTGCGTGATTGCATATGCCTCTAGAGCACTTCGGACGCATGAACAGAATTATCCTACTCATGACCTTGAGCTTGCAGCCGTAATACTTGCACTCAAACTTTGGAGACACCATCTTATGGGTACCAAGTGCAATATTTATACGGATCATAAGAGCTTAAAGTACATCTTTACGCAAGCAGACTTGAATATGAGGCAAAGACGTTGGTCAGAGCTTATAAAGGATTATGACCTTAAAGTACACTACCATCCAGGCAAAGCCAATGTGGTTGCGGATGCACTTAGCTACAAGTCACATTGTCATTGTTTATCAGTAGAAGTTTTTAGCAACACTATTTGCTGGGAAATGAGGAAGCTTAATCTAGAAATTGTTCCTCAAGGCAGTCTGAATCATATAGCAATTGAGCCTACACTCCAGGATAGTATTGTGATGGCACAACAACACGATAAGGGAGTCAAAATGATCAAACAACAATTAGCCCAAGGAGAAGAGAAGTATAAATGTTTCCAAGAGGATTCTAAAGGAGTTCTACGGTTTAAGGGACGTATAGTTGTACCCAAGAACCATCAGCTTCGCAAGCAAATAATGGATGAAGCACATCTAATTAAATTTTCCATGCACCCTGGTAGTACGAAAATGTACCAAGATTTGAAACGGAATTTTTGGTGGACTCGTCTGAAAAGAGAAATAGCAAAATACGTTTCTGAGTGTGATGTTTGCCAGAGAGTTAAGGCCAGTCATTTAAGGACTTCTGGTACACTACAACCTTTGTCTATTCCTTCGTGGAAATGGGAAGATATCAGTATGGACTTTATCGTAGGTTTACCCAATACTTCCCAAAGGCACGATTCTATTTGGGTGATTGGGGATAGGTTAACCAAGACTGCTCATTTTATTCCAGTGCATACCACTTACACTGCTAGGAAGTATGCAGAAATATATTTCGACCAAATAGTACGTCTCCATGGGATACCTAAAACGATCATCTCTGATCGTGGAGCACAGTTTGTTGCTCGTTTCTGGGAGCAATTCCAACAAACTCTTGGAACCAAGTTAATCCGAAGCTCCGCATATCATCCGCAAACAGATGGGCAAACAGAAAGGATAAACCAAATCCTAGAAGATATGCTTCGAGCTTGTATAATCCAATATGACAAGCATTGGGACAAATGCTTAGCTTTGGCAGAATTCTCCTATAATAATAGTTATCAGTCAAGTATCAAAATGGCTCCTTTTGAAGCTTTATATGGTCGCCAATGCAGAACCCCCTTAAATTGGTCTCAGACTGGTGATCGTGAAATCTTTGGACCTGATCTTGTTAATGAAGCAGAAGAAAAGGTAAAGATCATTCGGAACAATCTTAAAGTGGCTCAATCAAGACAAAAGAGCTACGCAGACAAAAGAAGGAAACCAATACAATTTGAAATAGGTGATTTTGTATACCTGCGAGTATCTCCTACTCGAGGTGTTCAACGATTTGGTATCAAGGGCAAACTCGCTCCTCGCTACATTGGTCCTTTTAAAATCCTTGAAATTTGTGGACACGTAGCCTATCGACTTTAACTTCCTCCTCGGCTAGCAGCCATTCATAATATCTTCCATGTATCTCAGCTCAAGAAATGTATTCGTGTTCCTACCAAAATCGTTGATACACAAAGTATTGACATCGAACCCGATCTTTCCTATAAGGAACTTCCAATCAGAATCTTAGATACCAAGGAAAGAAGTACTAGAAGAGCAACAGTCAAAATGTTTAAAATCCAGTGGAATCATCATACAGAAGAAGAAGCTACCAGGGAAACCGAAGATTATCTTCAGAAAAACTTCCCAGACTTCCTCAAGAATTCTTAGGTATCTACCCTCTCATCAAGTCATTCCTGTAATCTCGGGACAAGATTCCTTTTAGGGGGGAAGGTTGTGACACCCTAGGTGTCAAATAGAACAAACCAATAAAAATAATGTTTGGTGTGGATTAAATTGTGTGAAAATCTAGCAAAGTTATGAAAGTAAGGGTAATTGTGTAAATTTATGAAAATACAAGTCCTTTTATGTAAATTAGTTGAAGTATAAAAGTAACATCCAAAAATTACCAAGGGTCAAAGTGAAAAAGGTGAAAGTAATCATGACCAGCCTTAAATGCTTGCAGATAAGCCCAAGAGTTTATAAACTTTACACCAATAGGACAAAACTTATGTAAATTTTAAGTTGAGAGCAAAATCATAAAATAAAACATGGTGGTTTAGGTTTCTGAACTTGAGCCCTAAAGCAAAGTTATAGAATTTGAAAAGTTCTACAACTTCTATTTCGACCTTTTCCTCATTAGGGCTTTGGACCAGTGCGAAATTTTTGTTTACCATGAAGTCCCTGAGGTTTTTGCAATTTCCAACGAAGTCCCTCGGACCTCCTCCTCTCTTCTTTCTCCTCTGGCAACTCCTCTGCTTCGCCCGCTGCACTCCTACCACCGGTGTCAGCGCCGCTTCCCCGGCCATGTGCTGCGCCTCGGCCGCTCCCCGGCACCACCTCCAGCTCCTAGCCGCTCCACGCGTCGCCCCCAACCCGAGCGCCGCTCTAACTCCCCCTCCCTTGCTCTCTTGCGTGCGTGCCACGCCGTCCCGCGGCTCTACCGCCGCCATCTCGCCGCCGCCGTGGCATTGCCCGTGCACGTCCCCTCGCCTTCTATTTTCTGGTTCAAGAGCAGCACTAGTTTCTTGTGTTTCCATTCCATTCTTGTTCCTGCTCTCTTCTTGCCCAGGACCCCGAGCACCACCGCCGCCATCTCCTCCAACTCCGGCGCCCTCCTGCTCGCCGTGGGCAGCCCACTCCAACTCTCCCCGTGCCACCACAACCCCCTAGGAAGTTTCCCCATGCCCTACTGACGCTCACCAGACACTCCCCGTGGCCGGACCTCCACCGGAGCTACCTCGCCGCCGTTCGCCCCTTCGCCGGTAAGCTCCTACCGCCGTCGAGCTTGTACCTCCGCCCCTCCTCCGCCCAATTCGACTACTTCAATAGCTTCCCCTCATCCTCTGCAACTATTGAGCCCAAGCTTCGCCCTCCTCCTCGCCGGGAACCTCCTCGCCGACGAGCACCCCTCCGCCGCCGCCTCGGCCACCGTGGGAAAGCCCCCTCCGGTCATCACCTCCCCTTCCCAAGACCTCCAGCAGGTGCGCCTTAACCTCCTGGTGCTCGCTGGCCATTCCTCCTCCAACCCCTCGCCGTCCCCTCACCGGAATTTGGCCGGCGACCTCCCTGCCTTTCTTCCCCGACGAGCCAAGGGCATCCCTGTAAAGATTTCAAAAGTTCTAAGGGTGTCCTTGTAAAATTCCAGAGCCCCCCCCAATTCATAAGCTGTGAACTTCAAAAATTCATAGAAAATTGTACAAAGTTCAAAACAATGCCAAACTAGTTTTGTTGGAATCCTTGAGTTATATTCGACTACTTTTGTATAGTAAACTTGAGCTATATATGTACATTTTCTGTTGTGGATTAAATACTAGAAAATATGTGTTTTATTTGTATCTCATGTTGTAGGCATGTGTTATAGCTGAAATTTGAAACTTAGATTGTATGTGCTATGTAGAGCTCTGTGTAAAAATCTCATGTTCCTTACTGCTCATTTACTTAGATTTCGAGTACTTTTGTTATATGATGATGAAATGCTTAAATTTTTAATTAAGGATGTTTCTGTTTGTTTTTGTAATTGAGATTTATACCATAATTTCCTTTTTGATTGTGTAATCCATGGTAAAAATATTAGGATTAATAGTAGGTCATACCCCAAGTTATGAATTTTTGGTTTGTTTCCAAAGATAATTCTTTTATACTAGCTTTTATTCCCGAAAAATTATGAAAATGTTTTAAGATGTTACTCTAAAGTAGTGAAGCATACCCACAAATTTTCAACCCATGATCAGGTGTAAAATAACTAAAATAAATAGAACTTGATTAATAGATCTATATTAAATAATAACTTAGGGTTTTTCAAAGTGATTAGCTAGTTAATTAAATAAAGGTGTTAAATGTAATTAGTTTAATAGTTAACCATGCTACTTCTTATAGTTAGTTAAATAATTAGAGTTAACACCCCCCCCTCACTTAATGTAACTAAGTAAATTATTTAATACTCGATAAATGACTGCCCAGTAAGGAGGCAACTGTGTTGTTTATTAATATGTAATGATGTGTTCCTTGGATTGCAACTTTATTGTGAAGTAGAATATCAATTTATGCATTTCCTAAACTGTATCATTTTGATCACATATAGACTCGACGTTTCTCGTCAACGGTGACTATCAGATCCTCCCAGAACCCGAAGTGCAAGTCTCTGGAGACGCCGGGAACATCGTTGGAGAATTAACTGAAGCCCCGAACCCGAGTTCGGCAGAATTTATTAATATCTCTGACCCCAACCCCGCCAGTGAAGGCAAGCCCCGGACATAAACCCAGAATCTTATTTACACTGCAATTTATCTTTATATATTTATATACTTGTGCATTAAGTTCTTAGGAGTTGTCTGGAAACCGTAGATGCATCTCCCTAGGAACCAATGTACTGAATATTAGAAACTGAGTCCGACTAGTGCTATGCTAATAGGACCGGTAGAAGTCGAGTGATTTCCTGTCACTCGCGCGATATAGGAATTGATTGATTACAATTCTGCAATCACTATAAGGATGACGGACGGGATTATGTGTAGTATCTAAGGATACCCCGTCTGTGTTGATGAATTTGGTTAAAGTCGCAGTGTGTGGTAGTGGCAGTTAAGCGTTTGAAAGTACTAGCCACATGCCACGAAATATGGTAAGCGGTAAGCCTAGTAACCAATCGGCCCGGCAAGTGGACTCGTCCCCCACCACTCGACTTTTATTTTATGTTTACATGCACCGACTGTGGGAGTACGTTCTGCAGAGCAGACGGGAATACGGTCATGTAGTCACGCTACAGACGTATGTCCTGCACATTGGATGTGCGTATGGTCCAACAGTCGCTTGTGGTGGCATTGTTCCACGACCCGGAATGAAAGGCAAACGGTTGCTTCAGAATGACCTGTTGGTGTTCCAAGCGTGTGAGTTAGGTTTACCTTGCAAGGGTTGAAATTTGATTCAGAATCGTCCGTTTCTCATGAAGATTGAGACTACTTAACTCTTTTGCCACATAGAGTAACAAGGGCAACCTTATGAGGAGTAATACTGATGTATGCTTTAAAGAGACTCTACCTTGCTTGAGTAGTTATAAGTGCTTACTAAGAATGGCTAAAGGAACTAGAATCTGAAAGCTAAAATATGAAAGTAAGGACATACTCTTTATCGCTTTTCAGCTGAAACAAAACTTACCTCCTCATCAAAGCCTTCATGGTCTAGTTATGGGCTAAGTATACCCAAATTTCCGGGTAAGCCTTGCTGAGTATTAGAGCACTCAGCCTTGCTGTATGATTTTTGTTTCAGGTAATGTCTCATAAGACCCTACTTACCCCATGCCTTGGCCTTATGCTTTGCATGACGGTTGGTCCGTGGAGTGGGATCCGTCCCCGGCCAACCCCGATCATAACGAGTGATGTTATGCCATGGCTTAGCATGACGTCCTTACTACCGACATGTATAGTTATCGTACTTTGAATTCCGCTGCTCGAACTTGAACTTTAAAACTGGTTTGTAATAATGACTCTTAGTTTGGAACCTTTGCGATTTCTGCAAACTTTGTAATAACTTTACTAAGTGTGGATCTTTGTACTACTTTTAGAAACCCTTGTAAAGTAATTTCCCTGTGATGTAAAATATGATGGTGACTGTATCTCTAGACTCACCTTCGTGTGTGGTAACCCTATTTGATCCTGTATCGGTGGTTTATCGGGACGCTACCCGACAGACCAAGGGATTGTACCGTTTGAAGTACGTTGGAGTCCTCTGGAGGGGACTCGCGTGCTTGAGCCGGTATAATTTAGGTTGGTTCTGCCACACTTCTCCAGGAGAGATCTTAGGAATTTTTGAGAGAATTCTTCATCCGGGACAATAAACCCAAGGCACTTGAGCTCATTCACGATATCATTTAACCGGTTGAACATTGTAGGCACATCTTCATCCTTATTCATAGCAAACTCACTAAACTTGCCGTTGAAGATGTACAATTTTGCCTCTTTGACGTTGTTTGAACCTTCATGAATTTCCTTGAGTTTCTCCCATATCCCATGAGCACTTTCAAGTCCTTTGACTCGGTTAAATTCCCCAATATCAAGAGCACCGTACAACACATTTACGGATTGATCATTTAATGGCTCATTCTCCTCATCTTGCCTAGTCATGTTCTTCTCATCTAAGATCACATAACCTTCAATCATAATTTTCCATATTTTCCTTCCCATTGCCTTAAGATGAGCCGTTATCCTAGTCTTCCAATAATCATAATTGTTCCCATCAAAGAATGGAGGTTTCCCCACATGATTATTTCCCTCTAGAGCCATTTGTCCTACTCTGGGATGATTAAATCCTTATAAATTGGAGTCCACGGCTCTGATACCACTTGTAGGATCAAGGACACCGGCTAGAGGGGGGTGAATAGACGGTTTTAACTAAAAACAAAGCACTTAGGGGAAATTTAATTAGTACAACAAGAGAATTAAATTTCTAGCCTAAGTTGAGCTAAGTTGGGTTTGCAACCTAGGGTGATCAAGCAAAGCTAGAATCTAGGAATGTAAACTTGCACAAGAGTAGATGCGGTAAAGAACTGCAAGGTAAGAAACAATACTCAAGACACAAGAATTTATCCCGTGGTGTCGATGACTTGCCGGTCACCCCTAATCCACGTTGAGGTTGATTCAATGAACTCGATTGCTCCTCTACCAAGTCTTCACTTAGTCTTTGAGCCAATCGATCAAAGAACCTCTCCAAACCTTGGTTCCACTAAGATGCTCTTCACCGCTCCGGTGAGGCGAGCTCAACCTCTCACAAACTTGGCCATGGCACCTTCACAATCTCCTTTTAAGTGCTCGGTGGTACACACGATCTCCAAGCCGTCTAGGAGGCGGCAACCTACAAGAGTAACAAGCCAATGACGCTTGCTTGGAATCCCACTAATGCCTCAATGATCAACCTCTTTGATGCAATGCACTAAACACTCTCCAACTCACAAGAATGCGATCACTAAGCAATGGTGAGTGAGAGATGAGTGAATGAGAGCTCAAGTATGTTCTAGTGTCTTTCTCAAGTTCTAAGAGGCTCTTATGCAGCCAAGGGGTGAGTATATATAGCCTACCAACACAAACTAGCCATTTGGAGGAGTTGGTGGGTTTTCTGCGACTCTGGCGGACAGTCTGCCAGCTACTGGCGGACAGTCCGCTTGCTTCCCCAACGGTCAACTGTTGCAAAAACGGTGTGGTCTGAACTAGCCGTTACAGCCTAACCGGATAGTCCGCCATACAAGGCCGGACAGCCCGGTTGGACGAAACCTTCTGTCTCAGATGCTGGAGACAAATCAGACTGTCCGCCGTCAGCAACCGAACTGTCCGGGGGTGCTGGACTGTCCGGTTCAGGCGTGAAGTGCAGGAATTCTCGTTATGTGTGCATCTTTTCTCTCATGTGCCATGTTTCTCAAGGTATGCAATGCAAAGACTCGATCATAAGGCACTTAGCAAATTTTCGAGCAAACAAACATCAACCCCTCTTAATAGTACGGCCATCTAGCCTAAAAACCCGGTCGAGTTCTTCCCTACTCTTCTTTGGACCGACAAAAATAAAATCCCTATGTTATACCTTTGCCTTGAGCTGTCCATTTTGAGTCTCTTCTTAGATCATTGCGGCATTTGCTTCTTTTCAACTATTCATCTATGGACCATCCTACTCTCATAAATCTCAATGAAGCAGTTAGTCCACTTATAGTTGTCATTAATTACCAAAACACAATTTAGGGGCCTAGATGCTTTCAAGCTCTGGAGGGTTTAAATGCCCATCAAGAGACGTACACAGATAGGTAGTCGATCATGGAGTAGCCCCCGAGGGTTTCATGCCCGTCGAGAGGCGTACCCAAAAAGGTAGCCGATCTTGTGAAGAACAAATTGGAAAAGGTATAAAAGGTATAAGTCACTTAGCTTGATTTGTTGACGAATGTTGACGAAGCCGTAGAGCTCGTTGATGGAGCTGCGATGGTTTGTTGATGAAGCTCGACTAGTCGGAGTTGATTCCAACTAGTTTTCAAGTTGAGACGAGTAGTTGATTTAGTCGTCGGCGTGCCACCGATCGTCCTCACGAAGTCAAAGTAGTTGAACTCGTCGCTGCTGCGCGCGAACAATGCGGCACAAGCCAAAGTTGAATCGGGTCGTCGAGGTCAGCGGCCGCGGTGCATTGACGTTGCAGCGCGAGGTGAAGTCGAACCGAGTAGTCGAGGTCGATGTAGCCGTTCGCTGAAGGATCCGATCTCGAACTTAATGAATCAATCCACCGATGCATATGTATGAAGTAGCAATCCGCCACCTTGAGTGGATTGATGTTGATGAAGAGGTCCTTCAAATTCGCCCAATGATCGTGACGATCAGCCCCACGGTGGGCTCCAGCTGTCGGTATTTTTACCGTCGGCCTACCTAGGGATACACTAAGGTAGGTGATTATTTGGTGAGGGATCGCCAGATTTGGAACTTGAAGGTGAACGCAAGAACACAAGACACAAATTTAGACAGGTTCGGGCTGCTAGAGTAGCGTAATACACTACGTCTTGTTTTGGGGTGTTGTATATTGCGCCCTGCGCTTGGGAGTTGAGTTGCCTGTTGGCTGCTCTCCGTTGGTTCTCTGCTGGTTCTCTGTTGGTTCCCTCCTATCTAGGTATCCCTGCCCTCCATTATATATCCCAGGGGATGGGGTTCCTAGTAGGATTATAAGGTAGGAGTCCTAGTAGGATTACAAGGTATGAGTCCTAATAGGATTACAGTGGAATCCTAGTAGGAATCAGACTTCTTTTTCCTCACGGGTAGCTTCCTTGCGGTACCCAGGGGATCTATCTCTGACAGCTATCTATCATATTAATTCGGTCAATCCTCATCCGCTAAACACCTTATGCCCGACAAAAATAGAAAAGCCCTATCAAATACCTTTGCCTTGAGCATATCCCTTCAACATCATCTCCAAGTTTCTTCATGATGTCAACGTATGCTCATATTCTCATGGACCAACCTATACTCATTTCTTTCTCAAGAGATTGGTAGTCCACAAATATTATCATTAATTACCAAAACTCGAATTAGGGGCCTAGATGATTCCAACCTCATCAATATTATCCATCATCAGATTATGGTAATCAACAACAGAAAGATCGTTTTGCTTGGCCAGATTCACCTAACAGATAAAACAGACTCTTGACCATACAAAAGCTCAAAAAGAGTAACCTTAGTAGCACTGTGTCTAGATATAAATGAGCCCACAAAGCTTTAGACAAAACCTCATGCCATCTTCTAGGATTATCTTCTATCTTCTTCTTAATGAGCTTAATCAAAGTCTTGTTACTAGATTCGGTCTAACCATTGGCCTGAGCATAGTATGGAGACGATTTGAGGAATTTAATCTTATAAAATTCGGTAAACTCATGTACCTCTTTAGATACAAAATGAAGTACCCCTATCCATCCTGAAAGTTTGTACAGTCCCGAATCTATTATGAATGATATGCTCTATAATGAACTCAATTACGTCCTTATGTGTCATGTTCTTGAGAGGAATTTTTTCGGTCCACTTAGTGAAATAATCCATAGCCACCAACATGAAGCGATGCCCTCTTGATGAAGGAGAATGAATTTGCCCAACAAAGTCCAATCCCCATCCTCGGAACATCCATGGCTTGATAATAGGATGCATCAACGTAGCAGGCACCAATTGCAAATTATCAAACCATTGATATTCTTCACATCCCTTGTACTAACAAAAATAATTGGCAATCACGCTAATCCAATGAAAATCAGCCCTCCTAAGCAACCACTTTATCTTAGGAGCCGATTGATGCATTTCACAGATACCTTCATGAACTTCTCCCATAGCAACTCTAGCCTGATCCGTATCCAAGCATTTGAGAAGTAAATCTTTGGTGGTTCGACGATAAAGCTCTTCATCAAGAAAAATGTATTTGAATGTCAAATATCGAATTCTTCTGTTTGCACCACGACTAGGGTCCTTCAAATATTCTATAATATGTACCCTCCCGTCACCCACCCCGACCTCATCAAATTTAACAATTTTCACGGCCAAGTTGTTGCTTTCAGAAGAAGTATCAGTCAGACCGGTCATCATGGCGGTCAGACTGGTCTGACAAACTGGTCGGGTCATTTCGTACAGAACCTGCGCATCGGCGTTTGCATGCCTCGGTTTCCTAACATGAAAATATTTTTTTTCACAATTTTGTAACCAGATGCCTGTTGCGCCAGAGTATTAGCTCTGCCATTCTTTTCCCTTGGTATATAATAGATCACAAATTCATCAAAGCAACAGATGATATCTAGGCGTTTATCAAGATAAGTATTCAATGATCCATCATAGCATTGGCATACCTTAGATACTTGCTGCACCATTAGAAATGAATCACCAAATGCCCTCCACATGTTTCACGGCCATAGATTGCAAAATTCCAACACAAATAAAAGCACCTCATATTCAACTTGATTATTAATACAGTCTTGAACCCTCGTGACCGCCTCTTGCCGATTCTTCATAAATCCCTTCAAAAATTGTGCTTTGTAGTGCTCCTTGGCCACCAAGTAATCTTGACGTTCCTCCTCACTAAGCTCCTCGATAGATGCAGTCATAATGCTATCCTTGTCGAGCACGGTGTTTGCGTCCATCTTGCTTGAGTAGATTAGATTGATCTATGGAACAAAGATCTTCTTCCCAGACGCGAAATTCGAACAACACACCGAATGTGCTAGAACGCGCGGATCGCAACGATCGCTCTTACAATTCTCCTGCGCGGACTAGTCAGACCGGTCCATTGAGGCACACTACCAAAATCTAGATCCACCTGCCCAGGAGGTACCCTATTGGGGTTGGTGATGCTAGGGTTGTTCTGAGGTCGGCAGGCCACCCAGAATGCCCTCGAACGCCGTAGAGATGCAAGAAAAATAGAAATTAGGGTTTCGAAAAGAGATGGTTTGGAGATAAAAAAAGTAATTGCAAATATGTTTGATTCGATTAGGCTGCCCTCAATCGGCCGTAGTCCTTCATATATAGACCAAGAATGTCGGTCCCATTATGATGAGGATATCTCTCCTTTGCATACAATGCAAGGACCGATCACTAGAGCACGTGCGCGATAGTTGGATCTCCAGGAACAATGGAGAGGACCAGCAAGGACTTGGAGAAGGCCAAGGACTCAAGGAGGAGGTGCTAGGACGTTCATACCAAGGAGGAGTCCACGTCCAACTCGACTTTGACTCCACCTCGGATTCTAGAACCTTACTTCACCAAAACTGATGCCCTGGCCACATACGGAGTCGGATTTGGACATTCTATATATGGTTGGAACCAGAATTTCATAGAGCTTCAGATGGCACCAGTCCCACCTCAAAATCCCTTCTGAGTTGACAGGAATTGTCGACACAAGTGGACATCCAGAATCTGACAGGGTGCTGTGTCACCGTCTTTTGGGCCGTTGGCCCGTGTACCGTGTTGAAGCCCATTAGGGTTGCGTCCAGGGGACTTGCACGCCCCCAACTCCTTTTTATTCAGTAGCCATCACCACTTTAGGGTATGGGTTTTGCTTAAATTCATTCTATCATCAAACAGTGTCTCCGTCCATCGGTTTGTGAGACCTCATCTAGTAATCAAGTTTGTTTGATTGCATCTCCTGTTCTTACTTGTGTTCTTGATTGCGCTTGCAGGGATAAGCCTTCGTGGCGAGCTCATTCGTGTGACATGGGTGATAACCAACGGAGCAGTGGTGTAGTGATTGCGGGATTCTGTTCGTTCGAAGCCTTGGATCATCAACGTCGAGTTCTCCACCAATCAAGTTTACCGTACCTCTCGGAAGATTGGGACTCATCCTCCTATCAAGTGGTATCAGTTATCAGGTTGCCCGTGAGGTATACTCGTGTGCCTTTAGATTTGTTTTTTTTTCGTCCTATAGTCCACAAAAAGACAAAAAAAATTGTTGTTACTCGTTCCGACCTACAACCCTCGCTCGGCCTTTTGCACAATTTAGTTTCGGAGTCCGTAGTTCTGAGTTCGTGTCTTAGGTTGAGTTTGGTTACTGGTTTAGATTTGTTTTAGTTTTGTTTTGTTTCTAACATCCGCTGCCATCCACAAAAAAAAACAAATCAATCTACAGAAACTTTTCCATCCACCACCGATCCACCTATTCGTATCCGAATCAGTTTCCACCGCCACAAACCCTAATTCGGAGAGTCCTCCTTAAATCAGGCATAACTTTTCGCTCGGGACTCCGATTGAGGTGAACTTTTTTCCCAGAAAGCTCTTGAAAAATTGCACATACGATTCCCCTGCTATGCCGGGTTCGGCATTCTCAAAAAAATTAAAAAAAATCAGGAAGGCACTTGATTCGGGCTATGAAGTTCCAGCACCAGTTTTTCCAAACGCTCCTGAAATTGTACCGATCATATCTTTCATCGGTTTGAGCTGATATTTGGTGCTGTTTCCTCTCTTGTGCCCCTAGTTGAGCAAAAATATAAAAAAAATGCAAAAAAACAAAAATTTGATTCCTACTAGTGCTAAAAGACAAAACAGGGGGAATTTGCTGTTTCTATGTGCATTGTTGGATACCTGTTGGTACTGTCTTTGTGGCTCATCATCTTTGATCCTTGTTCCTTGCTTGCTGCCACAACTGTTCTAATAAATTTTTAGGCCAGCAACTAGGTCAGGTTCTTTGGACACTTATTCAGCATTGCTATCTGTTACTAACTTGTGTGCCACATACATATACTGCACTTGAGCCTTCCCAAGCTCCACCTTCTCCCGAGCAAAACAGGTACCCTATGCAATCACACCCACTCTCTTTGTGTTGTCATACCGGTCACCGTTTGCCACCTGCAGTGCTGGTAGGACACTGTAAGAGCGGGGTAAGACACATCTTACTACTTGTTTTTCCACTTCTACTTCAGAGAGTGTAGTCGTAGGGTTCACAACCTTTTGCCTTCCGTTTCTATTTTGTTCTAACTATGACAGGAAAGGCGCCGATGGACGAGACCTCTCCTTCTACACTTCCGGACGATACTGAGTGCGTGTCACATATGGAACTAAAAGACATGATGCGGGCAATGACTAACGCTTTCAACAAGTACCAGACCACTACAACAACCACCTTTCAGAGGATTCATACAAGTGTTGATGGTCTTGCCGCACGGCTGGACGCGGTGGAAGCTCGTTTTCCACACCATGATCCACCACCCATCGTCCCTGCTACCGGTGGCCTTGCCCACAACGACACGGAGGACGAGTTCGACGATGATGAGGTTGACGCACAGCAGCGTCGTCGCCTTCTGCTTAATCGTCAAGGTATGCGAGGTAATGGTAGACGTCATCCTCATGCTCCTGAGCAAGATAATGATCCTTATGCTAAGATTAAGTTTTCTATTCCACCATTTTATGGATCTTATGATGCTGAGACTTACTTGGATTGGGAGATGACGGTCGAACAGAAATTTAGTTCCCATCTAGTTCCTGAGCGTCATAGAGTTAGACAAGCCACTAGTGAGTTTAAAGATTTCGCTATCATTTGGTGGAATGAACTTGTCACTGCATGTAATGCCCCACAGACATGGACTGCATTAAAAGAAGAGATGCGCGCTAGGTTTGTTCCTCCATCATATAGACATGATCTTCATAAGAAATTACAACGCTTTGATCAGGGTAACATGTCTGTCCAAGAGTACTATCAAGAGTTGCAGAAGGATATGCTTCGTTGTGTGGTAGTTGAGGATCAGGAAGACCAGATTGTTAGGTTTTATGGGGGCTTGCGGCATGAGATCCAAGTCATAGTTGATTATAAGGAATATCATTCTATACAACATTTGTTTCAACTTGCTATGTTGGCAGAAAAAGAACTGCAGGGTCGTCAACAGCGGCGGAACAACACCTTCACGCCATGGCAGTTTTCGGCGCCAGCCAAAGCGGCGTCCTCTGCGGCCACACCTCCCTCCACCGATGTTGTACGCAACACCGCACCTCCAACTTCAAAGGGACAAGATAGCAGCAAGTCCCAGATGCCTCCTGGTGTTGCAGCAAAGGCTCACACTTCCACTGGTCGCACATCCGACATCAAGTGCCACCGCTGCCAGGGATTTGGCCATATGCAGCGAGATTGCCCTAGCAAACGAACCATTATTGCTACTGCCGATGGTGGGTATGCTAGTGCTTTTGATTTTGAAGATGAACATATTATTGCAGCTAACATTTCAGGTTCCGATGATGGTGCTGTTATCGCCATAATCTGACCGGGCTAGAAGTGGGCCATGGAGCAAGATGGGCCTAGAAGACAGTTACGATAAGCTTGCGAATCGGACCCTGTGCAGGTGATTGGGGCCAGAAAGGCCGTGTAAATTAAGATATAGGCGGTTAAGAGTCGTGTCGTGTTTGGTTAGGGTTAGTTAAGAAGGACGAGTCTACAGACTATAAATATGTACCACGAATAAACAAGAAAAGAAATCATTCATCAACAACTCTCGGCGCATTGCCTTCCCTGTTCTAGGGTTTTCATCGGGTAAGTGCTATGCGGCTCCGATCACGCTCTGCGTGATCGGGGTAGCATCACCCTTGCTCGTTCGTTTTATGTGTTGCTCGTTCTGAAGCCTTGTAGATGGCGAGTAGCACTAGTTATCATAGCGCACATAGAGTAACGTTATCCTCTTTGTATCCCGATCATGCTTTGTTCGTTGCTCCCGTGCGCTTAGCAATCGTCGTGTTAGATCACAGATGCGATGGTTGCGTCTTGCTTCGTTTTTATTAATAGATCCAATCTGTTATGGCTAGTTTCTATTTACTAGAGATTTAGTTCGATATGTGCATAATTAGGCCTTGCAAACGAGTTGAAAGTTCCGGCAGTATGTTTAGTATTGGATCGTAGCTTGGATAGAGGTTGCTCTAGGAATCGGCTCTTCGGCAGCTTTTAGGATCTCTATTTAGGTTGTTTGTTCCGATGCTTTTGCGTATTCGTTAGGCTCAATCACGTGTAGGATGTTCCGATCATGCAATGAGGGCTTAGTTGTCGTGGATTGGATTAGATTGATATTTATGAAGCAGGGTTTGTTTTATTATCAAATGCATATATGTATTACCTGTTCCAAAGATCCGATCCGGTATTGATGCAATCGGCTCTTCATAGCCGATACCGGGGAGGAGAGATGAGCCAATCACGGCTCGGACTAACCTTTACAAGTGTCTGTGCATACAAGAGTTTAATACATCACACCTTCCTGATTAGGTGCGGGATCAGGTGGCATGCCTAGCGACTCCAAGCCAGGGTGTGCGCCAGATCGCTGGGCCGTTGACCGAGGGACCGGGGCCCACCAGCCGTCCCAGAAGCCTCCCGGCTCCTCGTGTTGCCTGTCGTTGCTCGCCGGTGGGTTTTGACCAACAACAGGTGCTGAGGAGGTTCTTGGTACATCTGCGACCAACAACTACAGGACCTTAATTGTGCACCGAGCTTTGAGTGCCACGGTGGGAGCGGATGACCAATGCCAATGTCACACCCTTTTCAACATGTTTCTTATCGTCAAGGACTGCCGTGTGCATACAATCATTGACGGAGATAGCTGCAACAATTTGGTGAATGTTGAGGTGGTCAAGAAACTTGGCTTGACCACGTGGGAGCATCCACATCCTTATCACATTCAATGGTTCAACAACAATGGTAAGGTAAAGGTAACAAAAACAGCAAGGATACATTTTTCAATTGGGTCTTACCATAATTTGGCTGATTTTGATGTGGTGCCTATGGATGCTTGCTCTCTTTTGTTGGGACATCCTTGGGAGTTTGATACTGATGCTATTCACTATGGTAGATCTAATAAGTATACTCTCATGCATAAGGGCAAAGAAAAATTGTGTTGTTGCCAATGACTCCCACTAAAACTGTGCAATTTGAGACTGAGAAAAAGAACAATGCTAAACAAAAGGGTGTTTTCAATTTCGAAAATCAGCAGCCTATTAAGTTAAACAATCCTGTTTTGTTGGCAACTAAATCCGATCTTGATGAGTTATCTACCTCTACTAGACCTTGTTATGCTTTAGTGTGCAAACATGCTTTATATTCCATTGAGGTCGCGTCCATTGCTTTGCCACCTGCTGTTGCTAACCTTTTGCAGGAGTATATGGGTGTCTTTCCGCCGGAGCTACCCCCCAGATTACCACCTGTGCGAGGCATTGAGCACAAGATTGATTTGATTCCAAGGGCGAGCTTGCCAAACCGTGCTGCCTACAGGACCAACCCCGACGAGACTAAGGAAATTCAGCGACAAGTCCAGGCCCTTCTGGACCGCGGGTACATTCGTGAGAGCCTTAGTCCTTGTTCTGTTCCTGTTCTTTTGGTTCCTAAGAAAGATGGCACTTGGCGTATGTGTGTTGATTGTCGAGCCATCAATAACATTACCATTCGATATCGCTATCCTATTCCTCGTTTGGATGACATGCTTGATGAGCTGAGTGGTTCTGTTGTTTTCTCCAAGATTGATTTACGTAGTGGATATCATCAGATTCGTATGGCTTTAGGGGATGAATGGAAAACTGTCTTTAAAACCAAGTTCGGTCTTTATGAATGGTTAGTCATGCCTTTTGGTTTAACTAATGCGCCTAGCACTTTCATGAGATTGATGAACGAGATTTTACGTGCTTTCATTGGCAAATATGTGGTGGGTTATTTTGATGATATCCTTGTTTACAGCAAGTCATATGAGGCACATCTTGAATATTTGCGTGCTGTTTTTAATGTCTTGCGAGATGCCCGTTTATTTGGTAACCTTGAGAAGTGCACCTTTTTCACCGATCGTGTATCTTTTCTTGGTTATGTTGTTACATCGTATGGCATTGAGGTGGACGAGGCAAAGATTGTTGCCATCACAAGCTGGCCACTTCCGACTACGGTCACGCAGGTTCGAAGTTTTCTTGGTCTTGCAGGTTTTTACCGGTGCTTCGTGCGGGATTTCAGCACCATTGCAGCACCTCTTCACGGGTTGACAAAGCACGGAGTACCGTTTCAATGGGGACCAGCACAACAACAGGCTTTTGAGGCTCTCAAATCGAAGCTCACACAAGCACCATTGCTGCAACTTCCTGATTTTGAGAAGACCTTCGAGCTTGAGTGTGATGCAAGTGGGATTGGCATTGGAGGAGTGCTCATACAAGGAGGTAAACCTGTTGCTTTCTTTAATGAAAAATTGCATGGTCCTTTGCTGAATTATTCTACATATGACAAAGAACTTTATGCTTTAGTGCGAGTTTTACAAACTTGGCAACATTATCTGTGGTCTAAAGAATTTGTCATACATTCGGATCATGAATCTTTGAAGTACCTTAAAGGGCAAGCTAATCTGAACAAATGTCATACTAAATGGATTGAGTTCATAGAGTCATTTCCTTACATCATCAAACATAAGAAAGGAAAAGACAATGTGATTGCCGATGCTTTATCTAGACGTTATACCATGCTGTCCCAACTTTCTCATAAAATCTTTGGCTTAGAGACCATAAAGGGTTTATATGCTACTGATTTGGACTTCAAAGATGCTTTTGCAAATTGTAGAGAGGGAAGAATGTGGCAAAAATTTCTGCTGCGTGAAGGCCTTCTCTACCGTGCTAACAAGCTGTGTGTTCCAGCTAGCTCCGTTCGTCTTTTGCTGTTGCAGGAGGCGCATGGTGGTGGTTTGATGGGACATTTTGGTGTTAAAAAGATGGAGGACGTGCTGGCCGCTCACTTCTTTTGGCCACGGATGCGGCGTGATGTGGAGCGCTACGTCTCGCGTTGCTCCACATGCAACAAAGCTAAGTCTCGACTTAATCCACATGGTCTTTATATTCCTCTGCTGTTCCTTGTGCACCTTGGGAGGACATTTCTATGGACTTTATTTTAGGATTGCCTAGAACAAAGAGGGGGAGGGATAGTGTCTTTGTGGTTGTTGATCGTTTCTCAAAAATGGCACATTTTATACCCTATCATAAGACCGACAATGCTTCACATGTTGCTGATTTGTTCTTTAATGAGGTTGTGCGTTTGCATGGTGTCGGTGTTTAACTGGCTGCCCACCGTGGGATATACCCAAGGTGGTAAGTTTTGGGTTAAGGGATGCCAAGATCAGGAACTCGAAGGTGCAAGGAACACAAAGCTTAGACAGGTTCGGGCCGCAAGAAGCGTAATACCCTACGTCCTGTATGGTGGTTTGTATTGCCTTTGATGTAGAATGACCTAGTGATCTTCTGTTTTGAGAGGGGTCCCTGACCTCCCTTATATACCCGAGAGGCCAGAGTTACAAAGATGCTAACCAACCTCCGCTGAGGGATCATACCAGAACATATCTTCGAGTAGATCCCCTCCGTGTTGGTTAGCTTATCTTCTATTTAAACGGGATAAACAAGAGATAAACAAAATGAATAAGAGATAAGACGGACTTAATCTCTTAGACCTCTTTAAACTATGTTATGTGCCCAGCCTGGTGGCCCCGGGTCTGACAAGCCCCCGAGCTCTTCGTAGCTGAGTACTGCAGCCTTATCGAGTACTTTCGAAGCAGTCTTCGACTTCTTCTGAAGCTTCGTCTTGAAAACCTTCTTCGAGTACATGCCTGGCTGCATCGAAGCTATGAGGTGCTCATGCCCTGAATTTTATTTCTACTATGGTGTGCGATTGAAAAATCGCACTCCATATGGAGTAGCCCCCGAGCCTTAGGTTGAATCAGGGAATCAGGCTGAGGGTCCCATTAATCTGCAATCCTGATTATCCTTCAAAAAATTTGAAAAATAAGTAGTCGATGCCACGTATCCTGCAGCCCCCGAGCCTTGAATCCAAATCCCACAAAATTTGGAGATAAGGATCCAACAACCGTGGCATGCAGACAAAAAATGACAACTTGCGAAATTACCAAAATGATGGTACAGATGATGGGTATTAGATTATTAATTTGAAAAACCCCTTTTTTCGGGCTTACAAACCCTGAAAAAATGGTTAATCAAATATTTAATCCAAACAATCCACCAAATGACCCCTCGACTTTGGAATATTCTCGGAAGTGACTCCTGAACTTCGGAACAGTAACTTTTCTCCACCCTACTGGTTATTTAACCCCGCGACAACAGTAGGGAAAAAACCGCGCTTTCAATCCGCATTCCGCCAAAAGCCACCAAAATCCCCAATCTGAGCCAAGCGCCGCCGCCATGCCCCCAAGGAGATCCTCCCGCTCCAACCTCCCCGCCACTCTCCCCGCAGCCCCCGAGCATCTCGTGGCCAGTGAATCGGAGATGGCGCCCAAGAAAGCAAAGATCAAAGAGAAGAAGACGGACGAGGCGCAGCCTTCAACCGCGGAGTGGTCACACAGTAAGTGCTCCCTCAACCACCTTAAGAACCTAGTTTCCGAGGGGTTGGTGCAAGAAAAGACCCTTGTCAATTGGCGCCCCTCTTACCGCGAACCTTTTTCCATGGAAAATGTTGACAAAATCGTCACATTTCTCCATTTTGCCGAACGGGGATTGGCTCTCCCCTCTTGTTCCTTCTTCCGAGGCCTTCTGTATTACTACGGGCTTGAGCTTCACCATCTCAACCCAAATTCTATTTGCCACATTTCAATTTTCATCTATTACTGTGAGGCTTTTCTTGGAATCGAACCCCACTGGGATCTTTTCCGCTTCCTCTTCCGTATCAAACCACAGCCCACCTCCAAGAACCTTTCCGTTGTTGGAGGCGCCGGCATCCAACTGCGTCAGCAGGCCGGCGACAAATATCTCACATACAAATTCCCCTCCAACCTTCCTGGATGGAAAAACCATTGGTTTTACATCGAAAACCATGCTCCCCATCTGCCGATGAAGTCGAACAGACCACCTGTAATCAGGGGGGAATGGATCCTGGAACCCTCCGGCGGGGAGATGGACCAAGTCAAAGAGCTGCTGGACGTCATTGAGGCACAGAAGAAGAAGGGACTGACCAGTGCCTCCGTCATGTTCGCATTTTACAAGCGTCGCGTCCAACCCATCCAGCAGCGCCATTGCCTGGGATTCGAGTACACAGGCCCCGCTAATCCTTCTCGCATGTGCGCAGAGGATTTGTCAGATGAAGTCGCGCTCCAGCGAGTTCAGCGGGTGCTACTAGACGTGGAGGCCGTGCCATACGTGCCCACACTGATTTCCGCACGAAATCCGCCCAAACCGGTAAGTATTCGACTTCTTTTTGCTGAAGATAACCGCTTTTGCTTCATTACGCAACTGAAGAACTCTCTGCAGGGACACACGGAGGTGTACCGCAGCTACCCGCCGCGACCTGACGTCCCCCGACCGGACCACCTCCTCCCCTCTGCTGCCGCTAAAGCCAAGAGGGCTCGCCTTGCTGCAGCTCAACACAGCAGCGAGTCCACCGAAGGCGTGAGCTCGTAGGCGGGAGAAGGAGCCGAAGGAAAAATGCGCTAGGACAACTCCTTCGAGCAGAGCGTGGAGTTGACCGGCGCTTTGCCACCGGTGCTGCAAGGCTATCGACTGGTGCGCAAGCGCAAGGCGCAGGAACTCGAATCCACTGGATAAGAGCCTACTTGTTTGTTGTAATGTGTTACCTTGATGCTGAGTTGTACTTATAACATCCACCTGTAGTCCTTCCGCATCCTCCGCCCGGGCCGAGCCCGAAGAAGAAAGGGCGAGCCCGGCGACCACCGCCGCTGTCACCATCACCGTGGCAGGGACCGCGCCACAAGCCGGTGAAACCCCGCCGCCGGCAACGGAGACGCCGCGTCAGGCCGTGCGGATGAAGAGAGCCATTAAGAAAAAATTTGGACTGTAAGTCTGCCTCTTGTTGCACTGCAAATGATTTGATCTTTCAGCTTATGTGTTGCCTAACTTCGACTTCATTAGTGCTGCAAGTGCCGCAGACCTCCAGCTGACGCCAACTTCGACTGCCCCAGCCCCCAGGTCCTCGACCCGGGAGGAATCATCAAGTGCTGGGCCAGTCGCCGCTGCGTCAGCCCCCGAGGCATCGGCCCCCGAAGGGTCGACGCCCACGGAGCCAGCCCCCGGGGCCGACACCACGCTGCCCGACCTGCCGCCTCCCAAGCTCCAACAAGTTGAGGCCGGGGCCGGTGGCGAGAAACAGGTCGAGGCCCCTGGCGCCGCTCCAACAGATGGCGCAGGTGAGTGTCTGACCGCCCCGGCTAGCTACCGGGATCCGCATGCTGTATGCTGAGAACATTTGTGATTGCAGGTGCCCAGCAGCTGACTACTGAAGAAGCCGTGGGAACCTCCGGGAGACCCGATGAGCTGCTACTGGCCGGATCGGGTAGTCAGGAAGCCGTTGCCACCGACCTGGCAGATGACCTGCTACTGACGGATGACAGTGTCGATATCCTCAAGAAGGCGCATGACTTTACCATGGTAAGACCTGAGAGCATTTTCTGACAGTGGCTGAGTCAAGTGGCTAATCTGGCTTTTCCCTTTTTATGCAGAGTGTGATCGCCCGCTCCCGGAAATAGGCAGAGGAATTGAAGACCCTTGACCGTGACCGTAAGGAACTCGATGCCCTGAGGAAGCGCCTTGACGACGAGAAGACGGAGAATGTACATCTTGAGAAAGTCAACGCCGAGCTCCAGCAACAACTCGAGGAACAGAAGAAGGAGCTCGAGGCGCATAAGGAGCAGCTCAGGGTGCAAAAGAAGGCGCACCAAGGTAAACCATTGCTTCCCTCGGGTATTTTGCTCTGTATGACTCACCCTGGGTTCTGAAAAGCTTTCCACCACAGAGCTTAGGAGAAATTTAATCAGTAAAGAAGAGCTACTTACTGACATGAAGAACCTGCTCTATCGCTGTACAGATGACGTCGAGAGGCTGCAGAAGGTGATCAGTGACACTGAGCAACAGTTCGTCAACAGCCTTCAGCGAATCAAGACGCTGGGCGAAGAACTCGAGAGCATCAGGGGGGCCGCTCGGGAGCTGGTGGACATGGTGGACCCACCAGAAGAAGGCGAAGCGAACCCCCGGCCCTTGCTAGAGCGTCTCCGTGAGGCCCCGAAGAAAGTGATGAAGTTCCTTTCCGAGGCACCTATCACGTGCGTCAACAATGCCCTCGCAATCGTGAAGTCCTTCCTGCCGAGCGCGAAGCTGGAGATATTTGCTCAAGGCATGGCGGCGGACTGCACCGAGGAGCAATTCGACAGATACCTCCTAGAGGCCCAACCTGTATCAGAACACATAGTTCAAAGTGTAATGCAGGATTAGGGTACTGAAAATAAGTATTCACTTCCTTGTATATATAGTTTCTTTTGATGTCTCTACTTGTGTATGTGCCTGTGCTGAATTGATATCCAGGCTTACAAGGCGTAAGTAGTAGACACTACCCTGGGTGCAACGACCCTGAAGGTAGCCGTAGCTCCATGTAGGAACTTATCTAACAAGTTGTCCACGACCCGAACTCGTGGGTCTAAAACTGTTAGAAAAGAACGCAAGCATCATCGCACAATTGCCAGGCTTTAAGGCAAAACTACCCCGAGTGCATCGACTCTGGACATAGTCAGGGTTGCTCCTCGTAGGAGCGCGCTCCACAAGTTAGGTAGGACCTGGATGGACGGATCGGACTTGCTGGGAGCGAGCGCAGGCATCGCCGCGAGTAGGCCGTGTTCGTGGCAGGGACGAGACTACTCAGGGTGCAACCACGCAGGATGTAGTCCAGGCAGCTCCTTGCACGAGCTTATCCAACAAACTGGGAATAAACCAGTCGAACGGGTCGACTATGTTGGAAAAATGCGACTGCTGTCGCGTGCGAGCATCCAAGGTCGCGGCGGAACTCGATATGTGGAGAAGTTAGACGGAGCCGAGGGTTCCGTCAGGAACTGAAGTCAAAAAGGGGAAGAACGTGGCCGTAGCCCCCGCATCATTCACGACGAGAAGTCGATTTATATATAAGTGTTTGCGCATGACCATGGCCATCATGCAGGTAAGAAGGAATGTACAACCCGAGTTATGTGGCTCATAGCCTCCAAATTGATTCGGGGAGAAGAAATCTTCCAAGCCCCCGGGGATTCAGCGATCACCGGGCCTCGTATTAAGGGTAAAACTTGCGCAGGTTCTGAATGTTCCAGGAGTTCGGGACATCCTGACCCTCAGGATATTGTAGTCGATAAGACCCTGGCCTTGTAACCTGCTTGACGATGAACGGGCCCTCCCACCTTGAGTTGAGCTTGTGTAGGCCAGATTCATCCTGAATACGACGCAACACCAAATCACCAACACTGAATCACCGCTCCCTGACGTTGCGATCATGATATCGCCGGATCCCCTGCAGGTACCGAGCTGACTGAACAAGAGCGGTGCAGCGAGCTTCCTCCACAGAATCGAGCTCTAACTGCCGTGCCTCGTCCGCCTCGCCTTCATTATACATTTCGACCCTGGGAGACTTCCACATGATGTCGGCTGGTAAAATAGCCTCAGATCCGTATACGAGGAAGAAAGGCGTTTGCCCTGTGGCTTTGGACGGTTGGGTCCGAAGCCCCCAGACGACATGCGGCAACTCATGTACCCACTTGCCTCCCTTTTTGCTGTTTTCATCATATAATCTCTTCTTGAGGCCGTCAATTATCAAGCTGTTCGCCCTCTCGACTTGTCCATTGGCCCTTGGGTGTGCGACTGAGACATATTTAACTTCGATGCAAGCATTCTCGCAGAACTCCCAGAACTGGTTCGCCGTGAAGTTTGATCCCAAGTCCGTGATGATGGTGTTGGGGAAGCCGAAACGATGCAAAATATCTGAGATGAAGTCGATGACCCGATCTGGCGTGAGCTTGGCTATTGGCTTGTACTCGATCCACTTAGTTAACTTGTCGATAGCCACCAGAACATGGGTGAAACCGCCTGGCGCCGTCGTGAAGGGCCCGATCATGTCAAGACTCCAACAGGCAAAAGGCCAGGATGGCGGTATGGTGATGAGGCTGTGAGCTGGAACATGCGTCTGTTTGCCGAAGAATTGACAATTTTGGCACCTACGCACAAGATCCTCCGCGTCGGTCACTGCGGGGGCCACCAGAAACCGGCCCTGTCTGCTTTCCCCACCAGCTTCTTGAAGCCGCTTGGTTGCCGCAGACGCCTTCGTGGATCTCCCACAGTATGTCGTAACCATCTTCCTTTGCGACGCACTTCATGAGAACTCCTGACCGAGCGCCACGCCGATAGAGCTTGCCGTCGACCAGGACGAAGCCCTTGCTTCTTCGTAAGACGCATGCCGCTTCTGCGCTCTTGGCGTCGATTCCCGCTGGTAGCCGTTGATCTCAAATGAAATCGATAAAAGCCTCTCGCCAGTCCTCTTCCAGCACCATAACCTCTCGATCGGGTTGTTGGGGACCCGTGTTGATGGTTACCTGCGGAGAAGACTTGATGGATGGCTGCTTGAGCTCCTCGACGAAGACTTCCGACGGGACCTGGGCGCGTGTGGACCCCAGTTTGGACAGGATATCCGCGCCGACATTGTGCTCCCGCAATACATGATGAACCTCCAGGCCGGAGAAATTGCTTTCCAATTTGCGCACTTCCTGTACATAAGCATCCATTGTCTCCTTGTTGCAGTCCCATTCCTTGTTGACCTGTTGAACAACAAGAAGAGAGTCGCCATATACAAGTAGTCGCTTGATCCCTAGTGATATCGCCAAACGAAGCCTGTGAAGCAAAGCTTCATACTCGGCTTCATTGTTGGATACCGCCCACAGGATCTGAAGGACATATTTCAACTGTTCACCTCGTGGAGAAATAAGCAGAACCCCAGCGCCGCCGCCGTCGAGCTTGAGGGACCCATCAAAATACATGGTCTAGTGCTCTGGCTTGTCCACTGGGTTTGGGACTTGATTCTCCCTCCATTCAGCCATGAAGTCGACTAGAGCCTGTGACTTGATTGCAGTGCGTGGCTTGAAGTTGATTGACAAAGCCTCCAGTTCCACTGCCCACTTGGATATGCGCCCCGTGGCATCTTGATTATGAAGAATATCCGCCAGCGGGAAGTCCGTGATCACAGTGATCTTGTACTCGTCGAAGTAATGGCGTAGCTTTCTTGATGTGATTAAGATTGCATACAAGAGCTTTTGAACAGCTGGATACCGTACCTTGGATTCGGAGAGGACTTCGCTGACGAAGTAGACAGGCCTCTGCACTCCAAACGCATGGCCTTCTTCGCCTCGCTCGACTACAATAGCACTGCTGACAACATGAGTTGTTGCCGCGATGTAAAGTAGTAGATCCTCCCCTAGCAACGGTGCTGTAAGGATCGGAGGTGACTGAAGATGATGTTTCAGATCCTGCAAGGCTCGCTCAGCCTCCTCCGTCCATTGGAACTTATCTTGGCGTTTCAGGAGCTTGAAGAAAGTTAGTCCTCTCTCCCCGAGTTGGGAGATGAACCTATTCAGGGCCGCCATACAATCTATTAACTTCTGCACATCCTTGGTTGTGGCTGGAGCCTCCATATCAGTGATGGCCGTGATCTTTACAGGGTTGGTTTCAATGCCCCGGTTGCTGACGATGAACCCGAGCAATTTCCCTGAAGGTACTCCAAAGACGCACTTGGTGGGATTGAGTTTCCACCGAAATCTGCGTAGACTGCTAAATGTTTCCTCCAAATCTGCAATTAAGTCGCTGGATGCCCTGGTCTTGATGACGACGTCGTCCACATAGGCCTCAACATTCCGGTGCAGTTGAACCGCGAAACACATCTGGATCGCACGCTGATAGGTTGCTCCTGCATTCTTCAACCCGAAGGACATTGTTTTGTAGGCGTAAGTCCCGTACGGGGTGATGAAAGCGGTCTTGATTTGGTCCTCCTCCTTGAGCGCGATCTGATGATAACCTGAGTAACAATCAAGAAAACAAAGAAGGACACAACCAGCCATCGAATCGACAACTTGGTCAATGCGCAGCAGCCCAAAATGGTCTTTTGGGCAATGCTTGTTGAGATCAGTGTAGTCGACACACATTCTTCATTCATTGTTCTTTTTCTTTACAAGAACGGGATTCGCTACCCACTCTGGATGGATTACTTCTTTAATGAATCCAGCCGCGAGAAGTTTAGCGATCTCCCGTTTAATGGCCTCACGCTTGTCTTGGGCAAACCTCCGTAGGCGTTGCTTTTTAGGCGTAGCCTTCGGGTGTACATTCAAAGCATGCTCGATCAACTCCCTGGGCACCCCTGGCATATCCGCTGGTTTCCATGCGAATATGTCTCGGTTAGCCCGAAGGAAGCTGACGAGCGCGAATTCCTATTTGTCACCTAAGCCGGCGCCAATGACAACGGTCTTAGATGAATCTCCCTCCTGAAGCTGGATCATCTTGAGGGCCACGTCATCAGTCGACTAGATGCTCGACTTGCTGGCCTTCTTGGAAGGAATCTCCAGCCCGAATTGGGAAAGCTGCTGCGCGGCCGTGAGTACTTCTCCCGAAGCATCTGGCACGCGAGTAGTCGAAGCATATTGGATCGCCTCCTGATTACAGTCGTATGACTTCTTCAGGTCGCCACGGAGGGTGAGTACTCCACTGAGTCTTGGCATCTTAAGAAGCAAATAGACGTAATGCGGCACTGCCATAAACTTGGCAAGTGCCGGTCGACCCAATATGGCATGGTAGGAAGATTCGAAGTTAGCCACCTCGAATTTGATGAACTCGGTACGATAGTTCTCCCGCGTGCCGAAGGTGACTGGGAGGACCACCGTACCCAGCGGGTGTGCCGCGTTACCTGGGATGATGCTGTAAAAAGGGGACTTGCTGGGAACCAGCATGTCCTTGAAGTCCAGGCTCATTTTCTTCAATGTGCTGACGAAGATGAGATTGAGCCCACTTCCGCCATCAATGAGGACCTTGGTTAGCTTGACCTCTGCCACCACAGGATCCAGGACCAAGGGGAACTTACTGGGCTCCGAAAAGCTCATCCACTGGTCATCGCGGGAGAACAAGATGGGGACCTCCGACCAACGGAGTGGTCGTGGTACCGCCGGCTCGATGGACAAAATCTCCCGGAGAAGCAGCTTCTGGTCCCGCCTGGAACCAAAATCCTCGTCTCCCCCAAAGATGACGTTGACAACCTTCGAAGCGTCTTGAAACTTCGGGTTGCGCCCATGATCTTCTTGATCATCATCCTCGGGTTCTTTGTCAGCAGGCTGCTTCTTCTTCTTTCCGCCACCGGAGTTGCTGAACGTCCTCCGAAGGTGGTAGCAGTCGATGGCGGCGTGGTTGGCGCCCGGATGCCACAGGCACTTCTTCTGCAGGAGCTTCTCGAACTCCTCCTGCGTCGTCGACTTCTTGCCTCGTGAAGGACGGTCGATGGCCGCGATGACATCATCTGGCTTTCGCTTCCGGGGCGGACCCGAAAAGTCCCGCGGGCCTTTGTCGTTGCGGTTGTCGTTTGAGCACCGCAGATTGCTATCCTGACGCCGTGGGAACCGCTCCCGCATCTTCTCCTCCTGTTCGGACCAATCGTGCATCATATCACGAAGGCCCGCAACAGTCTTTGGCCTGTTCCGCCCGAAATCCCTATAGATGCCCGGGTCGGTGATGCCGTTGTAGAAGCAATCGATGATGTCGTCCTCCGAGATGTTCGTGATGGTAGCGCGGACGTCGAAGAAGCAACGCGTGTAAGACCGCAGAAGCTCGTTACGTTCTTGCTTACACTGGGCAAGATCGTGTCGAGTACCTGCACAGGCAATCGCTCCCTGAAAATTGTCGATGAAGAACTTCTTAAGTCGTTCCCAGGAGTCGATGGAGTTGCTGCCGAGGCTCTCCAACCAAGTGAGCGGTGCGGGATCCAAAGCCATCAGGAAGTAGACGACTTTGGTAATGTTTGAACCCCCTGCTACCTCGATGGCCGTGGAGTAACAACGGAGCCATTGTTGAGGAGCCTGCTTACCGTCGTACTTGGTAATGCTGATGGGTTTGAAGCCCTCTGGGTACTTGTAGCTGCTGAAACATGCAGAGAAAGCAGGAAACCGATCGCTACAGTCAGTACCTTCGTTTTCGACTTCTTCGCGGGTCTTGCACCTGGAAGAGATCACAGTCCGCGCGTCGCGACCGTCATTGATGTGCTGGCACAGATCCTCTAGAGAAAATCGATGATTGGCTTGTCGCGGATGACCTCCTTGCGGTGGCTGCTGCCTCCCGCCAGGGGCCTGACTCCCGCGGGCGTTGTCGTTGCTGAGATGGTGTCGAGGGCGGCCACCAGCTGTTCGGCTGTGAGCCTGACTGCGTCTCTCACCTACGCGCTCCTCTCTGATGGTGGATGCCGGGTTGTGTTGATCCAGCTGGATCCAAGCCCTCTGCGCGTAGAGAAGAGCTTGACGCACCTCCGGATCGTGGCTGCGCTCGAGAATGGCCGTCACCCTGGCGATGTTGGCTACCGGAGTCCTGAAACCCCGTTCACTTACGGCAGCGAACTCAGGGTCAAGCTCGCGATGCATAGATCGCCTACGCTCGTTGGTTCTCCTCCGCCGGATTGCGCGGGCCCTGTTCCTGGCCCTCCGCGCCTCACGATCGGCATCTTTCTCATCGCCGGCATTGGCCGTGATCTCATCTTCGAAGATCGCTTCAAAGTTTTTGATGGGAAGGTCCCCATCGCCCTCGCCTTCTTCGGCCATCAGCACCTGGCGGGAGGAAAGCTCATGAGAATTTTCGTCGACTAGTTCAGTCGACCCCTCCGCCACGGTGGCCAATGGCCTGCCCTCCTGAAAAGGCAAGGGCTCAAGGTGGGCCACAAGTCGACCCTCTGTCTCGAGTAGATCAGAGAGCCTCATGCCCCTCCAATGCACAACACGCCCCTCCGGCAAAGAGGTGATCACCAAATCACCGGGACCAGAACAACCCGAAGCCCCCCAACACGCGGTGGATTTAGGCTTTCCGTCCTGGAGCAGCAAGTCCAGATCCTTCTCTAACATGGAGAGGGACCCAGATATGTTGGCCTCCTGAAGATCAGTGGCCAGTTTGCATGAGCCGAGTTGAGATCGGCTATGCGGATCCCTAGATTGGAACAAGTCCAAACCAGGGGAAGTTGTCGCAACACCAGAAGAAGTCGAGCCAGGAGCAGACTCCATCTCGATCCGTAATGCGGAAGTATGGAGCGACAAGTTGTTGAGCTCATCGACGAACTTGTCGAGGCCGCTGCGAGGATCCGCAGCGAAGGTTTTTGGCCTCATGTCGACGAGGAATCGCCGAAAGTTGCCCACACCATCTGCGATGCAAACCCATGAGCCAAAAATGAATGTCGTACCCTGAGAGGGAACTGACCTGATGAAATTGAAAGATGCCATCGAGCTCGCCGGTGGATCTTCGACGCACTCCCCTACCTGGCGCGCCAGCTGTCGGTGTTTAACTGGCTGCCCACCGTGGGATATACCCAAGGTGGTAAGTTTTGGGTTAAGGGACGCCGAGATCAGGAACTCGAAGGTGCAAGGAACACAAAGCTTAGACAGGTTCAGGCCGCAAAAAGCGTAACACCCTACGTCCTGTATGGTGGTTTGTATTGCCTTTGATGTAGAATGACCTAGTGATTTTCTGTTTTGAGAGGGGTCCCTGACCTCCCTTATATACCCGAGAGGCCAGAGTTACAAAGATGCTAACCAACCTCCGCTGAGGGATCATACCAGAACATATCTTCGAGTAGATCCCCTCCGTGTTGGTTAGCTTATCTCCTATTTAAACGGGATAAACAAGAGATAAACAAAATGAATAAGAGATAAGATGGACTTAATCTCTTAGACCTCTTTAAACTACGTTATGTGCCCAGCCCGGTGGCCCCGGGTCTGACACATGGTGTACCAAATACGATTGTTTCTGATAGGGATGCTAAGTTTTTGAGCCATTTTTGGAGAATCTTATGGTATAAATTGGGAACAAAGTTGCTATTTTCTACTACTTGTCATCCACAAACTGATAGGCAAACGGAGGTAGTTAATCGTACCTTGTCTACTATGTTGCGGGCTGTTTTGAAAGACAATTTGAGGTTGTGGGAGGAGTGTTTGCCACATATTGAGTTTGCCTATAACAGATCTATTCACTGCACAACTAACTTAAGTCCATTTATGGTAGTATATGGTTTCAATCCTCGTGCTCCAATTGATTTGCTACCGTTACCACCTTCTGAAATTGTGAACTTAGATGCTACACAACGTTCTGAATTTATTCTTAAGTTGCATGAAACTACTAAGTTACAAATTGAAAAAATGAATGAAAATTATCGAATTGCTGTCAGTAAAGGAAGGAAGGAGGTAAAATTAGAACCTGGTGATTTGGTGTGGGTTCATTTGCGAAAAGATAGGTTTCCGGATTTGCGAAAGTCCAAGCTCATGCCACGTGCCGCTGGACCTTTTAAGGTTCTTGCACAAGATCTGACAGGGTGCTGTGTCACCGTCTTTTGGGCCGTTGGCCCGTGTACCGTGTTGAAGCCCATTAAGGTTGCGTCCAGGGGACTTGCACGCCCCCAACTCCTTTTTATTCAGTAGCCGTCGCCACTTTAGGGTTTGGGTTTTGCTTAAATTCATTCTGTCATCAAACAGTGTCGCCGTTCATCGGTTTGTGAGACCCCATCTCGTAATCAAGTCTGTTTGATTGCATCTTCTATTCTTACTTGTGTTCTTGATTGCGCTTGCAGGGATAAGCCTTCGTGGCGAGATCATTCGTGTGACACGGGTGATAACCAACGGAGCAGTGGTGTAGTGATTGCGGGGTTCTGTTCGTTCGGAGCCTTGGATCATCAACGTCGAGTTCTCCACCAATCAAGTTTACCGTACCTCTCGGAAGATCGGGACTCATCCTCCTATCACATTAGAAATAGAGTTTCTAAATTTTCCGAATTACATACCTAAACCTACTCGGATTGCAACAGGCTATAGACCGGTCCGACCCGTATGCAAACCGCTCAGACCAGTATGCCTCGGTCCTTGCCAATTTCGGCCGCCAACACTTGTGTGTGCCCACACAGGCACGAGAGGTTTTGCGTAACAATTTATAGGTTATACTGAACAAATTCTAAATGATCAAAATGTATAAGCTCCGCATCCTAAATGTTATAGGTTATATCAAACAAATTCGAAACGTGCAAAATTCAAAATGTACATGGTGCATATGCATGCAGCTAATAAGACCAAATTGCTTGCAGCGTTCATGGATCTTGAATGTATGACCGTATGAGCCTGCAAACCATTCATCCAGACGAGACAGTCTAGCCATTTTAATTTTGCACGCTTTTTGGAGCATGCATTGCTTCCGGATCAAAGCCTCCATTTTTCGACCAACCGATGCTTCCATGGCGAGCTAAAAACTTCAATGGCCGGTCTCCGAAATTGTCGCCACTCCGCATCTCTTCTCGCCTCGCAATTTCCTCCAAGCCATGCAACCATCTCTCCCCCTCTCTCTCGATCGACGAGCTCGTGCGCGTGGATGTGCGATCAGCTTGCTTCCACGGTGAGGCCCATGGCATCGCATAGCTAGCTAGGGAGCACACGCACCCACGTGCACGTCATCGTCCTCGCCGTCGGCGTGGAAGCCACCCGTCTATTGAACGAGGACGCCGTCGAGGGGGCGCCTTCCTAGCTCCTCAAACGACGTCGAGATCGACGACGCGCCGGAGTTTGCCTCCATCATGTCCGGCGGTGGCAGCGACTATGCTAACTACACCGTCCTCATGCCGCCCACCCCGGACAACCAGCCCTACAGCGGCGGCGGTGGCGCGCCGTCCTCCACTTCCGCGGGTGGCTCCAAGCCAGACGATTTCCCCTTGCCGCCCTATGGCCCGTCGGCGTCCACTAAGCTTGTCAACCGGCGCGGGGGCGCCGGCGGGGACGACGGCGCCGGGGGCGTCAGTGGCAAGATGGACCGGCGGCTGTCCACGGCGCGCGTGCCGGCGCCTTCCAAGTCGCTGCTGTTGCGGAGCCAGACCGGGGACTTCGACCACAACCGGTGGCTGTTCGAGACCAAGGGCACGTACGGCATCGGCAACGCGTACTGGCCGCAGGACAACAACGCGTACGCCGACGACGACGGCGGCGGCGCGGGCGGCGGCCCCGTCAAGATGGAGGACCTCGTGGACAAGCCGTGGAAGCCGCTCAGCCGGAAGGTGGCCATTCCGCCCGGCATTCTCAGCCCCTACAGGTTCAATTCGCGCCGTCCGGAGGATTTGACCGACCGACCAATGCTCCCTGTTTGTTCTTGGCATTTGGCAACGCGTCAAGTGATCGATTTTGATTTGCACGTGGCAGGTTGCTGGTGCTGGTGCGCTTCATCTCGCTGTTCCTGTTCCTGATCTGGCGCGCGACGAACCCCAACCTGGACGCGCTGTGGCTGTGGGGGATCTCCATCGTGTGCGAGTTCTGGTTCGCCTTCTCGTGGCTGCTGGACCAGATGCCCAAGCTGAACCCGATCAACCGCGCCGTCGACCTCGCCGCGCTCCGGGAGAAGTTCGAGTCCGTGACACCGACCAACCCGACGGGCCGCTCCGACCTCCCCGGGCTCGACGTCTTCATCTCCACCGCCGACCCCTACAAGGAGCCGCCCCTGACCACGGCGAACTCACTGCTCTCCATCCTCAGCACCGAGTACCCCGCGGAGAAGCTCTTCGTCTACATCTCCGACGACGGCGGCGCGCTGCTGACCTTCGAGGCCATGGCGGAGGCGTGCGAGTTCGCCAAGGTGTGGGTGCCCTTCTGCCGCAAGCACTCCATCGAGCCGCGCAACCCGGACTCGTACTTCAACCAGAAGGGCGACCCCACCAAGGGCAAGAAGCGGCCGGACTTCGTCAAGGACCGGCGGTGGATCAAGCGCGAGTACGACGAGTTCAAGGTCCGCATCAACGGGCTTGCGGACCTCATCCGCCGGCGTGCCAACGCGATGAACGCCCGCGAGCGCAAGCTCGCTCGCGACAAGCAGGCCGCCGACGTCCCCACGGTGAAGGCCACCTGGATGGCCGACGGTACCCACTGGCCCGGCACCTGGCTGGACTCGGCCCCCGACCACGCCAAGGGCGACCACGCGAGCATCGTGCAGGTATTGTACGACTAGCTTCTCCAATAATCCAGAGGTGTTGAGCATTAATTTTTACAGCCTGCCGGATCAGAACTCCTCCTACTGGTACTAGGTGATGATCAAGAACCCTCACTACGACGTGGTCCCCGGCGACGCCGCGTCGCACCCGTACCTGGACTTTACCGGCGTTGACGTGCGCGTCCCCATGTTCGTGTACCTCTCGCGCGAGAAGCGCCCCGGGTACGACCACAACAAGAAGGCCGGCGCCATGAACGCCATGGTGCGCGCGTCGGCCATCCTCTCCAACGGGCCCTTCATGCTCAACTTCGACTGCGACCACTACATCTACAACTGCATGGCTATCCGCGAGGCCATGTGCTACATGCTCGACCGCGGCGGCGACCGCATCTGCTACATCCAGTTCCCGCAGCGCTTTGAGGGCATCGACCCCTCCGACCGCTACGCCAACCACAACACTGTCTTCTTCGACGGCAACATGCGCGCGCTCGACGGCCTGCAGGGCCCCATGTATGTCGGGACCGGCTGCCTCTTCCGCCGCTACGCCGTCTACGGCTTCAATCCGCCGCGCACCAACGAGTACCGCGGCATCTACGGCCAGGTCAAGGTGCCCATCGACCCGCACGGCCACCACCACCCGGGCCCCGAGGAGCTCCGCCCGCTGCCGGAGCACCCGGACCACGAGGCGCCGCAGCGCTTCGGCAAGTCCAAGATGTTCATCGAGACCATCGCCGTGGCCGAGTACCAGGGCCGGCCGCTGCAGGACCACCCGTCGGTGCAGAACGGCCGGCCCCCCGGCGCGCTGCTGATGCCACGCCCGCCGCTGGACGCGGCCACGGTGGCGGAGTCCGTGGCGGTCGTCTCCTGCTGGTACGAGGACGGCACTGAGTGGGGGTTGCGCGTGGGCTGGATCTACGGCTCCGTCACCGAGGACGTGGTCACCGGCTACCGCATGCACAACCGCGGGTGGCGCTCCGTGTACTGCATCACCCGCCGCGACGCGTTCCGGGGCACGGCGCCCATCAACCTCACCGACCGCCTCCACCAGGTGCTGCGCTGGGCGACGGGCTCCGTGGAGATCTTCTTCTCCAAGAACAACGCGTTCCTGGCCTCCCGGCGGCTCAAGTTCCTGCAGCGCCTCTCCTACCTCAACGTCGGCATCTACCCCTTCACCTCCCTCTTCCTCATCATGTACTGCCTCCTGCCGGCGCTGTCCCTCTTCTCGGGCCAGTTCATCGTGGCCACGCTGGACCCGACCTTCCTGTGCTACCTCCTGCTCATCACCATCACGCTCATGCTGCTCTGCCTGCTGGAGGTCAAGTGGTCCGGGATCGGCCTCGAGGAGTGGTGGCGCAACGAGCAGTTCTGGGTCATCGGCGGCACGTCGGCGCACCTGGCGGCCGTGCTGCAAGGCCTGCTCAAGGTCATCGCAGGCATCGAGATCTCCTTCACGCTCACAGCCAAGGCGGCGGCGGAGGACGACGACGACCCCTTCGCCGAGCTCTACCTCGTCAAGTGGACGTCGCTCTTCATCCCGCCGCTCGCCGTCATCGGGATCAACATCATCGCGCTCGTCGTCGGCGTATCGCGCACCGTGTACGCGGAGATCCCGCAGTACAGCAAGCTGCTGGGCGGAGGGTTCTTCAGCTTCTGGGTGCTGGCGCACTACTACCCGTTCGCCAAGGGGCTCATGGGACGACGCGGCCGCACGCCCACACTCGTCTACGTCTGGGCGGGGCTCATCTCCATCACCGTCTCCCTGCTCTGGATCACCATCAGCCCGCCAGACGACAGGATCGCACAGGGTGGCATCGATGTGTGATCAGTCACCAAGATCATCATCATCAGATGGCCTGCAGGATTGTTTTTGTTGTGTCACATTTGTTGTTTCTGAATGCAAGTAAGAAAGGTAGCTAGGCAGGGGAAGAGTCCTTTATTCTGTACCTGTAGGGGCTAGTGTAAAAAAAAAAAGAGATGATCGACGCTAACTGTACAGGGATTTTGTGCGAAATCTCCCCTTTCTCTAATTAAGATGGTATAGTAATTGGTTATTGGTCCACGTGTTTTTTTACTACATTTTCTCACTTGAGCATAATTTAGATATATTTTTAGAAAATTTCAACACAGTTGACAAAAAGTTGATCCCTGAGAGATTTGAGTAGATTTAAGAGATTTGAAAACTAAATACCTACAGGGCAATACTCTCAGCACTGTGAAACATAGGTTGGATGATTCCTTTGTATGGACTGATCTCTTGAGTGTCAGGCATATCTACTTGAGAGGAAGGAAGATTATAGTGAAAAATGGAAGTAAAACCCTTTTCTGGTTGAACACCTGGGTCCAAGACTCTTCTCTCTGCATGACTCATCCTGTGCTATATGAGCTCTGCCGAGAAAAGGACATAACAGTGAAATAGTTCTTGCCTAGGCAAGGCAATCTATCCTTTACTAGATGGCTATCCCCTATGCCATTCAATGAATGGATGGGGTGGTAGAGAAAGTCTAATCCCACACCTTCACTGATGATGAGGATCTTGTCAAGTGGGTTAGGGGGAATTGGGTTTTCTCTACAAAATTTGTGTATGATCATCTTACTAGTGGGGTATGTGTGTTTGGGGGGGGAGGGTGTTACAAGCATATATATGGACAGCTAAGATCAAAATCTTTTCCTAGCTCTTCGAAAATAATGCAGTCTTGACCAAAGACAATATGATCAAAAGGAAGTGGCAGGGGGCCCAAGTCGGTGTTTTACCGCCACGCTCACTGAGGGATACCTCCGAGGTAGTGAATTTATAGGTAGGGTGTCGTCAAGATCAGAAACTCGAAGGTGCAAGGAACACAAAGTTTAAACAAGTTCGGACCGCTGAAAGCGTAATACCCTACGTCCTGTGTGGTTTGAATTGCCTTAGATGGTGATCGGGTAATCTTTCGTTTGGAGGGGTCTCTGTCCGCTCTTATATAGTCTGGGGGGATACGGTTACATGGAAGCCCTAGTCGGGTACAAGCCTAAGAGTCCTACCCGAGTATTTTTCGGGTAGTTTCCTATCATCTTCGATTAGTTTTACTACTATACGAGTAATCCTACTATACTACGAGTAGTTATAACAGATGTAGAGCGTGGGCCATGTCCTATCCCTTATCCTAGGAAATGTATGCTGTGTGCACAGTTCCGTGGACCTGGGTTTGACAAACCCCAGAGCTCATCGTAGTCGAGTACCACAGGTGTCCGAGTACTTCTGAAGGCGTCTTCAAGTTCTCCTGAACTCCATCTTGAAAGTGTCCTCTGAGTACTTTCTTGGCTGCATCGAGGTTGTGAGGTGCTAATCCCCCGAATAGTTGTCAAGTCTTCTTTTATATGAGGTGTGATTAAACTCGCACTCCATATGGAGTAGTCCCCAAGCCTTAGATTGACTCATAGAATCAGGCTAAGGGTCAATTTAATCTTGAGTCTTCTATCTTTATCTTCCAATAGATTTGAAAAATAAGTCGCTGATGACACGTGTCCCGCAGCCCCGAGCCTTGAATCAAAATCCCCAAGGTTTGGAATAAAGGATCCAAAGAATCATGGCATACAATATATGACAGTAAAGATTTGATGGTTAAGATGGGCAAATCGGTTCACTAAATTCGAAAACCGCTTTTTCGGGATGATTTCCTTGAAAAAATGGTGAAGCAAATAACTTCTAAAAACGCCCGAAATTACCTCTCAAATCAAATCTTGTTCCCTGAGTCAATGACTAGATAAGACCTCTGGGAAATAATCTAAAAAAAACCCTTATTTCGGAATAAAATCTCCGAAATAATGGTTAACAATCATCTTCCCAAGATAAATCTTCAAAAGACTCTTGAATCGGGAACTTCCGAGTAGTTGTATAGCGTCCAGCGTTAAAGCATGAGAGCTGTCACTGAAAGCATGCTTAGTGCCTTATCGCATCCAGCCCCTGAGCCAGGGAGCTAGATGAGTAGAATAGTGTATACCTAGCAGTTGGTGGTGCCAGCCCCCGAGCCAAGGAGCTAGATGAGTACAATTAATGAAGCCATCTGGCCGTAGTCGAGTCCGACTAAATTTGTAGACGAGACGAGTAGTCAAAGTAGTCGCCAGCGTGTCGCCGTGCACTCTTCACGAAGTCCAGTAGTCGCCAACGGTTGTTGATGAACCCAACTAGTCGAAGTCCAATCCGTAGTCGTTGTAGTCGGTGACATGTAGTCGAATGTTCTCGCGAAGTCGGAGTAGTCGTTGGCGATTATTGATGAAGCCAACTAATCGGAGTTGAATCCGACTCGCCCAGCAGTATGGTCCAGATCAGGTCCCCTGCAAGGAAAACATAAAAGTATGTTATAACTGATAGACATGAAATTGTGTTGGGAGCAATGCCCTTGCAGTAAACTCCATGTATAACTAGTCAAAACTAGTAAACGGAGTAATACTGAAAATAAGGGAGCAAGGCCTCTTCAGTAACATAGAGTACTAGTCAGAGACTAGTAGTCTGAACATTACTGGAAGTATGGGATTAAAAACCCCATCAGTAACATAAAATACTAGTCGGTAACTAGTAATCAGAGCGTTATTAGAAGTATGGGAGCGAGGCCCCTTCAGTAAACTTGCACGGATACCAGTCGTGAACTAGTAAATGGAGTTGTACTGCAAATATGAGAGCGAGGCCCCTTCAGTAACATAGCATACTAGTCGGAAACTAGTAATCTGTTACTAGAAGTATGGGAGCGAGGCCTCTTCAGCAAACTTAGGCGTAATACCGGTCATAAACCAGTAGAACGGAGTTGTACTGGAAATATGGGAGCTAGTCCCCTTCAGTAACATAGAGTACTAGTCGGAAACTAGTAGTCTGAACGTTACTGGATAATGGGAGCGAGGCCCCTTTAGTAAACTTGCACGGATACCAGTCGTGAACCATTAAACAGAGTTATACTGGAAGTATGGGAACGAGCCTCCTTCAATAACATAGAGTACTAGTCGGAAACTAGTAGTTTTAACGTTACTGGATAATGGGAGCGAGGCCCCTTCAATAAACTTACACGGATACCAGTCGTGAACCAGTAAATGGAGTTATACTAGAAGTATAGGAGCGAGGCCCCTTCAGTAACATAGAGTACTAGTCGGAAACTGGTAATCAGAGCGTTACTGGAAGTATGTGAAGGTGACTGGAAGTCAATTAGCGTGGGAGAAATAAATCTTGCTGGTAGTTTCAGTCAATTCCTTGGGCGGGCTATGAGAATTCCTATGTTGACTTACGAAAACATGACGGTTCGCTCGAAAGGATTGATGACGAGGTCCTTAGGGTGATCAGTTCCTTAGGCGGTCCAAGACAAGTCATATGTTGCCATGCAAAGATGTCTGGGTTGGCCCAAAGGAAGTGACAACGCAATCTTGTACATGCGTTGTTACAAAAGTAGTTGTTGTGCAAAGATGACTCAGCTAGCCCAAAGGAAATCCTTGGGCAGGCTAAAAATAGTCGTATGTTGCCATGCGAAGATGTCTCGGTTAGCCCGAAGAAAATCCTTGGGTGGACCAAGATAGTTTGTACGGCACAGAAATATAGATGAAAAACAAGCCCTGTTTTGGGTAAATTTCTTGATCTGCTGACCGAGTGGTTGAACGAATTCTTTGGGAAAAAACCCGTTGTGTCGAGATAAAACTCGAGAAAATGCTTAAATAAATTTCCTAAAGATCTCTGTGAAACCTCCTTGAATCGGGTCTCCGTCTTCACGTGGACAGTCGCCTTGTTGCACCCAGCCCAAGAGTGTAGAAACCAGACGAGCATGGATAGTTGTCGATCTTGATTCGTGATAGATTGCCGATGAAGCCGTGTCACTCATTGATGAAGCCGCAATGGTTTGTTGATGAAACCCGACTAGTCAGAATCGATTCCAACTAGTCACTGGTGGAATGAGTCCCGCTTCCAACTAGTTGTGTAGTCGAAGTAGTCGCCGGCGTATCGCCAAGTGCCCTGGCAAGGGCGAAGTAGTCATCGAGGAATCGAGGGTCCTGCCTTCTTGGAACGGTTCTAGGCCCAACAGGTTGTCGGGGTTGGTGGCGTAGAAAAGTGGGCTGCGATCGGGTAGCTTGGAGGAATCCGTGCCCATCTGATGCCTGAGCCCGCCCGACCAAGTTGAAAGCGCAGAAAGGTGGGCTGAACCGGGTAGCTTGGAGGACTCGTGCCCTTCCAATGCCCGAGCCCGCCCGACCTAGTTGAAAACGCATAGAGGTGGGCTGAACCGGGTAGCATGGAGGACTCGTGCCCTTCCATGCCCGGGCTCGCCCGACCAAGTTGGAGGCGTAGAAAGGTGGGCTGAGTCGGGTAGCTTGGAGGACTCGTGCCCTTCCAATGCCCGGGCCCGCCCAACCAAGATGGAGGCGCCATCAGGCCCTAGTGGTCGTTTGATAATGGTAGTGCATCGTTGATGAAGTCCGAGTAATTGGCGGGGACGGGAGCCCTTCGATGGATGCTGGCTAGTCCTCCTCCAACTTGTAGTAGACGATCCAAATCTTCCTCCAACTTGTAGTAGACGATCTGAATCCTCCTCTGACTTGTCGTAGATGATCCAAGTCCTACTCCGACTTGTGGTAGACGATTCAAATCCTACTCCGACTTGGAGAAGAACTTGTGGTACATGACCTCCAACCAAGGCAGATTTGGTTCGAGGGGTTACGGGTTGTGGATCAAGTCGTCGATTGCACGGTTGATTTCCATGCGGGTGGTACGGGTGCTTCAGGCTGCTGCTGGATAGGAAAAATTGAATTTCGTCGAGATCGTTGGCGAGGTCATACAGGAGTAAGGCTCCTTCAGTAAACTACGCGTAATACTAGTGGAAAACTAGTAAACGGAGTTTTACTGGACGTTTAGGAGAAAGCCCCCTTCAGTAATATAGAAAACTAGTCGGGAACTAGTAATCTGGGGGTTACTGGTAGTTTGGGTGCAAGGCCCCATTCAGTAATATAGAAAACTAGTCAGGAACTAGTAATGTGAGTGTTACAGGAAGTATTTGATAGACAATTGCGTAGGTGTTTTATTTGACTAATTAACGGGTTCCACTAGTTATTGCCAAACGAGGCAACCACTTTTGGCAGTCACATGGTTCGGCTGTGACAGGGTTCCTAAGTTTAGCGAGGGAGTCATGATTAACCTGAATAATGAATATAAATAGCGACCCGGACTAAGTGGTAAAAATGGGTGCTTTTAGGCATACGGAACCCCTTGTTTCGAGATATAATCCCAAAACAATGGTTTAAACAAATGCAACACCTAAAAGACCCTTAGAAAACCTCCGTGAACCGGGTACTTAATTTATGAGTAAATCATTAGTCGGGTAGTCCTGTCGCCTTTCTTTGTAGACTTGGCGGAGCTCCTAGGGCCCTCCGAAGGGTTTGACATTCAAACACAGAATGCTTGCTCTTCGGGTGCCACGGGCATTGCCCGTGGAGGGCTTCCTTGAATCGTTTCTTCGAACTGAGAGTCTTCCTTCTATGGGTGGATTGTTCCCCGGCTTCTGACTTGCGCTTTCGAGTAGTCTCCAGATAGTTGAGAGGGAGTTTATAGTAGGTGGGGCTGTAGGCTTCCACTTCTTTGCACTCCTGCTGCCTGGCAATGATGACATTACGGGCGTCCCGGCCGGCATTGATGATGGCATGAAGGTTGGCTGTGGAGGAGCCGTGGAGGTTGCCACTCCCCTGCTGGTTTGACTCAACCGCGCGGTGTCTGCGTTGGTCGCGCTTCGCATTGATGAGCCTACGACGTTCCTTCTGGATGCCATCTGCATCTTCTACCTTGATGCTGGTTGGGGATTCACTATCCATAGTTGCGTCCATGTCTTCGTCGAGTGGATCAAGGAGGTAGTCATTGTAGTTGTCTAGTTGGACCCGCTCTAGGCCTTCACAGTCCTCATCGACGTGAGTCATGAGTACTTCTCGATTGGGGGCGAAGCGTTTGGCACTCCGCACCACATATACCTCATCTTCATCGTCCGAAGGAGGGAGGGGTCTGCCTTCTTGAAAAGGTAGTTCGCCAGGTGTGACAATGAATCATGGTGGACTTGATTTGAGAGACCTGGAGGGTTTCATGCCCTTCCGATGCCCAAACCTGCCCGACCAATCTGATCCCCTTATCGGACCCCAGATCACATGAGTAGCTGAATGCGACTAGTTGTCGAAAACAATGGCCCCTCGACACGCGGTGGCTTCTCCTACTTCGAGTGGTGGTAGATGATCAAAATCCTCTTCCAATACGGAGAGGGTCGTGGGTTGAACCATCTCAAGCCAATCTGGACAAGGTTTGGGAGTTTCGAGTTTGCCGATGGAGAGAGTGTGTGTTGCACAAAAAGTAGGCGGCGAAGCGTAGCTTTGATCCTTGGGTGATTTGTCGACGAAGCCGACTAGTCGGAGCTAATTCCGACTTGTTGTTGACCGTGCAGATCTAGTCGCCGAGTAGTTTGAGACTAGTTCCCGACTAGTTTGTAGTCGAGACGAGTTGTTGAAGTTATTGTTGGCACAGCCGATTTGTCGAAGCAGTCATAACTGTGGCGCGAGTCGAGTAGTCGAGGTCGTCGCTGCAGCGCGTCGATGTTGTGACGTGAGCTGAAATTGGGCGGAGTAGTCAAGATCTTCCGGCAACCTGGGGTCGATACGCCAAAGGATGGATTCTGCCACAAGACGGGAGTTGTATTTGAGTAACTCAGAGGGCTCTAGACCCTTCCAATACACGAAATGGTCTTGCGGCGTAGATGTTATGGTTAAACCTGGATGATTACCCGAAAACGACTCGAAGTAATCATCAGGTTGCGAGTAGTTGTTGAGAACTGGGGCCTCCCAATGAGCGGTGGCTCCCCCGTCCTTGAGTCCTCCTCGGCTCGAACTTGTAGTTAACGGGTACTCTTCATTTTTAGAGTTGTAGTCAAGAACCGGGGGGGGGGGGCCGACGCACGGTGGCTCCCTCATCTCGAATCTTGAAGAGGCGATCCAAGTCCTCCTCCAAGTTGAAGAGGGACTTGGATCGTGAAGGCTTCTCAGATCGGTTTGAATCTGATCCGAGTTGTCCTGGTGCAGCACGAGTTGAAGTCGTGTCGAAAACAGACATCCTTTCGATCTGCATGGGTAGATCGGGGAGCAGCAACTCGTCGAGGTCTCTGCTTTGAGTAGATGTAGAGGCCTCCGGCTTCCTGGAGTCGACTAGGTGGATGTTGAAGCCACCCAAGCCGTTAGCGACGCGGATCCAGGAGCCAAAGATGAAAGTTGTGCCCTCATCGAGCACGGTGCTGGTGAAGATGAGAGATGCCATCGAGTTCTCCAGTAGATGCTCGATGAACGCCCCTACCTGGTGCACCAGCTGTCAGTGTTTTACCGCCACGCCCACTGAGGGATACCCCCGAGGTGATGAATTTATAGGTAGGGTGTCGCCGAGATCAGGAACTCGAAGGTGCAAGGAGCACAAAGTTTAGACAGGTTCGGACCGCCGAGAGCGTAATACCCTACGTCCTGTGTGGTTTGTATTATCTTAGGTAGTGATTGGGTGATCTCCCATTTGGAGGGAGTCCCTATCCGCCCTTATATAGTCTAGGGGATAGGGTTATATGGAAGTTCTAGTCAAGTACAATTCCAGGAGTCCTATCCGAATACTTTTCAGGTAGTTTCCTATCGTCTCCAATTAGTTTACTACTATATAAGTAATTCTACTATGCTACAAGTAGTTACAATAGATATAGAGCTTGGGCCATGTCTTATCTCTTATTTTAGAAAATGTACGCTGTGTGCACAGTCCCGTAGGCCTGGATCTGACAGCCCACCTGCTACTTCTGCAACCGAGATGAAACAGTGGAACACCTCTTTTTCAATTGCTCTGTATCTAAAGTAGTGTGGGGGATTGTGGGGAGCTCCTTTGGAGCAAATGGCATCCCGGGTAATATTGAGCAATACAAGCTCCAAAGGCATCCCGGGTAATATTAAGCAATACAAGCTGTGGATGGAGAAATGGCTCCCAAGTGGACGGAGGCTGTATCAATTCGGTCTCTCCGCCATCTGCTGGGAAATATGGAAGAGCAGGAACAGAGCCTGCTTTGATAAGAAGGTCATCAAACATCCAGCTGAAGTCCTCTTACATGCCTGTTCTCTTATGAATTATTGGGCAGGATTGTACAACGAGGAGTTTCAAGGGGGGCTGCTGGAAGGAGTCAAGGCCCTGCTGGCGCGCTGGCGATGCAAGCTGGAAACACTGTTGCGGTGAGGATGTTGCTACCCATGCCGGATGAGGATCAGGAAGAGGAGGATGAGGAGAACTGAAGGCATGGCTTTTGATGTCGGATGAAAATGGAAATCACGCTGGTGGGCGTGTGTTTTGCTTCTCTGTATCTCGTCTTCATCATAGGGCAAAGTCTCACGGATCATGCGGCAGGTGTTTTGCTTCTCTGCTCTTAGAAATCCTAGGAGTGCTATTGTAGGAACACTAATTAGCTTGAACGAAGTTAAGTAGTCTAGGGGTGCCCTCAAAGTCGCGAGGCGAACTATCCCCTTCTTTTCTTTTGGCTGTTTCTGGATGTAAGGCCATGTATTTTTTCCGTTTCTTTGGAATGGAAATAGGGCTTGCCTCGATTCAAAAAAATAAGCTTGCAGTAGTGGAGCGGGTTATGTTCGAGAGGATTTGGCCATTTGAGCCAGGTCAGGTTCGACAAAATGTTCGGAGCATGGAAAAAGTTCGGTCAATAATAGAAATTGTTCTTAGCACCAAGGAAAATATACAAAACAAAGAAAATAAATTTGCTAAGCACGGAAAATAACTCTAAGCAAGAAAAATTGTTTTGATAAGAAGTACGGATTGGTATGGGTATTAAAGAAAAATTCACTACTATAGAAATTCAAATATATACCATAAACGATAGGCTTAACAACTAGAATAAATACTTGAAATGTATAACTTTTTTAAGCAATTCAAATATATAAGATGGACTCTAGAGACGATTGATATAGGTTTTTTCAGGGATCCGATATAAGTGCTGGTATTGATGTTTTAAAATGTATGAGAAATATATAGAATAAAATGATGCGGACCTTATGCTATCTGCAAAGGCGTTAAGAATTTAGAAAATATCTTAATTTTTTGGAGGTTCTCACAGAGATACAGCTACGTGTATAGGAATAAGTGTACATGTGAGTATCTAGGCGTCTGTACTGAGTTGCTGAATTTGAAAATACAAGGTCAGCTAGATTTATCTCACTGAGATAGTAAGATCTAAAAATCTTGCCAACTATGTTATCAATCTAGATGTATATCTCGCACATGTTATCAATCTAGATGTATATCTCGCCACCTGAGTAAATATTCTTTAAACTTGGCTGTTGCTAATAATTTTCTCACCGCTTTAACCGGCGGTCAAGTAATATTTAGGGGTGTTTGGTTCCGGAGGGTTAAACTTTAGCCTATCACATCAAAGAGAATTTTATCATTTAGAGGTATTAAATAAACTCTAATTACAAAACTAATTGCAGAACCCATAAGCTAATTCGAGAGACGAATCTAATAAGGTATATTAATCCATGATTAGTGAATGGTTACTGCAGCATCAGTGTAGTAAATTATAGATTAATTAGGCTCATTAAATTTATCTCGCGAATTAGCACCTATCTGTGAAAAAATTGTAAAACTTTATTTAATACTTTTATTTAATAGTCGTAAATAGCAAGATTCTCTTCTTCGGTGTGACGCAGGGAATACAAAACCGCTCGATAATCGCGATTATCAGTGAAATTTATCGTTACCGATGCTAGCTGAGAACGTAAACCGACTGAAATTTCACTAGATTTCAGTGGAAAATTCAAAAATTTAAAAAAATTTATAAAAAGTAGAGAACTTATTTTTATAAAAAACTAGACCTTCTCTTGATTCCAGAATGTTGTCACATATTAAAAGCAACAATTGTTTGCTTAGGGAAAAAATATTTTTATCTAACTACCCATTACGATCCACTAACTCGTTAACCCGTTAACCCTTCCACCACACTATGGCCTCACGAGGACCACAGTCACTCTCTCTCCGACCTTCTGTCCAACCTCATGTCCCTTGTCCCTTTCCAGTTCACTTTCCCCTGCCTCTCACTTTCCTCACATGCGCGCAAGCACGGAGCATCCCTTGTCCCTTTCCGGTTCACTTTCCCCTGCCTCTCACTTTCCTCACACGCGCTCCAATTCACTTTCCCCTGCCTCTCACTTTCCTCACACGCGCGCAAGCACAGAGCAAGAGAGCGGGTGATTTCAGCTCCGTTCACTTATTTTCATGCGATTAAGGCCGATAATCAATGTATGTGCGCCGATTATCGATGATGCTGCAGCTGGGAGCGAGGGATCTGTGATCGTTGCGTCGATACTCGAGGTAAATCATTGATTAGCGATTTGTATCTGACGATATTCAGTTCAGTTTAGCTTCTTATTTATCTGTACTCACTGATTTGGCTAAATATATTATAGTGGTATAGAATATTTCTTGAATGGTTGGTTGTATCACAGATTTAATATGCCTTATGTTGTTTGTTAGCACTGTGTTATCCTACTTTTTGTTAGGTTCTCCAAGTTAGCTGTAGGTGTTTTCCTGATATATGTTTGTGAACTCCGCTTGCTGAACTGTGCCACCTTTTGAGAGATTTTCTCATGTCACTGAATGAAGCGTCCCCCCATCAGGGAAGACTTAAAAGTGTTGGTTTATCAGTCCCAGGAGGCTGATAACACTTTTATTACATCAGATGGTACATCACCGTACAACTCTACGCGGTAATGGGCAGTGAAGCGCCACTATCGCGAGGATTACAACCAGAACCCACACAACTACACTAGCGACGAATAAAGGATCATCAGAGTCTTGCGCCATGCGGAATCCAACGGTGGCCTCAACCACAGGCAAGATTGGGTGCAGGACGAAACCCTACTCGTTGTCTTCGGGGATGTAGTCTGGGTCTTCCACCGTAAAAGTAAGAGAGGGGTGAGTACAAACGTACTCAGCAAGTCCAATCACACCCACGGAGGGGGGTATAACAGTAATCATATGCACAGGACAATCCAAGGATAGGTTATGGTTCATTTGTGAAAAACTCAACTGTATGCAAGGGTTCGTTTAAAAATGATTTCCAAAACGAGTTTTCTGGCACACGATTTTGATCCACACAGGATCCAAGTTTTAAACTGCTACCGGACTCCCCGTCCGCCGTAGCACACGGCACAACTGCCGGACACTTTCCAAACAACTCACGCCAGCCCATTCATTCCCAGAAAGAATCACTAGTTATGTGACCACACCATAACTTGCCCAATACCGTGGGCACGGCTATTCGAATAGATTTTAACTCTGCAGAGGTGTGCAACTTTACCCACAGGTGGGGTACCACAGCACGAACACCTTAGTGCCGGTGCAGATCCCAACAAAGCCATTACCCACCTTAGCTAGACCTGACTAGCCATCACGGGATCCATCAAGGGGTCACTCAACCTATCTCTGAGGTTTAACCAGGGCATAAGTCACACAGATCTTATCCCTTTTCCTCGATCACCCGTTGCTCTCAGCTCTCCTGATGGCTATCAGGCTAACTAGTGGGGTTTATGCTAAGCCGTTGCCCATACAACGGTCAAGTGGTTCGCACGACAAGAAGCTAGGTGAGATGTCACATCAACTCGGTCCTTAGGGGTGACAAGATGGATATCTCCCTTCCTCGCTCAACCACACAGGTACGAGCACACCAACGGCGTTTCACACAGAAATGCCATCCATCCCGTCTAACTCGCTTTTCAAAACCACATTTTATCCCTTCCCACACACACACATTTTCTTTATAAAATCAGGTGGTCAAAGTATGGTTGTCTCAAGCAAGGGTGGCTATCCTACCATGTTTTCAACACGCAAAACCATGCAATTTCATAAAACAGGCCACTGGGTTGTGTTTATAAAAACTAGGACAGAAACATGCATCAAAGGGCGGGATTGAACTTGCCATCGTCAAACTCTTGCGAGAAGTCCTGGTCGAAGCACTGTCCCTTGGGTTCGGGGTCGCAGTACTGATCCTCGTTTGCTTGGTCACGCTCGGGTCCTTCCTCGTTCACTCCGTGTCCTACGACGCAATCAAACAGGCACACAATCAAGCACAAGAAGTAAAAGCTTTTATCGTCGAGTTTGAATCGGAAATAATTTAGTTACGAAGGTCGGGGCAATATCTCTGGGTGGTTTCTTAATGGCATGGCTAGAACTATACTAGAAAGGGCGTGGTAAAGTTTCGGGTCGATCGGAGGTCGTTTCACACATAAAATGACGCGCTAAAGAGGGTTTCAGGGCTTAAACGGGGGTCCAGGGGCCTATTCACAATTACCTAAAGAGGGTAGGGGCTCATTTGCGAATACTAGGGGTATTTAGGGCATGCTAACGGGTGTCGAGTGTAATTAAGTTTACGTGGTGGGGGGGCTTGGTTTGAAATATTAAAAGGAGCGGGGTTCCTTTTGTAAAAAGGAGTGAATAGGGGTGTTAGAGTGGGGGGGGGGGGGGCTCTTTGGAAAAACAGGAAGAGGGGAGGGGGCTTTGGGCAAAAGCCCCCCTTTCTTCCTCCTTTTGCCAGAGGAAAAACAGAGGGGGAGGAGGGAGCTCGGCGCCGGCCTCAATCCGGCGGCCGGGGCCCGGGGCGGCTCGGGCGCGTGGGGGGGAAAGGAAGAGGGGGCCAAGGGGAATTGATTCCCCCGCTCACCTTGAGCCGAGGTGGAGCGAGGGGGTCGGGCGACGGAGGCCGGCGGAGGTGGCCGCGGGAGCTCGGAGGGGCGGCGCTAGGCATGGGGAGAGGAAGGGCTAGGCGGCGTGGCGGGTTGTGGGGGTGCCGGAGGTGCCAGAGGGGCCTATTTATAGGCAGCCGCGGTGGAGGGGCGGTGGAGGCCGGTGGGCTCGGCCGGCGGCGGTCGCGGGCGGCCATTAATGGAGTTTGGCCGCTCGCGGCCGTCGCGACACGGCGTGGCGGCGGGGCGCAGGCGCCGAGGGCACGTGGGGGGGTGCTGTGCGAGCACAGGGCAGCGCGGCAGGGGAGCAGCGGCGAGTGACGACTGGCGGCGCGGCGTCCGTGCGCGCGTGCGCGCGCGGCGCGGCACGGCGCGGGCCAGGGGCGAGGGCGCGGCGACGGGCGGCGCGGCGCGACGCACGGCCACGCGCGGCGCGTGCGCGCGCGCGTGGGCGCGTTGCAGGGCCAGGCAGGGCGCGGGCGCGGCGCACAGGGCCGGCCGTGCAGCGCTCGGGAGCAGGGAAACAGGGAGAAGAGGAGGAGAGGAGAAGAGGGAAAAGGAAAGAAAAGGGGAGAAAGGGAAAGAGAAGAAAAAAAAAGGAAATGGGGGAAAAGAAAAGGGGAAAGAAGAAAAGAAAAGAAAAATGGGGAGGGGAGGAAAGGCGACGCGTGTCGGCGGGATTCGCGCGCGCGGCGCACGCGCAAGGAGAACAGCGAGGGGGTGGAGGGAAAACGCGGCGGCGCCAATCGCGGCGGCAGCCGCGGCCGGTCGGCCACGCGCGCACTGGATTCGCGCGCTGCGCGAGGAGCGCCGGCGCTAATTGCGGCAGCGGTCGCGCGTGATCGTCGTGACACGATGGCGAGGGTCGAGGCGGTGCGCGTGGGGGAAGCCGTGCGTTGTGTGTCACAGGGCGGGGGACGTAACGCGCACGTGTGCAAAGGGGGTCAGGGTGTTACGGTGAATCCGTTTTTAATCGGAACCTTTAACGCGTAGCTTAGGCTTGAAATTCTTAGGGCGTTACAAACCTACCCCACTTAAATGAATCTCGTCCTCGAGATTCGGCTGGCTTCTAAATAGATGGGGAAATTCTTTCTTTAGGGCCTCCTCGCGCTCCCAGGTTGCTTCCTCTACTCCGTGTCTGCTCCATTGAACCCTGCATATCCGCACCTCAGAGTTTCTTGTCCTCCTAGTGACAGTGTCCAGAATTTTAACCGGCACTTCTTGGTACCGCAGATCCGGTTGCAGATCTATTGTTTCCACCGGCACGTGTTCTCCCTCGGGTACTCTCAGACACCTTCTTAATTGCGAGACATGAAATACTGGGTGTATATCCGACATTTCTTCTGGTAACTCCAGTCGGTACGCCACGGTTCCGACTTTCTTTAGAACTCGATACGGCCCAATGTATCGAGGGGCTAATTTTCCTTGTACCTGAAATCTTCGTGTCCCTCGAATGGGTGAGACTTTGAGATAGACAAAATCTCCCGGATTGAAACTTATTTCCCGTCTCTTCTTGTCTGCGTAGCTCTTTTGTCGGGACTGAGCCGCTTTCAATTTCTCGCGGATTTCCGCTACTTTCTCCTCTGCTTCTTTTATGAGTGCGGGCCCTACTAGCGCACGTTCTCCAACTTCCGACCACATTAAGGGAGTTTTGCACTTTCTCCCATAGAGAGCTTCGAATGGCGACATGCCCAGGCTGGCTTGGTAACTATTGTTGTACGAGAATTCCGCATAGGGCAGACTCTGTTCCCAATCATTTCCATAAGTCAGGACACATGCTCTCAGCATATCTTCCATAATTTGATTTACCCTCTCGGTTTGACCGTCAGTCTGTGGATGATATGCGGAACTGAAATCTAACTTGGTGCCCATGGCTTGATGCAAGCTTTTCCAGAACCTAGAGGTAAATTGGGTCCCTCTATCTGAGACAATTCTGCTAGGCACTCCGTGTAACTTCACTATGTTTTCCACGTAAAGTTTTGCCAGCTTTTCTCCGCCATAAGTGGTCCTTACGGGTATGAAATGTGCCGATTTAGTGAGTCGATCCACAATTACCCATATGGAATCGTGTCCCTTCTGTGTTCGGGGCAGTCCTACTACAAAGTCCATCCCTATCTCATCCCACTTCCACACCGGAATAGGTAAGGGTTGCAATAATCCTGCCGGCTTTTGATGCTCGGCCTTTATCCTTTGACAAGTGTCACAATGAGCCACGAATCTTGCAATATCCGCCTTCATTCCGTTCCACCAATATTTTTGCTTTATGTCCATATACATTTTGGTGGATCCCGGGTGGATAGAGTAGGCCGAGTTGTGGGCTTCGTCCATGATCAATTTCTGGAAATCTCCATTCTGGGGTACGCAAATCCTATTCTCGTACCATAACGTTCCTTTATCGTCTACCCTGAAGCCCGGCGCTTTGTTTTCTCCAGTTTGTTTGCAGATCTTCATTAACTCTTGATCCGAGCTTTGAGCCTCTCTAATTCTATCCTCTAGGGTTGATTGAACGCTCAGCACATGGCTCGAACCTCGAGGAACAATGTGCACATTTAATCGTGCCATTTCCTCGCGTAGGTTATCATCCTTGGGTCCATAAGTCTTCCTGCTCAGGGCATCGGCCACCACATTCGCTTTTCCGGGGTGGTAACGGATTTCCAAATTATAGTCCTTGACTAGCTCTAACCACCTTCTTTGTCTTAGGTTCAAATCTGACTGGGTGAAAATATACTTCAGACTCTTATGGTCAGTGTAAATCTCACACTTATTCCCAATCAAGTAATGCCTCCAAATTTTGAGGGCATGCACTACGGCTGCTAATTCCAAGTCATGGGTCGGATAATTCTGCTCGTGAGTCCTGAGTTGGCGGGAGGCATAAGCAACGACTTTCCCGTCTTGCATCAGCACACATCCTAATCCTTGTCGGGACGCGTCACAGTAAATGACAAAATCCCGATGAATGTCCGGTAGGGTTAACACTGGGGCGGTTGTCAACTTTTGCTTTAGTTCCTGAAAGCTTTTCTCACAAGATTCCGTCCAAGCGAACTTCTTCTCCTTTTTAAGGAGTTCTGTCATGGGTCGAGCTATCTTAGAGAATCCCTCGATAAATCTCCGATAGTACCCGGCTAACCCAAGGAAGCTCCTGATTTCACTGACGTTAGTTGGTCGCTGCCAATTGGAAACAGCTTCGACCTTCTCTGGGTCCACTGCTACGCCTTCCGCAGTCAGAATGTGACCAAGAAAAGCTACTCTCTCCAGCCAGAAGTCGCACTTGCTGAACTTGGCATATAACCTATGTGCCCTCAGCTTTTCCAATACTACCCGCAGATGTTGCTCATGTTCCTGAATACTCTTGGAGTAGATAAGTATGTCGTCGATAAAGACTACAACAAACTTATCCAGCTCGTCCATAAATACTTTGTTCATGAGGTTCATAAAGTAAGCAGGGGCATTGGTTAGTCCGAAGGACATTACGGTGAACTCGAACTGCCCGTAGCGGGTGACAAAAGCTGTCTTAGGGATGTCACTTTCTCTAATCTTGAGCTGAAAATATCCTGACCTTAGATCGATCTTGGAAAAGTACTTGGCTCCTTTTAGCTGATCGAACAGGTCATCAATCCTGGGGAGGGGGTACTTATTCTTAATGGTAACTTCATTCAGTGCCCGGTAATCTACACACATCCTCATGCTCCCATCTTTCTTTTTGACAAACAGAACCGGGGCTCCCCACGGCGACGAGCTTGGTCTGATGAAACCAATGCGTTGCAGTTCTTCTAGTTGTTTCTTTAATTCCGTCAACTCAGATGCCGCCATCCTATAGGGTCTTTTGGCTATAGGGGAGGTTCCAGGGATAAGGTCAATGACGAACTCTATATCCCTGTCTGGTGGCATACCGGGAAGTTCCTCGGGAAAAACATCTGGGTATTCGTTCACCACCGGGACTCCTTCTAAGGGCTGGGCTTCCATGTTAAACACCATTGGGTCAAATTTACTATCCCGGGTATGGCAGATCACTTGTACTCCTTCAGGGTTTGTTAGATGTACCACTTTGTCAGTACAGCCTATGAGGCCATTGTGTCGACTTAACCAGTCCATTCCAAGGATTACGTCTATTCCCCCTGACTTAAGTACTACCAAGTCCGCTAGAAATTCTACCCCACTTAAATTGATTCTTACCCGTAGACAGCCTAATTGACAATTGATGTCGCCTCCAGGCGTCCGGGTTAATAGGGGTGTTTTTAGTAGTACCGTGGGTATTTTGTGTTTTTCCACAAAGCTCGAGGATATGAATGAGTGCGATGCTCCAGAATCAAATAGTACTGTTGCCAGAGCTGAGTTGACTAGGTACTCACCGAGCACTACTCCCTGAGCTTCTTGAGCCTCCTGCGCATCAATGTGGTTGACGCGGGCTCGTCCAAACGATTGCTGGGGCTGTTTCGTCTGCTGACTGTTGTCATTGTTGCGGACGGGCACTCGGTTGGCACCGGTCAGGGCTGGTCTGGGTCCATTCACTGTGTTGGAGAAGGCTGACGTGGCCGGCTTATTCTTGGCATAAGGGCAATTGGCAATGTAATGCCCTACTTCGCGGCAGTTAAAACAGGCCCTGACATTGTTGTTGTCGGGGGTGGTCTGACTTGCATTGCTTTGTGGGGCCCTCGAGGTATTCTGGCTTCTAGGCGGGGCCTGTGATCCTGTCACCTGGGACTGAGTTCTATACTGCATCGGGGCCTGAGTTCCTGGTGCAGTATAGCTGGAATTTCTCGGCTTCTGGAAACGGTCTTGTTGGCGAGCCTTACTTTCGAAGAACTTGCGTTTGTTGTCCTTTCTTTCTTCGGCCTTGGCCCTTTCCGTGAGGATGGCCTTGTTCATTAGGGTATTGAAGTCCGGATAGATCTGGGGAGTAAGCAAGGTCCGTAGCTCCGGGCTTAACCCCTTCTTGAACATGTCCTGCTTCTTATCGTCGTCGTTCACTTCTTCCGGCGCGTACCGGGCCAATTCTATGAACCAGTGGGTGTATTCTTCCACCGACATGTTTCCTTGTTGTAGTGCGCGGAATTCATCCGCCTTGCGCTTCATAGTGGCCGAAGGGATATGGTAGCGGCGGAACTCCCTTACGAATTCTCCCCAGGTGATGGTAGAGGCATCTTCGACTGCAGCACAATAGTTTTCCCACCAGGATAATGCTGTTCCGGTGAGCTGGTGGGCTGCCAGTAGGACTTTATCCCGGTCCTGGCATTCGAATGGTTCGAGCTTCCTCTGAATTACTCGCAACCAGTCGTCAGCATCCAACGGGTTGCAGGATCCGGCGAAGGTAGGTGGCTTGGTCCTTAAGAAGGCCGTCAGCTTGTCGTTCATAGTCTGCCCTCGTGGCTGCCGGTTAATGAGGGCGTTCGCCAGAGTCTCCAGTATGAGGGTCTGGTTATGGATGATTTGTGCCAGGTCTCCGAGGGGTGGGGGTGGTGGTAGTTGTTCTCCTTCTTGACTTCCCCCTCGGTTCTGGCTTACTTCTTGCTCTCCTTGGGGAAGGTCTTGTTCAACGGGGTGTGCTCCGACACTAGCGGCTACGGGGTTCCGGCCACGGGAGGCCCTCGCGACGTTCCGGGGGGTCACCTGTTGATTGGGTAAATCGGGGTTACGATTATGTGATGTTTAAGTTGTTTAATTCGTATATAGGGCAGAATTCACCTTCTGCCGGTATTTATATAAACAAGCAGCACACAACAAGCTAGCACACAATCGCAAACATACACAATCCTTTTTATTATTGCAAGGGGGGGGGGTACAACTCGGGGGTACGACTAGGTCTCGTGCTACTCGGCCAGGGTCTCATCTTAAGGGTACGGCGTAAACAGAAAGGCTGGGGAGGGGCATCACTGGGATGGCGTCGGTCACTCTACTCGCGCGGTGTGTCTTCTCCCGGGACGGACAGGGTGAGAGGTTCTTGCTCGCCGTCTTCTGGGTTCCCATCGGTCAGGGGTTGCATCGCAGCATCCCCTTCGTCGGCAGCAGCAGAGCTTTCAGGGTTCTCGGGTGGGGCTCGTGCGCTCCCGAAGAGTGATCCCCACCCTATGACGGGTGTCCCGAGTAGAACGTGGTCTTCCCCTATCGCCGGGACTGGTGTTCCACTTTGGGTCCAATCTTGCATACGCCGGTCTCGGGCCTGTCTAAGGCTTTCTTGGGCGACAGCTTCACTACTGACCGCGGCTGCGGCTCTCGCCTCGGCATGGGCGGCTCGGATCTGCTGTATCCTCACCGCGAGCTCTGCTTGCTCGGCTCGATGGGTCTGCTCCCTTAGAAGATTGGCTTGCTCATCGAAAAGTTGGTCCAGGGCGGCTAGGTAAGTAGCCACTTGGTACAGGGGGCCTTCTTCGTGGCGACGTCGTTCTAGGTTTCTCATGCGCGCCTCCCAGACTGGGGTTCTGATGGCCGGCGGGAAGAACTTCGCTGGCGTGGGGGCGAGGTGTTCTTCAAAAATCCGGCACAAGTAACGGAGTGCTTTTCTGATGGCCAAGGGGTAGGTGTCTTGGTGCCTAAACCCTGTGGCGGTCGCGCGCCAGGGCTGGATGTCGGGGTAGCGGTTGCTCCTGGCGATGACCAGGATCACCCTGCAGCGGAGGGTACCATGGTGCTCGTACTCTCGGCTGTAGTACCTTGGGCGCTTCGTAACGCCAAGGTCTTCCAGTGTGTTGATCAAGAGGCTGGGGAATCCAGGTGCAGCTTGGCAATCGCCCTGGGTCCATCCTTCCTCAGCCATCTGAAACAGAAGTAGGGTAAACAACCTGGTACAGGTGCAAAAGCGAGTAGATGATATTATTACAACAAGGGTGGTACAGTTTTCGTGGTCATTAGGGTAGGGTTTTTGCTAGGGGTGCTAGTCCTATCATGGTGATTCTTCCTCGGTCCTGATAGAGCGCTTCTTTATTGGGAGGAACCGATCCATCTCGTTTTCGGTCTGAGTACCCTTATCCCAATGGGTTTCCATGGGTTCTTCTTCTTGTCCAAGTCCCCTCATCCGGGCAATCCAAGTGCGCCCTCTTCCCTCAGCGGGTGGGAAAAATCCCATAGGAGTCCACTGAAGGTGGTGCCTGTAGAGTACACGCAGCCGTCGCAGGGCTTTACGAGCGGCCTTTCGATAGGTGTCGGGGAAACGGAAACCAGCAGTGGAGATGAACCAAGGGTCCATATCGGGGTAGCGGGTGCTTCTCTCCACAAAAACCATCATGTCGCACCGAAGGGTGCCTCCGGCGAGGTACTCACGGTAGGCATACTCCGGCGGTTCCATAACCCCGACGCGTTCCAGGCTGAGCAACAGCAACTTGGGGAGGCCGGGCTCTGCGTGGCAGATTCCGCTAACCCATCCATTGCCAGCCATCTGGAACAAGGCAAAGACCAGTGGTGAGTGTTTGTGCAGAAAGTTTCTAGGCCAGGATAAGTTCTAGGGTCTGAAAAGGGGGTCTCGCTCCTAGGGTCACGTCCTACGGCCAGCCTTCGGCTCTGATACCACCTGAAGCGTCCCCCCATCAGGGAAGACTTAAAAGTGTTGGTTTATCAGTCCCAGGAGGCTGATAACACTTTTATTACATCAGATGGTACATCACCGTACAACTCTACGCGGTAATGGGCAGTGAAGCGCCACTATCGCGAGGATTACAACCAGAACCCACACAACTACACTAGCGACGAATAAAGGATCATCAGAGTCTTGCGCCATGCGGAATCCAACGGTGGCCTCAACCACAGGCAAGATTGGGTGCAGGACGAAACCCTACTCGTTGTCTTCGGGGATGTAGTCTGGGTCTTCCACCGTAAAAGTAAGAGAGGGGTGAGTACAAACGTACTCAGCAAGTCCAATCACACCCACGGAGGGGGGTATAACAGTAATCATATGCACAGGACAATCCAAGGATAGGTTATGGTTCATTTGTGAAAAACTCAACTGTATGCAAGGGTTCGTTTAAAAATGATTTCCAAAACGAGTTTTCTGGCACACGATTTTGATCCACACAGGATCCAAGTTTTAAACTGCTACCGGACTCCCCGTCCGCCGTAGCACACGGCACAACTGCCGGACACTTTCCAAACAACTCACGCCAGCCCATTCATTCCCAGAAAGAATCACTAGTTATGTGACCACACCATAACTTGCCCAATACCGTGGGCACGGCTATTCGAATAGATTTTAACTCTGCAGAGGTGTGCAACTTTACCCACAGGTGGGGTACCACAGCACGAACACCTTAGTGCCGGTGCAGATCCCAACAAAGCCATTACCCACCTTAGCTAGACCTGACTAGCCATCACGGGATCCATCAAGGGGTCACTCAACCTATCTCTGAGGTTTAACCAGGGCATAAGTCACACAGATCTTATCCCTTTTCCTCGATCACCCGTTGCTCTCAGCTCTCCTGATGGCTATCAGGCTAACTAGTGGGGTTTATGCTAAGCCGTTGCCCATACAACGGTCAAGTGGTTCGCACGACAAGAAGCTAGGTGAGATGTCACATCAACTCGGTCCTTAGGGGTGACAAGATGGATATCTCCCTTCCTCGCTCAACCACACAGGTACGAGCACACCAACGGCGTTTCACACAGAAATGCCATCCATCCCGTCTAACTCGCTTTTCAAAACCACATTTTATCCCTTCCCACACACACACATTTTCTTTATAAAATCAGGTGGTCAAAGTATGGTTGTCTCAAGCAAGGGTGGCTATCCTACCATGTTTTCAACACGCAAAACCATGCAATTTCATAAAACAGGCCACTGGGTTGTGTTTATAAAAACTAGGACAGAAACATGCATCAAAGGGCGGGATTGAACTTGCCATCGTCAAACTCTTGCGAGAAGTCCTGGTCGAAGCACTGTCCCTTGGGTTCGGGGTCGCAGTACTGATCCTCGTTTGCTTGGTCACGCTCGGGTCCTTCCTCGTTCACTCCGTGTCCTACGACGCAATCAAACAGGCACACAATCAAGCACAAGAAGTAAAAGCTTTTATCGTCGAGTTTGAATCGGAAATAATTTAGTTACGAAGGTCGGGGCAATATCTCTGGGTGGTTTCTTAATGGCATGGCTAGAACTATACTAGAAAGGGCGTGGTAAAGTTTCGGGTCGATCGGAGGTCGTTTCACACATAAAATGACGCGCTAAAGAGGGTTTCAGGGCTTAAACGGGGGTCCAGGGGCCTATTCACAATTACCTAAAGAGGGTAGGGGCTCATTTGCGAATACTAGGGGTATTTAGGGCATGCTAACGGGTGTCGAGTGTAATTAAGTTTACGTGGTGGGGGGGCTTGGTTTGAAATATTAAAAGGAGCGGGGTTCCTTTTGTAAAAAGGAGTGAATAGGGGTGTTAGAGTGGGGGGGGGGGGGCTCTTTGGAAAAACAGGAAGAGGGGAGGGGGCTTTGGGCAAAAGCCCCCCTTTCTTCCTCCTTTTGCCAGAGGAAAAACAGAGGGGGAGGAGGGAGCTCGGCGCCGGCCTCAATCCGGCGGCCGGGGCCCGGGGCGGCTCGGGCGCGTGGGGGGGAAAGGAAGAGGGGGCCAAGGGGAATTGATTCCCCCGCTCACCTTGAGCCGAGGTGGAGCGAGGGGGTCGGGCGACGGAGGCCGGCGGAGGTGGCCGCGGGAGCTCGGAGGGGCGGCGCTAGGCGTGGGGAGAGGAAGGGCTAGGCGGCGTGGCGGGTTGTGGGGGTGCCGGAGGTGCCGGAGGGGCCTATTTATAGGCAGCCGCGGTGGAGGGGCGGTGGAGGCCGGTGGGCTCGGCCGGCGGCGGTCGCGGGCGGCCATTAATGGAGTTTGGCCGCTCGCGGCCGTCGCGACACGGCGTGGCGGCGGGGCGCAGGCGCCGAGGGCACGTGGGGGGGTGCTGTGCGAGCACAGGGCAGCGCGGCAGGGGAGCAGCGGCGAGTGACGACTGGCGGCGCGGCGTCCGTGCGCGCGTGCGCGCGCGGCGCGGCACGGCGCGGGCCAGGGGCGAGGGCGCGGCGACGGGCGGCGCGGCGCGACGCACGGCCACGCGCGGCGCGTGCGCGCGCGCGTGGGCGCGTTGCAGGGCCAGGCAGGGCGCGGGCGCGGCGCACAGGGCCGGCCGTGCAGCGCTCGGGAGCAGGGAAACAGGGAGAAGAGGAGGAGAGGAGAAGAGGGAAAAGGAGAGAAAAGGGGAGAAAGGGAAAGAGAAGAAAAAAAAAAGGAAATGGGGGAAAAGAAAAGGGGAAAGAAGAAAAGAAAAGAAAAATGGGGAGGGGAGGAAAGGCGACGCGTGTCGGCGGGATTCGCGCGCGCGGCGCACGCGCAAGGAGAACAGCGAGGGGGTGGAGGGAAAACGCGGCGGCGCCAATCGCGGCGGCAGCCGCGGCCGGTCGGCCATGCGCGCACTGGATTCGCGCGCTGCGCGAGGAGCGCCGGCGCTAATTGCGGCAGCGGTCGCGCGTGATCGTCGTGACACGATGGCGAGGGTCGAGGCGGTGCGCGTGGGGGAAGCCGTGCGTTGTGTGTCACAGGGCGGGGGACGTAACGCGCACGTGTGCAAAGGGGGTCAGGGTGTTACGGTGAATCCGTTTTTAATCGGAACCTTTAACGCGTAGCTTAGGCTTGAAATTCTTAGGGCGTTACACTGAAGTGAAAACTTCAAGCCCCCATCTGTTGGGAAGAATAGGAAATGAAATCTTGCTCCAGAATAGCGTACTACTGGATGTTTCAGACAGTATTATTTACCCTTTGTCCAAGGTTATTTCCTCCAAAATTTTATTGCTCCATTTTGAGAAGCTAAGCTATATTGCTTTATGATATCTCTGGCCCATTTGCTGAAAATAGTACACATATTGTACTATTATACTAAAACAGAAGAGCCTTAGTTAGTTACTTTACATGTCTGAACGATATATGCACTTTAATTTTCGTAAAATATAAACTGCAGTGTTAGATATTAGTTCTGGGGAAAAGTTTATTGTTGTACAAAATGCTATGTTAAATAGGAAAACAAGGTGCATGCCTTTACTTTATTTTGTATGCCTAAATGGTACAAATTAAGAGTGAGTATCATTTATTCGTAGCATAATTTTGATACAGACATTGTTCGATTTCCCTCTTGTAGGTGAATGTCTGATAATCAGGACTTAGTTTGGGAACATAGAGAGAAGATTGGCATTGGCTTCAAGTGCAAGTATTGTCGTGTTGAAAAGGGTGGAGGAGGGGCAACACGGCTAAAGGAGCATTTGGCACACCAAGGGAAGAATGTGAGGTATTGTCCCAATGTTCCTAAAGAAGTGAAGGAGTACTTCGGGCTTCAGATCGACAATAACAAGCAAAGAACGAAAGCAAGATATCGTCGAAAGCTAAGAGAAGATGAAGTAGCTAGAACTAAATATGTGGACTTGGAGACTGAGAATGACGACCATGATTTGGAAGCTGCTCTCCGACAGTCGAGAGAAGAGCATGAGTATAGAGAGAGGGCTGGTCAACGATATGAGAGAGGTGGTGGCTCCAGATTGGGGCAAGTGAAAGGTACGCTCCCATCTATGCTCACTAGGAGCAAGACACAAGTGCCAGACCGTGTGAGAGACTACAATCTTGCTTCTGCCTCTGGCCCAAGACAACCACGAATTGATACAGGCCCATGGACGGAAAAGGGGAGAGGGGCCAAGAGCAAGATTGGGAGAGCGTGGGCGAAATTTTGCCATGCGACTGGTATACCTGGCAAGAAATTAGATGACCCTTACTTTAGGGCAGCTTTCATGGAGACCCAAAAATATGGCGAGATTGTATGCATGTGCTAGTTTGCGTACTATTACATCTATGTTTATTTTGTGTTAACATGTTTGTGTGACAATGTAGGTACTGGAGTGAAACCACCTACTGGGAGGGAGGTTGATGGAGTTTACTTAGACGAGAATGAGAAAGAGATCATAAAAGAGATCGACAAGTGGAAGCCGGAATGGCCTACTTATGGTGTAACAATCATGTGTGATTCATGGACTGGTCCAACCCGCATGAGTGTCATAAATTTTTTGTTGTACTGCAATTGCACTATGTACTTTTGGAAGTCGTTTGATGCCACAGGATATTCATAGAATGCTGATTTTATTCTTAAGGTACGTCGAACTTGGATCCATTGGATTCACAGGATATCGTATGATTTTATTCACACAATATTCATAAGATGCACACTAATGGTTTGTTAATACATGCAGCTCATCAAAAAGATTGTGAATGATATTGGCACTGATCATGTTGTCCAAGTAGTGATAGATAATGGATCCAACTACAAGAAGGCATGTCAGTTGCTCAATGCCGAGTATGAACACATAGTTTGGCAGCCATGTCTTGCCCACACAATAAATCTTATGCTGAAGGATATTGGACAATGGTCAGACCACGAAGCAATCATTGAGAGTGCTAAGAAGATATGTAGTTGGTTATACAACTCCAATTCCTTGCACTACATGATGAAGTTAGCTATTGGAGGTGAACTGGTTAAGTGGAATGCAACAAGGTTTGGAACAAATTACATGTTCCTTCAGAGCTTCATGAGGAAGAAAGATCAATTCATGCAGTGGATGATGACCCCAGAATTTCGAGCTTCTCACCATTTCAATTCAGAACAGGGAAGGTATGCATACGCAAACTTTACAAATTTAGATTGGTGGGCAAACATGCAGTATGTGTTGGAAGATGTGGAGCCATTGTATGTTTTCTTGCGGTTTGCCGATCAAGATCAGGTTCCAACTTTAGGTGAAGTGCTTGTGCAGTATCAAAATACAAAGTAGACATATGCTGCCAACTTAAGTCAGAAAAATCCAACTCGTTTTCAACATATCATGGAGATAATAGATAGGAGGATGTCCATTGTCATGCTAGGGACTTATGTGCAAGGTGCTTGTGCTTTAAATCCGATGGTGAATTATACCATGGGGACAACAGATTCCTTAATGACAGATCTTCGCAAATGTTTAGCAAGGATGTGTGATACAAACACAGCGGCTGCTGCACTTCAGGAAGCTGTGTTTTTTAAGCAAAAGCGAGGAGATTTTGCTGGAGAGCTAGCTAGGAGGATGGCCACTAATCATGCTACTTCACCGGCTAGTTGGTGGTCTATGTTTGGTAATGATACTCCAACACTTCAACGCCTTGCAATAAAGCTTCTCTCCCAATGTGCCTCATCAAGTGGATGTGAGAGGAATTGGAGTACTTTTGCCTTCATCCACACAAAATTGCGAAATCGGTTGGGACACAAGAAGTTGCATCAGTTGGTTTTTGTGAACTACAACCTTCGACTTCGTATCCAGCGAGCAGGAAGCAAAGTTGAGCCTAGTGACTTTGATCCTGTGAGTAGAATGATGGATCTTTCATTCTATCGCCAACAAAGTGCGATTCAAGATTGGATGGAGCACAGCAGATCCAATGCCCCTCCAACATTGGATGAGGACTCTGCTATTAGTGATGTTCCTCTTCCTAATCCAATATTCACTTCTTTAGCAGAGGACAATGAAAATTTAGAGCAATGGTCCGTCACTCGGATGCACCATCATCCCCGAGGGGTGTTATGGCTGACTAGTAGGCATCAAAGTTTAAAATCGCATTCATGACCTGACGACAAAACATGGGGCAAAAAACACCTGGGCGTCATTGTTTATTTGAGGGCAAGTAGATGTGAACGAGGCCCAAAAACCAGACCAAGGCACAGTTTTATACCTAATAAGTAATTACTAGAGGAATGGGTGGTCGGAGCAGCGTCCCGACGCATGACGAGAACCTAACGTTTCCAGCTGTTGCCACTGTGTTCCATTAAATAATTCTCGGTGAAAATAGAAAATTGGAGCAAGACGAAGCAAAGGGTATGGGCCTTTGGTGGGCTTATCCTCGACTTTACTGCACAGAGTTGAGAAAGGCCAAGAGGCTAGGAGCCCAACATAATTGGAGGGATCAACGGGCCACGGACCGTACCCGTGAAGTTAAGCGTGCCTTTGGTTAAACTGTGGATTTTTTAAAATAAGCTGTGGGAAACAGCCGTGGGAAATCAGCTGTTAGCTGCTAACTGTAGGAAAGGTGAAAGCTATTTGGCTGAAACAGCTGTCAACTGTGGATTCCTGATACAATTGTCTCTTATACCCCTGAAGCCTTGAACTAGTATTTATATACGTGTTGATCAGATTTTGACATGTAAAAAATTAATTGTCTCTTATATGCGTTGGGAGTAGAGGGCCGGCACCATCCCCTCGGCGCAGATGGGGGGCGTCCCTCGGCGCAGATGGGGGCGGCGCCTCCTCCCAGAGGGCCGGCGGAAGCTCAAAGTAGAGTGCCGACGGGAGGAGCAGGGTGTCCACGACGAGGAATATACCACCAATGGAGCTTCCGCAGGCACCAAAGTGAAGCTCCGGTCGCCGGGAATCCGTTTGGACCGGCGCTGGCGGTGGATCTGGCCGCTGAAACGGTGGTATGCAAGGGGCAGTGGCTGGTGCTCCCAAACCCTAGGTGGCCATGTCTGTTTTTCGTGGATAGGAGAGAAGGAGTGAGGGAGGAAAGGAGCGAACCGGTATGCACTTTGGCGGTGGCATGGTGGGTAATTTCGACGGAAACGCAATGAAACCTGGGGTCCAAGGTGATTCTCCAAATGAACTAGCCAAAGCTGGTGCATTACGAAAATAGATTCCATGGTTTGAGCCCTTTGGTTGGGATTTCCGATTTTCGGTAGCGAATCTGTTAGGAGAAGCTGAACCAAAGGCACCCTTAGTGTTAGCCGTGGGAGAAGGCGAGGCATATTTCAGCCATAGAGCAGCAAGAACAGCACGGCATCTATGTGCTAACTGCGAGGCAGCAAGGCAACGGGTTCTGCTAAGTTTAATTCTAGCATATTACTAAGCAGTGCATGCCATTATGGATGTGTTTGGTTGGGTGGTCAACTTCTAATCAGGTTGCCCCCCAAAAAAAAACTTCTAATCAGGTCCCATAAGCCAGACAACTCATGTTTGGTTCTCTGGCTAGGCCTTTTAGCCAAACTCTAGCACCGTAAGCAAACGCGAGTATGGATTCTAGCGGAGCTAGGCTTGTGCTTTGTTATTGGCCTCTGCTGTATCTTCTCCGCGCCCCCATCTTCTCCAACTCCGCGCGCGCAGATCCAGTAGAGGTAGCGCGGTGTTGCTGCCCTCGAGAAACCGCGGCGTGCATGACTACGCGTTCGCATTTGAAGCTGCGCAGCCCAAGTGCATCTCCATCTTAGGAGAGGGCTCGAGGACGGGAGTTTTTTAAAAAAGGGGATAAAAAAATTAAAATTCGAAAAAAGGGAGCCAGATGGGAGAAATTAGGAAAACAGGTACCTCTCGCCCTTTGAACGGGCGGGAAACATGGGGCCGGGTGGGCGGGAGGTTCCAAAAAAATTTCTAGGGGCCTCTTCGCGAATAAGAAAAGTTTCTTATTCGCGAAGAGGTCCCTGAAACAGGCGTCCCGCCCGGCCCGCGGGCGGGAGGCTTCCCGCCCGGCCAGTGGGCGGGAGGTCCCCTGGTTATGGTTTTTGTTATATTTTATTAGAATTTATGTTTCATAAACTATTTGAAATTTAGACTTTTTGCAAATACAAGATTTATTCGCCATACTCTTATGTATGCATATAAAATTTCAATTCAATTTTACGAAGAGGATTACGGTATGTAAAACTCGTACGAAGATGGTTAAACGATACCGTTTTACAACGTAGAATCCAAATATTACGATAGTACAATATATGAAGCCATTAAAAATAAAATAATATGATAACAAATAGTACAAACATTACAAATATTACAAATACATGAATCAAAATATTCTGTCTTTAGTCAATGCGGAAAATATTACAAATACGCATCCAGGTCTGATACAATCTCAACGCGGCAAATATTACATATGAGCAAACAACGTTCAAATAAAATTACAACTAAATGATGCCTGATGACGTACTAGCACTCGATTGGCGACGTCTCCCACTCCTTGATGCAACCGGAGGTCTTCCATCTGTAGCATCACCTGTAGGGCCATCTTCTGCAGAACTGGGGCCAGTATCATTGTTCGGACAACGTTTATACGTGTGTCCAATCTGATTACATGCACTGCAGCGCTGTATCCTCGGACGGAGCTCTAACTCATCCATATCATTACGAATACGCCATGTCTGACGGCGCCCTCTCTGAACCCGTGATGATCTTGGGTTTGGAATATATATAACAGGATTCGCTGTCTCAGTGAACGATCCAACCAAACGGAACCCATAGATCTCGTACTGCCAGGTGCTGGCAATTGTCTCCTTTCTGAAGTAATGAGAAACATATATATCGACAGGATGTCGAATATCCGCACAAGCAGCCATTACATGAGAACAAGGTAAGTGCAGCAACTTGGGCCTCATGCATGAGCAACAACAAGTTCCATCAAACTTGAGAATGCACTCCTTTACAGGAGTTTGACGTCTCATGCCACGTCGCGCTCTGTCTTTAGGAGATACCTCAAACTTGAGCTCCTGTGTACCACATTGCCGTACGTGGTGTAGCCGGGCGCTTTCTGCCTTCTTAGTCATATATTCTGTTATCATTTTCCCAAAATATCTGTTAGGATCTTGCATGAATACCTAATGTTTAGTGAACCGCTCCCTAAACTAATCGGTACACCCGCGGATGATAAATTCCACAATTGCAACCAGTGGAAGCCCACGAACACCTCGCAGCACCCAATTGTAAACCTCGGCGAAGTTGGTGGTCATTATGCCGTACCTTGCACCATCGGTATCGTAAAGTAACGCCCACTTCTCCTTGGGTTCATTCTCAATCCATTCAGAAAATGTTTTCACCGCTGACCCAGACCTTCTGCGAGTACGTGCAGTATCTGTTGGCAAAGGACACAAAGCCTCTGCTTCATCCTGTGCATATCTGTTTTTTGATGCGTCCTCGGCTCTTTTCTTCCCGGTCAGTTCATCAAGTTTCTGCCACTGCTTGTTAAATTTTTGCTGATTCGTTTCCTTGCATAGCCTCTTGAACATATCCATAAGGTGCTTGTTCTTGAATTGCCTGAAAAAGTTTGCACCGATATGTCTCATGCACCACCTACTGCGAACATCACGCCACTTGGGCGGCTCTCCGGTCTCCACACACCCCTGCTGCAAATCTAGTATTGCCCTCAGTATGCCAGCGTGACGATCATGAATCAGGCAGACATCTTCCCTATCCCGAACGACTGCAAGCTTAACCAGTTCCAGGAACCAGTACCAACTGTCTGTGTTCTCACTCTCAACAAAAGCAAAAGCAACAGGAAGCAACTGATTGTTTCCATCCACTCCAATAGCTGTCAGAATTTGCAATCTATACTTTCCTGTGAGAAAGGTCCCATCAGGGCAAAGGAGAGGCCGGCAGTGTTGGAATGCGTTAATGCATGGCCCCAAGCTGAAAAAGACCCGCTGCAATATGTAGGGCGGACCTTCTCCTCTGTCTAGAGTTTTCAGATCATAATAGCTTTCAGGATTTCTCTGACATAGGACGGCCAGCAATCGAGGAACATTATCATATGCAGCCTCGAACGTACCAAACCTCATCTCCAACACCTTTTGTTTTGCACTCCACACCTTGCTGTACGAGATGGTATACTTGTACTTTTCCTGAATATACCGGATAATAGACTTTGGTTCATATGACATGTTGTCTACTATCATCCCGTACATCTCATTTGCGATGTATTGCGATGTAAGGTTGCGATGGGTCTTCTGCACCCCCGGCAAATGACAAGTGTGCTGAGTGACAATTGATCATTCCCAATAATCTTTCCATTTACCCTTATAGGCATGCACCCGCCACGGACAGCCCTCCTTCACACATACGACATCGTACTTAAAAGATTTGCACTTGACTGTTTTAAACTCTCGCATAAGAGAGAGAGACCAACACTTAACAGCTTCCTTCACCTCTTCAATTAAGTGGTACCTCGCACCTTGGACAATTTCATTCTCCCTGCAATCCGAAGGCCCGCTTGATCCGTCATCTACGAGATGACTGAAGTCGCTGCTTACCCATTCTTCAGGCACATCATCGTCATCATCAGACGAATCGGCATTCATTGCTTCATCCAATTCACGTTCTTTGTCTTGCAGCTGTTCAACAATAAAGGGTATGTTCTCCCCCTCATCAGCCACGCATTGAGGTGCTGCGGTGCCACCTGCCTCAATGTTTCCCTACTCAACTTCTTCATCAATATTTTCATCCCCCGGCGCAGCTTCAATGTTTATCAAAGGGTTCCGGTGCACACTGACAAGTAGTACCAGTGGCCATTTGTGACACCCTAAAAATTTCCAAGTCAATTACGCGCTAAAACATGTTTGTTCAAAACCTTTTCGTCGCCGAAGACCGCTCAACCCGAAACCCTAATCCCCGAGCCGACACCGAATCCGGCCGCGGTCCCACTCCTCGTTCTCCTCGCGCAGCGCGCGAATGACGCGCGCGTGTGGCCGACCGGCCGCGGTCGCCGCCGCGATCGGCGCCGACGCGCCCCTCTCTCTCTCTCTCTCCTTCTTCTTTTTCTTTTCTTCTCTCCCATTTCTTTTCTTTTCTTTTTTTTCCCCCAATCTCTCTTTCTCCCTCTTTCTTTCTTTTCCTTTCTTCCCTTTTCCTTCCCTTCTTTCTTCTTTCCCCCTCCTCTCTTCTCTCTTTCCTTCCCCTGCCGCGTGCCCGAGCGCCGCCTGGGACGTGCACCTGCTCTGCCCCGGCCGTGCCGCGACGCACGCGCACGCGCAACGCGTGGCCGTGCACCGCCCCGTGCCGCCCGTCGCCCGTGCCACGCCCTGGCCCGCGCCACGCCGCGCCGAGCGCGCACGAGCGCGCGCCCGGACCCGCGACGCCGCGCCGCCCGCCGCTGCCGCGTCCCGCCCCGCCGCGGTGTGCACCACCCGCCCTGGCCCGCGCGCGCACGCGCGCACCCGTCCCCGCGCGTGCCGTGCCGTCCGCCGCTGGCGCTCCGCCCTCGCCGTTCGTGCCGCACAGCGCCCGCCCCACGTGCCCGCAAGCGTGCCGAGCCATCACGTCGCTCCGGCTTTGCCGGCCGCGCCGCCACTCCACGACACAGACGCCAATAAGGCGCCCCGCGCCGCTCGCCGGCTTCCTCACCGCCCCACCGCCTTTGGCCGCCTATAAAAGGACCCTCACCCCGCCTCCGAGCTCGGCACCCACACACGGCCTCTTCCCCAAGCCCGAAGCGCCGCCGCCGCACACCGCTCGGCCGCCGCCCGCTGCCCGCCGTCGCCCGGCCTCCTCACACCGCCCCGGCCCGAGGTGAGGTCGGGAATCAGGCCCCCTCTCTCCCCCTCCCTTTTCCTCCCAATCCCAAGCCGCCGTCGAGCCCTGGCCGCCGGAATCGGCCGGCGCAGGGGCTCCTCCCCCCCCCCCCTTCCTCTGTTTCTCGTGGAGAGGGGAAGAAGAAAGGGCTTTTTGCCCAAAAGCCGCCCTTCCCTGTATTTCTCCAAAAGGCCCCCCCCTTCCTCTCTAAACACCCCTATTCACTCCCTTTCGCAAAAGAAGCCTCGCTCTTTCCATTATTTCAAACCGAACCCTCCATTACGTAAACCTAGATACACTCGACACCTGTTAGCATGACCTGAATATTTCTAGGGTTCGCAAAAAGGTCCTTACTCCCTCTGGAAAATTGCGAATGAGCCCCTGGACCCCTGTTTAACCCCTGAAACCCCCTTTACCTCGTCATTTTATGCGCCAAACGGTCTCCGATCGACCCAAAACTTTACCACACCCTTTCTAGTATAGTTCCAACCATGCCATTACGAAACCACCCAAAAATATTAACCCTATCTCCATAACTAAATTATTTCCGATACAAGCTCAACGATAAAAGCTTTTAGTTCTTTCGATTGATTGTGTGCTTGTTTGTTTGCGCCGTAGGACCCGGAGTGAACGAGGAAGGTCCCGACTGTGACCAAGTGAACGAGGACCAGTTCTGCGACCTCGAACCTGAGGGACAGTGCTTCGATCAGGACCTCCCGCAAGGGTTTGATGATGGCAAGTTCAATTCCGCCCTTTGATGCATGTTTCTGTCCTAGCTTTCATAAACACAACCCAGCGGCCTGTTTTATAAAAGTGCATGATTTTGCTTGTTGAAAACATGGTAGGATAGCCGCCCTTGTTTGTGATAACCATACCTTGACCACCTATTTTTATAAAGAAAATGTGTGTGTGTGGGAAGGGATAAAATGTGGTTTTGAAGGATGAGTCAGATGGGATGGATGGCATTTCTGTGTGAATTGCCGTTGGTGTGCTCGTACCTGTGTGGTTGGGCGAGGAAGGGAGATATCCATCTTGTCACCCCTAAGGACCGAGTTGATGTGTCATCTCACCTAGCTTCCTATCGTGCAAACCACTTGACCGTTGTATGGGCAACGGCTTAGCATAAATCCCGCTAGTTAGTCTGATAGCCATCAGGAGGGCTGAGAGCAACGGGTGATCAAGGAAAAGGGATAAGCTCTGCGTGGCTTATGACCCGGTTAAACCTCGGAGATAGGTCGAATGACCCCTTGATGGATCCCGTGGTGGCTAATCAGGTCTAGCTAAGGTGGGTAATGGCTTTGTTGGGATCTACACCGACACTAAGGTGATCGTGCTATGGTACCCCACCTATGGGTAAAGTTGCACACCTCTGCAGAGTAAAAATCTATTCGAATAGCCGTGCCCACGGTATTGGGTAAGTTATGGTGTGGTCACATAACTAGTGTTTCTCTCTGAGAATGGTTGGACTGGTGTGGGTTGTTTGGAAAGTGTCCGGCAGTTGTGCCGTGTGCTACGGCGGACGGGGAGTCCGGTAGCAGTTTAAAACTTGGATCCTGTGTGGATCAACACCATGTGCTCCTTGATGCTTAACAACTTGTTTTGGAAAATTGTTTTAAACGAACCTTTGCACATAACCGAGTTTTCCGTAAATGCAACCCTAACCTTATCCTTGGACTGTCCTGTGCATTGATTTCTGATATACCCCCTGGGTGTGATTGGACTTGCTGAGTACGTTTGTACTCACCCCATTCTTACTTCTTACAGCAGAAGATCCAGACTACATCCCCGAAGATGTCGAGTAGGGTTTCGTCCTGCACCCAGTCTTGCCTGTGGCCAGGGCCACCGCCGGAGTTCTGCATGGCGCAAGACTCTGATGACCCTCTTTTCGTAGCCAGTGTAGTAGTATGGGTTTTAGTTGTAATCCTCGCGATAGTGGCGCTTCACTGCGCATTACCGCGTAGAGTTGTACGGTGATGTACCATCTGATGTAATAAAAGTGTTATCAGCCTCCTGGGACTGATAGAGCAACACTTTTAAGTCTTCCCTGATGGGGGGACGCTTCAGGTGGTATCAGTGCCGTAGGCTGGCCGTAGGACGTGACCCTAGACACGAGACCCTTTTTCCAGACCCTAGGACTTGTTCTGACTTAGTTCTTTACCTGCACAAACACTCACCACCGGTTTTTGCCCTGTTCCAGATGGCTGACAATGAATGGGTTGACGGAATCTGCCACGCGGAGCCCGGCCTTCCTAAGTTATTAGTACTCAGCCTGGAATGCATCGGAGTTATGGAACTACCAGAGTATGCCTACCGAGAATACACCTCCAAGGGCACCCTTCGGTGCGACATGATGGTCTTTGTAGGAAAAAGCACCCGCTACCCTGACATGGACCCTTGGTTTATCTCCACCTCTGGCTTTCGCTTCCCTGACACCTACCGTAAGGCCGCCCATAAAGCCCTGCGACGACTGCGTGTGGTCCACAAGCACCACCTTCAGCGGACTTCTATGGGATTTTTCCCACCTACTGAAGGAAGAGGACGCACTTGGATTGCCCGGATGAGAGGACTCGGAAGGGAAGAAGAGGACCTAGAAGATACGGTCTCCCACCTATCCATCTACCTTACCGGCCTGGATGCGCTCTACCACGAACAGGCGGCACAACTGAAGCAGTTAATCCATGGGGTAGAAAAGGCAAACCAGGAACTGGAAGAACAATAGATAAGAGCCGCACGCGCCGAGTATTCCTTAGCTGCCCTCCAAGCCCAGATGCAAGACTACGAAAACCGCAGAGGAATAGGTGGATGGATAGAGGAAGAAGAGGAACCTGAGGAAACCCATTGGGATAAAGGTACTCAGACCGAAGATGAGGTGATGGATCGGTGCCTCCCAATAAAGAAGCGCCCTGTCAGAATCGAGGAAGAATCCCCACGATAGGAGTAGCACTCCAAACTATAACCCTACACTAATAACCACGTATCCATGGAAACTGTACCCCCATGTTGCAATAATAAATGTTATCTACTTCCTTTTGTAGCTGTGCTAGATTGTATACGCTATCCTTGTTTCAGATGGCTGAGGAAGGATGGACCCAGGGCGATTGCCAAGCAGCACCTGGCTTTCCCAGCCTTTTGATCAACGCCCTGGAAAGCCTTGGCGTTACGGAACGCCCAAGGTACTACAGCAGCGAGTACGAACACCATGGTACCCTCCGCTGCAGGGTGATCCTGGTCATCGCCAGAAGCAACAGCTACCCCGACATCCAGCCATGGCGAGTGACTGCCACAGGGTTTAGGCACCAAGACACCTACCCCTTGACCGTTAGAAAAGCACTCCGTTATTTATGCCGGATTTTTGAAGGACACCTCACCGCCACGCCAGTAAGGTTCTTCCCGCCGGCCATCAGGACCCCAGTTTGGGAAGCACGCATGAGAAGTCTGGAACGACGCCGCCATGAAGAAGGCCCTCTGTACCAAGTGGCTACTTATCTAGCTGCCTTGGACCAACTCTTCGATGGGCAAGCCAACCTTCTGAGGGAGCAGACCCATCGAGCCGAGCAACCAGAGCTCGCAGTGAGACTGCAGCAGATCCGAGCCGCCCAAGCTGAGGCAAGGGCCGCAGCCGCGGTCAGCAGTGAAGCGGTCGCCCAAGAGAGCCTCAGGCAGGCCCGGGACCGGCGTATGCAAGAATGGACCCAAAGTGGAACACTAGTCCCGGCAATTGGAGAAGACCATGTTTTACTCGGGACACCCGTCATAGGATGGTGACCTCTCTTTGGAAACACACAAGCCCCACCCGAGAACCCTGGAAGTACTGCTGCCGCCGTTGAAAGGGATGCTGCAGCGCAACTCTTGACAGATGGGAATCCAGAGAACGGCGAGCAGGGATTGCTCACACTCCCCGCCCCAGAAGAAGACACGCCCCGCGAGTAAAGTAACCAACGCCACCCTAGTGATGCACCCCCAGCCTCTTTTGCTTAAGTCGTGCCCTTAGGCCTGATCCCGAACGAGTAGTACGAGACCTAGTCTTACCCCCAAGCTGTACCCCCCTTGCAGTAATGAAGCTGTGTTGTGTGCTGCTTGTTTATGCGATTACTGGCAGGAGGTAGATTCTGCCTTATATACGAATTAAACAACTTAAACATCACATAATCGTAACCCCACTTTACCCAATCAACAGATGGCTCCCCGAAGCGTCGCAAGGGCCTCCCGTAGCCAGAACCCCGCAGCCACTGGTGCTGAAGCGCAGCCTGTTGGACAAAATCTTCCTCAGGGAGAACAGGAAGTAAGCCAGAACCGAGGAGAAAATCAAGGAGGAGAACAACTACCACCACCCCCACCCCTCGGAGACCTGGCATAGATAATCCACAACCAGACCCTGATACTGGAAACATTGGCCAACGCCCTCGTTAACCGGCAACCACGAGGGCAGAACATGAATGACAAGCTGACAGCTTTTCTGAGGACCAAGCCGCCCACCTTTGCCGGATCCTGCAACCCTTTGGATGCAGATGACTGGTTACGGGTAATTCAGAGGAAACTCGAACCGTTTGAATGCCAGGACCGAGACAAAGTCCTTCTGGCAGCCCACCAACTCACCGGAACAGCATTATCCTGGTGGGAAAATTATTGTGCCGCAGCCGAGGATGCCTCTACTATCACTTGGGAGGAATTCATGAAGGAGTTCCGCCGTTATCACATCCCATCAGCCACCATGAAGCGCAAGGCGGATGAATTCTGCGCACTGCAGTAGGGAAGCATGACGGTGGAAGAGTACACCCATCGGTTCATTGAGTTGGCCCGATATGCACCGGAGGAAGTGAACGACGATGACAAGAAACAAGACATGTTCAAGAAGGGGCTAAACCCCGAACTCCGGACCTTGCTTACCCCTCAGATCTATCCAGACTTCAATACCCTGATGAACAAGGCTATCCTTACAGAAAGGGCCAAAGCCGAAGAAAGGAAGGACAACAAACGCAAATTCCTGGAAAGTAAGTGAAGCGTCCCCCCATCAGGGAAGACTCAAAAGTGTTACTTTATCAGTCCCAGGAGGCTGATAACACTTTTATTACATCAGATGGTACATCACCGTACAACTCTTCGTGGTAATGGGCAGTGAAGCGCCACTATCACGAGGATTACAACTAAAACCCACACTACTACGCTAGCTACGAAAAGAGGATCATCAGAGTCTTGCGCCATGCGGAATCCAACAGTGGCCTCAACCACAGGCAAGACTGGGTGCAGGACGAAACCCTACTCGTTGTCTTCGGGGACGTAATCTGGGTCTTCCACTGTAAAAGTAAGAATGGGGTGAGTACAAACGCACTCAGCAAGTCCAATCACACCCACGGAGGGGGTATAACAGAAATTAATGCAAAGGACAATCCAAGGGTACGGTTAGGGTTTGTTTGCGAAAAACTCAGTTATATGCAAAGGTTCGTTTAAAAATATTTTCAAAACTAGTTTTCAAACACCAAAAAGCACGTAATGTTGATCCACACAGGATCCAAGTTTTAAACTGCTACCGGACTCCCCGTCCGCAGTAGCACACGGCACAACTGCCGGACACCTTCCAAACAACTCACACCAGCCCAACCATTCCCAGAGAGAAACACTAGTTATGTGACCACACCGTAACTTGCCCAATACCGTGGGCACGGCTATTCGAATAGATTTTAACTCTGCAGAGGTGTACAACTTTACCCACAGGTGGGATACCACAGCACGAACACCTTAGTGCTGGTGCAGATCCCAACAAAGCCATTACCCACCTTAGCTAGACCTGACTAGCCACCACGGGATCCGTCAAGGGGTCATTTGACCTATCTCCGAGATTTGACCGGGGCATAAGTCACACAGAGCTTATCCCTTCTCCTTGATCACCCGTTGCTCTCAGCTCTCCTGATGGCTATCAAACTAACTAGTGGGATTTATGCTAAGCCGTTGCCCATACAACGGTCAAGTGGTTCGCACGACAAGAAGCTAGGTGAGATGTCACATCAACTCGGTCCTTAGGGGTGACAGGATGGATATCTCCCTTCCTTGCCCTACCACACAGGTACGAGCACACCAACGGCAATTCACACAGAAATGCCATCCACCCCGTCTGACTCGTCTTTCAAACCACATTTTTATCCCTTTCCACACACACGCATTTTCTTTATAAATCAGGCGGTCAAAGTATGGATATTTCAAACAAGGGTGGCTATCCTACCAGGTTTCCAGCACGCAAAACCATGCAATTTTATAAAACCGGCCACTGGGTTGTGTTTATAAAAACTAGGACAGAAACATGCATCAAAGGGCGGAATTGAACTTGCCATCGTCAAGTCCTTGCGGGAGGTCCTGATCGAAGCACTGTCCCTCGGGTTCGGGGTCGCAGTACTAGTCCTCGTTCGCTTGGTCACAGTCGGGACCTTCCTTGTTCGCTCCGTGTCCTACGACGCAAACAAACAGACACACAATCAAGCACAAGAACTAAAAGCTGTTATCGTTGAGCTTGAATCGGAAATAATTTAGTTACGGAGTTAGGGGTAATATTTTTGGGTGGTTTCTTAATGGCATGGCTAGAACTATACTAGAAAGGGTGTGGTAAAGTTTCGGGTCGATCGGAGGTCGTTTCGTACATAAAATGACGAGTTAAAGGTGGTTTCAGGGGTTAAACGGGGGTCCAGGGGCTTGTTCGTAAATATCCAAAAAGAGTAAGGACCTATTTACGATTCCTAGAAATACCCTGAGCATGTTAAAATGTGTCGAGTATAACTAGGTTTATGTATCGAGGGGTTTGGTTTGAAATATTAGAAAGAACGAGGTTTCTTTTGCGAAAGGGAGTGAATAAGAAGTGTTTTATGGGTATTAGAGTGGGGGGGGTCTTCTTGGAAAAACAGGGAAGGCCAGGGGGTTTTTCGGCAAAGGGCCACCTTCTTCCTCCTCCCTTCACAGGAAACAGAGGAGAGGGGAGGAGAGCTCCGGCGCCGGCCATCCCCGGCGGCCCGGGCTCGATGGCAGCCCCGAGGGTGGGGGAAAAGGAAGAGGGGGCCAAGGGAACTCGATTCCCCCACTCACCTTGAGCCGGGGCAATGTGTGGGGGTGGGGCGACGGAGGGCAGCGGGCGACGGCCGTGCGAGGCGCGGCGGCGGCGCTGGAGGCGAGGGAGGTGGCAGGCGGTGGCAGTGGAGGCCGTGGGGGAAAGAGGGGCGGGGTGAGGGCCTATTTATAGGCCCTCAAAGGCGGCGGGTGGCGGTGGTCGGTGGGGAGGCCGGCGAGCGGCGCGGAGCGCCTTTATGGCGGCCGCGTCGTGGCATCCGTGTCACCGAGTGGCGGCGCAGGCGGCGAGGCCGGGGCGACGTGACGCGTGCGGGCACATGGGGCGACGCTGTGCGGCGCGCGCGGCACAGCAGCGGCGGGCGGCGCGTCGTCCGTGCGCGCGTGCGCGCGTGGCGCGGCACGGCGCGGGCCAGGGCGCGGCAACGGGCGGCGCGGCGCGGCGGTCAGCGCGGTACGCGGGGCACGCGGAGCACGCAAGGTGGGCGCGCGGCCGGCCGGCGTTCGGGCATGCGGCAGGGGAGAACAGGAAAGAAAGAGAGAAGGGAGGAAGGAAAAGAAAGAAGGAAGGAGAAAGAGAAAAAAGGAAGAAAGGAAAAGAGAAAAGAGAAAGAGAGATTGGAAAAAAAGAAATGGGAGAGGGAAAGAAAAAAAAAGGAGAGAGAGAGAGAGAAACGCGTTGGCGCCGGTCGCGGCGGCGACCGCGGCCGGTCGGCCACGCGCGCGGGATTCGCGCGAGGAGAGAGGGAAAAGAAAAGGAGTCGCGCCGGCGCTAATCGCTGCGGGCGGTTGCGCGTGAGCGACAGGCCATCGAGCGAAGCGGAACGGGACAGCGATCCGGTTAGGTTTTTAGGGTTTTGACGTCGAACCGTTTCTACGAATTACTCTAGCGTGAGAGCGGTGCGGCGGTCAGGCTCGCGTCGGCCGTCAGCGTGACGGCGAAACGGAGAGAATCAGGGTTTTACGACGAATACATTTTCGGCCAGGATACTCTAACGCGTAGTTTAAATTTGAAATTTTTCAGGGCATCACAGTAAGGCCCGCCAACAGGACCGTTTCCAAAAGCCGAAGAACTTCAGCTACACTGCACCGAGATCTCAGGCCCCAATGCAGTATAGGACTCAGTCCTAAGTGACAGGACTACGGGCCCCTAACACACAACCTAGGAACCAGAGTACCATGAAGGCCCCGCAGAGTAATGCAAGCCTAGTCGCCTCCGACAACAACAATGTTAGGGCCTGTTTCAACTGCCGTGAGACAGGGCATTTCATTGCCAATTGCCCTTACGCCAAGAATAAGCCGGCTACGTCAGCCTTCTCCAACACAGTGAATGGACCCAGACCAGCCCTGACCGGTGCCAACCGAGTACCCATCCGCAACAACGACAACAGTCAGCAGACGAAGCAGCCCCAGCAATCATTCAGACGAGCCCGCGTCAATCACATCGACGCACAGGAAGCTCAAGAAGCTCAGGGCGTAGTGCTCGGTGAGTACCTAGTCAACTCAGCTCTGACAACAGTTCTATTTGATTCTGGAGCATCACACTCGTTTATATCCTCGAGATTTGTGGAAAAACACAAAATACCTACAGTACTACTAAAAACCCCCCTATTAACCCGGACGCCTGGAGGCAACATCAATTGTCAATTAGGTTGTCCACGGGTAAGGATCCACTTAAGTGGGGTATAATTCCTAGCAGACTTGGTAGTACTTAAGTCTGGGGGAATAGACGTGATCCTTGGAATGGACTGGTTAAGCCGACACAATGGTCTCATAGGTTGTACTGACAAGGTGGTACACCTAACAAACCCCAAAGGGATACGAGTAATCTGCCATACCCGGGAAAGTGAGGTTAACCCGATGGTGGGTACCATGGAAGCCAAGCCCTTAGAAGGAGTCCCGGTAGTAAACGAATACCCAGACATCTTCCCCGAAGAACTTCCCGATATGCCACCGGACAGGGATATAGAGTTCGTCATAGACCTTATCCCTGGAACCTCCCCTATCGCCAAGAGACCCTACAGGATGGCAGCCTCTGAGCTGACGGAGTTAAAGAAGCAACTAGAAGAACTGCAACGAATTGGCTTCATCAGACCAAGCTCGTCGCCATGGGGAGCCCCAGTTCTGTTTGTCAAGAAGAAAGATGGGAGTATGAGGTTGTGTGTAGATTATCGAGCACTGAACGAGGTTACCATTAAGAATAAGTACCCCCTCCCCAGGATTGATGACCTTTTCGATCAGCTAAAAGGAGCCAAGTACTTTTCCAAGATCGATCTAAGGTCAGGATATTTTCAGCTCAAGATTAGAGAAAGTGACATCCTTAAGACAGCTTTTGTCACCCGCTACGGGCAGTTCGAGTTCACCGTAATGTCCTTCGAACTAACCAATGCCCCTGCCTATTTTATGAACCTCATGAACAAAGTATTTATGGACGAGCTGGATAAGTTTGTCGTAGTCTTTATCGACGACATACTTATCTACTCCAAGAGTATTCAGGAACATGAGCAACACCTACGGGTAGTATTGGAAAAGCTGAGAATACATAGGCTATATGCCAAGTTTAGCAAGTGTGAATTCTGGTTGGAGAGAGTAGCTTTCCTGGGTCACATTCTGACCGTGGAAGGCGTAGCAGTGGACCCAGAGAAGGTCAAAGCAGTTTCCAACTGGCAGCGACCGACTAATGTTAGTGAAATCAGAAGTTTTCTTGGATTAGCTGGGTACTGTCGGAGATTTATCGAGGGATTCTCCAAGATAGCCCGACCCATGACGGAACTTCTTAAGAAAGAGAAGAAGTTCGCCTGGACGGAATCTTGTGAAAGAAGTTTTCAAGAGTTGAAGCAAAGGTTGACAACTGCCCCAGTGCTGACCTTGCCAGATATTCATCGGGATTTTGTCATTTATTGTGACGCATCCCGGCAAGGATTAGGGTGTGTGCTGATGCAAGACGGGAAAGTCGTTGCATATGCCTCCCGCCAACTTAGGGCTCATGAGCAGAACTATCCGACCCATGATTTGGAATTTGTAGCCGTAGTGCATGCCCTTAAGATTTGGAAATAAGTGTGAGATTTACACCGACCATAAGAGTCTAAAATATATCTTCACCCAGCCGGATTTGAACTTAAGGCAAAGAAGATGGTTGGAGTTGGTTAAGGACTACAATTTGGAAATTCATTATCACCCCGGAAAAGCGAACGTGGTAGCCGATGCCTTAAGTCGGAAATCCTATGGACCCTAAGACGACCATCTACGCGAGGAAATGGCACGATTAAATGTGCACATTGTTCCTCGAGGTTCCAGCCATGTGCTGAACGTCCAATCAACACTAGAGGATAGAATTAGAGAGGCTCAAAGCTCGGATCAGGAGTTAATAAAGTTCTGCAGACAAACAGGAGAAAACAAAGCCCCAGGTTTCAGAGTAGACGATAAGGGAACGCTATGGTACGAGAATAGGATTTGTGTACCCCAGAATGGAGACTTTCGGCGGATAATCATGGACGAAGCCCCTAACTCGGCCTACTCCATCCACCCAGGGTCCACCAAAATGTATATGGACATAAGGCAAAAATATTGGTGGAATGGGATGAAGGCGGATATTGCACGATTTGTGGCTCATTGTGATACTTGTCAAAGGATCAAGGCCGAACATCAAAAGCCGGCAGGATTATTGCAACCCTTGCCTATCCCGGTGTGGAAATGGGATGAGATAGGAATGGACTTTGTAGTGGGTCTACCCCGAACACAGAAGGGACACGATTCCATATGGGTAATAGTGGACCGACTCACTAAATCGGCTCATTTCATACCCGTACGAACTAATTACGGTGGAGAAAAGCTGGCAAAGCTTTATGTGGAAAACATAGTAAAGTTACATGGAGTGCCTAGCAGAATTGTCTCAGATAGAGGAACCCAATTTACCTCTAGGTTTTGGAAAAGCCTGCATAAAGCCATGGGCACTAAGTTAGATTTCAGCTCCGCATACCACCCACAGACGGATGGTCAAACCGAAAGGGTAAACCAGGTCATGGAAGATATGCTGAGAGCATGCGTCCTGACCTATGGAAATGATTGGGAGCAGAGCCTACCTTATGCAGAATTCTCGTACAACAATAGCTACCAAGCCAGCTTGGGCATGTCGCCATTCGAAGCTCTCTATGGAAGAAAGTGCAAAACTCCCCTGATGTGGTCAGAAGTGGGAGAACGTGCACTAGTAGGACCCGCACTTATAAAGGAAGCAGAAGAAAAAGTAGCGGAGATCCGCGAGAAGTTGAAAGCGGCTCAATCCCGACAAAAGGACTACGCAGACAAGAAAAGGCGAGAAATAAGTTTCAACCCTGGAGATTTTGTTTATCTCAAGGTCTCACCGATTCGAGGAACGCGAAGATTTCAAGTACAAGGAAAATTGGCCCCTCGATACATTGGACCGTATCGAGTTCTAAAGAGAGTCGGAGCAGTGGCATACCGACTGGAGTTACCAGAAGAAATGTCAGACATACACCCAGTGTTTCACGTTTCGCAATTAAGAAGGTGTTTGAGAGTACCCGAGGAAGAACACGTGCCGGTGGAAACAATAGATCTGCAACCAGATCTGCGATACCGGGAAGTACCGGTCAAAATTCTGGACACTGTCACTAGAAGGACAAGAAACTCCGAAGTACGGATATGCAGGGTTCAATGGAGCAGACACGGAGTAGAGGAAGCAACTTGGGAACGCGAGGAGGCTCTAAAGAGGGAATTTCCCCATCTGTTTAGGAGCCAGCCAAATCTCGAGGACGAGATTCATTTAAGTGGGGTAGGTTTGTGACGCCCTAAAAATTTCCAAGTCAATTACGCGCTAAAACATGTTTGTTCAAAACCTTTTCGTCGCCGAAGACCGCTCAACCCGAAACCCTAATCCCCGAGCCGACACCGAATCCGGCCGCGGTCCCACTCCTCGTTCTCCTCGCGCAGCGCGCGAATGACGCGCGCGTGTGGCCGACCGGCCGCGATCGCCGCCGCGATCGGCGCCGACGCGCCCCTCTCTCTCTCTCTCTCCTTCTTCTTTTTCTTTTCTTCTCTCCCATTTCTTTTCTTTTCTTTTTTTCCCCCAATCTCTCTTTCTCCCTCTTTCTTTCTTTTCCTTTCTTCCCTTTTCCTTCCCTTCTTTCTTCTTTCCCCCTCCTCTCTTCTCTCTTTCCTTCCCCTGCCGCGTGCCCGAGCGCCGCCTGGGCCGTGCGCCTGCTCTGCCCCGGCCGTGCCACGACGCACGCGCACGCGCAACGCGTGGCCGTGCGCCGCGCCGTGCCGCCCGTCGCCCGTGCCACGCCCTGGCCCGCGCCACGCCGCGCCGAGCGTGCACGAGCGCGCGCCCGGACCCGCGACGCCGCGCCGCCCGCCGCCCGCCGCTGCCGCGTCCCGCCCCGCCGCGCGCGCCGTCGTTCCCCACCCTGTGCCGCATCGCGCCCAGCCACTGCTCCCACAAGCGTACGCCGCGGTGTGCACTGCCCCGCCCTGGCCCGCGCCTCGCCACGCCGCGCGCGCACGCGCGCGCCCGTCCCCGCGCGTGCCGTGCCGTCCGCCGCTGGCGCTCCGCCCTCGCCGTTCCCGCCGCACAGCGCCCGCCCCACGTGCCCGCACGCGTGCTGAGCCGTCACGTCGCTCCGGCTTTGCCGGCCGCGCCGCCACTCGACGACACAGACGCCATTAAGGCGCCCCGCGCCGCTCGCCGGCTTCCTCACCGCCCCACCGCCTTTGGCCGCCTATAAAAGGACCCTCACCCCGCCTCCGAGCTCGGCACCCGCACACGGCCTCTTCCCTAAGCCCGAAGCGCCGCCGCCGCACACCGCTCGGCCGTCGCCCGCTGCCCGCCGTCGCCCGGCCTCCTCACACCGCCCCGGCCCGAGGTGAGGTCAGGAATCAGGCCCCCTCCTCTCCCCCTCCCTTTTCCTCCCAATCCCGAGCCGCCGTCGAGCCCTGGCCGCCGGAATCGGCCGGCGCAGGGGCTCCTCCCCCCCCCCCCCTCCTCTGTTTCTCGTGGAGAGGGGAAGAAGAAAGGGCTTTTTGCCCAAAAGCCCCCCTTCCCTGTATTTCTCCAAAAGCCCCCCCCCCCCCTTCCTCTCTAAACACCCCTATTCACTCCCTTTCGCAAAAGAAGCCTCGCTCTTTCCATTATTTCAAACCAAACCCTCCATTACGTAAACCTAGATACACTCGATACATGTTAGCATGACCTGAATATTTCTAGGGTTCGCAAAAAGGTCCTTACTCCCTCCGGAAAATTGCGAATGAGCCCCTGGACCCCTGTTTAGCCCCTGAAACCCCCTTTACCTCGTCATTTTATGCGCCAAACGGTCTCCGATCGACCCGAAACTTTACCACGCCCTTTCTAGTATAGTTCCAACCATGCCATTACAAAACCACCCAAAAATATTAACCCTATCTCCGTAACTAAATTATTTCCGATACAAGCTCAACGATAAAAACTTTTAGTTCTTTCGATTGATTGTGTGCTTGTTTGTTTGCGCCGTAGGACCCGGAGTGAACGAGGAAGGTCCCGACTGTGACCAAGCGAACGAGGACCAGTTTTGCGACCCCGAACCCGAGGGACAGTGCTTCGATCAGGACCTCCCGCAAGGGTTTGATGATGGCAAGTTCAATTCCGCCCTTTGATGCATGTTTCTGTCCTAGCTTTCATAAACACAACCCAGTGGCCTGTTTTATAAAAGTGCATGATTTTGCTTGTTGAAAACATGGTAGGATAGCCGCCTTTGTTTGTGATAACCATACCTTGACCACCTATTTTTATAAAGAAAATGTGTGGGGGGGGAAGGGATAAAATGTGGTTTTGAAGGATGAGTCAGACGGGATGGATGGCATTTCTGTGTGAATTGCCGTTGGTGTGCTCGTACCTGTGTGGTTGGGCGAGGAAGGGAGATATCTATCTTGTCACCCCTAAGGACCAAGTTGATGTGTCATCTCACCTAGCTTCCTGTTGTGCAAACCACTTGACCGTTGTATGGGCAACGGCTTAGCATAAATCCCGCTAGTTAGTCTGATAGCCATCAGAAGGGCTAAGAGCAACGGGTGATCAAGGAAAAGGAATAAGCTCTGTGTGGCTTATGCCCCGGTTAAACCTCGGAGATAGATCGAATGACCCCTTGATGGATCCCGTGGTGGCTAATCAGTTCTAGCTAAGGTGGGTAATGGCTTTGTTGGGATCTGCACCGACACTAAGGTGATCGTGCTGTGGTACCCCACCTGTGGGTAAAGTTGCACACCTCTACAGAGTAAAAATCTATTCGAATAGCCGTGCCCACGGTATTGGGTAAGTTATGGTGTGGTCACATAACTAGTGTTTCTCTCTGAGAATGGTTGGACTGGTGTGGGTTGTTTGGAAAGTGTCCGGCAGTTGTGCCGTGTGCTACGGCGGACGGGGAGTCCGGTAGCAGTTTAAAACTTGGATCCTGTGTGGATCAACACCACGTGCTCCTTGATGCTTAACAACTTGTTTTGGAAAATTGTTTTAAACGAACCTTTGCACATAACCGAGTTTTCCGTAAATGCAACCCTAACCTTATCCTTGGACTGTCCTGTGCATTGATTTCTGATATACCCCCCCCCCCCCCCCCGTAGGTGTGATTGGACTTGCTGAGTACGTTTGTACTCACCCCATTCTTACTTCTTACAGCAGAAGATCCAGACTACATCCCCGAAGACGTCGAGTAGGATTTCGTCCTGCACCCAATCTTGCCTGTGGCCAGGGCCACCGCCGGAGTTCCGCATGGCGCAAGACTCTGATGACCCTCTTTTCGTAGCCAGTGTAGTAGTGTGGGTTTTAGTTGTAATCCTCGCGATAGTGGCGCTTCACTGCCCATTACCGCGTAGAGTTGTACGGTGATGTACCATCTGATGTAATAAAAGTGTTATCAGCCTCCTGGGACTGATAGAGCAACACTTTTAAGTCTTCCCTGATGGGGGGACGCTTCACCATTGCCAATGACTTGCATTTTGCAGATAAGTTAACCAGTCCTCGTTGCTTGCAAGTGGCATCAGCTCTCAGATCAAAGCGTGAGTGGTACGATTTATGACGCACTGAACACTCACAGTGTGTGTCTCCTGATTAATCCTTAATCCCCTCATTAACCAGTTGCATAGGGATTCAAATATCCTCTCGTGCGGTCTGGTAATTCCTCTGACCGCACAGTTGAATTCACTTAAATCTACCCCATTCGGCCCATAAATCACATTTCCTTCTCCGTAATATATACTGAAAATACCCTTCTCGGAAGACATATCTGTCAATCATTAATAAACTAGTTATACTACATATTAATACACAACGACGACCCTAAGTTTCAATGATTCTCGTATTATATTTTACAGATTCTAAACTATTCAGAATATAAATTATATTAAAAACAAATGAAAATACTAAAAACTATTCAAAATATAACTACTCTAAGAAATATTTCCTACATTATAGTTATTTTCATGTAATTATACGGCTAGAATGAGAATATATCTCTAAATCGACGTGTGAACAGGGCTTCGCCGCTTTCTCTTCTCTCTTCCTCTCCTCTCTTTCTTTTTTTTCTGATTTTTGCTGGATAAAATAAAATTTTTGGGGCAGGTTGGGGCTTATATAGCCGGGGGTACCTCCCGCCCGACCAAAGGGCGGGATGCCCCTCAGGACCACATCCCGCCCGTTGGGTGGGCGGGATGCCCCCACAGGAACCTCTTCGTGAATTTCTTATTTGCGAAGAGACCCTCGGAGAACCTCCCGCCCGCTGGATGGGCGGGAGGTGGCCTCCCGCCCTATCAGCGAACGGGAGGTACCCATTTTTCAAAATATTCCCAACCGGCACCCCTTTTCCTAATTTTATTTTTTTATCCCTTTTTTTAAAAAAGTCTCGAGGACGGCAGCACCTCTTCAAACAGGCCCGACCAGCAACTTAATTGGACCAGAGTTGTCACAGCCCAATAACCAAAGACACCCTATATTGCCGCAATATTGTAGTGTATTCGATTGTACAACTTGAAGAGCTCTACTAGCAAAAATGTAGATGTAAATTTTGCCATAGCCTACTCATCGACGAACAGATCATGAATTGGATGATTTCACTGGTTTTAAAAAGATCGAAAACAAGAAATGTCATGCTGGTTTCAGTCTAACGTTGTGCATTATTACATCATTCCGTTAAGATGCATTTTAGTGAAGTTATTTGGCACCTTACAATATACTCCATCCGTCCATGAAAAATACAATCCCACGTTTAAAAAATCCCACAACCGCATGTGGCAAACAAATACCACTAATCTGTCTGCAAAACTAGAATTACACTTCTTACAGGACAAAGGGAGTAAGCAAATGGCCAATGGCTGTAATCGTACATAATTGTCTGTTTTTACGTCCCACCTAGAAATTTTGGCTGCGTCCCCAATAATGCAGTAATGCAGAGCAGGGAGCAAAAATGGCATTCGACTGAACCATACACGTAACAGATTACAAAAGGCCATAAGCTGTGCAGAACCGAGGCTTAGTTGAACCGAGCACAGACACGAATTTCAATCCACTTTTCACATGCGGGATCAAACAGGGCCAAAAAACGACAGCGAGTTCTTTCGGGGCCAAACACGAAAGCAAGGATTTCATACACATACATATACAAGTTACAGATTAATAACACAATCTCACTCAATGAAGCACCCAAAGTTTCAAATCTAAAAAGTAAACAGCAACAATTTTATCAATCCAATTATCTGCTGTGCCAAGGACTCAACTATAGCATCTCAAATTTTAGGAATATACCAAGTCAAATTGTGATCTAAACATTCTTGATTGTCCAAAACAAAATAGCACCAAGTTTAACAACCAATTGATGCAAAATCCATTAGAACTAAAAAAAGGGTGCAAGAGCTGCATGCTTGAATAAAATCACTGCAGTTGATTGCAGTAATAATAGAGGCATACAACAATGTTGAGTTTGAAAGCAACAGTTACAGCACCAAAAAAAGTGTACAATGCATATTAAACAAAAAAAACAGGCACCACAAGCAGGACAAAGAGAAACTAAACTTTATCTACTAAGCATTCATATGCTAGTCAACTAAAGTATTGCTCAAACAGTAATACTTTTATAACAGTAGCAATGTTCTGTTTTGAACAGGGTCAAAACCTCCATAAGGTTAATTGAAAAGACGGTTCTTTCAGAATAGTGCATTGCTGAAAACAAGAATGAAAAGCTTACCCAACTGCAACAATGCCTACTAAGGTTCTACCACCAGATAGCACAAACAGTATGCAACTATTTCCTTTAAAGAGCATCAAAGATTAGAACGATAATGGCACAAGCAAACTACCAGAAGCACATATAGCAAGATTTCTAGGGCCACCAGAGAAAATTACTGAATAATGCTTTGGAATTGGCACATTATATAAAGACAAAGCAATCTTTATCCATGAAGACTAACAAAATCTAATTGTACCAATGACATTCAACTTGTAACAATTCAAGTAACATTAAAAGTTCAACAACTTGAAGGGAAAACCAAAATGAAAACTAGTATTGGAAACCATATAGGATCTGATCCGTTTGCAAGAACCAGACGTAAATTGAACATTCAAAAGTTTAGTTTGATTCCAAGGCTACTAGAACAATTCGCCTAACATTAAAGTACAATTAAAATGCAGAACCTACATGAAAACAAGACCGTCGACCATATCAGCAGCTTATATGCAAACCAAGAACCATACACTGATGTAGAGTTGTAATAGCTATCATAGGACGCATGACAAATATCTGACAGTAGCAGGACCAAACAATTTGAGCACAGTGAAGGTGAAAATAAATACATCTCAAGCAGCAATTCGGAACAAAATTTCAGCCAGATCTATGATTGACAACATTTAGCACATCAACGACATGTCTTAATAAAATTATCTGAGAGATCCGTAATACTAAGCACGAAGTCTTCATGGCAATACCAAAGCAGAGATAGCTTAAAGAGTGTCCGATACAAGAAACTGACACCTAAAGCAGGGACTATGCGGGACGCCCAGCATCTAGAAGCGGAGCTTGGTAAAGAACCACCTGTTCTTGCCGGTCTTGAACCTCTCTTCGAGGCGCGCCTTGGCGGCCTTGCACGCGGCGACCTTCTTGTCCCGGGTGGAGAGCGCGTCGGGCCCGCCCGAGGCGACGTCCTTGAAGTCGACGTCGAGGGTGTAGCGGGTGGGCATGATGTGGGTGAAGTTGACGAGCTTGATGAAGCACTTGACGCGGGACTTCTTGGCGGTCTTCTTGGCGGAGTCCTTGCGGATCACCTTCTTGGGGTACTTGGCCAGGCCGGCGACGAGGCAGTGGCCGTAGGGGCGGTCGCGGGTGCCCTCCTCGAACACGCGCACGATCACCGCCTTGCGGCCGGCGAACCGGCCCTGGAGGAGGATCACGGCCTTGCCGGGCTTCAGGAACTTCACCATCTTCGGGTGCTTCTGCTGCTGCTGCTGCGCCGCCGCCGCCGGGGTGGATGGGTGGGTAGGCTTGGTCGGTTGAGGAAATGGCAGCGCGTGGGTGGAGAGAGGATTAAATAGGGTGGTGGCGCTAGGGTTTCGCGGAGGGCGGACGGGTTTCGACGGTTGGATTTGGGATCGGACGGTGCTACTGCGCTGGGCCTTCAGGGGTAGTGGTGGGTCGGACTTGAGTTGGGTCGGGCAAAACCTGCTTGTAGCGCACGGTCGCAATTTCTTCTTCTCTCACGGTTTGTTGCACGACATGACTCTGCCTCGAATAAAAGTTTGGGGACTAGAATTCTCCGATTTCCTTTTAGAACCTTTGATGTACAAGAACACAAAACGAGCACGATTTACCAAAATATTTACATAAAACACTAGCAAGTCATTGTCAATGGTTACCAAGCAGCATGTCTTTCCTTTTTTTCTTGACTATTCCCCTCCTGGGAGACCATTATTTATAAAAAAAAGTAGTAGTTTAATGGAACAAATTGGGTTGATGGTTCCTCTAATTTTGTTACGAGCGAGGAAACATAATTTTACTATTTGTTAGGAGCTCTGTTCATCAACATTTGGTGCTAAAACGGTCGATCCTCTAGTCTCAAAAAAAACAGTCAACCCCACAAACTAGTAAGTTGAACCAGCTCCGCCATTTTCTATCCGGGTTGGGCTAAAACCTCATTTCGGATCAATCAACCTCTCAACCACTTCATAGAGTGCACTGCTGCAAGTGATGGTCAGAGCTAATTGCGCAAGCAGGTTATGGTAGTCTGACAGACCGGCATGACTCAGCCTTCGCCTATGGCTATCCTTGACAGGGTTGTCTCGCAAGCAGTGGCAAAACTTCGATGTCACTATGAATGGCAGTCGCTCCCCTTAGGGTTCGTTTGGTTTCGATTTTTCATCCAGATTCGCTTCCAGTAATCAGCTAACGCAACCAAAGGGCGCACTGGGGCAACGCGATTCCACAGAATCGGCTGATTCCTGCAGTACAACGACGCAGCGGTAGGAAGGCCAGATTTCGTAGATTTTAGCCACCAAATTACCCGCCATGCCATCCGTTATGTTGTAACGCTTCGGTTCTTCTATTCTTTTCCCCACCCCACGAACAGAGCTCGCACTCGATAGTTGCTCGGGCTCTCCTCCACGCCGGCTAGGGTTGCTGCCGCCGCCCCCTCGACGACCTGCTGCCGGCACCTCCAACTTCGGCATCCGACGCCCTCACGCACGGCGCACCCTCACGCCTCCTTCGAAGAGCCAGGGTGCGGGTATCGGGCTCTCCTCCATGGGTGGCTAGGGTTGGCGCCGCCGGCCCCTTGACGCCCTCTCGTCGACGCCCCGTCCTGCCGCCGGCGCCTCCAACTCCGGACTCCGGCACCCTCACGTGCAGCGGCCCCCTCCACTCGACGCCCTCCCGCCTCCATCGAAGATACGGGCTCAGGGCTCGGGTTGCCGCCGGCGCCCCTTCCACGCCCTGCGGCCGGCGCCCCTTCCACGACCTGCTGCCGGCGCCCCGTCCAAGCTCTGCCGCCGGCGCCTCCAAATCCAGCCTCTCACGCCCTTCACGCGGTCACCTCCCCTGCTCCTGTCCACTGCTGCAACAGCCATCCAGATCCGGCATGCAAGGTTCATCCTAAAGTGAATTTGCTGAAACACTCTTTAAAACAAGATTAGATCGAGTAGGCTTTTGTGCTAGTTGGAGGATTGGTAAAAGAAAATTGTATATGTATGCAGAGATTATTTTGATACAAACAAGGCGTAAATTAAGAAGTTGTCTAGTAGTTGTTTGCTTTTCTTACCAAAAATTCTTGCACGAACATGATGGTCGATTTCCTGATGGTTGTGTGTATCAACCCCAAGCCAGTGTCTGCTCTCGGATGTTCTGCTTTGCAGCAGCTTAAACTGTGTCCTTTCCCTGGTTTTTTTCTTACTGAGATTGTTATTGGAAGTTGGTTCAGTTCCTTTTTGTATTTGGTTGCATTGTTGCAACAGGTACCTCCTCCTATGATGCTGTACAGTTTTGGGTGTTCGGAGGCAACAGTACAAGTATCACGACATGTGCTCGACCTCTCTTTAATGCATGCAGCACCTCCTCCTATTTAGCATAATTTTGATCAGCTTAGCACTTGTCCATTGGTTAAGCCCAGGCTGGGCAGCCTTTCTGGCTCCGCTCCTTGAGGCTCCAAATCTTGTTATTTGTTCAATCTATCTAGGATGACTGAAAAGTAAATTTTTTGGAGCAACAGCATTTAACCTTTGTAATCTTTTGTAAGTGCCAGTTGATTATGATGCTTGCTTAATTCGAGGTGTTTTAATATTTGTCTGACTTAAAAAACAGTGTTATACAGCTTTCTATTTGAGTACTACTTTTGAGTGAATCAGCTAAACTGTACCCTCCGCCCTTTTCCATAAAGTTCGAATTATGCATTCACATTGAAACTGTAAAATGTACATGTTTCCGCTGCATTTGCAATGGTGGTTTTATGTGCTAAATGCAGACATTCAGTTGCAGGGCTAAATGGCATCCAGAGTAGAATAAGATCATGACAAGTTAGCTCTTGGGCACAGTTTGAATCTGCTTGTCTGTTTCTATATGCTTCTGTTTCTATAAAGTACTTTGCTGCATTTCACCTTCTTTACGATTTTGCAGATTTCTTCTCTGAAAGGTGTAACTTCTGTCTTCGAAGAAACCTTTTCTTCGGCTCAAGAGCTTGAGGCCGCATTAAAAGCTTGATAGAACAGTAAGGTTCTTCTCTACAGAACACTGTGTTTATGATTTAGACTTTGAAAGCTAAGTTCTTCTAGAATTTCAGACCTAATGAGATGTAAATTATGAATATTTTTTCATTCTTTTTATTGACACTAGTATGGCTGAGAAGGCGGTGTGGGATAAGGAAAATGTGAAGCAGTTGTGGGACATATGCATGCGTGAGGTTAATGCTGGGCATAGGCCATTAGGTCATTTGAATAGAGTCGGATGGAAGAATGTTGCAGAAAAGTTTGAACAAAAAACTAGTCGGAAACTAGAACATTTGCAACTCAAGAATAAATGGGATGCTCTCAAAAGAAGTTATACTGTTTTTATGGAGTTAAAAAATGCTGCCACTGGACTTGGTTGGAATGATGAAAAGCAGACTGTAGATTGTTTAGATGAATGGTGGAACGAGCATCTTGCGGTGAGTGTCACAACAATTGTCATTTTGTAGTTTTCTTGGATATTTTGTAGTATCTTATTGAACCAATGTTTTGCAGAGATGCGACGATCCAAGTAATGGAAGGAAATGCAAACATATTCAGTTTAGAAAACATGGTCCGGACAACTTGGAGGCTATGCACATCATGTTTGGAAGTGCACATGTTACTAGGGCATCTGCTTCCATACTTGGAGATTTGTCTGATAATTGCAGTGATGATGAAGTGCATGAGGTTGAGAGAAGCCCCTCAAATATCCACATGTCCACTATGCTCCAATAGAAAGGCAAGAAGCGTAAAGGCCCTTCTTCTACGTGTGCGGATGACAAGGAAGAGAAAAGTCCATTTTTACGTCTGTACAAGCAAACCTGCAGCAAGATCGAAGATGGAGTGAACAAGATTACCAGTAGTATAGAAGCTTCATCGGCTCCTTATATGACCAGCCACATTCCTACCCTTGCGGAGGCCATGATGATGGTGAAAGAATGTGGAATACAGGAGAAAACTGGCCTCATGCATACAGCTGCAATGTCGATAATGAAACCTGAATTTAGGGAGCTCCTTGGATTGCTTGAGACAAATGAAGGAAGACTTGATTTGCTGCAAAGGGAGCATGAGATGAAGAAGTTGCCTTAATCATTATGTTCGTTCTTGTTATTTGAATCCTTATTGTTTTTTGGACCATTATATTATTGTTCTTGTGTAAACAAACCATTATGTTTGAGTCCTTGTGTAAGCAAACCAAGTTTCTCAACTCATACGCAGGCGCATATCATTATGGCTTGCATGGAATTGCACAATTTCATTCGTGATAGCGCGTTACAAGATGATGATGCGTTTGACAAATGTGATGAAGATGAGAACTATATGCCGCGAGATGAGGACGACACCGAGGAACAAGAAGTGGCGCAACCAGAAGTGGATGAAATTCTTGAGGAGGAGAATGAGGTTACCATGAACACTGTTCGTGATAACATAGCTAATGCTTTGATTAGTTGTAGATAATATTTTAGTTGGGTCGAGGTGGATCTATATATCTTTTGTATTAATTATATATGTCAAACAATTCTAATTATGATAATTTCCTTTCCAAAACGGTCATCTACATATCCTTACAATTAATTAGCATATAAACAGTCCTATTCAGTCTCAGGGGCAAAACTGACATTTTTACAGGAATATACAGCTGACAGCTGTTTCAGCCAAACAGCTTTTAGCTTTCCCACAGCTGTCAGCTCACAGCAGCTTTCCCACAGCTGATTCCAGAAATCAGATTTCTAGGAATCCACAGCTGAACCAAACACACCCTTAGAGCAATGCTGCGTCGACTCAAAGCAATATTATGGTGACCCCAAGTCTGATCTAAAGAAGTCCAGTCACGTATACATGTCATTATCTAATACTCCTTAGTGAAAATAATTTTCCATGAGAACTACTTGGTATCGACTTTATCATATACATGCACTGATTTTTTCTAGAGCGGTTAAAACTGAAACAGCCGTACTGTGGCAGAACCGTCTGAATTATTCCGCCTCAAGTGCGCTAGTCATCGCTATACAGCCGATACTAACTCAACACACTTCAAGCGGAACAACCCATTGGTCTGTCGGGTCTCCGCCCGATACAACCACGGTTCAACGGGATCGAAGCAGGTTTACCTCACATGAAGGCTAGTTTACAATCACACATTAGCTCACCAACTTTTAGTTACAGAATATTAAACATTATTACAAACCGTTTCAAATTTAAGGTCAACTTATACAAACATTGTTTAAAATGACAAGCTAAACATGCTTGTCTAGGTTCACAGCGGAAGAAAAATAAACACGCGACTACGCACGTCGTGAAGGTTGACACTGCGCTCAGCCCAAAGCTTAGTGTCACCCAGGAGGGTCACTGCCAGCCGGGGACGGATCCCACTCCACGGACCAGCCAAACGGAACAGAGGTTGGCCATGTCGTACAATCCGTGGGGTTCTCGAAGGTCATACCTGAAAATTTCACTAGCAAGACTGAGTATTCTAATACTCAGCAAGGCTTAACTGTTTCATGGTATACTTAGCCATGTAGCTCGACTCATGCTGGCTTGTAATGGTTCTGAGCTTAATTTTAGCTTAAAAGCAACAAAGAGTATGATCTACTTTCAAGTTTTAGCTTTCAGATTCTAGTCTCATTAACCATTCTAGGTAAGCACCTATTCTAGACAAACAAGGTAGAGATTAACATCCATCCAGATTATTCCATAATGGTTACTGTTCTTACTCTATGTGGCAGAAGGAATAAGCAGTCTCAATCTCCGCGAGAGACGGACAATTCTGAATCGAATTTCCAGACCTTGCAAGGCAAACCTAACTCACACGCTTGGAACATCCAATGATAGTTCTGAAGCAACCGTTTGCCTTTCATTCCTACTCATGGAACAGGGCCACCACAAGCGACTGTAGGACCGTACGCACACCAATTGTGCAGGACATACGCCTGTAGCGCGACTACATGACCGTACTCCTGTCCGCTGTGCGGAATGTACTCCCGCACGTCGGTGCATGAGAAAAACCAAGTTACTAGTGGTGGGAGGTATGTCCACTCCTCGGACCGATTGGTTACTAGGCTTACCGCTTTACCATATTTCGCGGCGTGTGGCTAGTACTTTCAAACGCTTAGCCACCACTACCACACACTGCGACCTTATCAACTTTTATCAACACAAACGGGGTAACCTTTCCGAGTCATGATATTGCACATGACCCCATCCATCATCCTTATAGTGATTGCAGAATAATAAACATTCAACTCCTAAGTCGCGCGAGTGACAGGAAATCACCCGACTTCTGCCGGTCCTATTAGCAGAGCATCTATGTGATAAGGACTCAGGTACAATACATTGGATTCCTAGGATTTATGCATCCAGGGTTCCATTTCAGCTCCTAGACGTAATGCAAGATATAAGATATACCAGTATAAAATTGTATGAATGTAATAATTTTGAAATATTGGGTTATGCATCGAGGCTTGCCTTCTTGAGTGGGGTTGGGGTCAGGAGTGTCAGAGACTTCCGAACTTTGGTTCGGGGCTTCAGTTAATATCTCGGCGACGCTCGCAGGATCTTCCGAAAATCCAAGCTCGGGTTCCTGAACCAGCTCGTAGATTCCGTCGTCGAGTGTTGTTGACTCTACATGATATGCAATGATTTAAGTGAGATGGTTCTTGAGTTAAGAATTTTTACTTCGCAATAAAGTTGCAATCCAATAAATTAACAAATATAAACTCGTGAAACAAGGAGGGGTTTAATCCCAAGCTACCATTTACACTTAAGTTATGGTTATAGTAATGGAATTGCTTTGAAGTAATTTGACAAGTTTGATTTTTATTTTAAAAACCATAAAGGTTCTGACCTTGAATTGTACCTGAGGGGCTACGCTCGAGAGAAGAAAATGCCATGGACTAGAGGTGTTCGGGGGAGTAAACAAGATCACAGAGTAGTAGCTGAGCACGATTTAAGGCCGGGAAAGACACAGCATGCGCGAGCAGGAGCTGTCGACGCCGGCGGCATGCGTGGCAGCTCGGGCGGCGGCGGCGCGACGTGGGGGAACTAGAAGCATGCCAGCGCGGGATCAGGAAGGCGGCGGCAAGGCATGGGAGGGCACGTGGCATGGCTTAGAGCGGCTCTGGGGCGGTGGGTGCACGGCACATGGCCGGCAAGAGCGGCGGCGATGCGTCGGGCAGAGAAACAGAGGAGAAGGAGGGGAGGTAGACGAAGGGGGACTGAGTTGTAATTTTCCAAAAGTACAGGGTCTCCACTGTAATGTTTAGGTAACTTTCAAACCATAGCTCAAATGAAAAAGTGCCAAAATCAAAAGTGTAGAGTTTAGCAAGGTCTACAACTTTGCTTTAAGGTTCAGTGGCAAAAGAGCTAAGGATCAGCAATTAACATAAAACTTGGCAAAGTTTTTGTGGCAGAACCAACCTGAATTACACCGGCTCAAATACGCAAGTCCTCTCTCAAGGGCTCCAACGTATTTCAAACGGTGTAACCCCTTGGCCTGATGGGTAGAATCCCGATGAAACCATCTAACTTCCAGGATCGAATAAGGTTACCTCACACGAAGATGAGTCCAGAGATACAGTCACCATCATATTTTACATCACAGGGAATTACATTACAAGAGTTTCCAAAAGTAGTACTAAGTTCTATATTTAGTAAAATTATTACAAACCATTAAAGTTAAGGTTCTTGGCAGCGGAAAACAAATGCGACGATTTACAACACGTCGTCAAGACGGATGTCATGCTAAGCCCGGGCACGACATCACTCGGTATCATCAGTGTTGGCCGAGGACGGATCCCATTCCACGGACCAACCATCTGGAAGAGCGCAGGGCCAAGACAGGGGAAGAGTAGGGTCTTCAAAGACATTACCTGAATAACATATAACTAGCAAGGCTGAGTATACTAATACTCAGCAAGGCTTACTCGTTTCATGGTATACTTAACCATGTAACTAGACTTATGAAGGCTTATAATGGTTCTGGGTTTAATTTCAGCTGAAAAGCAACAAAGAGTATGAGCTAACTTTCATATTTTAGCTTCAGATTCTAGTTTTATTAACCATTCTAGGTAAGCACCTATGCTAGATAAGCAAGGTAGAGATTATCATCCATCAAGATTATTCCAACATTAGTTGCTGTTCTTACTCTATATGGCAGAATGAATAAGTAGTCTCAATTTCCGCGAGAGACGGACGATTCTGAATCGAATTTCACCTTGCAAGGGTAAACCTAACTCACACGCTTGGAACATCCAAAGATCGTTCCGAAGCAACCGTTTCCCTCATATTCCGGGTTATGGATCAGGGCTACCACAAGCGACTGCAGGATCGTACGCACACCAATTGTGCAGGACATACGTCTGTAGCGCGACTACATGACCCCGTATTCCTGTCTGCTTTGCAGAACACACTCCCACACGTCAGTGCGTGTGTACAATAGAAACCAAATAATCGAGTGGTGGAGGCATGTCCATGTGACACTCAGGTAATTAGCTAGGTTATATCTTAGATTTTAAGCATGCTTGTATGTTCAAAGTTTGGCAAAAATATACTTTATGTACGCAATGTTATGAAAGAAAGGACGTTTATGCAATTAATATTAACTAAAGGCCCTTTTATGCAAAATGGATGGAGATGAGGGAAAAGATTAAAAGCATAAGGGTTATTTTGCAAAAAGTAGTATCTGTGGTCAAATTGTAAAAATATATGTGAAATTACCATAGGATGTATGTGCAAAAGTAATTTTACTTAGGGATTTACATAAAACATGAAATTATTACTAAGTTCATTTTAACTCAAAAACTATTGCTCAACTGTAGATGAACCTTAAAGAGAAGTTGTAGGGTTTGAAAAACCATGCACTTTTGATTTTTGGACCATCTCCATTTGAGCATTGGTTTAAAGGTTACAAGCCCTTTACAGTATAGCCCCTGGCTTTCTCTGAAATCACAGTTTAGTCCACAAGTCAGTTCACCTCCCCTTCTTCCTCCCTGCGTTCTGCCCCCCCCCTGCTCTGCTTCCTCTGTTTCTTCTGTCGCCGGATTTATGGGCCGCACTGGCTCACCGCCGGCCAGCTCCCCTGCCCTTCCCCATCCACGCGTCGACTCTTGCTTGGCCACCGCTCTACCCCTCCCCTTTGCTGGCGTCCTGGCCGCGCGCCACGGCGCCTGCGGCACTGCCGCACCGCCGCCGGCGCCACTCCTGCCGCCGCCGCAAAACCCTGCGGCCGGCCTTATCCCCTCCCCTCCCTCCTGCTCTACGACACTAGCAGCTCACCGTCGATCCGCTTGCCTATAAATTGACGCCCCCGACCTCCCCCGCGCGCGTGTCAGTACCTCGCCGCTCCTCCATTGCCGCCGTGAGCTCGGGCCACCGTGGGACTTCTCCTTCCGCCCTTTCCCTCCTCAAATTGACTGTACCGTGAGCTTCCTCGTGCCCTATAGAACCTCCCCAGCCAGTTCTCTTCCACCTCCGCCCACCGGAAGCCACCCGCCGCCGTGCGCCTCCAGCCACCGGCTCGGCCCACCGCGGGTAGCCCTCCTCCGACCGCCTTGACCCCCTCCGAGACCGCCCACAGGTAGCCCTAGGTCCCCTCGTGCTCCCCCTCTCTTTTCCCCTCACCGCCGGCGACCTCACCGGCCGGAATCTGGCCGGGCAGGAGCTTCCCCACCGCCGGCCATGGTTTGGGTTTAATTGCGTGGAGTACTTTCTTTCCAGGGGGCTAGATGTTAAATGCAGGGACTAATGTATAAAGGAAATCTGTTATTTCATGTGAGGGTCTATTCTGTCTTGTAAAATTCATAACAATCCACAGAAAATCTAAAATAGTGAAACAAATTTTGTTAGAAAGTAGATTTCAAACTCTATGACTTTTATAATAGAGTTTAGTGTGAAACAAAATACTTTTGCCTTTATTAAACATCTAAAATTAAGGGTAATACACATGTATCTTGTCATTCATGCCTTTGTTTATCTTTAAGTTTAGCATGATATTCTTTAAGCCCTAAATGACCTTGTGCAATTTCAAACTCCACATTTAATTTAAACTTAACATCTTTAATTTGAGCTTTCAAATTTAAAATAAACCTAATGTAAACCTCTTCTAATTGGAATTTTAGTAATCACTAATGTAATGTTTTATGATGCTAATATATAATTAAGTTTCTATGATCTTTTATTTAAAGTTTTGAAATCAAATTTTAGTTATTTCAAATTTAACCCAAAGGCTTAATTTATATTACAATAAACTTTTACCATATCTTATAATGGTGTTTCAAATCTAAACCCTCTTTATTCTATACATGTTTGTGTGCTAATGGATGTGATATAATATTTGAATTTTAAATTTAAAATTCACCTTATTAATGTATTGCATTTCATATAGAATCAACGACACTCGACGACGGGACTAACGAATTGGTCTTAGGACAAGACCAAGGTTTTCAGAAGATCCAGCACACGTCGTCGAAGGACTAACTGAAGTTCCGAACCCGAGTTCGGAAATCTCTGACTCTCCTGCCCCTACCCCTACTCCCGAAGGCAAGCCCCGGACATATCCCACTACTTTATTTACACTGTAATCTATATCTAGCTATATTATACTTTGCATTAGGTCTAGGAGTTGAGATGAAACCCTAGATGCATAAATTCTAAGAATCCAATGTAATGCTCCCGAGTCCTTAACGGATAGATGCTTCGCTAATAGGACCGGTAGAAGTCGGGTGATTTCCTGTCACTCGCGCGATATAGGAGTTGCATGTTTACATTTCTGCAACCACTATAAGGATGACGGACAGGGTCATGTGTTGTATCATGACCTGAGGTTTTACCCTGTCTGTTTTGATAAAAGTCTTAAGGTCGATCTGTGTGGTAGTGGTGGCTAAGTTTTTGAAAGTACTAGCCACATGCCGCGAAATATGGTAAGCGGTAAGCCTAGTACCCGATTGGCCCGGCAAATGGACGCGCTCCCACCACTCGACTTTTATTTTATGTTTACACGCACCGACGTGTGGGAGTACGTTCTGCAAGGCAGACAGGAATACGGGTTTTGTAGTCGCGCTACAGACGTATGTCCTGTACACATTGGGTGTGCGTACGGTCCTGCAGTCGCTTGTGGTGGCCCCGATCCATAACCCGGAATATGAGGGAAACGGTTGCTTCGGAATGCCCTGTTGGTATTCCAAGCGTGTGAGTTAGGTTTACCTTGCAAGGTTAAATTCGATTCGAATCGTCCGCCTCTCACGATGCTTGAGACTGCTTATCCCTTTTACCACATTGAGTAATAAGTGTAATTGTTGATGAGATAATCCTGATGGATGATAATCACTACCTTGCTTGTTTAGTGTAGGTGCTAACCTAGAATGGCTAACCAAGTTAGAATCTGAAAGCTAAAATTTGAAAGTAGTTCATACTCTTTGTTGCTTTTCAGCTGAAAATAAACCTAGAGCCTTTACAATAACTTCATGAGTCTAGTTATGGGCTAAGTATACCCAAACCCGGGTAAGCCTTGCTGAGTATTAGAATACTCAGCCTTGCTAATGTCTGTTTCAGGTCTAACCTACGAGAATCCCACGGACAGCTTTGAGTGGCCTACGTCCGTTCCATTTGGCTGGTCCGTGGAGTGGGACCCGTCCCCGGCCGGCACTGACCCTCCGGAGTAACACCAAGCCCCGGGCTAAGCTTGGTGTCTACCTTCGCGACGCCGGTAGTCGCGTAAAACTTTTTCTTCCGCTGTGAGTTGGACAAGCTGTTATGCTTGTCAGTTGAACATGGTTATGTATAAGTTTACCTGTCTTTGAAACTCGTTTGTAATAATGTATATATGGTTGTAAAATTAAAAATTGATGAGCTAATCTGTGATGTGAACTCGCCTTCGTGCGAGATAAACCTGCTTCGATCCTGCTGAACCGTGGTTGTATCGGGCGGAGACCCGACAGACCAAAGGATTGTTCCGTTTGAAGTGCGTTAAGCTGATTGCGGATCGTACGGCGGTCATTAACGCACTTGAGCCGGAATAATTCGACCGGTTCTGCCACAGCTGGTATCAGAGCTGTAGGTTTATCTTTACACCCAGAATAGCTCTTAAAAGGTGTTTTCTGGATAAAAGTTTGCCAACAAATGAGTTTACAAAAATACGTTGGATTCGTTAAGGTTGTACTTAGAACGTAAAGCCCTAAGGGTTTATATGGGAAAGTATCAGGTGGCTAATGGTATCTATATATGTATAGATAGATCTGACTTGCAGCACTACTTTTTGTCAAAACTTAAATTCCTGCATAATCCAACCTTACTTCCTGTAACGACATCTACGTACGGAGGTAAGAAGGTAAGGATCCTCAGCCAACTGAGGGAGCTTGGCCTTCCCGTCGGTGATGCGAACCGAACGCTGTTTCTCAAGCAGTGGCCTACTTGAGATGCTGCCAATATACCAACTTAGGTTGATTATATTGGGAGTATATGGTTCGGCGCAGGGTATGGCGATCGCTGTTCATACCCCCGCATATTGCGGTACCCCCCGTGAATACGTTGTTTCGATAACGTATGTTAACGTTGTCTGTACGGCGGTAATTGTACAGATGCTGTTTCTATAGTGAACAGTAATGTTTGGGGACGCTTTCATGTCGTGCTGCCATGAAAGGTTCACGAGATATATATATCTGTGTTTTCTTCTGCAGGTACACTAACCACGTTCACGCTATTAGGACGCGTAGGGTTTACCGACTAGTTATATATAGTGAGAGACGTATGGTTATGCCACCGAAATTGACTACGTAAGTCCGAAAATATTCGGCAGTTGTTTTGGTTGTGAGGGCGAGAAGCGCGTGCATACATCTTTTCTCAATGAAAGAATTTTATACATCATAGATATGCCATTTGTTTTTGGAATGGGGTAATGAAGAATTAAGGATAGCTTTAAGTTGGGTATCTTATATGGGGTCTTAGTTTTCCATCTGATTTCCAGCCTTTGCTGTTATCAAATTGGTTATCTTGATCTGTTTATCTTGTATTCTCCTAACAAGATAACAAGTTTTACCATTTGCATCCTGGTCGCAGATGGCAGCACCTTCCAATGTTTTCTGGGATCCGGAAGGGCATCTCCACACCAATGCCCTTCACTGGGAGGGTTTTCCCCGCTTGCTATGGGAATCTTTGCAGGCTTTCCATTATACAGAACCCCCGCAGTACGATGCTGTTGAACATGTGGAAGACGGAATCCACAGGGCTCATGTCAGGATGAGTATACCTCAGCATCCCTTCCGTTCACAATGGCAGCCCATTGAGGTCAGCACGACGGGCTACAGGATTATGGACACCATTGAAGCAGCGGCCCTAGAAGCCATTTATGCCTTTTGCAGTCAACACCCCGAGGAAGTTGTAGGACAACCTATAGGTTTGTTCGCCACAACAGATCCTAGTGAAGTGGAGCGAGACCTCAGAATAATTCCTGAAAGTCATAGGTTGGAAGGTCCACCAGGAGAAGTAGTGCAAGGAATGAGGCGTTACACGGGCGTGCAATACCACTATCACATGCTGCTACGCCGTGAGATAAGCCATCTGATTACTGCTGCGCGAAGTTTCCACGGGGACGCTGCCAGATACTTCACCCAGGCAGACCAACTTCAAGCAGTGGTAATTGAGAAGAACGGAATAATCGCTACTCAAAACGAGACCATCCATCATCGTGAAGATCAGATCAACGAGAGTGATCACATAATCACTCAGCGGGATACTGTTATTGAATTTCTACAGGCACAAGTTCAAGATCTGATCCTTGCAGTGGATGATGCTCAAGCTCAGATTGAAGAATTGCAGCAGCCCCCGATTCCACCTGTTGCACCTGCAACACCTGAAGCTGAAGAAGAAGATCCAGAGGAGATTGAAGGAGTCTCCGAGCTTGATTCTGAGCATGGCGATCCTGTCGTCAGTCCCTATCATTCCTCTTTTGGAAGCCAGTCATCAGTGGGCAATTTTGATGACTTTTAGTCATAGTGACAGCGTGGTGGATTAGATGTAATAAATGTATAAGATGTAACATAAGTAGTGGGTAGAACATCTAGTTATAAAGCCACTTGTTGTATATGTGGCAAGTATTTTTGGGTAAAAGTTTGTAACCTTGGGAGTGTACTGATGTAAGATAGTAGTATCTTTATAGTAATCCAAATCCTAAGTTTCGGTTATCCTGCTCAACATCTGTGTACCTGTTATAAGTAGATTGAATGGAGCATATGCATTATATTTCAGCTGGATAAATTGTATCTTATCTGAAATTGGAGCAAGATTATGGTTGATAATGGATATCTTATTTATTTCAGATGGTGGGAGCTACTCGAGGAACCCCGGAAGGATTCCGGGCAGGACAACCCGGTAGTTCCCAGCAACCACCGCCGCCACCTCCGAATTTGGCCGAGGTTATGGCCCGGCAGACTGAGCTATTAAATCAACTTGTACAAGCTCAGATGGGCCATTTCCAGCAGCAACCGCGAGGCCGAGGTGAACCTCTGTCGGCCAACTATCAGGACTTCCTCAGCACCCAACCTCCTTTATTCCACAAAGCCGAGGAACCTTTAGATGCGGATGCCTGGTTGCGGACTATTGAGTCCAAATTTGCCTTACTGTCAGCTCCATGTTCAGAGGAGAACAAGGTGCTTTTTGCTGCCCAGCAACTCAGAGGCCATGCACGTCTTTGGTGGGATCAGTTCCATGCAATGCAACCCGCCGAACACGTGATTATTTGGGATGAGTTTCGGACTGCATTCCGCGCACATCATATACCAGCAGGACTCATTGAGCGGAAGCTCAATGAATTTCTAAGCCTGACCCAAGGTACCCGTACGGTTACACAGTATGCACAGGTTTTCAATCACCTGTGCCAGTATGCGGGATCACATGCGGATACAGATGCCCGCAAATGTGATCGTTTCCGTCGAGGCCTAAACACCAAGCTCAAAGAATGGCTGAATCTAGTGAAGGCCAATGATTTCAATGAGTTGGTCAACATGGCCATAACTCAAGAAGATTGCATTGCCGCCCACCGAGCGGAAAAGAAACGAAAAGCACCCACCGGGCCTACAACTCCACAGTCGCCGCGGTATCGGTTGGTCCCGAGCAATGCCCCTCGAGTTCCATCTCGAGGCAACATATCTGGCAGATGGGTAGCCCGACCTCCCCAACAAGTACCATTCAACCGACCACCCCTGCCACAAAATCAGCAACAACCTCAACAAGGTCTGCGGCCGAGCTTTCCGCCAGCTACTCCAGGAAACAGCAATTATCGCTGTTTCAATTGCGGAAGCCCGTCCCACTTCATCAAGGATTGCCCTCAACCTAGGAAATCATTCCAAGGGCAAACATCTAATCTGAATTATAAGGGCAAGGGTAAGAGACAAGTGGTGCAAGTCCGACAAGGGAGGGTGAATCTCACTACACTCTCCGAACTCCCTGAAGGGGCACCAATACTGACGGGTACATTTTCTATCAATCATTACCCCGTTACTGTTCTTTTTGATACTGGTGCTACCCATAGCTTTGTCAATACAAAATTGGGGACTAAGATAGGCTTGGAAATTTGTCCTGTTAATGGGATATATATGATAACAACTCCTGGTGGTAGTATCTCTGCAAATCACGTCTGTAGAGGCGTACCAATTCAAATGGGCAACCATTTGATGAGGGCAGATTTATTATTGTTGGATCTAAAAGGAGTGGATGTTCTTTTAGGAATGAATTGGATGACCCAGTACCATATATCCATAGATATCCCTTCCCGTATGGTGGAGATAGGTTCATTAGAGCATGAATCTACTCTTCTTTATCTACCACCATCAAAGTCGTTCAACTCTTACACCTATGCTGTATCTGGGGTTAAGCTAGAAGATATTCCAGTCGTCTGTGAATATCCGGATGTTTTCCCAGATGACTTACCTGGAATGCCCCCAGACAGAGATATTGAGTTCATTATAGAACTTCAACCTGGTACAGCCCCTATTTCCAAAAGATCTTATCGCATGCCTCCTAATGAGTTGGCCGAGTTAAAAATCCAACTCCAAGATCTCTTAGATAAAGGCTTCATTCGTCCAAGTGCATCACCATGGGGTTGTCCGGCCTTATTTGTGAAAAAGAAAGATAATAGCTTAAGGCTGTGTGTTGATTATCGTCCCCTCAATGCGGTGACTATCAAAAATAAGTACCCTCTACCCCGCATTGATATCCTCTTTGACCAATTAGCCGGAGCCAAGGTGTTTTCTAAAATAGATCTTCGTTCCGGCTACCACCAAATTAAAATTCGGCCCAGTGATGTTCCAAAAACAGCTTTCTCCACTCGATATGGTCTATACGAGTATCTTGTCATGTCGTTTGGTCTCACTAATGCCCCAGCCTATTTCATGTACCTCATGAATTCAGTTTTCATGCAAGAGCTCGACAAGTTTGTCGTGGTCTTCATTGATGACATCTTGATCTACTCTAAAACTCCAGAAGATCATGCTAAGCATCTCCATGTCATCCTTCAACGATTAAGAAACCACCACCTATATGCCAAATTCTCTAAATGTGAGTTTTGGCTAGATACGGTCAAATTTCTGGGCCATACCATCTCTAGTGACGGAATATCTGTCGATCCCAGTAAAGTACAAGAAGTGATGGATTGGAAACCCCCAACCTCCGTCCATCAAATTCGTAGTTTTCTCGGTCTAGCTGGCTATTATCGCCGTTTCATTCCTGACTTTTCCAGAATAGCCAAACCTATGACCGAACTACTAAAGAAAGGTGTGAAATTCTCCTGGGATCAAAAATGCGAAGATGCATTTCATATCCTTAGAAATCATCTTACGACTGCACCAGTCTTAGCTCAACCAGATGTCTCAAAACCTTTTGACATCTATTGTGATGCATCAGGAACTGGACTTGGTTGTGTACTTATGCAAGACAACCGAGTCATTGCATATGCATCACGAGCACTTAGGGTTCATGAACAGAACTACCCTACTCATGATCTGGAACTTGCAGCTGTTATTCATGCCCTAAAGATCTGGAGACACCATCTGATGGGTATGAAATGTCATATCTACACTGATCATAAAAGCCTCAAGTATATCTTTACCCAAGCAGACCTGAATATGAGGCAAAGACGCTGGCTAGAACTAATCAAAGATTATGATTTAGAAGTACACTATCATCCCGGCAAAGCTAACGTTGTTGCCGACGCCCTCAGTCGCAAGGCACATTGCTCCTGCTTGTCCGTTGAAGCGTTCAACGAGACTCTCTGTTGGGAAATGAGTAAACTTAATCTAGAGATCGTTTCCCAAGGTGACTTAAACCATATCTCGGTTGAAGCCACACTCAGAGATAATATTGTTCTAGCACAACAGCGTAATGAAGGGGTTAAAATCATCAAACAGAAAATAACCCAAGGTGAAGGGAAATATAAGTGCTTCCGAGTAGATCCTGAAGGAGTTTTATGGTTCAACGAGCGTATTGTTGTACCAAAAGACCATAAACTCCGAAAACAAATAATGGATGAAGCCCATCTATCTAAATTTTCCATACACCCCGGTAGTACGAAGATGTATCAGGATCTAAAACACAACTTTTGGTGGACTCGTATGAGACGAGAAATCGCCAAATATGTGTCAGAATGTGATATCTGCCAAAGAGTCAAAGCCAGTCATTTAAAGACTGCTGGTATTCTTCAACCGCTACCTATTCCTTCATGGAAATGGGAGGATATCAGCATGGACTTTATCGTTGGCTTACCCAACACTTCTCGGAGGCATGATTCTGTTTGGGTAATCGTTGATCGATTAACCAAAACCGCACACTTCCTTCCCGTGCATACTACGTATATTGCTAAGAAGTATGCTGAGATCTATTTGGATCAAATTATTCGACTTCATGGAGTACCTAAAACGATCATTTCTGATCGTGGAGCACAATTTGTTGCAAGGTTCTGGGAGCAACTTCATGAAGCTCTTGGGACTAAATTAATTCGAAGCTCCGCCTATCATCCTCAAACGGATGGGCAAACTGAGCGAATAAACCAAATTCTGGAAGATATGCTCAGAGCTTGTGTACTCCAATTTGACAAAAATTGGGATAGATACTTGTCACTAGCAGAATTCTCTTACAACAATAGCTATCAGACAAGTATTAAAATGGCTCCCTTTGAAGCATTATACGGTCGCCGATGCCGAACTCCTTTGAGTTGGTCACAAACCGGCGAGCGTAAAACTTTTGGACCCGATCTAGTTGTAGAAGCAGAGGATAAGGTCAAGCTAATCCAGGACAATCTAAAGGCCGCCCAATCTCGACAGAAAAGCTACGCTGATATACGAAGAAGACCCTTACAGTTTCACGTCGGAGACTTCGTATATCTTCGAGTATCTCCTATCCGAGGTGTTCAAAGATTCGGTGTAAAAGGGAAGCTTGCTCCTCGATACATCGGACCCTTTGAAATCCTTGAAATTTGTGGACCTGTAGCTTATCGTCTCCAACTTCCTTCTCAATTAGCGGCCATCCATAACATCTTTCATGTATCCCAACTCAGAAAGTGTGTTAAAATCCCCACCGAGATCATTGATTCCCAAGCTATCGAAATCGAACCAGATTTGACCTATACAGAACATCCCATCAGAATTCTCGACACGAAAGAAAGAAGTACCAGAAGAGAGACCATCAAAATGTACAAGATTCAATGGAATCATCACACAGAGGAAGAGGCAACATGGGAAACCGAATCTTATCTTCAACGCAACTTTCCCGATTTCTTCCAAACAAATCTTCGAACTTGATCTTCCTGTTCCATCCTGCTTCAGAATCTCGGGACGAGATTCTTTTTAGGGGGGAAGGCTGTGACACTCAGGTAATTAGCTAGGTTATATCTTAGATTTTAAGCATGCTTGTATGTTCAAAGTTTGGCAAAAATATACTTTATGTACGCAATGTTATGAAAGAAAGGACGTTTATGCAATTAATATTAACTAAAGGCCCTTTTATGCAAAATGGATGGAGATGAGGGAAAAGATTAAAAGCATAAGGGTTATTTTGCAAAAAGTAGTATCTGTGGTCAAATTGTAAAAATATATGTGAAATTACCATAGGATGTATGTGCAAAAGTAATTTTACTTAGGGATTTACATAAAACATGAAATTATTACTAAGTTCATTTTAACTCAAAAACTATTGCTCAACTGTAGATGAACCTTAAAGAGAAGTTGTAGGGTTTGAAAAACCATGCACTTTTGATTTTTGGACCATCTCCATTTGAGCATTGGTTTAAAGGTTACAAGCCCTTTACAGTATAGCCCCTGGCTTTCTCTGAAATCACAGTTTAGTCCACAAGTCAGTTCACCTCCCCTTCTTCCTCCCTGCGTTCTGCCCCCCCCTGCTCTGCTTCCTCTGTTTCTTCTGTCGCCGGATTTATGGGCCGCACTGGCTCACCGCCGGCCAGCTCCCCTGCCCTTCCCCATCCACGCGTCGACTCTTGCTTGGCCACCGCTCTACCCCTCCCCTTTGCTGGCGTCCTGGCCGCGCGCCACGGCGCCTGCGGCACTGCCGCACCGCCGCCGGCGCCACTCCTGCCGCCGCCGCAAAACCCTGCGGCCGGCCTTATCCCCTCCCCTCCCTCCTGCTCTACGACACTAGCAGCTCACCGTCGATCCGCTTGCCTATAAATTGACGCCCCCGACCTCCCCCGCGCGCGTGTCAGTACCTCGCCGCTCCTCCATTGCCGCCGTGAGCTCGGGCCACCGTGGGACTTCTCCTTCCGCCCTTTCCCTCCTCAAATTGACTGTACCGTGAGCTTCCTCGTGCCCTATAGAACCTCCCCAGCCAGTTCTCTTCCACCTCCGCCCACCGGAAGCCACCCGCCGCCGTGCGCCTCCAGCCACCGGCTCGGCCCACCGCGGGTAGCCCTCCTCCGACCGCCTTGACCCCCTCCGAGACCGCCCACAGGTAGCCCTAGGTCCCCTCGTGCTCCCCCTCTCTTTTCCCCTCACCGCCGGCGACCTCACCGGCCGGAATCTGGCCGGGCAGGAGCTTCCCCACCGCCGGCCATGGTTTGGGTTTAATTGCGTGGAGTACTTTCTTTCCAGGGGGCTAGATGTTAAATGCAGGGACTAATGTATAAAGGAAATCTGTTATTTCATGTGAGGGTCTATTCTGTCTTGTAAAATTCATAACAATCCACAGAAAAATCTAAAAATAGTGAAACAAATTTTGTTAGAAAGTAGATTTCAAACTCTATGACTTTTATTAATAGAGTTTAGTGTGAAACAAAATACTTTTGCCTTTATTAAACATCTAAAATTAAGGGGTAATACACATGTGATCTTGTCATTTCATGCTCTTTTGTTTATCTTTAAGTTTAGCATGATATTCTTTAAGCCCTAAATGACCTTGTGCAATTTCAAACTCCACATTTAATTTAAACTTAACATCTTTAATTTGAGCTTTCAAATTTAAAATAAACCTAATGTAGAACCTCTTCTAATTGGAATTTTAGTAATCACTAATGTAATGTTTTATGATGCTAATATATAATTAAGTTTCTATGATCTTTTATTTAAAGTTTTGAAATCAAATTTTAGTTTATTTCAAATTTAACCCAAAGGCTTAATTTATATTACAATAAACTTTTACCATATCTTATAAATGGTGTTTCAAATCTAAACCCTCTTTATTCTATACATGTTTGTGTGCTAATTGGATGTGATATAATATTTGAATTTTAAATTTAAAATTCACCTTATTAATGTATTGCATTTCATATAGAATCAACGACACTCGACGACGGGGACTACGAATTGGTCTTAGGACAAGACCAAGGTTTTTCAGAAGATCCAGCACACGTCGTCGAAGGACTAACTGAAGTTCCGAACCCGAGTTCGGAAATCTCTGACTCTCCTGCCCCTACCCCTACTCCCGAAGGCAAGCCCCGGACATATCCCACTACTTTATTTACACTGTAATCTATATCTAGCTATATTATACTTTGCATTAGGTCTAGGAGTTGAGATGAAACCCTAGATGCATAAATTCTAAGAATCCAATGTAATGCTCCCGAGTCCTTAACGGATAGATGCTTCGCTAATAGGACCGGTAGAAGTCGGGTGATTTCCTGTCACTCGCGCGATATAGGAGTTGCATGTTTACATTTCTGCAACCACTATAAGGATGACGGACAGGGTCATGTGTTGTATCATGACCTGAGGTTTTACCCTGTCTGTTTTGATAAAAGTCTTAAGGTCGATCTGTGTGGTAGTGGTGGCTAAGTTTTTGAAAGTACTAGCCACATGCCGCGAAATATGGTAAGCGGTAAGCCTAGTACCCGATTGGCCCGGCAAATGGACGCGCTCCCACCACTCGACTTTTATTTTATGTTTACACGCACCGACGTGTGGGAGTACGTTCTGCAAGGCAGACAGGAATACGGGTTTTGTAGTCGCGCTACAGACGTATGTCCTGTACACATTGGGTGTGCGTACGGTCCTGCAGTCGCTTGTGGTGGCCCCGATCCATAACCCGGAATATGAGGGAAACGGTTGCTTCGGAATGCCCTGTTGGTATTCCAAGCGTGTGAGTTAGGTTTACCTTGCAAGGTTAAATTCGATTCGAATCGTCCGCCTCTCACGATGCTTGAGACTGCTTATCCCTTTTACCACATTGAGTAATAAGTGTAATTGTTGATGAGATAATCCTGATGGATGATAATCACTACCTTGCTTGTTTAGTGTAGGTGCTAACCTAGAATGGCTAACCAAGTTAGAATCTGAAAGCTAAAATTTGAAAGTAGTTCATACTCTTTGTTGCTTTTCAGCTGAAAATAAACCTAGAGCCTTTACAATAACTTCATGAGTCTAGTTATGGGCTAAGTATACCCAAACCCGGGTAAGCCTTGCTGAGTATTAGAATACTCAGCCTTGCTAATGTCTGTTTCAGGTCTAACCTACGAGAATCCCACGGACAGCTTTGAGTGGCCTACGTCCGTTCCATTTGGCTGGTCCGTGGAGTGGGACCCGTCCCCGGCCGGCACTGACCCTCCGGAGTAACACCAAGCCCCGGGCTAAGCTTGGTGTCTACCTTCGCGACGCCGGTAGTCGCGTAAAACTTTTTCTTCCGCTGTGAGTTGGACAAGCTGTTATGCTTGTCAGTTGAACATGGTTATGTATAAGTTTACCTGTCTTTGAAACTCGTTTGTAATAATGTATATATGGTTGTAAAATTAAAAATTGATGAGCTAATCTGTGATGTGAACTCGCCTTCGTGCGAGATAAACCTGCTTCGATCCTGCTGAACCGTGGTTGTATCGGGCGGAGACCCGACAGACCAAAGGATTGTTCCGTTTGAAGTGCGTTAAGCTGATTGCGGATCGTACGGCGGTCATTAACGCACTTGAGCCGGAATAATTCGACCGGTTCTGCCACAGTCCATTTGCCGGGCCATTCAGGTACTAGGCTTACCGCTTACCATATTTCACGGCATGTGGCTAGTACTTTCAAACGCTTAGCCACCACTACCACACACTGCGGCCTTATCAACTTTTATCAACATAGATGGGGCAAACTTCCAGGTCATGTTACTGCACATGACCCCGTCCATGATCCTTATAGTGGTTGCGAAATGGTAAACATTCAACTCCTATATCGCGCGAGTGACAGGAAATCACCCGACTTCTACCGGTCCTATTAGCAGAGCATCTAGCCGATATGGACTCAGGCACATTACATAGGTTCCTAGCATCAATGCATCTAAGGTTCCATTTCAACTCCTAGACCTAATGCAGGACATAATTTATAAGTATAAGATTGCATAATGTAGTAATTTGAAATACTGGGTTATGCACCGGGGCTTGCCTTTGCTGGTGGGGCTGGAGTCAGTAAAGTCAAGATCTTCTGAATCTGGGTTCGGGTCTTCAGAGAATCTTGCAACAACGTTCATATGGTCTTCAGAAATATCCTCTGCAGACTTCTGAGAGATCTCATAGGTATCGTCGGTGAAAGTAGTCGTATCTACATGCAATGCAAACATTACATTCAAGGTGTGCACATAAAATTGTCTTACTTCACAATAAAGTTGCAATCCAACATTCATTTAACATATTACTCGTATAACAATCAAAAAGATCTGAAACTAAACTTAGATAGAGCTTTAGGTGGACAACTAATTAAGATCGGCTATTTGTTGAAGATTACAATAGAGTCGATTGGAAACAACAGGGGTTCAGTCGATAGAATCGGTAAAGGAGGGAGCCATCTACACAGTATTAGAAAATCTGCTGATTTCTGTTTAGAAGAGAAATCGGCATGAGTAGTATCTGTATATGAGCAGAAGAGATTAACCGATTTGGTTTCACCTAAGGTTAAAACGACTGATAGAGGTAGGAATATTAAAGGTACAGTGTTTCAAGGATAGAACAAGAAAGGATCTTGCTGATTGGATCTAGTTATCAGTATGTTTTTTACCTAACTGATGGTTGGTGTATTTGCTTGCCTTATTCGACAAGGGTGCATCAGGTTTAGCCGATTGATAGGTGCATCGGTTTCCTAATTGATCGATGAAAGCATCGATTACTTTAGCAGAGGGGTGTTTCCTAAAGCAGCCGTGTCTTAACTAATTTGTGTGAGTATCGGTGTACTTAACTGATCGCGTGCGTATCAGCATAGCCGATCCATGCTTTAGCAAAACTAGTCGATTAGTGAACATCGGCTGAGCCGATTTGTGTACGTGTACTAGTCGATCGGTGAATCGGCGTACTAGCCGATTTAATGCATCGGCACATTAGCCGATTTACACATTGGGTAGAACTAGTCAAGTGATGTATCGGCATAGCTAGTTGACTAGTGCGAGTAACTAGCCGATGGTGTATTGGTAGACTAGTCGAACTATGTATGCGTACGATCTGTGTCTCAGCGTATTTAGCCGATTGGTGGATCAGCTGTGTAGCCGGTTTCCATCCTTAGTGTTCTCCTGTATCTACTGGGCATATCAGCCGTGTAGCTGATTGTCCTACTCAGCACTGACTGTGCCTAACTGAGATGTGCTTAAGTGTTATCCTAGGTAACTAGGTGTGGTTGCATCGGCTTGATTACGTCAGTACAATAATTGAGTGACGTACAGCCGATAGGCTTATCTAAGTCAGAACTGTTACAAGAACTAGGTGGAACAGAACACTAATATCGGACTAGGCTGATGAGACCACAACCGCGAAACTAGATTAAAGAGGATGTGGCTGATGGGCTGGTGCTGATAGACGTATAGTTGAGAGGGCGTGTGTGGCCAAAAATTTCAGCTGATAAATTGGCCGATAGGAGTGCGTTGATAGAAAGGGGTAACTAAATATTATACACGACTATCATCAACATATGAGCTAAGACTATTAAACTTATCAACAATGCAAAATGACAAACATGCTATGTACCAAACCTATTATTCACTCTGCTACTGGGCAGTCATTTATCAAGTTTATACTAACTTAACTAGCTATACTAAATAACCTATTTAACTATGTAAAATAACCAGGGTTAGTTTTATTGTATCTTCCTAAGTAGGGTTTATAACTAATAACCGCTAATCTATAGCCAAAGCTGGGCATTAAAAGTTATTATGCTATACCATCTTAAATTAGTTTCCCAAAAATATTTTCATCCTTTTACATGAATAGAATCTAGCATAAATTAATTAACCTTAGAATTAAGTCATAAATTCATAATTTAAGTTAGTAAGTACTACTGACTCTGAAGATTTTTATCTTGAATTATATTCCACTAGCAAAAATTACTGTAAAAGATTTAACCATAGATTCTAACAGGATCATTTTAGAATAAACATAGAGATTCAAGCAACGTATCACAAGGGTATTTAAAATCCTTAGCTAGGCATCAGCACTAGATCTACAATCTTTACACAAATATCTACTTGAGACACACCTCCTATGATTTAAATTTCAGCTACGACACATACATATAACATAAGGTACAAATAAAACACTCATTTCCTAATATTTAACCTAGACCACAATTCAAAAACTTTCAGCTCAATATCACAACATAAAACCTGTAGATTTTGACCTAAGGCAAACAAAATTGGTTTTGTATTTTTATGAATTTCTTACGAATTTCTATGGAATTTAGAAGTTCACTGATTTGAAATAAAGAAAGCTCTGAAAATTTTACAGAGAACACCCCAGAACTTTCTAAATTGAAGCAATTAAGTCCCTGGTCGGGGAAAACAGAGGATAGGAAGAAGACGACAACGTTCCGGCAAAGGGGATCGCCGGCGCTAGGAAGATTCAGTGGGTCATGGCGAACCTTGGGGTGGCCTTGGTTGGGGAGGGAAACGGGCAGAGGATGGTTTCCCACGGCGAACAAGATCGAAGGCGAGAGGAGCTCGACGGTGGCGAGGTTCCGTGGGTGACGAAGAAGCTTGCCAGGGGGTTGTAGTGGGCGGAGGATGGCCGGAGGAATACTTCCCGCGGTGACCCATGGCGGCGGCGCTCAGCTTGGCCACGGCGGCGATGTTCCGGCATACAGGGGGGTCAAAGAGGCTCGAAGAGGGGGTCCAGGAGCTTCCTCGAGGTGTTGTGGTCTTGCTTGAGCGATCGGCAAGGGGTAGGAGCTGTTGGACGTCGTGGACCCATGAGAGGAGACGATGGAGCTGGATTGGTTCGCTATGCCAACTCCTCCGCGAACCGCAGGGTCCTCCTGCTCACGGGCTGAACCTCCTTTGCTTAAGTGCGTGTGCTGCAGAAGCACAGCCGGCATGCCTGCGCAGCCACCCGCAGGGCTGCCGCGCCTGGCCACAGCCCCTGCACGTCGCTCCCGCTCTGCTCCCGCACCCCTGGGTCCCGAGCCTGCTCGCGCGTGGCCTGCGAAATCGAGCCGAGCCGCCCGCTGACAGAACGCTCCCGCTCGCACTCGCGGACGCGCCGGTCCAGTTCCGCCCGGACCTCCGGGTCCTCCAGCTCCGCCGCCCTGTCCGCCTGCTGCGACGCCATCCGGGCCGAGGTCCGCCCGCACCGGGGCCGTGCCCTCCACGGCCGCCTGCCGGTCCTGCGCCGCGCGTCGGACCCACGCCGCGCCACATCCGCCCCCTCCGCCTCCGCGAGGGCCGAGGTCCGCCCGCACCGGGGCCGTGCCCTCCGTGGCCGCCCGCGCCAGGCCACCTCCGCGACCCGGGCCGGGCCACCTCCGCGCGTGGCCTCGCTGCCCCCATGCGGGTCCGCACCGAGCCGCCGCGCCGCAGCTCCTCCCGCACAGTGCTGCGCGCCCCGCCCTGCACGCTGCTCGGATCCACGCCGTCCTGAAGCCGCGTAAAGGGAGGGAGGCAGGGTGGAAGCCCCCCCCCAGCTAAAGGCGCCGCCGGTGGAACAAGAAGGACGCCGGAGAGAGGGAAAACAGAGAGGAAGGAGAAATAGGATTTTCCCAAGGACTTGTGCATAAATTTTAGAAAATACAGGGACCTCTCGATAAAGTAAAATTTCTCATTAATCTAAAACCCTAATGAGGAAATGCCCAAAATGAAAGTTGGAGAGGTTTTCAAACTCTACAACATTGCTTTACGGCTCAAGTTCAAAAACGCAAAGCTTATATCTTTACATGTTAAATTTTGAACAAAGGTTGGATTTGAATTACTTCTGTCCTCACTGAAATATACTTCTTGTAGTTTTGAACAGGTTTGCAAGTTTTCATGGAAGGTCATGATGACTTACATTGTTACATTTTTTACCTAAGTAAACTTTAGAAGTTACTTTTGTACTTCAATTATTTTGCATAAAAGAACCTATATCTTAATTTTAATCACATTTAGGTCCCTCTTTTTACATAAGGACCTATTTTTCCTATAATTTAATCTATATTTTGCAATATCTTTCCTATGGTGATACAAATTTAACACCTAGTGTCACATTTTTCCTAGGTTTTGATACTACCTCCCAACCTTACCCAATTAACTCTAAAGGACCTATATTTTTCAGAATTTACATAAATGCCCTTTTTCCCCTTTTGCATTAACATTTAAATACATATACACAAAAACAAGGCATGCACATTTTACACTAAAATTTTGCGTATTAATAATCCTAATACTTGAATGTCAAAGTTTTAAACTTTAAATAAATTCTATTTAAAAACTACACTACACTTACATCCTATGTGTAGTTTCATCTATATTCACGATTTAAAAGCAAGTTCTTGACTTTTACACATTAACCTTCATGTATTTGGATTTCACTTACCACTTTCACCCATTCAACACTAAAGGACCTATATTTTTCAGAATTACACAAATGTTTTTTCCCTTTTGCATTATCATGTGAACACACATACACAAGATCCAAACATGCACATTTTATACTGAAATTTAGTGTGTTATAATCCTAATACCTGAATGTCATAGCCTTCCCCCCCTAAAAAGAATCTCGTCCCGAGATTCTGGAACAGAATAGAATCGGGCGATTAGATTTGGGAGTTGGCTTGAAGAAAGTTTGGGAAATTATGCTGAAGATAGAATTCGGTTTCCCATGTTGCTTCTTCTTCCGTGTGATTGTTCCATTGAATCTTGTACATTTTAATGGTTTCCCTCCTAGTGCTTCTTTCTTTGATGTCCAGGATTTTGATTGGATGTTCGATGTAGGATAAATTGGGCTGGATGTCAATGGTTCGAGATTCTATGATCTCAGTAGGAGTTTTGATGCACTTCTTAAGCTAAGATACATGGAAAACATCATGAATGGCCGCTAGTTGAGGAGGAAGTTGGAGATGATAAGCTACGGGTCCACAGATTTTGGTAATTTCAAAGGGTCCGACATAACGAGGAGCAAGTTTCCCTTTTACGCCGAACCTTTGAACACCTTGGGTAGGAGATACCCGAAGATAGACGAGGTCTCTGATTTGGAACTGTATCGGTCTTCTTCGAATGTCAGCGTAGCTCTTCTGTCGAGATTGGGCTGCCTTTAGGTTAGTCTGTATAGTCTTCACCTTATCCTCTGCTTCAATGACCAACTCAAAGGAGTTCAGCATCGACGACCGTATAATGCCTCGAACGGAGCCATTTTAATGCTTGTTTGATAACTATTGTTGTAGGAGAATTCTGCCAGCGACAAGCATTTGTCCCAGTTCTTGTCATACTGAAGTACGCAGGCTCTAAGCATGTCCTCCAAGATCTGATTTATCCTTTCGGTTTGTCCGTCCGTCTGAGGATGATATGCGGAGCTTCGGATTAGTTTAGTTCCAAGAGCATTTTGGAGTTGCTCCCAGAATCGGGCAATAAATTGTGTCCCACGATTAGAAATGATTGTTTCAGGCATTCCATGGAGATGAACGATTTGATCTAGATAGATCTCAGCATACTTGTTGTCATTATAGGTAGTATGCAGTGGAAGGAAATGGGCGGTCTTAGTTAATCGATCAACGATTACCCAGATAGAGTCATGCCTTTGAGAGGTGTTGGGTAAGCCGACGATAAAGTCCATACTGATATCCTCCCACTTCCAAGAAGGAATGGGTAAAGGTTGAAGAAGATCAGCGATTTTGAGATGACTGGCTTTAACCCTTTGGCAGATGTCACACTCCGAGACATACTTTGCAATTTCTCGCTTCATACGAGTCCACCAATAGTTCTATTTTAGATCTAGGTACATCTTAGTACTGCCAGGATGCATAGAGAATTTGGACAAATGGGCTTCGTCCAAAATGTGCTTACGAAGCTTATGATCCTTAGGCACAACGACACGTTCGTTGAACCATAGAATTCCTTTGGAATCTACTCGAAAGCATTTGTATTTTCCTTCTCCTTGTGCTAACTTTTGTTTAATGATTTTGACCCCTTTATTGAGCTGTTGTGCTAAAATAATGTTATCCCAAAGTGTAGCTTCAATTGAGAGATGATTCAGGCTGCCTTGAGGAATAATCTCAAGATTGAGCTTCCTCATCTCCCAACAAAGCGTCTCATTGAAAGCTTCTACTGACAAGCAAGAGCAATGCGCCTTGCGGCTAAGTGCATCCGCAATGACGTTAGCCTTGCCCGGATGATAGTGTACTTCCAGATCATAGTCTTTGATGAGTTCTAGCCAGCATCTTTGCCTCATATTTAGATTTGCTTGCGTGAAGATGTACTTGAGGCTTTTGTGGTCAGTATAGATATGGCACTTTGTACCCATCAGATGATGTCTCCAGATCTTAAGTGCATGGATGACAGCTGCAAGTTCCAGATCATGGGTAGGGTAGTTCTGTTCATGAGTCCGGAGTGCTCGCGATGCATAAGCAATCACTCGGTTGTCTTGCATAAGCACACAACCAAGTCCGATTCCTAAGGCATCACAATAGATGTCGAAAGGTTTGGATACATCTAGTTGAGCTAGAACTGGGGCAGTGGTAAGATGTGCTCTGAGAGTGTGGAACGCATCTTCGCATTTTTGATCCCAGGAGAATTTAACGCCTTTCTTTAATCGTTCAGTCATGGGCTTGGCTATTTTTGAGAAGTCAGGAATGAAACGACGATAATAGCCAGCTAGGCCAAGAAAACTGCGGATCTGATGGACTGATGTTGGAGGTTTCCAATCCATCACTTCTTGAACTTTACTGGGATCAACGGATATACCGTCACTGGAGATGGTATGCCCTAGAAATTTAACAGTATCCAGCCAAAATTCGCACTTGGAGAATTTGACATACAAGTGGTGGTCTCTTAACCTTTGAAGAACAATACGAAGATGGATTGCATGATCTTCCGGATTTTTGGAATAGATTAGAATGTCATCAATGAAGACCACAACAAATTTGTCGAGTTCTTGCATGAAGACAGAGTTCATGAGATATATGAAATAGGCTGGGGCATTGGTAAGACCAAACGACATGACTAGATATTCGTATAGCCCATATCTAGTAGAAAAGGCTATTTTTGGAATGTCACTTGGCCTGATTTTAATTTGATGATAGCCAGAATGAAGATCAATTTTAGAGAATACTTTGGCTCCGGCCAACTTATCAAAGAGAATGTCAATGCGGGGTAGAGGATACTTGTTTTTGATGGTTACCGCATTGAGGGGACGATATTCTACACATAATCTCAAGCTATTATCTTTCTTTTTCACGAATAAAGCTGGACAACCCCATGGTGAAGCACTCGAACGAATGAAACCCTTATCAAGGAGGTCCTGGAGTTGGATTTTTAACTCGGCCAGTTCAATGGGTGGCATACGATAGGGTCTCTTAGAGATGGGGGCGATGCCGGGTTGGAGTTCTATGGTAAACTCAATTTCTCGGTCCGGGGGCATTCCAGGCAAATCATCTGGGAAGACGTCTGGGTATTCACATATGATAGGGATATCCTTTAACTTGATCCCTGTTACAGCATAGGTACAAGAATTGAGGCACTCCTGTTGTGGAAGATAAAAAATGGTAGGTTCATGCTCTGGTGAATCTATCTCCACGGTTCGGGAAGAGATATCTAATGACACTTGGTGCTGGGTCATCCAATTCATACCTATAAGAACATCCATTCCTTCTAGGTCTAGTAATAGTAAATCTGTTTTTATCAAATGGCTTCCCAGCTGGATTGGCACCTTCCTACAGATTTGATTAGATGAAATTTTTCCGCCAGGCGTTATTATCTTATAGGCTCCATTAGTAGGATAGATATCCAAGCCTATCTTAGTCCCATATGTTGCATTGATAAAACTATGGGTGGCACCAGAATCAAAAAGAACAATCACGGGTTGATGGTTGATAGAGAAAGTACCCGTCATTATTGGCGCACCCTCGGAGAGTTCGGAGAGAGTGGTGAGGTTCACCCTTCCCTAGCGGACTTGGACCACTTGCTTCCTACCCTTGCCCTTGTTGTTCGGGTTGGAAGTTTGCTCTTGGAAAGATCTTCTAGGTTGAGGGCAATTCTTGATAAAGTGGGACAGACTAGCACAATTGAAACAACGATAATTGTTGTTTCCTTGATTGGATGATGGAAAGCTCGGCCGCGGGCCTTGTTGTTGTTGCTGTTGAGGTTGTGGTGTCGGTGGTCGATTGAATCGAGCCTGCTGGGGTGGTCTGGCTACCCATCTGCCCGGTTGATTGTTACGGGGTAGGGCTCGGGTAGCAGTGTTCTGGACCATCCGATACCTAAGAGGTTACGCCGTTAAGGGTCCAGTGGGTGTCTTCCTTTTCTTCTCTGCCTGTGGGCTGAGATGTAGTCTTCTTGAGTGATAGCCTTATTGACCAATTCATTGAAATTATCGGCCCTTACCAAAATCAGTCGTTCTTTAAATTTGGTATTCAGGCCTCGACAAAAATGATCCCTTTACATCATAGGGAATTACATTACGAAAGTTTCCAAAAGCAGTACGAAGTTTCAAATTTAGAGAAAACATTACAAACTGTTAGAGTTATGGTTTTTAGCAGCGGAAAAACATACGCGATGATTACAGCACGTCGTCAAGACAGATGTTATGCTAAGCCCGGGCACGACATCACTCGGTATCACCAATGTTGGTCGGGAACGGATCCCATTCCACGGACCAACCTTCTGGAAGAGCACAGGACCAAGGCAAGGGAAGAGTAGGGTCTTCAAGACATTACCTGCAAAACATATAACTAGCAAGGCTGAGTATACTAATACTCAGCAAGGCTTACCCGTTTCATGGTATACTTAGCCATGTAACTAGACTCATGAAAGCTTGTAATGGTTCTGGGTTGAATTTCAGCTGAAAAGCAATAATGAGTAGATCCTTAATTTCAACTTTTAGCTTTCAGGTTCTAGTTGATTATCCATTCTAGGTAAGCACTTATAACTAAGCAAGCAAGGTATAATCTTTAACCAAACATCATCTTTCATAATCATATGATTGCTCTTATTACTCAATGTGGTAAAGGGATTAAGCAGTCTCAATCTGCGTGAGAAGCGGACGATTCTGAATCGAATTCAATCTTGCAAGGATAAACCTAACTCACACGCTTGGAACACCAAAGGGTCGTTCCAAAGAAACCGTTTGCCTTTCATTCCGACTCGTGGACAGGTCCACCACAAGCGACTGCAGGACCAAACGCACTTCCAAAGTGCAGGACGTACGTCTGTAGCGCGACTACAAAACCCATACTCCTGGTTACCTTTGCAACACGTATTCCCACACGTCGAACTTAAGTAACCAGAAGAAGCAAGACGAGTGGTGGGAGGTATGTCCACTCCTCGGGCCGATTGGTTACTAGGCTTACCGCTTACCATATTTCGCGGCATGTGGCTAGTACTTTCAAACGCTTAACCCGCACTACCACACGCTACGACCTTATCAATGTCAACAACACAGACGGGGTATCATCTCAACCATGATACCTCACAAAACTCCCGTCCGTCATCCTTATAGTGATAATAGGAATGTAAACATTACAACTCCTATATCGCGCGAGTGACAGGAAATCACCCGACTTCTACCGGTCCTATTAGCATAGCAGCTAGTCGGACTCAAGTTCTAGTGTTCAGTACATCGGTTCTTGGTATTATGCAACTAAGGTTCCAAGCAATTCCTAAGAACTTAATGCATAGAATTACATAAATAGATATAGATTGCAGTGTAATTAAAATAGTGGGTTATGTCCGGGGCTTGCCTTTACTGGTGGGGCTGAAGTTAGAGATGTCAATATCTTCCGAACTTTGGTTCGGGGCTTCAGTTAATCCCTTGGTGACATTCACTTAGTCTTTAGAAGCATCCTCTGCAGACTTCTGGGAAATCTCGTAGGTACCGTTTGCAGAAGTAATCGTATCTACATGCAATGCAACATTACATTCAAAGTGTGCAGATAAAACTATCTTACTTCACAACTAATTTAACATACTACTCACATAACAACCAGAAAGATCTGAATTAAATTTAGACAGAGCTTTAGGAGGACAACTAATTAGAATTGGCTACTTGTTGAAGATTACAACAGAGCCGATTGGAACAACATGGGTTTAGCCGATAGAATTGGCAAAGGAGAGAACCATCTACACAGTATTAAGAGATTTGCTGATTTCTGTTTGAAAGAGAAATCAGTAGGAGCAATCTCGGTATATGAGTAGAAAAGATTAGCCGATTTGATTCACCTGAGGTTAAATCGGCTGATATGGAGAGGAACGTTGAAGGTATAATACTTCAAGGACAGAAAAAGGGAGGATTTTGCCGATTGGATTATCAGCATGTTTCTGGTCTATCTAATTGGTTGGTGTATCGGCTTGCCTTATTCGACGAGGGTGCATCAGGTTTAACCGATTGATGTGCTTTGGTCGTGTCTAACAAAGGCGTGTCTACTATGCTAGCTTACTGATCTAGGGTTGTGTACTTTGACCTGGGTAGCGATTTTCATCCTTAATGTTCCCCTATATTTACTGGGGCATATCAGCTGTGTAGCTGATTGTTCTACTTTGCACTGACTACCTAACCGAGATGTGCCTAAGTGCCATCCTAGGTAACTAGGTATGGTTGTGTCGGCTCGATTACGTCAGCACAACAATTGAGTGACGTACAGCCGATTGGAATGGGGTTAAGGGTATGTGACCGATAGGTATATAGCCGACTTCTTAGCTGATAAATCAGCTGATAGAAGTGTGTGGGTAAGGATGGTAAAACTAAGAATTGATCGGCCATAACCGATATGGAAAACAACTAGATTCGGCATAGATCAGCCGATAGCAAGAACCCTAAGATCGTGTGTGCATCTCCGGTACATAGACTATGTGCAGCCGATGTAGGACAGAACAAAAGAATTACATCGGCAGTAACCGATATTGAAAGGGTAACAACCGGATCAACTAACCAGCCGAAGGTAGAAGTATATCAAAGAAATGTATCGGCTGACAGCTGTTATATAGAAACATCAAAGATTCAAGAGAAATGGATGTTTAGCAGCTGAACTGATAGCCGACACTGAAGTATAGCTGCAGAGATATATAAGATAAGCAGCAGATACACCCGGACTAACAAGGATCTTTATACAAAAGTGCCTTAAGGAAACTGCAATCAAAACAAGGACAACATCTTGATGGTAGGGGCCTGAGCACTTGTGTAAAAGTATTAACTAGATATCACACATCTCCACATAAGACATACATTCTATGATTACTTTTCAGTTATAACACATGCATATAACACAAGGTACAAATAAAGCATTCATTCCCTAATATTTAACCTAGACCACATCTCAAAAACCTTTAGCTCAAGATCATAACATAAACTTGTGAATTTTGACCTAAGGAATCAAACAAAACTGATTTTGTATTTTTATGAACTTCTTACAAAATTCTATGAAATGTAGAAGTTCACTGATTTGAATTAAAGAAGACTTTAGAAATTTTACAAAGAACACCCCAGAACTTCCTAAAATATAGCAATCAAGTCCCTGGTCGAGGAAAATAGAGAACAGGAAGATAATGACGACATTCCGGCAAAGGAGTCGCCGGCATTAGAAAGATTTAGTGAATCAGGGCAAACCTTGGGGTAGCTTTGGTTGTGGAGAAGAACGGGTGGAAAGTGAATTTCCATGACGAACAAGATCGGCGATGAGAAGTGCTCGATGGTGACGAGGTTCCGTGGGTGACGAAGAAACTCGCCAGGGGATTGTAGTGGGTGAAGGATACCCGGAGAGGTATTCCTCACGGTGATCCGTGGCGACGATAGTCGACTTTGCCACGGCGACGATGTCCTGGCAAAGGGATCCGAAGAGGCTCGACAAGAGGGTTCAGGAGCTTTCTTGAGGTGTTGTGGTCTTGCTCGGACGATCGGTGAAGGGTAAGAGCTGTTGGATGTCGTAGACTCAAGGAAGAAGCCGATAGGGCCGGATTGGTTCGCTATGCCGACTCCCTTGCGAACCTCAGGGTTTTCCTGCTCACGGGCTAAACCTCCACTGCTCACGCGCGTGTGCTGCAGAAACACGGTCGGCACACCCGCGTAGCCTCCTGCAGGATCGCCGCGCTCGGTCGCATCTCCTGCGCACTGCCCCTGTACTACTCTCACATCCCTGGCTCTTAACCTGCTCGCGCGTGGTCTATTGCCTTGCACGCGCACACGCCTGCGGAATCGAGTCGAGCCGGGCACCGGTAGAACACTCCCGCTCGCACTCGCGAACGTGCCGGTTCAATTCCGCTCGGACCTCCGGGTCCTGTAACTCCGCCGTCCATTCCACCTACCGCGACGCCATTTGCTTGCCGCCACAACCGCCTCTGCTGCTCTTCTGCTCCCTTGTGCGCACTTGTGCGGCATGCACGTCCGCTCTTTGCTACTCCGCCTGATGCCGGACCCGCGCTCCATTCCGGCCTTGTCGTGTCGCAGGTCCCTCCGCGGCCGCCCTCGCTAAACTACCACCGTGCGCGGCCTCGCTGCCTTCCGTGCGGGTCTGCCCTGAGCTGCCACACCTCAGTTTCATCCGCGCACGCCCGAGCCGCGCGCGTTCCTTGGTCCGCGTCGCGTCTTGCTTGCACCGCCCGTGTGCCATGGCCGCCAGCCCCGCAGCCGTTGCCGCAGCTCTTCCCGCGCGCACGCGCTTACGCGCTCGAGTCCTGCACAGCTGCTCCTCTTCCATGACGCTACCGAACCCGTGGCCCCAGCCTTGCCGCTCCAGCGCTCGTGCACGTGCCGGTCCAGCTCCTGCACCTGCTCACGCCGCTAGCTTGGCGCCTGTTCACGCTGCTCGGGCCACGGCCAGCAGCACCAGCACCTGCGCCCGCCCCTGCTCCACCGTGCACGCGCTGCCCGCTTCCGCCCGGCTCACGCACGCCATTAGTCGCGAGCCGCAGCCGCCCTGCATCGCCGGCGCCCAGCGCCTGCGCTGGTGCCTCTCCTCCCGTGCGCGCGTGCGCCTCCTCCAGCCCGCCGCCGGTGCTCTGCCCCTAGGCCCGCCCGCACCACGTTGCCGGTTCCCGCGACGCCCGCCTGCGCGAGCTCGCCCGGCCGCCTGGAGCCGCTCGCGCCGCTGGCTGTCGCGCACGCCCGAGCCCGGCGCTGCCAGCCGCCCGCACGGCGCCACCTGCCGCGAGCTGCCGCAGCACCAGCTTTGTAACACCCTAAGGTAAATTCCTCAAATTTTAATTAATTTAATTGGGCTTAAATAAATTTTCCAGGGTTTACCCTAATTTATCTCGCATTTAAGGTAATTCTATAACGTAAGAAATAAAATTTATCATAGGATTAAATTGTTTGTGCATTCATGCCGCAGCATTATTTTATTTGTGTTGAGTTCATAGGTTTGAATTCAATTTGCATTTGAATTCAAATAGTTTTGTTTGAATGTTTGAGTATAGAAAAGGAAAAGGAAAAGAAGGAAAGCAACCAAAGCCCTTGGGCCGGCTCTTCTCTCGGCCCATCTCTTTTCCCCCTCTCTCCTCTTTCCCTTCCTTCCCGCGTGGGCCAAGCCCGAGCTCCACCCTCTCTCCCTCTCCTTCTCCCGCGTGGGCCACGCCCCGGCCCACCTTTCCCCCTCAGCCCGAGCGCGCTCGCCCTCTCTCGCTCTCCCCCGTCTCCCTCTGGCGATCGGGACCCACGCGTCAGCGCCGGTTCTCCCCTTTCTTCCTCCCCTTCCTCTGTTTCCCCGGCGCCCAACGAACTCCGAGATCTCCGGTGAGCTGCGCTCCTCGGGCCCGCGCGTCAACGGGACCGCCGCCACCCTACAAGAGCCGCCCAACCCCTCCTGAACTCTAAGCCCTAACCCTAGCCGTCACTCAAACCCCTAGCGCCACCGGCCTCCTTCTCCTCCGCCGCGGGTAAGTCGCACGCCGCCGCGCAATTGCTCGCCGCCGGCGCGTCACCGACCCCGCTGACCCCCTTTACACCTTCACAGGACCTGCACGTGTTGATTTGGTGGACCAGCAGGCCGGGAGAAGCACCACAACGAGCTGTCCGCGAGCACCCGAGCTTTCCTTCCGCAGGACCTCGCCGCCGGCCGTCCTCCACCACGCCCCAGGCACCACAGTCCCTTGGTGAGCTCCACTCCCTTCCCCTGGTCATGTTGCACCTAATGCCGTAGCCTTTAGGCCTCTGCAGCGCCGGGAACACGCGCACGCCGGCGTGTCCGCCGCCCCGAGCCACCCACGTCGTGGGGATCACATACCCGAGCCCCGTCTCGCCTTCTGTAGTGCCTAGAAGAGTTTCCCAGGTCGTGCTCGACCTCTAGGACTTGACGTCGTCCAAATCCGAGCCCGGAGCATGAAGTTCGGTCACCTCCGGCGAGGCACCGCCGTGGGAAGGAGGCTCCGGTGACCTCCACCGCCGCCGGACCCTCTCTCTCTTCTGAGCCGTCCGATCCGCGTCCAGCGTTCGCGATTAGATCGGAGCCCAGTGAACCGTGACCCTTCGATCGCGATCCAGCGGCCAAGCGTTGCCCGTACCGGTTCGCGGATCAGATTTGATCCGGGCCATCTGTTTCAAATCCAGCGAATGAGATTAGATCGAGATCTAGATTAGACCTCAACCGCCAGATCCCGATCCAAGGGCGGAAGTTCGCGCGTACCCCTTCGTTTAGTAAGTCTAATCTCAGCCGCGCGATCAAGATCTGAGGGCCGAGAACAGAAGATACCGGTTCGGCCTTGCCGTTTTGCTAAAGAGCCCTCGGGTTTTTCTGAAATCAACCCGCGCTCCCGTGTAGTTCAAAAGTATTCGCAGTTAAGTCCCGTTTTATTCGTTTAGACCCCTAGTCTCTCTGGAAATCTAACCCGCAGTCCGTGCCGCGTGTTTTCACGTGCTAGCCCTCGGGTCTATGCTTTATTTATGTTTAGGTCCCCGGGTTTTGTCCAGAAGCCCCTGAAAGTTAGGTTTTTCTTACAAATAGGCCCCTGGATCTTATTTTAAGCGTAGTTTTCGCGTTTTAGCTCCGTTTTAAGCGTTCTTTATATCCACGCGATCGTTGTAACGCGTAGAATAGTTCTAGGCTAGTTTCATGTGCTGTCCTATTGTATTGGTGTACTGTTTTCTTATAGTTTGCTATTGTGTGTGCATGTGTGTATGTGTGGACTATGCTTGATGATCGTGAGTAGACGCGGAGCCTTTGGACCAGTACCAGGAGCAGCCGTCTTCCGAGCAGTTCGAGCAGCAGCCGGGAGAGTACGAGGAAGGCAAGTATAACATGAATCTCCTATCACTTTTAAATACAATTTCATACTGCATTTAAACTCTGTATGCCTATAAGGATTCCCTAGCCACTTCATATCCTAAATATATATCCTTTGGGTTGCATTGTGGTTAGTTGTGCTAGGTTGCTACGCTATAACACATCTTGGTCCTTTTTAATTAATTTGAATAATGGTCTTATGCAACTTAATTCTGGAGCCGACCCTCTGTGCTGTGTGCTTGAGTGGTTTGTGCGTCCTTAAAAGATGTTTTTGTTAGAAACATGGTTTAGGGGGCCAGCACGGTGCTTAGTGCTTGGTTGGCCACTCTCCCTAAGGACCGGTTCATAGAGCGACAACCTGGGACAACCGCGCAACCACAAGACTGGAATGGGACGGTCTTGACTTACTAATTAGGTCGTGTTGGTTCGGGAGTAACTTACCTGCGTGGGCAAGAGGGGTGGTAAGCTTCAATGGTCCCTGCTCCTCCAGCTTGGTCTGTGCTGTGTGTCTTGTACCCCCGGAGGTGGGCCCCATCGTTGCTGATCCAGAATCCTTAGCGGTTACACCTTACCAACGTGGTCCTTTGTAACGGTCTCGTAGTGTGCTTGCTAGCCATCTCACCCAAGGAAGTGTGATGAACAACTAGCGTAGCTCACGACTTGTGGGTAAAGTTGTGCAACCTCTCGAGAGTGTAAAACTGATATATCAGCTGTGCTCACAGTCATGAGCGGCCCAGATCCTCCGTCTGATTAGTGGGGTTATCAACCTTTGACGAGGGCGATTCCCCGGGTGGTTTCGGTTTGGATGGTTCTCAGTAGTTTTAATTAATATTGATTAATTCTTATGCAATTTGGGTTATGGTAATTCATCCACTCGTAGTAATTAGCTTTAATAAAATTTGCCAAGATTAAAAGCTAATGCAGTTGAGTCAGCTAGCCTTAGAGCCTCATACTCGTGTTATACTTGTTGAGTACTAGTTTGTACTCACACTTGCCTCTCTACTCTTCTGTTCTATTTTGGATATCTTCGACTGCTGCTCAGTGCCTGGCAACGTGGAGGATTACGTCAGCGGTTTCGACGACTTCTAGGTGTTTGTCTCCCAGTCGACGTCCCTATGGCGCCCAGCTCTCCATGTATCTCTTTTACGCTTCCGCATTCCTTGAACTGATTCTTGATTCAGTTGTAATAAAGATATTCATTTTATAATTGATACGTTTTTTATTCGTGGCATGTGTTGTGATATCTTGATAATCTGTTGTATATATGCGTGACTTGATCCTGGCGCATATATGATTGCTCGATTTATGTTCTTATAAATCGGGTGTGACAGATTGGTATCAGAGCCGTGTCGACTGTAGGACAAAGCCTAGATAGAATTGGTCGAGTTTAGGACTTCTTTTCTCTTGCTTGCCTCCGCAAATCCTCAACCATCATGTTTCTGCTTCTATTCCTTGAGTCTTAATCCCTCGATTTGCTGTTTTCCCCGCCTTTTCTGAGAAGTAGCTTGAGCTCTCCGTAGACGTTGGCCTGGGTCGCCTCATCTTATAAGTTATAAGCCTAAGTTGTCCCGATAAAAATAAGCTAGAACGAGTGTGTTAGTCGAGTAGTGTGATAAACTCGACTAAGTTGTAAATATTGAATGTTTGTTATTGTGCAAATGTTTGATTTGGATCTTTGGTTGATTGCATAGTTTAGTAGTTAAATTTATTCATGCAAATCGACACTAACCCAACTTGAACTAAATAATAAAAATTTGAGTTAGATCGTTGGGGGTAAAACCTATATTCCTTTCTCTCTGATATATCCTTCCGAAGTTTCATTTCCGCAGCTGCGCGATATCTTATTCTCATAAATTTTGTTGGTTGCAATCAGATGGTGAACACCAGGCGCACCGGTTCCGGTTCTGACCAGCAGGAGCAGAACAACCAGGGTACTGGTCAGCCGCTGCCGATGCCGCCACCACTGACCTCGGAGCAGTTCTTCCAGCTCCAGATGCAGATGATGGCTACCCTGAACAACACCGTTCAGGCTCTGCAGCAGATCCATGCTCAGCCACCGCCTCCTCCGCCGCCTCAGCCCCGTGACAGGCGTGCGGATTTTCTGAGAGGTCACCCGCCGACCTTCTCTCACGCCCCAGACCCACTCCAGGCGGACGACTGGCTTCGCTCGGTGGAGCGCCAGTTGGTTGTTGCGCAGTGCGACGACCGGGAGCGAGTCCTTTACGCAGCAGGGCAGCTGCGAGGTTCCGCTCTTGACTGGTGGGAGTCCTACCCAGCTCGGGATCATGATGCTCTCACGTGGGACCAGTTCCGTGAGCGTTTCAGGAACCATCACATTCCTGAGGGCATCATGAAGATGAAGCAGAAGGAGTTCCGTACCCTTAAGCAGGTAAAAAAATTAACGGAAATTCCCTACCATTTCTTTTGAGCTTGATCCATCCTTGATTTCTTTCGTAAGCCTGACGCATTGAGCGATTTCTATCCTTGTTATCTGTGTTGTCATTTCAGGGATCGATGACGGTGACGGAGTACCGTGACCGTTTTCTTCAGCTTGCCCGTTACGCCCCTGCTGACGTCGCTCGTGATAGCGATAAGCAGGAGTACTTCAAGGAGGGGCTGGATGATCACATCCAGTATGCACTGCTGAACCACCGCTTCGACAACTTCAACCAGCTGGTTGATGCTGCCCTCAACACCGAGCGTAAGCGCCGGGAGATTGAGGATAAGAAGAGGAAGATGGCTCCATCCTCTTCGGGCAGCAACACTCGTCCCCGCTATCAGCATCCACCACAGCAGCAGCAGAGGCCGCCCCAGCAGTACCAGCAGCGGCAGCAGTTTCCGCCTCGTCCTCAGCAGCAGCAGCAGGCGGGACAGGGTCAGAGGCTTCCGGCGCCTCCGGCTCCACCAGCTCAGAGGCAGGGAGCGCCCACTCCTCCTCCTGGGCAGCAGGCTCCGGCAATTCCTCGAGTGTGCTTCCACTGCGGCGAGCCAGGGCACTACGCCAATGTCTGCCCTCGGAAGGCGCAGGCAGGACAGCAGGGACATGCAGCTCAGCCCAAGGCCCCAGCTCAGGGCAGGGTAAACCACGTGACGGCCGAGTCAGCGGCCGAGGCTCCCAACGTGGTTATTGGTACGTTCATGGTTAATGCCCATCCTGCTACAGTGCTTTTTGATACTGGTGCTACGCATTCTTTCATCACCCAGTCTTTTGTTGAGCATCATGGCATTCCTACTAGCACATTAAAGAGGTGCATGTTAGTATCTTCACCGGGAGGGCAGTTGAGGTCTCATGTCTTCTGTCCCAGAGTCAGTGTGGCTATAAGGGGGGTAGATTTCAGTGCGAATCTGATGGTGCTTGACTCCAAGGGCATTGATGTGATCCTCGGGATGGAGACTCTTGCTAAGTGGGGAGTCCGGATAGATTGTGCTCAGAGGACGGTTCTTCTGTCAGCACCGGATGGTCAAGAGGTTACTGTTGGAGCTACGGAGCCTTCTGGATTTCTTCATCAGATGGAGGCTAGACCCACGGATGGTATTCGCGTGGTGTCTGAATTCCCGGATGTCTTTCCGGATGATTTGCCAGGTATGCCGCCTGATCGCGACATTGAGTTTTCTATTGATCTCTTGCCTGGCACAGCTCCTATTGCTAAGAGGCCCTATCGTATGGCTCCTGTCGAGCATGAGGAGGTTAAGAAGACTGTCGATGAGTTGCTAGCTAAGGGTTATATCCATCGCAGTTTCTCTCCTTGGGCTTTTCCTGTATTGCTTGTGGAGAAGAAGGATGGCGCGAAGAGGATGTGCGTCGATTATCGGGATCTGAATGCAGTCACTATCAAGAACAAGCATCCATTGCCCCGTATTGAGGATCTCTTTGATCAGCTTCAGGGTGCTTGTGTATTCTCGAAGATTGATCTGCGTTCGGGTTATCATCAGCTGAAGATTCGTCCTGAGGATATTCAGAAGACGGCATTCACCTGCAAGTATGGGTTATACGAGTATACGGTCATGTCCTTCGGCTTGACTAATGCTCCGGCTTTCTTCATGCATCTGATGAACAAGGTTTTCATGGATTATCTGGACACCTTTGTGGTGATATTTATTGATGATATCCTGATATATTCCAAGTCGAAAGCGGAGCATGAGAAGCATCTGAGACTTGTGTTGCAGAGGCTCAGAGAGCACAAGCTGTATGCCAAGCTTAGCAAGTGCGAGTTTTGGATTGACGAGGTTCCATTCCTCGGTCATGTTATCTCCAAGGGAGGTATTGCTGTGGACCCTGGAAAGGTGAACGATGTGCTTGACTGGGTTGTACCGCAGACGGTGAAGGAAGTCCGCTCTTTTCTGGGCTTAGCAGGTTATTATCGGAGGTTCATCGAGAATTTCTCCAAGATTGCGAAGCCTTTGACTTCCTTGCTGGAGAAGGACGTGGGTTTCTCTTGGACTGATGAGCGTCAGAAGGCCTTCGAGGAGTTGAAGAAGAGGTTGACTACGGCGCCAGTCCTTACTCTGCCGGACCAGAGCAAGAGGTTCACAGTGTATTGTGATGCTTCGAGGGATGGTCTTGGTTGCGTTCTGATGCAGGAAGGCAGAGTGATAGCTTATGCCTCGCGGCAGTTGCGCCGGCACGAGCTGAATTATCCCACTCATGATCTGGAGTTAGCCGCAGTTGTGCATGCTCTGAAGATATGGAGGCATTACTTGTTTGGGCAGAGGTGTGATATTTACACCGATCACAAGAGCCTCAAGTATATTTTCACTCAGAGTGAGCTGAATATGCGGCAGAGAAGATGGCTAGAGTTGGTCAAGGATTACGACCTGGAGATTCACTATCATCCGGGCAAGGCCAATGTTGTAGCAGATGCTCTGAGCAGGAAGAGCTATGTTAACATGGCCGTGGCTTTTCAGATGCCTCAAGAGTTATGCGAGGAGTTTGAGCAGTTGAGTCTGGGTTTCGTGCATCACACCTCGGGTACATCGTTCGAGGCGGAACCCACTCTAGAGGCAGAGATCAGGCAGCATCAGAAGGAAGATCAGAAGCTGCAGGAGATTCGTGAGTTGCTCAAGATTGGCAAAGCTCCTTATTTCAGAGAGGATGATCAGGGTACCTTGTGGTACAAGGGTCGTATATGTGTGCCGGATGTAGCAGATCTCAGGAAGTTGATTCTGAGTGAGGCTCATGATACAGCGTATTCTATCCATCCAGGCAGCACGAAGATGTATTACGATCTGAAGGAACGATTCTGGTGGTCTGGAATGAAGCGTTCCGTTGCGGAGTACGTGGCGATCTGCGACACTTGTCAGCGTGTCAAGGCAGAGCATCAGAGGCCAGCAGGGTTATTGCAGCCGTTGAAGATTCCAGAGTGGAAATGGGAGGAAATCACTATGGACTTCATTGTTGGCTTGCCTCGTACTCAGAAAGGGTACAACTCCATATGGGTAGTAGTGGATCGGTTGACGAAGGTTGCTCACTTCATTCCGGTGAACACTACTTACTCCGGTGCTAGACTCGCAGAGTTGTACATCTCCAGGATTGTCTGTCTGCATGGTGTTCCTAAGAAGATTATATCTGATCGAGGATCTCAGTTCACTTCACGGTTCTGGGAGCAGTTGCATGATTCGTTGGATACGAAGCTGCGCTTCAGTACGGCTTATCATCCTCAGACAGATGGGCAGACAGAGAGAACCAACCAAGTGTTGGAGGATATGCTTCGGGCCTGCGCTATTCAGTATGGTACCAGTTGGGATAAATGCCTGCCGTATGCAGAATTTTCGTATAACAACAGTTATCAGGCCAGTCTGAAGAAGTCTCCTTTCGAGGCCCTGTATGGTCGGAAGTGCAGGACTCCGCTGTATTGGGATCAGATTGGTGAGAGGCAGGTGTTTGGTCCGGATATTGTTGAGGAGGCCGAACAGCTGGTACAGCAGGTGCGAGAAAATCTGAGGGTCGCTCAGACTCGTCAGAAGAGCTATGCGGATGTTCGTCGCAGAGATTTGACCTTTGCAGTGGGTGATCATGTATATCTGAAGGTCTCGCCGATGAGAGGAATCCGCAGGTTTAATGTAAGAGGGAAGCTAGCTCCTCGATACATTGGTCCGTTCAAGGTGTTGGAACGGAAAGGTGAGGTGGCATATCGTCTGGAGTTGCCACTCAATCTCTCAGGAGTGCACGATGTGTTCCACGTGTCTCAGCTGAAGAAGTGCTTGAGAGTGCCAGAAGAGCAAGCACCGATAGAAGGGCTGGATGTGCAGGAGGATCTGACCTATGTTGAGCATCCGGTGAAGATTCTGGAGACATCTGAGAGAGTTACTAGAAACAAGAAGGTCAAGATGTGCCGTGTTCAGTGGAGTCATCACACGGAGGATGAGGCTACTTGGGAGCGAGAAGACGAGCTGAGGAAGACATATCCCGACCTCTTTGCTAGCTAGCCTATCCGAATCTCGGGACGAGATTCCTGTAAGGGGGGTAGGTTTGTAACACCCTAAGGTAAATTCCTCAAATTTTAATTAATTTAATTGTGCTTAAATAAATTTTCCAGGGTTTACCCTAATTTATCTCGCATTTAAGGTAATTCTATAACGTAAGAAATAAAATTTATCATAGGATTAAATTGTTTGTGCATTCATGCCGCAGCATTATTTTATTTGTGTTGAGTTCATAGGTTTGAATTCAATTTGCATTTGAATTCAAATAGTTTTGTTTGAATGTTTGAGTATAGAAAAGGAAAAGGAAAAGAAGGAAAGCAACCAAAGCCCTTGGGCCGGCTCTTCTCTCGGCCCATCTCTTTTCCCCCTCTCTCCTCTTTCCCTTCCTTCCCGCGTGGGCCAAGCCCGAGCTCCACCCTCTCTCCCTCTCCTTCTCCCGCGTGGGCCACGCCCCGGCCCACCTTTCCCCCTCAGCCCGAGCGCGCTCGCCCTCTCTCGCTCTCCCCCGTCTCCCTCTGGCGATCGGGACCCACGCGTCAGCGCCGGTTCTCCCCTTTCTTCCTCCCCTTCCTCTGTTTCCCCGGCGCCCAACGAACTCCGAGATCTCCGGTGAGCTGCGCTCCTCGGGCCCGCGCGTCAACGGGACCGCCGCCACCCTACAAGAGCCGCCCAACCCCTCCTGAACTCTAAGCCCTAACCCTAGCCATCACTCAAACCCCTAGCGCCACCGGCCTCCTTCTCCTCCGCCGCGGGTAAGTCGCACGCCGCCGCGCAATTGCTCGCCGCCGGCGCGTCACCGACCCCGCTGACCCCCTTTACACCTTCACAGGACCTGCACGTGTTGATTTGGTGGACCAGCAGGCCGGGAGAAGCACCACAACGAGCTGTCCGCGAGCACCCGAGCTTTGCTTCCGCAGGACCTCGCCGCCGGCCGTCCTCCGCCACGCCCCAGGCACCACAGTCCCTTGGTGAGCTCCACTCCCTTCCCCTGGTCATGTTGCACCTAATGCCGTAGCCTTTAGGCCTCTGCAGCGCCGGGAACACGCGCACGCCGGCGTGTCCGCCGCCCCGAGCCACCCACGTCGTGGGGATCACATACCCGAGCCCCGTCTCGCCTTCTGTAGTGCCTAGAAGAGTTTCCCAGGTCGTGCTCGACCTCTAGGACTTGACGTCGTCCAAATCCGAGCCCGGAGCATGAAGTTCGGTCACCTCCGGCGAGGCACCGCCGCGGGAAGGAGGCTCCGGTGACCTCCACCGCCGCCGGACCCTCTCTCTCTTCTGAGTCGTCCGATCCGCGTCCAGCGTTCGCGATTAGATCGGAGCCCAGTGAACCGTGACCCTTCGATCGCGATCCAGCGGCCAAGCGTTGCCCGTACCGGTTCGCGGATCAGATTTGATCCGGGCCGTCTGTTTCAAATCCAGCGAATGAGATTAGATCGAGATCTAGATTAGACCTCAACCGCCAGATCCCGATCCAAGGGCGGAAGTTCGCGCGTACCCCTTCGTTTAGTAAGTCTAATCTCAGCCGCGCGATCAAGATCTGAGGGCCGAGAACAGAAGATACCGGTTCGGCCTTGCCATTTTGCTAAAGAGCCCTCGGGTTTTTCTGAAATCAACCCGCGCTCCCGTGTAGTTCAAAAGTATTCGCAGTTAAGTCCCGTTTTATTCGTTTAGACCCCTAGTCTCTCTGGAAATCTAACCCGCAGTCCGTGCCGCGTGTTTTCACGTGCTAGCCCTCGGGTCTATGCTTTATTTATGTTTAGGTCCCCGGGTTTTGTCCAGAAGCCCCTGAAAGTTAGGTTTTTCTTACAAATAGGCCCCTGGATCTTATTTTAAGCGTAGTTTTCGCGTTTTAGCTCCGTTTTAAGCGTTCTTTATATCCACGCGATCGTTGTAACGCGTAGAATAGTTCTAGGCTAGTTTCATGTGCTGTCCTATTGTATTGGTGTACTGTTTTCTTATAGTTTGCTATTGTGTGTGCATGTGTGTATGTGTGGACTATGCTTGATGATCGTGAGTAGACGCGGAGCCTTTGGACCAGTACCAGGAGCAGCCGTCTTCCGAGCAGTTCGAGCAGCAGCCGGGAGAGTACGAGGAAGGCAAGTATAACATGAATCTCCTATCACTTTTAAATACAATTTCATACTGCATTTAAACTCTGTATGCCTATAAGGATTCCCTAGCCACTTTATATCCTAAATATATATCCTTTGGGTTGCATTGTGGTTAGTTGTGCTAGGTTGCTGCGCTATAACACATCTTGGTCCTTTTTAATTAATTTGAATAATGGTCTTATGCAACTTAATTCTGGAGCCGACCCTCTGTGCTGTGTGCTTGAGTGGTTTGTGCGTCCTTAAAAGATGTTTTTGTTAGAAACATGGTTTAGGGGGCCAGCACGGTGCTTAGTGCTTGGTTGGCCACTCTCCCTAAGGACCGGTTCATAGAGCGACAACCTGGGACAACCGCGCAACCACAAGACTGGAATGGGACGGTCTTGACTTACTAATTAGGTCGTGTTGGTTCGGGAGTAACTTACCTGCGTGGGCAAGAGGGGTGGTAAGCTTCAATGGTCCCTGCTCCTCCGGCTTGGTCTGTGCTGTGTGTCTTGTACCCCCGGAGGTGGGCCCCATCGTTGCTGATCCAGAATCCTTAGCGGTTACACCTTACCAACGTGGTCCTTTGTAACGGTCTCGTAGTGTGCTTGCTAGCCATCTCACCCAAGGAAGTGTGATGAACAACTAGCGTAGCTCACGACTTGTGGGTAAAGTTGTGCAACCTCTCGAGAGTGTAAAACTGATATATCAGCTGTGCTCACAGTCATGAGCGGCCCAGATCCTCCGTCTGATTAGTGGGGTTATCAACCTTTGACGAGGGCGATTCCCCGGGTGGTTTCGGTTTGGATGGTTCTCAGTAGTTTTAATTAATATTGATTAATTCTTATGCAATTTGGGTTATGGTAATTCATCCACTCGTAGTAATTAGCTTTAATAAAATTTGCCAAGATTAAAAGCTAATGCAGTTGAGTCAGCTAACCTTAGAGCCTCATACTCGTGTTATACTTGTTGAGTACTAGTTTGTACTCACACTTGCCTCTCTACTCTTCTGTTCTATTTTGGATATCTTCGACTGCTGCTCAGTGCCTGGCAACGTGGAGGATTACGTCAGCGGTTTCGACGACTTCTAGGTGTTTGTCTCCCAGTCGACGTCCCTATGGCGCCCAGCTCTCCATGTATCTCTTTTACGCTTCCGCATTCCTTGAACTGATTCTTGATTCAGTTGTAATAAAGATATTCATTTTATAACTGATACGTTTTTTATTCGTGGCATGTGTTGTGATATCTTGATAATCTGTTGTATATATGCGTGACTTGATCCTGGCGCATATATGATTGCTCGATTTATGTTCTTATAAATCGTGTGTGACAAGCTCGCGCGCTGCGCCCGCGCGCTTGGAGCTGCCCGGCCTGCTCCTGTGGCCGCCACCCGAGCGCCTGGTAGAGGAGAGAGAGAGAGAGGGGGAAAACGGGATGGGGGATAAGGATGGGAACCAGAGAGAGGAGATGAGGATGGAGCTGCCGCCGGTGGGAGAGAAAAAGATAGAGATGCCTGGGAGAAAAGAAATAGAGGAGAAGGAGGAATAGATTTCCCCAAGGACTTATGCGTAAATTTAGAAAACTGCAGGGACCTTTCTGTAAAACATAAATTTTTCATCAATCTAAAACCCTAATGAAGAAATGCCCAAAATGAAAGTTGGAGAGTTTTTCAAACTCTACAACATTGCTTTAGGGCTCAAGTTCAAAAACCCAAAACTTATATCTTTACACGTGAATTTTTGAACAAAGGTTGGATTTGAATTATTTTTGTCCTAAAGAGTATAACTTTATAATATTTAGGACCTAAATGCAAGAATTTATGACACGTCATGGTGATGGGATAGAGACGTCATAATGATTGGATAGACATGTCATAATGACTTGCACCTTTTACACTTTAGTCCTAAGTAACTTTGAAAATTACCGTTGTAAATCAACTACTTGCACAAAAGGACTTATATTTTTATAAAATTACATAAATACCCTTATTTTCACAACTTTACCCAAAAATTTTATACAATTCAACACACACATTTCAAATGAAACTTTTTGGATAAATATATTTTTTTACAGGGGATAAAATAAGAAAAACATGTTACAAAACCACCTTTCACTTATTTTGAAATTACCCTTATCCAAATACATTTTACAAAAACAACCCTAGGTTTTTCTGTAATTACGAAAATACCCTTCTTATTTGCACTTTAAATTTTCAAAAGCTTCACATAAACATACGCAAGCTTTACACTAACAAATACATACTTCACACTAACAATTAATATACCTAGCTTACAAGTACATGAACTGTCACAGCCTTCCCCCCTAAAAAGAATCTTGTCCCGAGATTCAGGACGAAAGACTTTTAAAGGAAGAGAAGCAAATCATCCATCAGAAGTGGCAAAAAGCAATCACACCAAAGAAGGTTGATGTTGATGGTAAAAGCCGTTGGAGTATGACGAGATGAGTATAGCGAGAGCATGGATAGACTGCAGATGGATGAGTTTGACGAGAGAAGAGGGAGAAAGGTGTTCAAGTTCTCATAGAGCTAAGATCATAACATGAAAACGATAAATGGCGGTGACATTCATCACAAAACTTATGGTTAGCAAGTAAGGATAGACGTTTATGGTTGAAACATTCCTGCTCAGAGTCTATTATCTGAATAATTTGGATGATGTTGATTATAAAACATGCCTATTTATATACCGATGCAATCAAGGAATAATGACAAAATGCTCCAACCATGAACGTGATGCACTATTGAGATGTATGATTGCAATGATGGTGCAACATGAGGACGATGAATTCTATGCACGATCAAAATGGTGTATATGACACAATGCAATTACCATGATGCAATGTTTACACCATGATGCAAGGATGATGATGCTTGCAATGTATGCGTGTAAGAAATGCATAAAGTATGATGCATACCCTCATGAGTTAGTGACACACACGACTCGCACTCTGCAACCGTTCTCTCGTGACTAACACTTGGGTAGTTCTATATCCTTAAGTGAAGATCAAAAGTTAGGACACTAGTAAGGTTGCATAAAAAGAGATTGCAGTGGGGTTACGTCACATATACCTAGTCACCAGTGCGCTCCTAATGGCTCAGTCATGTGGCTGCAGCACACCTGAGGCCTTAGGTTCCGACACGGCATCATGGTCATGTGATTAAACACCACCACAAAAGAGGAATAACAACCTTGTAGTGGCAACAGTAACAAGATAGATCTTAAGAACCGAAAACAACCCGAAGTTGTACGGGAGGCACACCCGTTAGTTAGTCTATAGGGTTTCGATGACGATGCAAAACCATGCACTGACCAAAGACAGTATATGTTATGATGCATGACTTTTGCAGGGAGAATTGTATCCAAAGAGTAATTATTGTCATAAATCTTTTTAATTTATCCAAAATCATCTGAGCAAAAAAATTGAAGGTGCAACTTGCAGATGTTGTAACCAGAATAGCCAACAATATAAGGTACAACATCAAGAGAGGATAGGTGAATCACAAAATGATGGGTTCATGGGTTTGCTGACAATTATCAAGGTTTAACTATCAAAGGAAAAGCTCAATGCTTCTGCCAAAACAGATTCAAAGCAAGATCAAGGGTTTGTTTTCGCTGTCAAGCTAAGATCGGCGATAAGGTCCAAACATGACCCAACTCACTTGATTCGCAAAAGACTCTCTCAACTCCAGATTAGCCTAACAGATTACGTTGGCTCCTACAACACAAAGTCTAGGCGGCATTCAGATACAAGCAACATATTTTAGCACAACAACGTAACAAGCAAGGCAATCAAATCAATCCAAGATAACATGATGTATGCACGTTCTACACGTCCTCACAACAAAAATAACTGCCAAGTAATCCTGGTCTTACGTGGTTAAGCACGGTGGCATCATATAAATACGTCTCTCCCTATAATATCTAGTCGTTCTTACGTTCAAGCTTATGCAACGAGATTAGCGTACTTGCAGAAAACCACAAGATATATATACCGAACCTTTCATGCCAGCATGTCATGAAAGCGTCCCCAAACATTACTGTTCACTATAGAAACAGCATCTGTACCATTACCGCCGTACAGACAACGTTAACATACGTCGTCGAAACAACGTATTCACGGGGGTACCGCAAAATCCGGGGGTATTGCTGTTCATACCCAGTACCTAACTATATACTCCCAATGTAATCAACCGAAGTTGGTACATTGGCAGCATCTCAAGTAGGCCACTGCTTGAGAAACAGCGTTCGGTTCGCATCACCAACGGGAAGGCTAACTCCCCAGTTAGCTGAGGATCCTTACCTTCTTACCTCATCATCGAAGGTGTCGCTACAGAATGTAAAGTTGGGTTGTGCATGAATTTAAGTTTTGACAGAAAAGTAATGCTGGTAGTTAGGGTTATACATATATATATATATATATATATATTATAGCCACCACTATTTCCCTCATAAACATTACCCTAGGGCTTTACGTACTAAGTACAATCCTTAACGAAACCAACGTAGTTTTGCCAAACATTTTGTTGGTCAAACTTTATACTGAAAGCATTTTTAAGGTAAAATGTATCTCCAGAGTAACCTTATAGCTCTGATACCAGCTGTGGCAGAACCAACCTGAATTATACCGGCTCAAGTACGTGAGTCCATTCCTGAGGGCTCCAACGTGCTTCAAACGGTATAATCCCTTGGCCTGTCGGGTAACGTCCCGATAAACCACCGATACACAGGATCAAATAAGGTTACCTCACATGAAGGTGAGTCCAGAGATATAGTTACCATCATATTTTACATCACAGGGAATTACATTACAAAAGTTTCCAAAAGCAGTACGAAGTTTCAAATTTAGAGAAAACATTACAAACTGTTAGAGTTATGGTTTTTAGCAGCGGAAAAACATACGCGATGATTACAGCACGTCGTCAAGACAGATGTCATGCTAAGCCGGGCACGACATCACTCGATATCACCAATGTTGGTCGGGAACGGATCCCATTCCACGGACCAACCTTCTGGAAGAGCATAGGGCCAAGGCAAGGGAAGAGTAGGGTCTTCAAGACATTACCAGCAAAACATATAACTAGCAAGGCTGAGTATACTAATACTCAGCAAGGCTTACCCGTTTCATGGTATACTTAGCCATGTAACTAGACTCATGAAAGCTTGTAATGGTTCTGGGTTGAATTTCAGCTGAAAAGCAATAACGAGTAGATCCTTAATTTCAACTTTTAGCTTTCAGGTTCTAGTTGATTATCCATTCTAGGTAAGCACTTATAACTAAGCAAGCAAGGTATAATCTTTAACCAAACATCATCTTTCATAATCATATGATTGCTCTTATTACTCAATGTGGTAAAGGGATTAAGCAGTCTCAATCTGCGTGAGAAGCGGACGATTCTGAATCGAATTCAACCTTGCAAGGATAAACCTAACTCACACGCTTGGAACACCAAAGGGTCATTCCAAAGCAACCGTTTGCCTTTCATTCCGACTCGTGGATAGGTCCACCACACGCGACTGCAGGACCATACGCACTTCCAAAGTGCAGGACGTACGTCTGTAGCGCGACTACAAAACCCGTACTCCTGGTTGCCTTTGCAACACGTATTCCCACACGTCGAACTTAAGTAACCAGAAGAAGCAAGACGAGTGGTGGGAGGTATGTCCACTCCTCGGGCCGATTGGTTACTAGACTTACCGCTTACCATATTTTGCGGCATGTGGCTAGTACTTTCAAACGCTTAACCCGCACTACCACACGCTACGACCTTATCAATTTCAACAACACAGACAGGGTATCATCTCAACCATGATACCTCACAAAACTCCCGTCCGTCATCCTTATAGTGATAATAGGAATGTAAACATTACAACTCCTATATCGCGCGAGTGACAGGAAATCACCTGACTTCTACCGGTCCTATTAGCATAGCAGCTAGTCGGACTCAAGTTCTAGTGTTCAGTACATCGGTTCCTGGTATTATGCAACTAAGGTTCCAAGCAATTCCTAAGAACTTAATGCATAGAATTACATAAATAGATATAGATTGCAGTGTAATTAAAATAGTGGGTTATGTCCGGGTCTTGCCTTTACTGGTGGGGCTGAAGTTAGAGATGTCAATATCTTCCGAACTTTGGTTCGGGGCTTCCGTTAATCCCTTGGTGACGTTCACTTAGTCTTTAGAAGCATCCTCTGCAGACTTCTGGGAGATCTCATAGGTACCGTTTGCAGAAGTAGTCGTATCTACATGCAATGCAACATTACATTCAAAGTGTGCATATAAAACTATCTTACTTCACAATAAAGTTGCAATCTAGCACTCATTTAACATACTACTCACATAACAACCAGAAAGATCTGAATTAAACTTAGACAAAGCTTTAGGAGGACAACTAATTAGAATTGGCTACTTGTTGAAGATTACAAAAGAGCCGATTGGAACAACAGGGGTTTAGCCGATAGAATTGGCAAAGGAGAGAACCATCTACATAGTATTAAGAGATCTGCTGATTTCTGTTTGAAAGAGAAATCAGTAGGAGCAATCTCGGTATATGAGTAGAAAAGATTAGCGATTTGATTCACCTGAGGTTAAATCGGCTGATATGGAGAGGAACGTTAAAGGTATAATACTTCAAGGACTGAAAAAGGGAGGATTTTGCCGATTGGATTATCAGCATGTTTCTGGTCTATCTAATTGGTTGGTGTATCGGCTTGCCTTATTCGACGAGGGTGCATCAGGTTTAGCCGATTGATGTGCTTTGGTCGTGTCTAACAAAGGCGTGTCTACTGTGCTAGCTTACTGATCTAGGGTTGTGTACTTTGACCTGGGTAGCAATTTTCATCCTTAATGTTCCCCTATATTTACTGGGGCATATCAGCTGTGTAGCTGATTGTCCTACTTTGCACTGACTACCGAACTGAGATGTGCCTAAGTGCTATCCTAGGTAACTAGGTATGGTTGTGTCGGCTCGATTACGTCAGCACAACAATTGAGTGACGTACAGCCGATTGGAATGGGGTTAAAGGTATGTGCGATAGGTATATAGCCGACTTCTTAGCTGATAAATCAGCTGATAGAAGTGTGTGGGTAAGGATGGGAAAACTAAGGATTGATCGGCCATAACCGATATGGAAAACAACTAGATTCGGCTTAGATCAGCCGATAGCAAGAACCCTAAGATCGTGTGTGCATCTCCAGTACATCAACTATGTGCAGCAATGTAGGACAGAACAAAAGAATTACATCGGCAGTAACCGATATTGAAAGGGTAACAACCGGATCAACTAACCAGCCGAAGGTAGAAGTATATCAAAGAAATGTATCGGCTGACAGCTGTTATACAGAAACATCATAGATTCAAGAGAAATGGATGTTTAGCGGCTGAACTGATAGCCGACACTGAAGTATAGCTGCAGAGATATATAAGATAAGCAGCAGATACACCCGGACTAACAAGGATCTTTATACAAAAGTGCCTTAAGGAAACTGCAATCAAAACAAGGACAACATCTTGATGGTAGGGGCCTGAGCACTTGTGTAAAAGTATTAACTAGATATCACACATCTCCACATAAGACATACATTCTATGATTACTTTTCAGTTATAACACATGCATATAACACAAGGTACAAATAAAGCATTCATTCCCTAATATTTAACCTAGACCACATCTCAAAGACCTTCAGCTCAAGATCACAACATAAACTTGTGAATTTTGACCTAAGGAATCAAACAAAACTTATTTTGTATTTTTATGAACTTCTTACGAAATTCTATGAAATGTCGAAGTTCACTGATTTGAATTAAAGAAGACTTTAGAAATTTTACAAAGAACACCCCAGAACTTCCTAAAATATAGCAATCAAGTCCCTGGTCGAGGAAAATAGAGAACAGGAAGATAACGACGGCATTCCGGCAAAGGAGTCGCCAGCATTAGAAAGATTCAGTGAATTAGGGCAAACCTTGGGGTAGCTTTGGTTGTGGAGAAGAACAGGTGGAAAGTGAATTTCCATGACGAACAAGATCGGCGATGAGAAGTGCTCGATGGTGACGAGGTTTCGTGGGTGTCGAAGAAGCTCGCCAGGGGATTGTAGTGGATGAAGGATAGCCGGAGAGGTATTCCTCATGGTGATCCGTGGCGACGATAGTCGACTTTGCCACGGCGACGATGTCCTGGCGAAGGGATCGAAGAGGCTCGACAAGAGGGTTCAGGAGCTTTCTTGAGGTGTTGTGGTCTTGCTCGGACGATCGGTGAAGGGTAAGAGCTGTTGGATGTCGTAGACTCAAGGAAGAAGCCGATAGGGCCGGATTGGTTCGCTATGCCGACTCCCTTGCGAACCTCAAGGTTTTTCTACTCACGGGCTAAACCTCCACTGCTCACGCGCGTGTGCTGCAGAAACACGGTCGGCACACCCGCGTAGCCTCCTGCAGGATCGCCGTGCTCGGTCGCATCTCCTGCGCACTGCCCCTGTATTGCTCTCACATCCCTGGCTCTTAACCTGCTCGCGCGTGGTCTATTGCCTTGCACGCGCACACGCCTGCGGAATCGAGTCGAGCCGGGCACCGGTAGAACACTCCCGCTCGCACTCGCGAACGTGCCGGTTCAATTCCGCTCGGACCTCTGGGTCCTGTAACTCCGCCGTCCATTCCACCTACTGCGACGCCATTTGCTTGCCGCCACAACCGCCTCTGCTGCTCTTCTGCTCCCTTGTGCGCGCTTCTGCGGCACGCACGTCCGCTCTTTGCTACTCCGCCTGATGCCGGACCCGCGCTCTGTTCCGGCCTTGTCGTGTCGCAGGTCCCTCCGCAGCCGCCCTCGCTAAACTACCGCCGTGCGCGGCCTTGCTGCCTTCCGTGCGGGTCTGCCCCGAGCTGCCACACCTCAGTTTCATCCGCGCATGCCTGAGCCGCGCGCGTTCCTTGGTCCGCGTCGCGTCTTGCTTGCACCGCCCGTGTGCCACGGCCGCCAGCCCCGCAGCCGTTGCCGCAGCTCCTCCTGCGCGCACGCGCTTGCGTGGTCCAGTCCCGCACAAATGCTCCTCTTCCACGATGCTACCGAACCCGTGGCCCCAGCCTTGCCGCTCCAGCGCTCGTGCACGTGCCGGTCCAGCTCCTGCACCTGCTCACGCTGCCAGCTTGGCGCCCGTTCACGCCGCTCGGGCCACGGCCAGCGGCACCAGCACCTGCACTCGCCCCTGCTCCACCGTGCACGCGCTGCCCGCTTCCGCCCGGCTCACGCACGCCATTAGTCGCGAGCCGCAGCCGCCCTGCATCGCCGGCGCCCAGCGCCTGCGCTGGTGCCTCTCTTCCCGTGCGCACGCGCCTCCTCCAGCCCGCCGCCGGTGCTCTGCCCCTGGGCCCGCCCGCGCCACGTCGCCAGTTCCCGCAACGCCCGCCTGCGCCAGCTCGCCCGGCCGCCTGGAGCCGCTCGCGCCGCTGGCTCTCGCGCACGCCCGAGCCCGGCGCCGCCAGCCGCCCGCACGGTGCCACCTGCTGCGAGCTGCCGCGCCACCAGCTCGCGCGCTGCGCCCGTGCGCTTGGGGCTGCCCGGCCTGCACCTGTGGCCGCCGCCCGAGCGCCTGGTAGAGGAGAGAGAGAGAGAGGGGGAAAACGGGATGGGGGATAAGGATGGGAACCAGAGAGAGGAGATGAGGATGGAGCTGCCGCCGGTGGGAGAGAAAAAGATAGAGACGCCTGGGAGAAAAGAAATAGAGGAGAAGGAGGAATAGATTTCCCCAAGGACTTATGTGTAAATTTAGAAAACTGCAGGGACCTTTCTGTAAAACATAAATTTTTCATCAATCTAAAACCCTAATGAAGAAATGCCCAAAATGAAAGTTGGAGAGTTTGACTCTACAACATTGCTTTAGGGCTCAGGTTCAAAAACCCAAAACTTATATCTTTACACGTGAATTTTTGAACAAAGGTTGGATTTGAATTACTTTTATCCTAAAGAGTATAACTTTATAACATTTAGGACCTAAATGCAAGAATTTATGACACGTCATGATGATGGGATAGAGACGTCATAATAATTGGATAGACATGTCATAATGACTTGCACCTTTTACACTTTAGTCCTAAGTAACTTTGAAAGTTACCGTTGTAAATCAACTACTTGCACAAAAGGACTTATATTTTTATAAAATTACATAAATACCCTTATTTTCACAACTTTACCCAAAAATTTTATACAATTCAACACACACATTTCAAATGAAACTTTTTGGATAAATATATATTTTTTTACAGGGGATAAAATAAGAAAAACATGTTTACAAAACCACCTTTCACTTATTTTGAAATTACCCTTATCCAAATACATTTTACAAAAACAACCCTAGGTTTTTCTGTAATTACAAAAATACCCTTCTTATTTGCACTTTAAATTTTTAAAAGCTTCACATAAACATACGCAAGCTTTACACTAACAAACACATACTTCACACTAACAATTAATATACCTAGCTTACAAGTACATGAACTGTCACAATCCCGTTTGCGGGCATCAGTGTCTGCATGATAACCCGCGTACTAGCACAAGTGATTGAAGACTTGTGCATATTGCATGACGGTGCGGGTTCCCTGAGTCAAATTCAGAAATTCATTGAGCTTTCGCTCAATGAGTCCCTCTGGAATGTGATGTGCTCTAAAAGCGGTCCGAAATTCATCCTAGGTAACGACATGACCAGCCGGCTGCATAGCATGGTAATGATCCCACCATATACGGGCAGTGCCACAGAGTTGTTTGGCTGTGAAGAGCGCCTTGTTCTCATCTGAACATGGAGCAGATAGTAATGCAAACTTGGACTCGATGGTGGGGAGCCAAGCGTCTGCGTCGAGGGGTTCGTCTGCCTTATGGAACAATGGAGGCTGGGTGCTGAGAAAATCTTGATAACTGGCCGACGGGGGTTCATCGCAACCTCGAGGCTGGTGATGAAATTGGCTCATCTGGGCCTGCACTAGCTGGTTGAGGAGTTCTGTTTGTCGGGCTATAATCTCAGCTAGATTTGGCGAGGCTGGTGGCGGTTGCTAGGAACCGCTGGCTTGATCAGGCCGGAAACCTTCCGGGGTTCCGCGAGTAGCTCCAACCATCTGAAACAAAGGAGATGTCCATTATAGCCTTACTCCCATTTTCAGAAGATATACCGCTACTCAGATATGTAATTCACATACTCCATTTAACCAACTCATTTCAGATGCAAAGATATTGATCAAGATAACAGAACACGAGGCTTAGATTACATCGCAGATATTGATGATTCTTAACATCTTACATCATGGTGGTTCGACTGCCATGGGTTAAGCTACATGTACACATACCACATATACTACAGCAAGTGGCTCTAAGTCTAGGTAATCTACTCACGACCTATATCACACCACTACTTACAACTAAGATATCGACGATTTGGATAAATTAGAAATCATCGAGATTGCCACGGAGGACTGGCTACTGGAGGAGGAATGATCTGGTTGAGGATTGGGTTCTGGATCTCCATGCTCAGAATCAAGATCGGAAAGTCCTTCGATTTCCTCCGGGTCTTCTTCTCCACCTTCCGGGGCTATGGGTACAGCCGGAGGTACTAGCTGCTCCTGGAGTTCGTCGATGTGAGCATGGGCATCATCAACCTCAAGGATAAGGTCATGAATTTGCTCCTGGAGGAACTCAATGATCGTGTTACGCTGAGTGATGATTGCATCACTCTCATTGATCTGATCCTCCCGGTGAAGAATAGCCTCTTCCCGTGCTGTGATAATCTCCTCCTTCTCCGTGACCAAGGCTTGAAGCTCCATTATCTGGGTGACCTGTCGGTCAGCATTCCGGTAATGACCTTGAGCGGTACCGGTCAACTGACCCATACTGCGACGTAACAGAATCTGATAGTGGTGCTGAACATTCATGAACCTGATAAGACCACGGAGCGTTTCTTCGGCTAAATCTCCCAACAAGTGGCCATAATGGCCTATCCTGAAATTCCACTCAGGATCATCAGAATCTATTGCAGGGAATAGGCCGATAGGATACCCTGCAACTTCCATGGGATGCTGGTTGCAGAAGAGATGGATGGCTTCCAAAGCTGTAGTCTCGATGGTGTCAACTAGACGGTAGCCCACCACATCAACCTCGATGGGCTGCCACTGGGAGCGGAAAGGATGTTGAGGAATCGTCATTTTGACTCGGCATCGAGGAACACCCTCTTCCCGATACTCCACTCCGTCGTATTGTGGAGGCTCGGTATAGAAGAACAGACTTAGTGATTCCCATAGAAGACGGGGAAAACCCTCCCAATGCAAGGCATTAGTGTGGAGATGCCCTGAGTGATCCCAGAAAATGTTTGAAGGGGCTGCCATCTGCAACAAGAATGCAAATGGTGAGATATATTTACCCTGCTGAGAACCCACAAGGTAAATGGAACGAGATAATCGATTCTGATAACAGCAAAGACTGGAAATCAGATGGATGATTAAGGTACTCAACTAAAACTACCACAAAAATCCTATTGACCCATTCGGCAGTTATTTTGGTTGCGAGGTCGGACTTACGTGATTAATTTCAGTAGCATAACACATACATCTCTCTCTAGTAACTAGTCGATAAGTCCTATCCGTCCTAACCTCTTTATCGTGGTTAGTGTACCTGCAAAAGACCACATACAAATATAACATGAACCTTTCATGGCAGCATGACATGAAAGCGTCCCCAAACAGTACTGTTCACTATAGAAACAGCATCTGTACCATTACCGCCGTACAGACAACATTAACATACGCCGTTAAAACAACGTATTCACTGGGATACCGCAAAATACGGGGGTATGAACAGCGATCGCCAAACCCTGCGCCGAACCATATACTCCCAATATAATCAACCAAAGTTGATATATTGGCAGCATCTCAAGTAGGCCACTGCTTGAGAATCAGAGTTCGGTTCGCATCACCAACGGGAAGGCCAAGCTCCCTCAGTTGGCTGAGGATCCTTACCTTCTTACCTCACCATCGAAGGTGTCGTTACACAAAGTAAAGTTGGATTGTGCATGAATTTAAGTTTTGACCAAAAGTAGTGCTGCAAGTTAGAGCCATACTCATTACATATATATTAGTAGCCACCTGATTATTCCCATATAAGTCCCTAGGGCTTTACAATCTAACACCAACCTTAGCTTATCCAACGCACTTTGTAAATTTATTTGTTAAGCAAGTTTTTATTTTGATAACATTTTGAAGAGCTGCTGCAGTTGTAAATGTAAACCTACAGCTCTGATACTAGCTGTGGCAGAACCGTCTGAATTATTCCGGCTCAAGTGCGCTAGTCATCGCTATACAGCCGATACTAACTCAACGCACTTCAAGCGGAACAACCCATTGGTCTGTCGGGTCTCCGCCTGATACAACCACGGTTCAACGGGATCGAAGCACGTTTACCTCACACGAAGGCGAGTTTACAATCACACATCAGCTCACCAACTTTTAATTACAGAATATTAAACATTATTACAAACCGTTTCAAATTTATGGTCAACTTATACAAATATTGTTTAAAACGACAAGCTAAACATGCTTGTCCAGGTTCACAGCGGAAGAAAAATAAACACGCGACTACGCACGTCGCGAAGGTTGACACTGCGCTCAGCCCAAAGCTTGGTGTCACTCAGGAGGATCACTGCCAGCCGGGGATGGATCCCACTCCACGGACCAGCCAAACGGAACAGAGGTTGGCCATGCCGTACTATCCGTGGGGTTCTCGAAGGTCATACCTGAAAATTTCACTAGCAAGACTGAGTATTCTAATACTCAGCAAGGCTTAACCGTTTCATGGTATACTTAGCCATGTAGCTAGACTCATGCTGGCTTGTAATGGTTCTGAGCTTAATTTTAGCTGAAAAGCAACAAAGAGTATGATCTACTTTCAAGTTTTAGCTTTCAAATTCTAGTCTCATTAACCATTCTAGGTAAGCACCTATTCTAGACAAACAAGGTAGAGATTAACATCCATCCAGATTATTCCATAATGGTTACTGTTCTTACTCTATGTGGCAGAAGGAATAAGCAGTCTCAATCTCCGCGAGAGACGGACGATTCTGAATCGAATTTCCAGACCTTGCAAGGCAAACCTAACTCACACACTTGGAACATCCAACGATAGTTCCGAAGCAACCGTTTGCCTTTCATTCCGACTTGTGGAACAGGGCCACCACAAGCGACTGTAGGACCGTACGCACACTAATTGTGCAGGACATACGCCTGTAGCGCGACTACATGACCGTACTCCTGTCCGCTGTGTGGAACGTACTCCCACACGTTGGTGCGTGAGAAAAACCAAATTATGAGTGGTGGGAGGTATGTCCACTCCTCGGGCCGATTGGTTACTAGGCTTACCGCTTTACCATATTTCGCGGCGTGTGGCTAGTACTTTCAAATGTTTAGCCACCACTACCACACACTGCGACCTTATCAACTTTTATCAACACAGACGGGGTAACCTTTCCGAGTCATGATATTGCACATGACCCCGTCCATCATCCTTATAGTGATTGCAGAATAATAAACATTCAACTCCTATGTCGCGCGAGTGACAGGAAATCACCCGACTTCTGCCGGTCCTATTAGCAGAGCATCTATGCGATAAGGACTCAGGTACAATACATTGGATTCCTAGGATTTATGCATCTAGGGTTCCATTTCAGCTCCTAGACGTAATGCAAGATATAAGATATACCAGTATAAAATTGTATAAATGTAATAATTTTGAAATATTGGGTTATGCATTGGGGCTTGCCTTCTTGAGTGGGGTTGGGGTCAGGAGTGTCAGAGACTTCCGAACTTTGGTTCGGGGCTTCAGTTAATATCTCGGCGACGCTCACAGGATCTTCCAAAAATCGAAGCTCGGGTTCCTGAACCAGCTTGTAGATTCCGTCGTCAAGTGTTGCTGACTCTACATGATATGCAATGATTTAAGTGAGATGGTGCTTGAGTTAAGAATTTTTACTTCACAATAAAGTTGCAATCCAACAAATTAACAAATATAAACTCGTGAAACAAGGGGGGGGGGGGGTTTAATCCCAAGCTACCATTTACACTTAAGTTATGGTTATAGTAATGGAATTGCTTTGAAGTAATTTGACAAGTTTGATTTTTATTTTAAAAACCATAAAGGTTCTGACCTTGAATTTTTGTGATTAAGCTTATTTTCAATAAATAAGCTTATTGTGAAATTTTTATAGTTTTCTGGTAACAGATTCTAAAGCATTTGAATTTGAATTCAATTTTTAAATTTAAATTCAAATCCTAAGTAAACAGAACTATAAATTCTTGAAAATTTAATTATGAACTAATTATCAATAAATTAGATTATAGTGAAAAGATCTAAATAGAAGAGTCTCAGGAACATGCTTAAACAAATGCAAACCACTATACATTTGATTTGCAAAAATTTAAAAGAACTTAAACTACAAAGCAGTGCTAAGCATGAAATTTTTACACAAGTTCACTCATGACCTAAACAGGCTACAAGCTAAAAATGACAAGAAGATAAGCTCATATGCAAAAGTTATGCCTAAGATACTCCTTTTACTAAACTCTAAAATAACTTTAAAAACATTTGGTTTCAAACCTTACTCTATTAACAAAAATTGTAGATTTATATTTCTAGATTCCAACAAAACTGGTTTCGTAATTTTTGGATTTTTCTACACATTATTATGGATTTTACAAGTTAACAGCTAACACTATCTAAGAGTCTTGCAAAGAGGTCCTTGGTTTCTTTCACATGGGACCCTAAAACCGAAAATTAAATTGCAACTGGGTCCTCGACAGCCCACGACGACGGCCGGCGCGTCGGTCCGGCGTGTTCTCGCTGGCAGCGAGGTCTTGGGCAGGGATGAACAGGCCTAGCATGATCTATGGAACAAGTGGTGCCTGCTGGTGAGTGATGTGCTCGAGGAGCAGAGGCGGAGCAGGGCCGGCGGCGGCCGTGGCGGCGCGTTTGTGTTCCCGGCGAGGGGCCAGCGAACATGTACAGATAAGACATGCATGAGCATCGTGGGGATGTGGGGATGCGATTACAGTACCTAATTTGGCCGGAGATGTGGCGAAAGGGTGTTGTCGACGGTGAGGTGGACCTCGGGCTTTCACCGACGGCGATGGCGGCTCGGCGTTCTGCAGGCTGGGGTGTTGGAAGGTGGTGAAGGAGTAGCTGGATCACTTCTGGGGATTGATGTAGTGCTGCTGGTGCTCTTGATTGGGGTTGCGGGGCTCTGTAGCGCGGGTCGACGGCGAGGGCGAGCGGCGGTGGAACTTGAGCTCGCCGGCGCTGCGGGGGATGGTGCTAGGATGCGGGAAAACAAAGTTGGACTGGTCAATGAGCTGCAGGGAGTCGCGGCGGTGCTCTAGGAGCACTGGATCGCGGCTGAGATGTTGCGTGGGCGGCTGACGACGGCGGCCAGGGATTGCGGCGGAGGTCCGGTGAGGGGCTACGCTCGGGAGAAGAAAATACCGTGGACTAGAGGTGTTCGGGGGAGTAAACAAGATCACAGAGTAGTAGCTGAGCACGATTTAAGGCCGGGAAAGACACAGCACGCGCGAGTAGGAGCTGTCAACGCCGGCGGCATGCGTGGCAACTCGGGCGGCGGCGGCGTGACGTGGGGGAAGTAGGAGCAGGCCAGCGCGGGATCGGGAAGGCGGCGGCAAGGCACAGAGTGGCTCTGGGGCGGTGGGTGCACGGCACATGGCCGGCAAGAGCGGCAGCGATGCGTCGGGCAGAGAAACAGAGGAGAAGGAGGGGAGGTAGACGAAGGGGGACTGAGTTGTAATTTTCCAAAAGTACAGGGACTCCACTGTAATGTCTAGGTAACTTTCAAACCATAGCTCAAATGAAAAAGTGCCCAAAATCAAAAGTGTAGAGTTTAGCAAGGTCTACAACTTTTCTTTAAGGTTTAGTTGCAAAAGAGCTAAGGATCAACAATTAACAGAAAACTTGGCAAAGTTTTAAACTTTAAATAAATCCTATTTAAAAACTACACTACACTTACATCCTATGTGTAGTTGCATCTATATTCATGATTTAAAAGCAAGTTCTTGATTTTTACACATTAACCTTCATGTATTTGGATTTCACTTACCACTTTCACCCATTCAACACTAAAAGACCTATATTTTTCAGAATTAAACAAATGTTTTTTTTCCCTTTTGCATTATCATGTGAACACACATACACAAGATCCAAACATGCACATTTTATACTGAAATTTAGTGTGTTATAATCCTAATACCTGAATGTCACACGTACTTGAGGTGCGAACTCAAATAAGACTATCAAAAGAGGAAATTTTAATTTTAGAAATAGATCTATCAGAAAAGAATGGAGGGAGTAAGAAGGACAACCTCCATTATATATGGGATATCTAGTCACATAATTGATTCAGAGAGTTGGATCGGGCAGCATGCCGTGCGTGCTCAAATAAAGATCCAAGAGTGTAGGTGAAGCATAATATCTTATTTGCTATTCCTAAAGTACTGATAATAAAATAAGTTACGGTGGATTGCACCTAAACCTTGTAAACAACAAAAACCAAAACCGCTAAAAATGCCTAAAACCATGAGTGTACATGCCTAGTTGGGATTGCAACTAATAAGTTCCCTGTCTTCCAACAAAATAAGAAAAAAGGCTACAGACCTCATCCGCAAATGTTCTAAAGCCTAGCATTGTTGTGCAATACATCCTATTCATGACATGTTATTTCTTATATGTTCCATTTACATTAACCAAAATTAATCTTTATACACAAAGAGGAATTGTGCAATGGTTGAGTGATTAATTTGCTAGAGATAACTACAGCTCATGATCCCTATATGGCAAAATCGTGGACGCTACTGACTTATTTGCTACTTTATAGGATAAGTAGTAAGAGATAGTCCATGAGGCTTGTTTGTTATGTATCACATAGTCCAATTGTCCATCCTGTGTCTTATTATTACAGCCCATAAATAATAGACCATCACCTCATAGGAGTGGATTGATGGAGAACTAGAAAGGACTTAGGCGGCAATCATGCAGACATGGGGAAGCGGGCGGAGTAAACATTTGAATGTTCAAACATATTTGTATGTTATTTAAAAGTCCATGATTCAAACCATTTGAATGGCTGTCTTACTTAGAATTAATTCAAAGAGATACAATAATAATATTATTTTAATTTAATTAGATATTTTTATTTATATTCAAATATTGTTATTTAATTGAATACTTTACCTTGAAGTTGGAGAATTTTATAGCAAAATTAGAATATTTTCTTGTGAAGCTAGAATAGTTTCCTCATGAAGCTGGAACATTTTCATGTGAAGTTAGAATATTTTCCTCATAAAGCTGAAAATTTTCCTAGTGAATATTGAAGAATCCTGTGAAGCTATAACATTTTCTTTTGAATCTACTCTCTGTTCAGAATATAGCTATGTTTAATTTTTTTCTAAGTCAAACCTTTTAAAACTTGACTATGGATAGGAAAAAATCACAAAGATTGACAACATATCATAACATATAAGTTTTTCTATTTAAAATTAATTATTATTTTGAGATATTGTTGATTAAGGATAAAATGTTTGACATTGGACATACCTAAGCATAACAATATTTTGGAACGCTCACAAAGCTATAGAACCGTTTCTCATGAATCTAAAACCAAAATCTTGTGAAATTGAAAAAAAAAATCTCGTGAAGCTGGAACCGCTTCTCTCTAAGCTAGAATATTTCTCTTGCGACGAAACTTGAGTAAGAAGCTGGAACATTTTTCACGTGAACCTAGAACATTTTCTTGTGATGATAGAATATTTTTTGTAAAATAACTTTTCTTGAAGCTAAAACATGATGGCTATTTTCCATTGAGTTGGACTAGCCTGATCCCGTGTGTAGGACTATTGCTTTCCCGCTGGTCAAAAGTGGACTGGCCGATCTCTTGTTGGAGTTGATCAACCGGGCAATTAAGATGCCCACTTTGCCTGTCTTATCTGCTCCGTTGGCTAATTTGTCAGCAACAAAGCTACCAGTCAGAAAGATATGACCTCCTAGGCCAGATAGGACCTCCTGGGCTATTTTTTTCTTTTCATTTTTTTATTAATTTTATTTTTATGTCATTCTTTATATCTAACGACTTTCACAGTATTAAGAGTCCATATATTTTTACGTGTTTTACATTTATTTAAACTTGACTCAACAAATGTTTTGGACAAACCAAATCAACATGTTATATGTAAAAATGTTCAAACAGTATATTCAAATTGTTGAACTCATATGTTCAAAATGTTGGAGTAGAACATTATGAAGTTTATTGTTTAAAATAAGAAAAATAAATAAAATATGCACATATTAGGTTTCATTCTGTTGTATTTATTCTAAACAACATGGCCATTCAAATGAAATAAAAAACAGATTTGCCATTTCGAAGAGAAATACATTTACAAGTTTAAGATTCAAAAAAAAAATTATCATCCACCCACCCCCTCCAAATGTGTTGTGGTACATGTCATGCATATAACTATTTGGCTTATTCCTTACCTCATCTTTGTTATCCATATATTCCAGCACCAATCTCAAAGCCCTTGAAGGTATGTAAGCTCAAATCTTATAGAAGATGGAAATGAACTGTAGCTTGGAGGAGATTTGAAAATAATCCTTTTACATGAACCGAGTACCAACTATTACAAAAATCAAGAGCAGTAGTAGTCTAGGAATAATAGTCCAAAGTACAGCCAAAAACCGTATTTAATTTGTATTAACTTGAGCAATGTAATTTAAAATATTGCAGCGTTTCCTGTTGCATGCTGCATACCTGCGTAGAGTATACGTCCATATGTTGCATTGGAATGATCTTTCAAAAAGAATATGTTGCGGCTTTGGATGGAAGGCTTTGAGTTTGGAACACAATTTGGGAGAGGAACAGACCGCGAAGAATATGGGAACCGATTAACTTCCACATATAATGCACGTTGTTAATTCCTTGTCTTTACTACGATGCGTAAAACGGTAACAGTAATTCCCACAAATTTTGACGTTCTTCCAAATTCAGGCATGCATGCAGTCTCTCTATCGATAAATAGCCGTGAGCACCAAGGGACGATCACAACATCATCGATCGAGATCGATCCAAGTTCTCTGCGCTCCGATCCGTCGTAAGCCCCGGCCCTTAAGCCAACGAGCTCTCGAGAAGTTCAGAGGATTATGGCGCGCTCATCAGGGTCAGGTGCAGCTGTAGTCGCTCTCGTCGTTCTCGCCTTTCTCGTCGCCGGTAATTCGATCGTTCGACGATCACGATCACACAGTTCATTCCGTCAGCAGCCTTCAATTCGTTGGTCTATGCATGTTCTTGGGAGCTAACGCATGCGTGATTGTCTGTTTGCTTTGTGCGCATGCGATCTCCTCCGATCCTGCTGTTTGCCGCCGCGCGCAGCCTCGTCCGGCTCCATGTGCTGCAGGGAGCATCGCCCATGGGGTAATTCCAACGAGATGGGGTGCTCGCCGGATCAGAACGGCGCCTGCAACTCGTGGTGCCAGGCATGGTGCCGCGGCGGCGAGTGCAAGCTTCGCGGCGGCCACCACCAGTGCCACTGCTACTGCTGATCTCGTGCCCGCACGGCCGAAGTTGGCCTCTGCTACGTACTTACGTCCACCATGGCTGGTTCATGCACTTATCAGGCTGAACAAGATTATACCTGGGCGGTTTTGTTTTTTGAGAAATAATTGCATATTGGGGCAGGTGTCTATGAAATGAGTTTGTAATGATCCATTTGTTTCTTTCGTCAAATCTATTGTTTGCAACCGAACTCTTCGCAGAATATGATCCTTATGGACATACCTTTGAATGCGGATTTCTGATCATCGCTTCTTGGAAAAACGTAAAAGAATGAAAATAGTGCGTACGTGATGGCGGGGTCTGTGTGTATTATGACGGTGAATCACCTGTCCAAATTTACTTCTTCTACTTAAGAGGATTTGTTTTCAGCTGTAAAATTTCATGAAATCTAAATTTAAATAATAAAGTTCGTCCCAAACTAACTTACCTTTACAAATCGCTGTGCAGTAAGAAACTTATGGAATTTTTTTTCATACGGTGCTGTCACAACCCAAAGTTAATAAACATGGTTAACAACTAAAACAACATCATCATGAGCATCATCCAAACATAATGAAGCATCATGTGCATGTAATTGCCTTGAGTTGATTAATTTTCTTGCTTTATTTAAGTGAGTGTTGTGAAGCAAGTTTAATTTTTGCTAAGTAGCTGTGCTCCCAAAAATTTTATTCAAATACTAAATTTCAAATGGTGAATTTTAAATATTTTTTTCTCAATTTTGTGATGTTTATCCTGAGCCATAAAATTCTTAGAAGCTTTAAAAACTGCAGTTTTATTTGAATTTCTGTGAGCAATCCTTAATAGCTTTTTGAGTTTTTGTTATTGCACTGTGTTCTTAGTGGTTTGATCTTGCTCCAGTAAATTTTTGGTAATTTTTAGAGCCAGGGAAGTACAAGTTTTCAAATTTGGAAGTTGAATCATCATTTTTCTTTTTTTTCCACTCGCCCTGGGCCCACCTGTCAGCCCCCGCCCCCGCCTTCCCCGCGCCTCCGGCTTCGCCCGTTGGCCAGACCGCACGGCAACAGTGCGCCGTCGGCCGTTGGCTGGGCCAGCGTGGCTGCAGATGGGAAGCCATCCTACGGCCGCTCGCCTTCCTCCCTCATTCCATTCAAGCGCTGTCCCTCTTTCTCCCGTAAACCCTAGCCATTTCGCCTCCCGCAGCCTCCTCCTTCCTCCTCTCCGCCAGTCGCCGCGATTCGCTGCCGCCGGTGAGGCCCCGCCCGATTCCTCGCACACACGACACCTCCTCAACCCCCTTGCTCGATTCAAACCCTCACCAGCCTTCTTCTTTCTCCGCAAGAGCCCCTCGATGTTGGCCTCTGTCCGCCGCCGCTCCTCGCCGTGCCGCCGCTCACCGCCCTGCTCCGCTCGTTGGTGCTGCGGGTGAGCATCCCGGCAGCGCCAAGCCCCTCGTGCGCACATCACCCTCGCCCCGCTCGCGCTCTTGGCCTTGTCCCCTCGCCGTGCCGCCGTGACGCCGCGTCGTGGGCGCGCTCTGGCCGTACCCGTGCGGTGAGTCAAGGCCAGCGGCCGGCCTTGACTCAGCCTAGGCCTGCCTGGCCTCTTGGGCCCACCTGTTGGCGCCTGGGAGTGCCAGATCCGGGTGGCCGTAGTGTTTTTGAAAGTTTTGATTTGTTTTATTTGAGTTGTTAACTTGTAAATTTCATAGAAATTTGTGTAGGCCTCCAAAAAGTAACTCGACCCGAGCCTACCTGGTTCCTATGTGATAGATCTGCATGGCAAAATTTGTTGTTGTGCATGTTAATATCCTGTACACTTAGTTATATTTTATCTTTGCCAAAGTGAGTTAATTGCTTGATAAATGGTGGGATGCTCTAAAAATTTCAAATTAAATCTTGTTGGAATACTTGTAAAATGTGCTTACTAATGGTGCAACTTGTGCAATTGAATCTATGCTGTTTGATAGGGTTTTAGTGTGTTTAATTATTTTCTGCCTGCAAGCTTGTTTAATTCATAACTTTTGTTTGAAAGGTGATAAAATATCAAAACCACTTCTGTTATCCTTGCTATCATGTCTAATTTCCCTGGTAATGTTTTAAGAATTTATGGAAATATTTTGCATATCTTTTAAGATTTAACTTGTTTAGAGTAGCTCAAAATATTGAATTGCATAAGTAATTCAAAAAAAATGATTTTGCTGCACATCCAACTCCCACGAATTCCTTATGATGTCCCCTGTATGTAAAAATTAAATCTTAATTTATGATTGCTAGATGAATTGTTTTGAGCAATCCTCGCTTTCGGTCTTTATATTTAAGAGCATAATAGGCGAGATCCATTTTCTACCATTCATGTTGCTTCCTTCTTTAAGTGTGATATTCATTCCTCATTTCATATCATATCATTTTCACGTCATTGGCATCATGCTAATGCATGCATTTCACTCATGCATTACAGTGACCGAAACATCGGAGAACAAGCCCGTTGAGTCCGCCGAGACCGTCGAAACTGAGCCAGGAGTTGAGTTCGTTGTCGAGCCGGAAGAAAACCAAGGCAAGCAGCTAAGCATGATTCCTTGACCCACTTAACTTGATTGGATTTATTTATCTCACTTGGGTATATGTATTTATGCTAAATATTTATCTATTGCATCGTTGATCCTACTTTTATACTTTGACCTCACTTGCTTTCATATATCCATATCCTTGACACGTGTAGTTAGTAGCTAATCAATTGAATAAATGCTTAGCCATGCTTAGAGTTGGTCTATAACTTATAAAGAATTGTTGGAATAGGATCACTTTGCTCACTGCACGACTTGTTACCTTGATCGCGCTTGTCCGGTTTTGGAATGTTGGAAATTTGGATTGGTCTAGTTGGAAAATGGTTTCGTAATTCTGGCGGAATGTAGGGCCTAGAGAAATGAGTCTCGGAGGCATAGTCCACTTGAATCAGTTAAGTACCATTCGTGGATGACCTCGGTTTTGAGCATTTTATCGTATTACTACATATCCAATCATGATATGGATGAGCCGATTACTTTCTAAGTTTTAATCTTTGATGCACGGTCCTAGATGCGTGGCCATAGGGCTTTGTAGAGAGGCTTGGGGTGTCCCCAGTGGACCTAGGTGACTCTCCGCGCAAGTTAGACATGATATTCAACGGTTGAGACTTGTCGGAAAAGGTTGATGCGAGTACCCCCTTGCCCAACTGTTATTGCCATAATTTAGCTGGGCCGGAAGGTGGACCGCGAAGCAAGATGGACTCAAAAGATAATCATAGTGGGCTTGCGAATCGGCCCCTGCACAGGCGTTTGAGGCCAGGATTGGTCATGTATCTAGATAGGTGTGTGCGTTTAAAATAGTTTAGATACAGATAGCCAGGATTCATGTCGTAGTTAGTTAGGATTGGTTAGGGAAGGCAAGTCTTCGGACTTGTTATCGCCATAATTTAGATGGGCCAGAAAGGTGGGCCGCGAAGCAAGATGGGCTCGAAAGATAATCGTAGTGGGCTTGCGAATCGGCCCCTGTGCGGGTGTTTGAGGCCAGGATTGGCCATATATCTAGATAGGCAGGTGTGTTTAAATAATTTAGAAAGAGATAGCCAAGATTCGTGTCATGGTTAGTTAGGATTGGTTAGGAAAGGTAAGTCTCTAGACTATAAATATGTACCCTGGATTATGAATAAAGGAATCAATCATTCACCAACAACTCTCGGCGCATCGCCACCCCTGTTCTACGGTTTCTCGGGTAAGTGCCGTGCAGCCCCGATCACGCCTCGCCTGATCGGGGTGGCATCGTCCCTGCTTATCTACCTTTTTGTGTTTGTCGTACTGAAGCGTTGTTGATGGTGAGTAACACTAGTTATCTTGGTGTTTATAGAGTAGCATCGGCTCTTCCATGCTTTATTCGTGCATCGTTTGTTACCTGTAAACGTTCAGCTGTCTTCGTGCCCGATCGTGGGTGTAAGGGCAGCATCTTGCTCTGTTCTTGTTTAGTAGATCCAATCTATTGTGGTTAGTCTCCGTCCTTCGAAGATTTAGTTTAATATCTGCATAATTAGGCCCTTCAAATGGGTTGAATGTTCCGACGGTACGCTTGGTGCTTTATATCAGCTTAAAGAGGGATTGTTCCGGGAATCAGCTCTTTGTTGGTTTGTAGGCCTCTGTTTAGGTTTTTATTCTGTTACCTTTCATATCTGTTAGGCTCAATCACGTGCAGGATGTTCCGGTTATACAGTGAAAGCTTTAACCATCGTAGATTGGATTAGCTTAATAATTATAGAGCAAGTTTTTACATTACCATCGGATATGCTTGCCTTATTCAGATATATATAGATCCGATTCGGTACTGAATACAATCGGCTCTTTACAGCCGATACCGGGAATCATCCGATAAGCCGATCACGGCTCGGACTAATGTTTATACGTATCTATGCATGCAGGAAACTAACATATAACACCTTCCTGATCAGGTACAAGGTCAGGTGGCACACCTAGCAACCCAGACGCCAGGTCGTGTGCCCGATCTCGAGCCGTTGACCGAGGGACCGGGGCCCACCAGCAGTCCCGGGAGCCTCCCGGCTCCTCGTGTTGCCTATTGCTGCTCGTCGATGGGTTTTGACCGACAACACATTCTGGCACGCCCAGTGGGACCATCTTCGTCAACTACATCGACTTCTCCTGACGGGATGATGAGGAAGGATCCGATCACGTACGAGGAGCTGCCTGCTGAGCACAAGCAGAAATATGATGAGATCAAGGCTCTCTTCAAAGCCGATCTCATCGGCTCTTTCGAGAAGACCTGCCATCACGGCGTTAGGTGGAAGGGGTTTTCACCTGAAGGCGCTCTTGATGACGTGGATCTATCCACCCCTTCAGAAGATCATACCAAAGCTCTGCGCTAGGAAGTAAACTACATGGTGGCCCACTCACTGCATCGACACTCCGAGAGCCTAGTGAACGCTTTCGAGTGTGTCGCGCTGCGCGTGGTCCAGGAGACCATGAAGCATCAATACTTTCCAACGGGACCTACCCTGGGGAGTCATAAGGGGGAATTGCCGTTCCAGGCTAAGCCACCGCTGCCTTATGCACTTGCGGCTCCGGAGTCACACGGCTCCCTAGCCTACGTCGTTTACAAGGTGGGAGGTGACCTTGTGGATCACCAGATCTTCAGCGAGCCACCCAAGGAGATCCCGCATGGGTATATGTGTGCTTATATACCGGATAGCAATAATCCGGTACATTCGGTGCAGAGGGCAGCTAGAGGAGTTTCCGAGCCAGATGCTGACAAACAAGCATGGCTAGCTGCTTATACCACCGGGCCGAGTCACGACAGTACGCACTCGGCCCCTGGAGCGTAGACAGTAGACCAGATCAGTGCCATCCTAAGAGATCAATTTGGCATAGTACCAAAGAGGAGGGCGATCGGCTGTACCAAGCCGTATCCTAGTGATTATGATTTAATTCCCCTGCCGCCCAAATATCGGCTTCCTGAGTTCACCAAATTTAGTGGAGTGGAAGGATCTAGCTCCATCGAGCATGTGAGCTGATACTTGGCGCAACTAGGGATGATCTTAGTGTCGGATCCCTTGCGAGTAAGGTTTTCTCGTAGTCCCTCACATGGCTAGCCTTTGGATGGTACACATCATTAGGCCCTGATTTGATCCGCACCTAGAAGCAGCTGGAGGAACAATTTCATATTCAATATCACTCGGAAGCTACAGAGGCAGGAATTGCCGACTTGGCACAAGTACAGCAGAAGCATGGGGAAACCATGGCGGAATACGTCCAACACTTCAGATAAGTAAAGAACCGATGCTACTCAACCCGTATTTCAGAGAAGGAGACGGTCGAGTTAGCATTCTTGGGACTGTTAAAGCCGATCAAGGATCTGGCTTTCCAATTGGAGTTCAATTCTTTGGCACACTTAGTGCAGAAGCTAACAACATATAAGCAGCACCACCCAGAACTATACCAGGATTGGTTCAAGCGTCAAGTGACATTGATCGACACAGAAGACGCTGAGGATTCTGAGGATGATCAGGAAGTATCAGTTGCAAAATAGACTCGGGGGGCAAATCCTGTGCCTTGTAAGTGGGTGAAACAGCAGGGACCTGTAAAAGGTTTTGACTTTGACGTGAGCAAAGTTGAACAGATATTTGATCCGTTATTAAAAGAGAAGCAGTTGAAGTTACCTGAAGGCTGCAAGCTGCCTACAGCACAGGAGCTGCAAGGGAGATCATATTGCAAGTGGTATCAGACTTTCACTCACAACACTAGCGACTGCAAGGAACTTTGTCGGCAGATCCAATCGGCTATTGAGCAAGGCCGGTTGATCTTAGGGCAAAATGCTATGAAGGTTGATACCCAGCCTTTTCCAAGTGTGAACATGGTAGAGGGTTATGACCGATCAGTGAGAAGACAATTGGATTTTGCTCTTGGCATTAATATGGCGGGACTTGCATCACGCCGTCATGCTAGGAGTGTAGAGGCCCGTCCCTGCGATCGGCCCCAAAAAGGGGAAAAGGGATATATCACAGAAGAACAAATAAGGCATGTCAGGAATCAGCGGCAAGGTTCTTCCGATCTTCTCAAAAAGTATGAGTACCAGTACTAGCAACGTCTCCAACGCGAGTCAGAGGAGGAAGAGTATGAACGCCGTACTAGTAAAAGTTTGAAGAAGCGGGAAGACACGTGTGATCATTGGCATTGCCCGTTCTTCAAGTATTGCTGGGACTCTGGCATGAGCCGATTGCCTACTATTAAGGATTGCCCGGAGTGCGGATCCCGGAAGCGTGATGCAGAAGGGTTCTCGGTTTTTCGACGTTTTGGACCCGTGCCCTCTCAGCATGAACAGATTAAGTCACCACGAAGAAGGGTGGACTTTGATGAAGAGGAGGATGATAAGTATCACCGACCGCGCTGGTGCCCTGATGGACTTAACCTGTGACATTCAGGTAATTAGAAATATAGACATTAGGTTTTAGTGTGAAAAGTGTATGTTTGCTATGGTGTATGTATATAGCACAAAGGAATAGGGGTATAATTGTAATTCTATAAAATATAGGTCCTTAAGTGTTAATTGGGTAAAATGGGAGATAGCATCAAAACCTAGGAAAAATATAACACTAGGTGTCAAATATATATCACCATAGGAAAGAAAATGCAATAGATAGATTAAATCCTAAGAAAAATAGGTCTTTATGTGGAAGCAGGGGCCTAAATATAATTAACGCAAAAATATGGGTCCTCTTATGCAAATTATTGAAGTATAAGAGTAACTTTCAGAGTTTACTTAAGGGCTAAAATGCAAGAATACATGTCATCATGACATCCCATGAAAACTTACAAATGTATCCAAAATTTCATCAAATCAATCTTGGTAAGGACAAAAGTAATTCAAATTCTACTTTTGTTCAAAATTTAACATGTAAAGCTACAAACTTTGAGTTTTTGAACTTGAGCCCTAAAACAATATTGTAGAGTTTGAAAAACTATCCAACTTTCATTTTGGGCATTTCCTTATTAGACCTCCACATCACCAGGAAATTTTAGTTTACTGAGAGGTCCCTAAAATTCTTGAGATTTCCAAACAGGTCCCCCGGACCCCTCCCCTCTCTTCTTCTTCCTCGAGCACGTGCTCCTCTGCTCCGCTCCTCCTGCCATCGGTGCAGTGCCCCGCCCCTGGCCGCCGCTCTGCCGCCACCGCCGCGCCACCTCCTGCTGGAATGACTTCCACGCGTCGTTCTCCTCCTGCCCCGGCCCTATTCCCCTCCCCTGCTGCCCTCCCGCGCTGGCGCCACGCATTCCCAAGCCACCGCCGGCCGCCACGCCCTCACCGTCGTTGCCACCTCCTGTTCGCACCCGTAGCACCACTCCTGGCCTTAACACATGCTCCACGGCATCCCAGTGATCTTGTTTACTCGCTGCCGTCCTTCTCTTCCACAGCATTTTCCTTTCCCGAGCTCATCTCCCTCACCGGACCTCCGCCGCCCCCACTGCCCACCGTCGTCAGCCGCCCTCGCTCCCTCTGAACCCCAATCCAGCGCTGCTAGAGCACCGCTGTGACCCCTGGTGCTCTCCAGCCCGAGCAATTACATCCTCCCGCACCCGAGCCCCGTCTTCCACAGCTCGGGCCAGCACGAGCTCCGCCACCGCCTTCTGCTCACCGTGGACAGGCCGCCTCAGCTAACCCCGTACCATGACAACCCCCCAGCTAGACTCCTCTCGACCCCGTGCAGCTCTACGACCCCTCCATTGGTTCCCTAGTGCACTGCATCGACTACCCGACGCTCGCCGGCGTTTACCTCCGCCGCCATCGTCACTGCTCCTGCCGGTTGCCCCTAGTCCGAAGCTTATGTTCCCAATTGATTGCACCAATACCTTCCCCACGACTCACTGGAGCTCATGCGCAGGTCCTTCACTGACGTCGGCCACCGGAGCATCACCATCGTTGTTGACCCCTCCGCCGCCGCTTCGGGCTCTCGTCGAGATCCCCTTTCCCGACCACCTCTACCCTCGACACGTGGCTCAATCTAACCGTCGTAAGCCCCTGAAGTTTCCCCTCCCCTCGGACCTCGCCGCTGGTAATCCTCCTTGCCGGAACACGGCCGTCTCACCCCTGCTCCCCTGTTACCCCTGGCCAAGGACCTCGGGACTAAAAGAATTGAAAGCCCAGGGGGCTATCTGCAAGGCTTAAGACTCATGTGAATAGTGCCTTAGGGACCCCCTAGTGTTAATTGTGCTGTCAACTTTGAAATTTCATATCAATTCAAGAAAAAACCATAAAAATACAAACTAAAATTTGTTGGAATCCTTATTTTAAGATCTACAACTTTCCTTATAGATTGACTTTCAGTTTCTGAGTGGTTTGTGCTCTAATTTAAATGCTAATTTTAAGTAGTTGTAGGTTAAGAAAATGCATAATAAATAGCAGAAAAACGGTAAAAATGTAAACTCAATTGTTTTAGCTTCTCTTTGACATGTAGGACCTAGGAAAAATAATTAACCTACTGTGTGTGTATTATTTCTATAATATGTGAGTTTAATTATGAATAATACCTATTTAACCTTGTATATTTAATAACTGCGGATTTAAATGTTCAAAAATCTTGGAAATATTTTGAGGTATTATTTTTGAGTAGTGTAACCTGTCCCTAAATTCTCAACCTAAGATCAGGTGTAAAACAACCAGAACAAAAAGAACATGCTATGATATTGTTATGTCTAAATAAAATAAGTGCATAGCTATGTAATAACCTAGGGATAGTATAAATAATTAGCAAAGCAAAAAGATAAAGTTATTAAATATAATTAGTTTAAATATTTAAAACTAACTCAACCTGTTATCTCATGCCATTAGTTAAATATTTAGGGTAACCAACCCTGTTAGTTAATGTAACTGGGTAAAATGGTTAATACCCGATAAATGACTGCCTAGTGGAGAAGTAAATGATATGTGTAATAAGTAAATTATATTTTCATTGGATTGCAACTTTATCGTGAAGTAAAATGAAAGTACATGCAATCATTAACCTACACCTTTGCATATCATATAGACTCGACGACTCTCGCCGACAGAGACTACGAACTAATCCCGGAACAAGGAGTGGAATCAGCTAAAGACCCCAAGAACACCGTCGGAGATCTAACTGAAGCTCCAAACCAAAGTTCGGAAAACTTTGACACTCCTGCCCCCAACCCCACACAAGAAGGCAAGCCCTGGACATAACCCCTACTTGTTTACACTGCAATCTATATTATTTATACCTATCTATGCATTACGTTCTTAGGAATTGTTTGAGTAACCCTAGTTACATTTTTCTAGGAACCAGTGTATTGAACACTAGCACTTGAGTTCGAATAGCTGCTCTGCTAATAGGACTGGTAGAAGTCGAGTGATTCCCTATCACTCGCGCGATATAGGAGTTGTAATGTTTACATTACTGTAATCACTATAAGGATGACGGACAGGATTTATCTGAGGTATCATGGTTGAGGTGATACCCCATCTGTTTTGGTGAATTTGATAAGGTCACAGTGTGTGATAGCGGTGGTTAAGCGTTTGAAAGTACTAGCCACATATCGCGAAATATGGTAAGCGGTAAGCCTAGTAACCAATCGGCCCGAGGAGTGGACATACCTCCCACCACTCGTATTTAGTTTTTCCTGTTACTTGGCTCGACGTGTAGGAATACGTGTTGCAGGGCAACCAGGAGTATGGCCGTGTAGTCGCTCTATAGGCATACGTCCTGCACATTGGATGTGCGTATGGTCCTGCACTCGCTTGTGGTGGCTCTGATCCACGAGTCGGAATGAAAGGCAAATGGTTGCTTCGGAACCATCGTTGGATGTTCCAAGCGTGTGAGTTAGGTTTACCCTTGCAAGGCTGAAATTTGATTTAGGAATCGTCCGTTTCTCGCGGAGATTGAGACTGCTTGATCCCTTTGCCATATAGAGTAACAAGAGTAACTTGGTGATTATCAAAGATGATGTTTGGCTAAAGATTCTACCATGCTTGAATAGTTATAGTGCTTATCTAGAATGATTAATCACCTAGAACTTGAAAACTAAAATTTGAAATTAAGGATCTACTCTTTGTTGCTTTTCAGCTGAAAATTTTACCCACAACTATTAAAGCTGTCATAAGTCTAGTTACATGGCTAAGTACACCATGAACGGTTAAGCCTTGCTGAGTATTAGAATACTCAGTCTTGCCTTGTGACTTTTTGTTCAGGTAATCCCCTTGACGACTCTGCTCTGTCTATGCCGTGGCCTTACCCTCTGCTTGATGGTTGGTCCGTGGAGTGGGACCCGTCCCCGGCTAACACAGATCCCTCTGAGTGATATCATGCCAGGGCTAGCATGATATCTGAACTGACGACGTGTATAGTGTCCGTGTTTTAAACTCCGCTGCCATAACTTGAAACTTAAACTGTTTTGTAATAACTTCCCTCAGTTGGGAATTAATGTTACTTTTAAACACTCATGTAATATACCTACCTGTGATGTAAAATGTGATGGCATTTGTATCTCTGGACTCGCCTTCGTGCGAGGTACCTTGTTTGATCCTGCATTTGGTGGTTTATCGGGACATTACCCGACAGGCCAAAGGATTATACCGTTTGAAGCATGTTGGAGCCCTCAAGAGTGGACTCGCGTACTTGAGCCGGTATAATTCAGGTTGGTTCTGCCACATAACCGCTCCCAGAAACATAGGATACAGCGGCTGCGCAGTCTGGAGGAAGCCGAGGCTAGATATCTTGAGACGCTGAGGAAGGCGCGCCCGGATTTGGCGGACAAAGTCCACTACACGCAGAGAAGGGAGTCGCGCCCTCCCAGGAAGGAGTGGTGGCCAAAATCGACAAGAGCCGATGCGAAGACATCGGCTGATGCACATATGGTGTTTGTACTCCCCGCGGAGTTCCACGCTCGAGGCTGTGAAGAGTTATCGGTAGCCCAGCTTGACTTGGGGCCACGGCCAGTAATATTTGAGAAGCCCCGAGCGAAGAACTACAAGCATCTAAAGGCTTTATACCTCAAGGGTTATATAAACGGCCAGCCTGTCAATAAGATGTTGGTCGACACAGGAGCGGCAATCAACATAATGCTGTACTCGGTTTTGCATCGGTTGGGACAGTCCATTGGAGATCTAATCAAGACCAATGTCATGCTGAGCGATTTCAACGGCCAAACATTAGAGGCACAAGGCATCCTTAGTGTGGATCTGACCGTTGGAAACAAGACTATCCCAACCTCTTTCTTCATCATCAGCAGCAAGAGCACATACAATGTCCTACTTGGCAGGGATTGGATCCATGCCAACTGCTGCATCCCTTCCACAATGCATCAATATCTGATTCAGTGGGATAGAGATGAGGTAGAGGTGGTTCATGCAGATAACTCGATCGAGATCTCGCATGCTTCCATGAGCATCTGGGACTTGGAAGATCAAGAGCTGATCTCAGGGATCAGTTTGGAAGGCTGCGACCGCATTGAAGCTACAAAAAATGGGGTGAGGCTTGTCTTATCCACTGGCCTTACAGAGTAGATAAGTCACACAGAACGAGCTGCTCTGACGCACTCGGCAAGACCGATCCTCATGATCGGCCCCAAAAAATAAAATGTAAACTTTTGATGGCAAGTGTTTTAAATGATCATAGCAGTTACAGGGAGGCCCGCTCTAGCAGCCGGCCATACTTCAATTGTAAAATTTCAAAGATCAATGAAGGATATAAAGCGGCGGATCTCAACGATCGGCTAAAATTCTTTTTATCTTTTCTGTCTATTTGCATTGTTGACTTAACAGATGATGGAAAATTAGGATACGGGTTTACATCAGTTGACGAGCTCGAAGAAGTGGATATTGGTCCTGGGGATAAGCCACGACCAACATTTGTCAGCAAAAAGTTACGCCCGTGTCTACGAGAGCTGATGATAGCTTTGCTAAAGGAGTACACAGATTGATTCGCCTGGGATTATATGGAAATGCCTAGGTTGGACAGAAGCATAGTCGAGCATCGGCTCCCTCTCAAGAAGGGATTTTGGCGATTTCAGCAGCGAGCGTGGCAAATGAAGGCTGAAGTCCTGGTGGAGGTCAAGAAAGAGGTGGAGAAAATGCTAGAAGCAGGATTTATCAGGCCTTGCAGGTATGCCGAGTGGATTTCAAGTGTCGTACCTGTGCAGAAGAAAGATGGCCGATGGCGAGTCTGTGTGGACTTTAGAGACCTCAACAGGGCTACTCGAAAGGATGAATACCTGATGCCTGTCGCGGAGATATTGATCAACTGGCTGCTGGTCATAAGATCTTGAGTTTCATGGATGGCAATGCCGGCTATAACCAGATCTTCATGGCTCCGGAGGATATAAACAAGACTGTGTTCAGAGTGCCTGGGGCAGTGGGACTGTTTGAATATGTGGTATGACTTTCGGGTTGAAGAATGCTGGTGCTACTTATCAGCGTGCCATGAACTACATTTTCCACGACCTGATCGACAAGCTGGTGGAAATTTATATTGACGACATCGTGGTGAAGTCTGCATCGGTTGAAGGGCACTTGGGGGACCTAGGGCAAGTTCTGGAACGAACCAGAAGGTTCGGGCTTAGGATGAATATGAAGAAATGCGCTTTCGGCATATCGGCCGGTCAATTTCTGGGTTTCTTGGTTCATGAAAGAGGAATCGAGATCGGCCTAAAAAAGTCAAGAAGCTGTGAGGACAATAGTGCCACCTACTACGAAGAGGGAGCTCTAGCAGCTCATTGGTAAGATCAACTTTGTCAGAAGGTTTATTTCCAATCTCTCCGGGCGGATTGAGCCTTTTATGGAGTTGGTGAAAATTAAAGCCAATGATGAGTTTCGCTGGGGACGGAGCAGCAACGGACATTTGAATAGATCAAGGAGTATTTGTCAAAACCACCCGTGTTAGTTCCACCCCAACAAGATCGACCATTCTATGTATACTTATCAGTAGGTGACACCTCCATCGCTTCAGTAGTAATACAAGTGCATGACGATAAAGAAAGGGTTGTGTTCTACCTCAACAGAAGAATGCTAGATGCGGAGACAAGGTACCCTGATATTGAAAAGTTATGTCTTTGTCTGTTCTTTACATGCACGAAGCTTCATCATATCCTTCTATCAGCCGAAACAATCATCATCTGCAAATCGGATGTCATCAAGCACATGCTATAGGCCCCTGTGTTGAAAGGCCGACTTGGAAAGTGGATGTTTGCATTGTCAGAGTTTGATATCCGATACCAACCCACAAAGGCGGTCAAAGGGCAAGCGTTGGCGGCTCTTATTGCAGAAAGGATCAATACTGACATGGCAGCACTCTCTGTATGCGCATGGGCCATGTACTTCAATGGATCGGCTTGTGGAGATGGATTTGGCATAGGTATCCTACTTGTGTCACCTCGGGAGGCAACATATTCTTTTTCAATCAGATTGCCTACCGCTTGCACCAATAATCTCGTGGAATATGAAGCAGTGCGTAAGGGTATGGAGTTGCTTCTTGAGGCCGGAGCTGAAGCATTGTAAATTTTCGGGGATTCAAAATTGGTGATCTCTCAGCTCACAGAGTAATACAGATGTGAGAGTGAGTCGCTCTTCCCGTTATGAGTACAATGTCAAGAGCTTATGGCCCAATTTAGGTACATAAATTTCTATTGGATACCTAGAACACGAATTTTGGAGGCCAATGATTTGGCACAGATGGCTTCGGGATATAAGGCTGTGGTGGACAGAGCCGATCTTTAGGTACACCTACTGGGCCAAGGAGATTGGAGAGCCGATATCTTCAATTATTTGAAGGATTCGGCTCAGGGGGCACCCAAGAGAATACGTTATAAGGCCATGAGATACGTCTTGATAGGAGATGACATGTTCTACAGGACTTTAGAAGGTTTGCTGCTCAAATGCTTGGGGCAGATTGAATCCAATCGGCTCTTACACGAAGTCCATGAAGGCACTTGTGGGAATCACCAATCGGCTCATAAGATGAAGTGGCTAATTAGGCGATCGGGGTATTACTGGCCCACCATACTTGAAGATTGCTTCAAATATTATAAAGGATGTTAGGCATGTCAGAGGTTTGGGAAGATTTAGATGGTACTAGCATCCGTAATAAACCCTATCATCAAACTGTGGCCATTCAGAGGCTGGGGCATGGACATGATCGGCAAAATTAACCCTCCATCAAGCAAAGGCCACCAGTTTATTTTGGCCATCACAGATTTCTTTACCAAGTGGGTGGAGGCAGTTCCCATGAAATCGGTAGCATCCAAGGATGTTATTAATTTTGTCAAAGAGCATGTCATTCATAGGCTCGGGATTCCTCATACCATTACAACAGATGGAGGTTCGGTCTTCATTTCAGAGGAATTCAAGAAGTTCGCCACTGACATGGGCATCAAGCTGATCAGGTCATCTCCATATTATGCCCAAGCAAATGGACAAGCTGAAGCGTCCAATCAGAGCCTTATCAAGTTGATCAAGAGAAAGATTGATGAACATCCTAGGCGTTGGCATGAGGTCTTATCAGAGGCATTGTGGGCATACCGTATTTCTTGCCATGGAGCAATAAAAACTTCTCCTTATCACCTAGTGTATGGATAGGAGGCTGTATTACCATGGGAAATTACGGTCGGCTCGAGGCGCATAGAGTTCCAAAATGACTTAACAGCTGAAGAGTATGCTACTCTGATGAATGATAATGTTGAAGACCTCACGGAGCTTAGGCTTTGGTCACTTGAGAAGATCAAAGAAAATAAGGCCAAAGTAGCCTACGCGTACAATAAAAAAGTCAAGCCAAAAGAATTCCAAGTTGGAGATCTGGTTTGGGAAGCGGTGCTACCATTGGGGACTAAAGATGCGGCGTATGGAAAATGGTCTCCAAACTGGCACGGGCCTTATAGGGTTGACCAAGTCCTATCTGGGAACGCATATATGCTTGAGGAGTTAGATGGCGTCAAGTTCCTGGTGGTGGTCAACGGTCAACATCTAAAGAAGTATTTCCCAAGTATGTGGGACGATGAGCAATAAAGTTGATGCTATGCATCAGGCTACGAACCGATACGATCAGTTGGCCTGTACAAGAGAAAGCCGATGCTACGCGGGAGGATATGAGCTGACAGAACCTGATGACTTGTACAAGTGAAAGCCGATGTTACGCGTCAGGCTGGGCACAAGGAAAGAGGGCCGATATGTGCAGTCGGCCCACATACATATAAAAAAGGAGAAGTACTTTGTACGCAATGCATTGAGTTGGTCGAATAGCCGATGTACAACCATCAACTTTAGAATCTTAATATAGATACATACAGGTTTATCTTACAAAGGGTGACTACAAGGAAGTCTACTGAAGGAACTCGTCGATGGCGGCGATGGCCTCAAGACGGACGCGATCAGCTTTAGCAATCACTGCTTCATCGTCCTTGTCCTCTCCCGACACTACCTGCCTACTCAAAGCGCTCAGCTCTGCAAGTTCTATCTTCAGTTGGGCGGTCAGGTTTTCTGCTTCTCGTTCGGAGCTGGCAATAAGGTTCTTCTCTTCTTGGATGCACTGCTCAGTTGCCCGGACCTTAGCCTTGAGGTCCTCTAATTCCTTCTCCAGAAGTTGAAGCCTTTGAGAGTGCACAGATGTATCGGCCTTGGCATCTAGAGTCGCCTTCTTCTCGTTAAGCAATCGGCACCTCTCAGCAATGTCGGCCTTCAAGGGGGCTTGAGAGCGACGTGTTTCAATCCTATGCCGAGCCTGTTCTACTCTTGCCCGGGAGAAAGGGAGGTGCCTGGTTGGCCAGAGCTTGATTTGAAGGACTTCCGGAAGTTGAGACTTGATCTCCTCAAGAATCCACGTCACTGTATCGGAATGCTGGACCAAGGCGTTAATCGGAGCTGACAGAAGGTCCTTCACAAGGAGAAGTTGGCTAGAGATGCCGGTCGAATCTTGCTGATGATCGTTGACTTCTAATATGGCCGAGCCAACGAATGCAGGATCGAATGAAAGTAACTTCGAGAGATTCAGACCCTGAAAGAAGATATAAGATTAAAACAGCACAGGGAAAAGAAGATGCAAATGACGCGCTGATAAAACATACCTGTTCTGGAGGAGGAGCAATGACAGCCGATGAAGTGATGATCGACTCCTGAGGACGCACCCTTTCTAGAGGAGGAGTGATAGCCGATGAAGTGACGATCGGCTCTTGGAGGCGCGCCCCTTCTGGAGGAAGACTGATAGCCGACAAGGTGACGATCGGCTCTTCCAAAGAGGGGCCAATGTCCGACGAGGCAACGACCGGCTCCTGCAGACCTGGAAGGACGACCGAAGCATGAGTTGGCATTGCGGGGTTCTCTGGAGCTTTTGGGATGGGATCCTGAAGGTTGACTAAGGCACTGACCATTGTCAAAGGATCTTCTTGAGCCTCTGGAGTTGGGTCTTTTTGGCATGCGGGCTCTTCCCCACTAGAAATGTCTACAACATCGGACTGCAAGAAAGGAAAGAGCAATCAAGTCAAAATATACATGTTCAGAGGATGAATTATAAGAGGGGCAATCTAAACTTGGCTGGTGATTGGAGCTTCTTGATGGGTGGAAGATGGCCCAGCTTCCTTCCAAATTTTTCTGACAATCATCTTCCTCACCTTAGTTTGGGCTCGGGGGGCAACAATGTTAGAGGTTTGTTTCTGCTTGGGGGTCAACTTCGCGGTGCCAGGCTGGATCCGCATGATACCTTTTGAAGGGGGAGGTGCGTTTTTGCCAAAAAGGACCATGGGGGCAACCGGCAAAAACTGGAAGTTGGAGCCATCATCGTTCCTGGGCTCCGGACCATCTTCCTGCTGTAGAAAGAGCAAATGGAATTAGAGAGGAAATTAAGCTAAGTCAGGAGGAAAATGTTGAACTGAAAGTAATACCTCTTCTTCAGGGGCTTCATACTCAGCGTGGATCTGTTGCAGCATCGGCCCTAGGGCTTTCCGGAAGACAAGAGTCTTCCACATCAACCACCAGTTCTTGAAGTCGATGGCCGAAGAGGTGAAAGATAGGTCAACAGGGATTGGGATGAGAAGGTCTGAAAATAGGCTGTAGCATCTTTGGGTGGTGATGGCGTCGGGTAGATCGGTTCTGTTGGTTGTCAAAAAATGAAGGAAGAAGTGAGGAGGAACTTGCCCGAGGCCAAACTGCCGAGCTGCCATGACCGGCTGATAGAATTCATATCCTGGCTTGATGATCCGGTTGGAGGTGCTCTTGCCGATCGGAAGGAGACAAGGGCGGATCATGATAGAATATAGATGCCAAGTGCCGTCATCATTGTGGCAGAACCAACCTGAATTATACCGGCTCAAGTACGCGAGTCCACTCCAGAGGGCTCCAACGTGCTTCAAACGGTATAATCCCTTGGCCTGTCGGGTAGCGTCCCGATAAACCACTGATACAGGATCAAATAAGGTTACCTCACACAAAGGTGAGTCTAGAGATACAGTCACCATCATATGTTGCATCACAGGGAATTATATTACAAGAGTTTCCAAAAGTAGTACGAAGTTCCAAGTTTAGAAAAATTATTACAAACTGTTAAAGTTATGATTTTTGGCAGCGGAAAACATACGCGACGACTCACAACACGTCGTCAAGACAGATGTCATGCTAAGCCCGGGCACGACATCACTCGGTATCATCCATGTTGGCCGGGAACGGATCCCATTTCACGGACCAACCATCCGGAAGAGCACAGGGCCAAGATAGGGGAAAAGTAGGGTCTTCAAAGACTTTGCCTGAAAAACATATAACTAGCAAGATTGAGTATACTAATACTCAGCTAGGCTTACCCGTTCATGGTATACTGAGCCATGTAACTAGACTTATGAAAGCTTATAATGGTTCTGGGTTTAATTTCAGCTGAAAAGCAATAAAGAGTAGATCCTTAATTTCAACTTTTAGCTTTCAGGTTCTAGTTGATTATCCATTCTAGGTAAGCAACTATAGCTATTCAAGCATGGTAGAACTTATTATAACAAACATCAACATTACTCATTATATAGTTGCTCTTGTTACTCTGTGTGACAAAGGGATCAAGCAGTCTCAATCTCCGCGAGAAACAGACGATTCTGAATCAAATTTCCAACCTTGCAAGGATAAACCTAACTCACACGCTTGGAACACCAAAGGGTCGTTCCGAAGCAACCGTTTGCCTTTCATTCCGACTCGTGGATCAGGGCCACCACAAGCGACTGCAGGACCATACGCACTTCCAAAGTGCAGGACGTACGCCTGTAGCGCGACTACATGACCGTACTCCTGGTTGCCCTGCAACACGTATTCCTACATGTCGAATCGAGTAACAGGAAGAATCAAAATACGAGTGGTGGGAGGTATGTCCACTTCTCGGGCCGATTGGTTACTAGGCTTGCCGCTTACCCAAAACTCATGGCATGTGGTTAGTACTTTCAAATGCTTAACCCCGATCAGCACACACCGCGACCTTAACCAATCTGTCAACATAGACGGGGTATCATTCCCTTCCATGATACTGTATATAACCCCGTCCATCATCCTTATAGTGACGACAGAATTGTAAACAACCAATTCCTATATCATGCGAGTGACAGAAAATCACCCGACTTCTACCGGTCCTATTAGCATAGCGGCTGTTCGAACTCAAATGCTAATATTCAATACATTGGTTCTTAGAGAAATGCAACTAGGGTTTCTCATACAATTCCTATGAACGTAATGCATAGATAGATATAAATAGATATAAATTGCAGTGTAAATAAAATAGTGAGTTATGTTCGGGGCTTGCCTTTACTGGTGGGGCTGAAGTCAGTAAAGTTAAGATCTTGCGAACTTTGGTTCGGGGCTTCCGACAATCCCTTGGTGATGTTCCCTTGGTCTTCAGAGATATCCTCTGCAGACTCCTGGGAGATCTTGTAGGTACCGTTTGCGGAAGTAGTCGTATCTACATGCAATGCAACATTACATTCAAAGTGTGCACATAAAACTATTTTACTTCACGATAAAGTTGCAATTCAACATTCATTTAACATATTACTCATATAACAACCCACAAGATTTGAAACTAAACTTAGATAGAGCTTCAGGTGGACAACTAATTAAGATGGACTATATGTTGAAGACTGTAACAAAGTCGATTGGAAACAACAGGGGTTCAGTCGATAGAATCGGTAAAGGAGGGAGTTCTCTATACAGTTTTAGGAAATCTGCTGATTTCTGTTTGGAAGAGAAATCGGCAGGAGCAATCTCTGTATATGAGTAGAAAAGATTAGCCGATTTGGGTTCACCTGAGGTCAAATCGGCTGATATGGAGAGGAACGTTGAATGTACAGTACTTCAAGGACAACAAAAGGAAAGATCTTGCCGATTGGATTATTAGCATGTTTTTGGTCTATTCGATTGGTTGGTGCATTGGTCTTGGTCTTAACTAGTGAGGATGCATCAGGTTTAGCCGATTGATGTGCTTTGGTCATGCCTAACAGAGGCGTGTCTACTGTGTTAGCTTACTGATCTAGGGTTGTGTACTTTGGCCTATGTAGCCGATGGATAGGTGCATCGGGTTCCTAATTGATCGATGAAAGCATCGATTACTTTAGCAGAGGGTGATTCCTAAAGTAGCTGTGTCTTAATTGAGATGTGCTTAAGTGTTATCCTAGATAACTAGGTGTGGTTGTACCAGCTCGATTATGTCAGCACAACAATTGAGTGACGTATAGCCGATAGGGTTATCCAAGTTAGACCTATTTCAAGAACTAGGTGTAACAGAACATTAATATCGGACTAGGCTGATGAGACCATAAGTGCGGAATTAGATTGAAGAGGATGTGGCTGATGGGTTTGTGCCGATGGGAAGATGTTCTACAGATGTGCAGCCGATTGGAGTGTGGTTGAGTGTATGTGACCGATAGATATATAGCCAATCTCCTAGCCGATATATCGGCTGATAGAAGTGTGTGGATCAGGATGGGAAGACTAAGAATTGATCGGCCATATTTGACCGATATGGAAAACAACTAGAATCAATTTAGATCAGCCGATAGCAAGAACCCTAAGATCGTGTGTGCATCTCCGATACATCAACTACGTGCAGCCGATGTAGGAAAGAACAACAGAATTGTATCGGCAGTAGCCGATATTAGAAAGGTAACAACCGGATCGGCTAATCAGCCGATGGTAGAAGCATATCAAAAGAAATGCATCGGCTGACAGCTGTTACACGGAAACATCATAGACTCAAAGGAAACGGATGCTTAGCGGCGGAGCTGATAGCTGACGCTGAAACATAGTTCCAGAGATGTATTAGCTAAGCAGCAGATACATATGAACTAACAAGGATCCCTATATGAAAAGTGCCTTAAGAAGACTACAATCAAAACAAGTACAAAGTCTTGATGGCAGGAACATGAGCACTCGTGTGAAAGGATTAATTAAATATCACACATCTCCACTTGAGACATACATCCTATGATTTACCTTTCAGCTACAACACATGCTTAACACATAAGGTACAAGTAAAGCATTTATTTCCTAATATTTAACCTAGACCACAAATTAAAGACTTGCAACTCAAGATCACAACATAAAACTTGTAGATTTTGACCTAAGGTTTCAAACAAAACTAATTTTGTATTTTTATGAACTTCTTACGAATTTCTATGGAATGTAGAAGTTCACTGATTTGAAATAAAGAAAGCTCTGGAAATTTTGCAGAGAACACATTAGAACTTTTTAAATCGAAGCAATTAAGTCCCTGGTCGGGGAAAATAGAGAATAGGAAGATAATGACGATGTTCCGGCAAAAAGGGTCGCCGGTGCTAGGAAGATTCAGGGGGTCAGGGCAAACCTTGGGGTAGCCTTGGTTGTAGAGGAGAACAAGCGGAAAGTGAATTCCCGTGGTGAACAGGATCAGCGACGAGAAGAGCTCGACGGTGGCGAGGTTCCGGTGTGGAAATTACAGTGAGGTGGGACTGGAGAGGTTCACCGGGTGACGAAGAAGCTTGCCGGGGAGGGTTGTAGTGGGCGGAGGATGGCCGGAGGGATATTCCTCACGGTGACCTGTGGTGACGGTGGTTGGTTGAGCGATCAACGAGGGGTAGGAACTGCTGGATGTCGTGGACTTATGGGAGAAGCCGATAGGGCCGGATTGGTTCGCGATGCTGACTCCTTCGCGAACCTCAGAGTTCTCCTACTCACGAGCTAAGCCTCCTCTGCTCACGCACGTGTGCTACTGAAACACGTCCGGCATGCTCGCGTAGTTACCCGCAGGGCCGCCGCGCTTGGGCGGAGCCCCTGTGCGCCACTCCCACTCGCACACGATGTAGCTCTGCCGCCCTCTCCGCCTGCTGCGACACCACCCGGGTCGGCCTACCACCGCCGCCGGCAGAACGCTCCCGCTACACTGGCCCCTAGCCTGCTCGCGCGTGGCCTGTTGTCTCTCGCGCGCACGCGCTTGCAGAAACGAGCCGAGCCGGCTGCCGGTCCAGTGCCATGTCACACTCACCCCCTCTGCCTCCGTGAAAACCGAAGCCCGCCCGCACCGGGGCCATCTCCACCGCCACCCGACGCGCGTCGGCCCGAACACCCGCCAGTACGTTGACGCCCAGCAGGAACCCCACTGCTCCCGAGCGGATCCGCCCGCAGCCGCTGCCGTGCGCCACCAGGACGCGTCGCCCCTCCTGCACGCCTCAGCCCCGCCCAGCCGTGCCGTTTGCCCGCAAGGGAGAAGGCCCTAGGCACCGCCGCTGCACAGCCTCTACACGCTTGCGCCGTCGCCTCCATGGCCCGCACCGGCCACCACCTGGTCCCCCCCACGCACGGCCTCACTGCCCCCGTGCTGGTCTGCCCCGAGCTACCGTGCCTCCACGCCCGCACTGAGCCGTCACGCCGTGGCTCCGCCCACACCGTGCTGCACGCCAGCTCCCGCGCACCCCGCTTCGCGCCGCCTGAGCGCCCGCGCCAGCGCTCGCTCTAGCGCCGCCCGAGCCGCTCCCGGCTGCGCCCGCTCGCACTCCCACGCGCCGCCTGCCGCATGCGCTCCTTTCCTGCACTCGCACGCCTGCGCCGTGAGCCACCCGTGCGCCCACGCCAGCACCGCGCCGAGCCGCAGCCGCCCGCCGCGCTCGCCCAGCGCCTGCGCCGCGTGTTGCTCCACCCGCACCATGCGCCTACGCCACCAGCTCCCGCGGCTCGAACCACAGCCGCCCGCTGCTCGCCCCCGCCCGAGCCCGGTGCCAAGTCCTGCGCCGCCACGCCGCGAGCCGCATGCGCGCGCCTGCGTTGCTTGCCCGGGGGAGGAGCGCCCCTGGGCGCCGCCGCCGCCGCTTGGAGCCACGCCGAGGGAGGGAGGCCGGGTGAGGGCCCCCAGATAGAGGCGCCGCTCGTGGAAGAAGAGGACACCGGGTAGAGGAAGAACAGAGAGAGGGGAAAAATAGAGTAGAAGGAGAAATGGATTTCTCCCAAGGACTTGTGCATAAATTTAGAAAATACAGGGACCTCTCTGTAAAGTCAAATTTCTCATTAATATAAAACCTTAATGAAGAAATGCCCAAAACGAAAGTTGAAGAGTTTTTCAAACTCTACAACATTGCTTTAGGGCTCAAGTTCAAAAACTCAAAACTTATATCTTTACACGTTAAATTTTGAACAAAGGTTGGATTTGAATTATTTTTGTCCTAAAGAGTGTAACTCCATAATATTTAGGACCTAAATGCAAGCATTTATGACACGTCATGATGACGGGATAGACACGTCATAATGATTGGATAGACATGTCATGATGACTTGCACCTTTTACACTTTAGCCCTGAGTAACTTTGAAAGTTACTTTTGTAATTCAACTACTTACATAAAAGGACTTGTACTTTTATAAAATTACATAAATACCCTTATTTTCACAACTTTACCCAAATTTTTATACAATTCAACACATACATTTCAAATAAAACTTTTGGATAAATATATATTTTTTACAGGAGATAAAGTAAGAAAAACATGTTTGCAAAACCACCCTTCACTTATTTTGAAATTACCTCCTATCCAAATATATTTTGCAAAAACAACCCTAGGTTTTTCTGTAATTATAAAAAATACCCCTTTTACTTGCACTTTAAATTTTCAAAAGCTTTACATAAACATACACAAGCTTTACACTAACAAACATATACTTCACACTAACAAATAATGTGCCTAGCTTAAAAATACATGAACTGTCACAACCTTGCCCCCTAAAAAGAATCTCGTCTCGAGATTCAGGACGAAAGACTCTTAATGGGAGAGAAGCAAATCACCCATCAAAAATGGCAGGAAGTAATCACACCAGAGAAGATTGATTGTCATTGGAATATGAAGAGATGAGTATAACGAGAACATGGATAGATTGTACATGGATGAGTTTGACAAGATAAAAGAGAGAAAGGTGATCAAGTTCTCATAGAGCTAAGATCACAACTTGAGGACGATAAATGTTGGCGACATTCATCACAAAACTTATGAATAGCCAGTGAGAATAGTATGAGAGATTGATAAGTGATGTTTGAAACATTCCTGCTCAGAGTTTATTACCTGAATGATTTGGATGATATTGATTGCAAAACATGCCTATTTTTACCGATGCAATCAAGGGATAATGACAAAATGCTCCAATTCAGAGTGCAATGCTCGATATATAACTATGAATGTGATGCACTGCTGTAATGTATGATTACCATGATGGTGCAACACGAGGATGGAGGATTTCATGCACGACCAAAATGGTGTATATGACCCAATGCAATTGCCATGATGCTGACCAAAGGATGCATACACCATGATGCAAGAATGACGATGCTTGTGATGTGTGCACGTAAGAAATGCATAAAGTATGATGCATACCCTCATGAGTTAAGGATGCACATGACTCGCACTCTACAACCGTTCTGTCGTAACTAACACCTGGGCAAATCTATATCCTTGAGCGAGGATCAAAAGTTAGGACACTAGTAAGGTTGCATAAAAGGAGGTTGCAGTTAGTTACGTCACATACACCTAGGCACCAGTGCGCTCCTAATGGCTCAATCATGTGGCTGCAGCGCACATGAGGCCTTAGGTTCCGACACGGCATCATGGTCATGTGATTAAACACCACCACAAAAGAGGAATAACAACCCTGTAGCGCCAACAGCAACAAGATAGATTTAGGAAACCGAAGACAACCCGAAGTTGTACTGGAGGTACACCCGTTAGTCAGTCTACGGATTTTCGTTGACGATACAACACCATGCACTAACTAAAGATGGTATATGTTATGATGCATGACTTTTGCCGGAAGAATTGTATTCAAAAAGTAATTATTGTCATAAATCCTTTTAACTTATCCAAAATCATCTAAGCAAAAATTGAAGGTGCAACTTTCAGATGTTGTAACTAGAATAGCCAACAATATAAGGTACAACATCAAGAGAAGATAGATGAACCACTGAATGATGGATTGAAGGGTTTGTTGACAATTATCAAGGTTTAACCATCAAAGGAAAAGCTTAGTGCTTCTGCCAAAACAGATTCAAAGCGAGATCAAGGGTCTGATTTGGCTGTCAAGCTGAGATCGGCAATAAGGTCCAAACATGACCCAACCCACTTGATTCACAAAAGACCTTCTCAACTCTCGATTAGCCTAGCAGATTACGTTGGCTCCTACAACACAAAGTCTAGGCGGGCATTCAGATACAAGCAACATATTTTAGTATAACAACGTAACAAGCAAGGCAATCAAATCAATCCAAGATGACATGAGGCATGCACGTACTACACGTCCTCACAAACAAAAATAACTGCCAAGTAATCCTGGTCTTACGTGGTTAAGTACGGTGGCATCATATAAATACGTCTCTCCCTATAATATCTAGTCGATAATCCTAACCGTTCAGAACCTATCGAATCATGGTTAGCATACCTGCAGAAAACACAGTATGCATATACTAAACCTTTCATGCTAGCATGTCATGAAAGCATTCCCAATCATTACTGTTCACTATAGAAACAGCATCTGTATAATTACCGCCGTACAGACAACGTTAACATACGTTATCGAGATAACATATTCACGGGGGTACCGCAAAAATGCGGGGGTATTGCTGTTCATACCCTATACCTAACCATATACTCCCAATATAGTCAACCGAAGTTGATACATTGGCAGCATCTCAAGTAGGCCACAGCTTGAGAAACAGCGTTTGGTTCGCATCACCGACGGGAAGGCTAACTCCCCAGTTAGCTGAGGATCCTTACCTTCTTACCTCTTCGTCGAAAGTGTCGTTACAGAATATAAGGTTGGGTTGTGCATGAATTTAAGTATTGACAGAAAGTAATGCTGGTAGTTAGGGTTATATATATATTATAGCCACCTCTATTTCCCTTATAAGCATTACCCTAGGGCTTTACGTACTAAGTACAATCCTTAACGAATCCAACGCGGCTTTGTCAAACATCTTGTTGGTCAAACTTTTATACTGAAAGCATTTTTAAGGTAAAATGTATCTCCAAAGTAACCTTATAGCTCTGATACCAGCTGTGGCAGAACCAACCTGAATTATACCGGCTCAAGTACGCGAGTCCACTCCAGAGGGCTCTAACGTGCTTCAAAACGGTATAATCCCTTGGCCTGTCGGGTAGCGTCCCGATAAACCAGCGATACAGGATCAAATAAGGTTACCTCACACGAAGGTGAGTCCAGAGATACAGTCACCATCATATGTTGCATTACAGGGAATTACATTACAAGAGTTTCCAAAAGTAGTACGAAGTTCCAAGTTTAGAAAAATTATTACAAACTGTTAAAGTTATGGTTTTTGGCAGCGGAAAACATACGCGATGACTCACAACACGTCATCAAGACGGATGTCATGCTAAGCCCAGGCACGACATCACTCGGTATCATCCATGTTGGCCGGGAACGGATCCCATTTCACGGACCAACCATCCGGAAGAGCACAGGGCCAAGATAGGGGAAAAGTAGGGTCTTCAAAGACTTTGCCTGAAAAACATATAACTAGCAAGATTGAGTATACTAATACTCAGCAAGGCTTACCCGTTCATGGTATACTGAGCCATGTAACTAGACTTATGAAAGCTTATAATGGTTCTGGGTTTAATTTCAGCTGAAAAGCAATAAAGAGTAGATCCTTAATTTCAACTTTTAGCTTTCAGGTTCTAGTTGATTATCCATTCTAGGTAAGCAACTATAGCTATTCAAGCATGGTAGAACTTATTATAACAAACATCAACATTACTCATTATATAGTTGCTCTTGTTACTCTGTGTGACAAAGGGATCAAGCAGTCTCAATCTCCGTGAGAAATGGACGATTCTGAATCAAATTTCCAACCTTGCAAGGATAAACCTAACTCACACGCTTGGAACACCAAAGGGTCGTTCCGAAGCAACCGTTTGCCTTTCATTTTGACTCGTGGATCAGGGCCACCACAAGCGACTGCAGGACCATACGCACTTCCAAAGTGCAGGACGTACGCCTGTAGCGCGACTACATGACCGTACTCCTGGTTGCCCTGCAACACGTATTCCTACATGTCGAATCGAGTAACAGGAAGAATCAAAATACGAGTGGTGGGAGGTATGTCCACTCCTCGGGCCGATTGGTTACTAGGCTTGCCGCTTACCCAAAACTCATGGCATGTGGTTAGTACTTTCAAATGCTTAACCCCGATCAGCACACACCGCGACCTTAACCAATCTGTCAACATAGACGGGGTATCATTCCCTTCCATGATACTGTATATAACCCCGTCCATCATCTTATAGTGACGACAGAATTGTAAACAACCAATTCCTATATCACGCGAGTGACAGAAAATCACCCGACTTCTACCGGTCCTATTAGCATAGCGGCTATTCGAACTCAAATGCTAATATTCAATACATTGGTTCTTAGAGAAATGCAACTAGGGTTTCTCATACAATTTCTATGAATGTAATGCATAGATAGATATAAATAGATATAAATTGCAATGTAAATAAAATAGTGGGTTATGTTCGGGGCTTGCCTTTACTGGTGGAGCTGAAGTCAGTAAAGTTAAGATCTTGCGAACTTTGGTTCGGGGCTTCCGACAATCCCTTGGTGACGTTTCCTTGGTCTTCAGAGATATCCTCCGCAGACTCCTGGGAGATCTTGTAGGTACCGTTTGCGGAAGTAGTCGTATCTACATGCAATGCAACATTACATTCAAAGTGTGCACATAAAACTATTTTACTTCACGATAAAGTTGCAATTCAACATTCATTTAACATATTACTCATATAACACCCCACAAGATCTGAAACTAAACTTAGATAGAGCTTCAGGTGGACAACTAATTAAGATGGACTATATGTTGAAGACTATAACAGAGTCGATTGGAAACAACAGGGGTTCAGTCGATAGAATTGGTAAAGGAGGGAGTTCTCTATACAGTTTTAGGAAATCTGCTGATTTCTGTTTGGAAGAGAAATCGGCAGGAGCAATCTCTGTATATGAGTAGACAAGATTAGCCGATTTGGGTTCATCTAAGGTCAAATCGGCTGATATGGAGAGGAACGTTGAATGTACAGTACTTCATGGACAACAAAAGGAAGGATCTTGCCGATTGGATTATTAGCATGTTTTTGGTCTATTCGATTGGTTGGTGCATTGGTCTTGGTCTTAACCAATGAGGATGCATCAGGTTTAGCCAATTGATGTGCTTTGGTCATGCCTAACAGAGGTGTGTCTACTGTGTTAGCTTACTGATCTAGAGTTGTGTACTTTGGCCTATGTAGCCGATGGATAGGTGCATCGGGTTCCTAATTGATCGATGAAAGCATCGATTACTTTAGCAGAGGGTGATTCCTAAAGTAGCTGTGTCTTAATTGAGATGTGCTTAAGTGTTATCCTAGGTAACTAGGTGTGGTTGTACCGGCTCGATTATGTCAGCACAACAATTGAGTGACGTACAGCCGATAGGGTTATCTAAGTTAGACCTATTTCAAGAACTAGGTGTAACAGAACATTAATATCGGACTAGGCTGATGAGACCATAAGTGCAGGATTAGATTGAAGAGGATGTGGCTGATGGGTTTGTGCCGATGGGAAGATGTTCTACAGATGTGTAGCCGATTGGAGTGTGGTTGAGGGTATGTGACCGATAGATATATAGCCAATCTCCTAGCTGATATATCAGGATGGGAAGACTAAGGATTGATCGGCCATATTTGACCGATATGGAAAACAACTAGAATCAATTTAGATCAGCCGATAGCAAGAACCCTAAGATCGTGTGTGCATCTCTAATACATCAACTACGTGCAGCCGATGTAGGAAAGAACAACAGAATTGTATCGGCAGTAGCCGATATTAGAAAGGTAACAACCGGATCGGCTAATCAGCCGATGGTAGAAGCATATCAAAAGAAATGCATCGGCTGACAGCTGTTACACGGAAACATCATAGACTCAAAGGAAACGGATGCTTAGCGGCGGAGCTGATAGCCGACGCTGAAACATAGTTCCAGAGATGTATTAGCTAAGCAGCAGATACATACGAACTAACAAGGATCCCTATATGAAAAGTGCCTTAAGAAGACTGCAATCAAAACAAGTACAAAGTCTTGATGGCAGGAACATGAGCACTCGTGTGAAAGGATTAATTAAATATCACACATCTCCACTTGAGACATACATCCTATGATTTACCTTTCAGCTACAACACATGCTTAACACATAAGGTACAAGTAAAGCATTTATTTCCTAATATTTAACCTAGACCACAAATTAAAGACTTTCAACTCAAGATCACAACATAAAACTTGTAGATTTTGACCTAAGGTTTCAAACAAAACTAATTTTGTATTTTTATGAACTTCTTACGAATTTCTATGGAATGTAGAAGTTCACTGATTTGAAATAAAGAAAGCTCTGGAAATTTTACAGAGAACACCTTAGAACTTTTTAAATCGAATCAATTAAGTCCCTGGTCGGGGAAAACAGAGAATAGGAAGATAACGACGATGTTCCGGCAAAAGGGGCCTGTGGTGACGGTGGTCGGTTGAGCGATCAACGAGGGGTAGGAACTGCTGGATGTCGTGGACTTATGGGAGAAGCCGATAGGGCCGGATTGGTTCGCGATGCCGACTCCTTCGCGAACCTCAGAGTTCTCCTACTCACGGGCTGAGCCTTCTCTGCTCACGCACGTGTGCTACTGAAACACGTCCGTCATGCCCGCGTAGTTACCCGCAGGGCCGCCGCGCCTGGCCGCAGCCCCTGTGCGCCACTCCCGCTCGCACACAATGTAGCTCTGCCGCCCTCTCCGCCTGCTGCGACGTCACCCGGGTTGGCCTACCACCGCCGCCGGCAGAGCGCTGCTGCTCCACTGGCCCCTAGCCTGCTCGCGCGTGGCCTGTTGTCTCTCGCGCGCACGCGCTTGCAGAATCGAGCCGAGCCAGCTACCGGTCCTGTGCCATGTCACACTCACCCCCTCTGCCTCCGCGAAAACCGAAGCCCGCCCGCACCGGGGCCATCTCCACCGCCACCCGACGAGCGTCGGCCCGAACACCCGCCAGTACGTTGACGCCCAGCAGGAACCCCACTGCTCCTGTGCGGATCCGCCTGCAGCCGCCGCCGTGCGCCACAAGGATGCGTTGCCCCTCCTGCACGCCTCAGCCCCGCCCAGCCGTGCCGCTTGCCCGCGAGGGAGAAGGCCCTAGGCACCGCCGCTGCGCAGCCTCTACACGCTGGCGCCGTCGCCTCCGTGGCCCGCACCGGCCACCACCTGGTCCCCCCACGCACGGCCTCACTGCCCCCGTGTTGGTCTGCCCCGAGCTGCCGCGCCTCCACGCCCGCGCCGAGCCGTCACGCCGCGGCTCCTCCCACACCATGCTGCACGCCAGCTCCCGCGCGCCCCGCTCCGCGCCGCCTGAGCGCCCGCGCCAGCGCCCGCTCCAGCGCCGCCCGAGCCGCGCCCGGCCGCGCCCGCTCGCGCTCACGCGCGCCGCCTGCCGCCTATGCTCCGCTCCTGCGCTCGCACGCCTGCGCCGCGAGCAGCCCGCGCCAGCACCGCAGCCGCCCGCCGCTCTCGCCCAGCGCTTGCTGCCGCGTGTTGCTCCACCCGCACCGTGCGCCTACGCCACCAGCTCCCGCGGCTCGAGCCACAGCCGCCCGCCGCTCGCCCCCGCCCGAGCCCGGCGCCAAATCCTGCGCCGCCACGCCGCGAGCCGCATGCGCGCGCCTGCGCCACTTGCTCAGGGGAGGAGCGCCCCTGGGCGCCGCCGCCGCCGCTTGGAGCCGCGTCGAGGGAGGGAGGCCGGGGGAGGGCCCCCAGATAGAGGCGCCGCTCGTGAAGAAAGAGGACACCGGGTAGAGGAAGAACAGAGAGAGGGGAAAAACAGAGTAGAAGGAGAAATGGATTTCTCCCAAGGACTTGTGCGTAAATTTAGAAAATACAGGGACCTCTCTGTAAAGTCAAATTTCTCATTAATCTAAAACCCTAATGAAGAAATTCCTAAAATGAAAGTTGGAGAGTTTTTCAAACTCTACAACATTGCTTTAGGGCTCAAGTTCAAAAACTCAAAACTTATATCTTTACATGTTAAATTTTGAACAAAGGTTGGATTTGAATTACTTTTGTCCTAAAGAGTGTAACTCCATAACATTTACAACCTAAATGCAAGTATTTATGACATGTCATGATGACGGGATAGACACGTCATAATGATTGGATAGACATGTCATGATGACTTGCACCTTTACACTTTAGCCCTGAGTAACTTCGAAAGTTACTTTTGTAATTCAACTACTTACATAAAAAGACTTGTACTTTTATAAAATTACATAAATACCCTTATTTTCACAACTTTACCCAAATTTTTATACAATTCAACACATAACTTTTCAAATAAAACTTTTGGATAAATATATATTTTTTTACAGCGGATAAAGTAAGAAAAACATATTTGCAAAACCACCCTTCACTTATTTTGAAATTACCTCCTATCCAAATACATTTTGCAAAAACAACCCTAGGTTTTTCTATAATTATAAAAATACCCCTTTTACTTGCACTTTAAATTTTCAAAAGCTTTACATAAACATACACAAGCTTTACACTAACAAACACATACTTCACACTAACAAATAATGTGCCTAGCTTACAAATACATGAACTGTCACAATCATCGACAAAATTAGCCAATCTGAAGGTGATCGAGTTCTCAAAAATTTTAGAATCAGTGTAGGGAAGGAAGATAGGATTGTTCAGGCCCCTATAGATAATCTTAAACCAGTTTGAAGCTTGTGAGGGATTCAACTTGCTACCAGGAAGGCTATGCAAAGCCTGGCCGAAGCTGGTACATCTGATCCGCCTCCCACTCTGATCTAGAAAAGAGTTATCGGCTAAAACAGGGAAGTTTGGGATGAAGTCCTGAAAGTATAAGTGAGCCTACAATTGGATGAAACAACAGGGATAATCGGTCCTATGTTTCTTCTGAGAAAATAGGCTCAAGGACATCAGGTGGAGGTATCTGTAGACTTCCCCAAGGAACAACTTGCCGAGGCCAACAGTGTTACCTTTGGCTAGTTCATATGCTAGGGGAGATAATTCTTGGTTGGGGCAAGGGAAGGACCGCAAAATAAGAAGTGTTCCATCAAAAGATTTAGGAAGGTAGAGGGGCAGAATGACGAGATGTCCAAACCAGTGATCATCACCACGTCTAGGAGGGTTGGAGTCATCGGCCCATGACCAAATAGGAAGCAGTTCAAGGCATCGGACCAAAAGTAGCCGATGGTCTTCAGAAGGTTCTCGTTCTTTTCAAGAGGGGATAGAGACAGAGACAATGCATCGGCTATCCCTATGGTCTCCCATATGGGCTGGTAGGTTCTTGCTACTCTGTTATACCAGGTCACCCAGCCCTCGGGAGAATTTGGCCAAGCACGTAGGCTGTCGGCCCAGGAATCTAGATCTATGTTTTGGCTCACGAACGGAATTCGATTGGCCTCAGAAGAGATCAGATCTATGGGTTTCTCGTAAGAACGAGGCCCGAGACAAAAAGAATTGGGGGAAGAAGGATGCGGCAAGAGAATATCTGAAACCTAAAGAATCCATAAAAACCAAATAACCAGAGAAGGATCATTTAATGGTGCAAGGGATCTAGTAATTGCTGCATTAAATTAGCAAAGGTCGGAGTTTTACCTTCAGACCAAAGACACCTGCATCAGCATTCGAAGATCCCGCCATCGGAAACCCCAAAGATCAAGAACCTGGGAATTGGATCTAGGGTTGGCAGCGCAAGTTTGAGTTTGTGCTCTAAAGGCTTTGGTTCGGGTCTTTGCGGTTAGAGTTTATGAGCAAAAGGTTTTGTAGAATAACTTGGATTCGGGGGATCTTCGAAGATCTATTTTGGGAAGGTTCCGGATTTAAGCGGAAAATGAAATGGATTGGAGAATCGACTTAGATCTGGATTGGCACTTTAAGGAAAGGAACCGATGCGTTGCCATCAGCTCCCAAGAGATCAGTTTCTTAACAGGTTGCGGTAAAAGGAGTTTATTTATAACAGGGAGAAAGTACAAAAAGGGGAGCCGATTGCTCCTAGAGCCGATCTATCGGCTTAATCCTACAGTCTACCACCAGTAGGTGCCGGAGACTCTGCGGCGCTTGATCGGTGGAGCCGTGTTGACGTCGCTATCGTCATCGTTGCCATCGTCGTCACCGCCATCATCTCCGCCGCTGTCGCTACTGAAGCCGCTGCTGTATTCGGCTTCTTCATCGTCGTTGTTGTCATCATCATCCTCCGACGATCCGCCAAGGAGGAAGCCTCCTACCACCGAATCCTCCTCGGTTGATGAGGAATTGGCTTCTTCTTCGGAGGAGAAGAAGAAGTTTTCCTCCCAGGACACGTCGTCCTCATCATCTTCCTCCAGCTCACCTCTGAGGAGGAGGTGGAGATCTTTGCCATCGGTCAGGGACTCGTCATCCTCTGACCAGGTCTGGAAGTCCCATTCCTCTGCATCCAATGCAGGGGGGCGCAGGCCTCGTAAGCGGCTATAGGGTCGTACTCTGGAGTGGGTTCTCGAGTGGACTCGGACTCAAAGGATATGGTGGAGGATGCAGAGGAAGAAGAAGAAGCCATTACGAGAGAAGGAAAGTTGTATTAGGTGCGGTTGCTAATGGCTGAAGGAAGGGGATGAGAGAAAGAAAACTACCGGGGGCAGGTTTATAAAGATGGGGCGGAAGATGAATCGGCACCGTGACGGTTTCCAAGGAGTTTGATATGGAGCATTCACATCCCTTGGAAGTCGAAGAGGCATGCCTGTACGGAATTTGGAAGTCGAAGAGGCGGGGCGATAAAAAGAGAAATGGTTTTGGAATAATTATTGCCGAAACCAGGGGAGCATGTGTTATCTCCATAATTTAGATGGGCTAGAAAGGTGGGCTGCGAAGCAAGATGGGCTCAAAAGATAATCGTAGTGGGCTTGCGAATCGGCCCCTGTGCGGGTGTTTGAGGCCAGGGTTGGCCATGTATCTAGATAGGCAGGTGTGTTTAAATAATTTAGAAAGAGATAGCCAAGATTCATATCGTGATTAGTTAGGACTGGTTAGCGAAGGTAAGTCTTCGGACTATAAATATGTACCCTGAATTATGAATAAAGGAATCAATCATTCACCAACACCTCTCGACGCATCGCCACCCCTGTTCTAGGGTATCTCGGGTAAGTGCCGTGCAGCCCCGATCACGCCTCGCGTGATCGGGGCGGCATCATCCCTGCTTATCTATCTTTTTGTGTTTCTCGTACTGAAGCATTGTTGATGGCGAGTAACACTAGTTATCTTGGCGTTTATAGAGTAGCATCGGCTCTTCCATGCTTTATTCGTGCATCGTTTATACGTGTAAACGTTCAGCTGTCTTTGTGCCCGATCCCGGGTGTAAGGGCAGCATCTTGCTCTGTTCTTGTTTAGTAGATCCAATCTGTTGTGGTTAGTCTCCGTCCTTCGAAGATTTAGTTTCATATCTGCATAATTAGGCCCTTCAAATGGGTTGAATGTTCCGACGGTACGCTTGGTGCTTTATATCAGCTTAAAGAGGGATTGTTCCGGGAATCACTCTTTGTTGGATTTTAGGCCGCTCTTTAGGTTGTTATTTTGTTACCTTTCGTATCTGTTAGACTCAATCATGTGCAAGATATTTCGGTTATGCAGTGAAAGCTTTAACCATCGTAGATTGGATTAGCTTAATAATTATAGAGCAAGTTTTTACATTACCATCGGATATGCTTGTCTTATTCAGATATATATAGATCCGATCCGGTACCGAATACAATCGGCTCTTTACAGCCGATACCGGAAATCATCCGATGAGCCGATCATGGCTCGGACTAATGTTTATACGTGTCTGTGCATGCAGAAAACTAACATATAACACCTTCCTGATCAGGTACAAGGTCAGGTGGCACGCCTAGCAACCCAGACGTCAAGTCGTGTGCCGGATCTCGGGCTGTTGACCGAGGGACCAGGGGCCACCAGCAGTCCCGAGAGCCTCCCGACTCCTCATGTTACCTGTCGCTGCTCGCTGGAGGGTTTTGACCAACAACAGGACTATAAATATGTACCTTGGATTATGAATAAAGAACGAACAAACAATCATTCACAACAACTCTCGGCGCATCGCCACCCCTGTTCTAGGGTCTCTCGGGTAAGTGCCATGCAGCCCCGATCACGCTTCGTGTGATCCGGGCAGCATCGTTCCTGCCTATCTACCTTTGTGTTTCTCGTACTGAAGCATTGTTGATGGCGAGTAACACTAGTTATCTTGGCGTTTATAGAGTAGCATCGGCTCTTTCATGCTTTATTCATGCATCGTTTGTTACGTGTAAACGTTTAGCTATTCTCGTGCACGATCTCGGGTATAAGGGCAGCACCTTGCTCTGTTCTTGATTAGTAGATCCAATCTGTTATGGTTAGTCTTTGTTCATCAAAGATTTAGCTTAATATCTGCATGATTAGGCCCTTCAAACAGGTTGAATGTTCCGGCAGTACGTTTGATGCTTTGTATCAACCTAAAGAGAGATTGTTCCGGGAATCGGCTCTATGTTGGTTTTTAGGCCTCTGTTTAGGTTGCTATTCTGTTACCTTTCATATCTGTTAGGCTCAATTACGTGTAGGATGTTCCGGTTATGCAGTGAAGGATTTAACCGTCGTAGATTGGATTAGCTATCTAGTTACAGAGCAATTTTATATTACCATCTGATATTGGACACAATCAGCTCTTTACAGCTGATATCGGGAGTCACCCGATGAGCCGATCATGGCTCGGACTAATGTTTACATGTGTCTGTGCATGCAGAAAACTAACATAAATCACTTCTACACCTTCCTGATCAAGTATAAGGTCAGGTGGCACGCCTAGCAACCTAGACGCCAGGTTGTGTGCCGGATCCTGGGCCGTTAACCATGGGACTAGGGCCCACCAGCAGTCCCGAGAGCCTCCCAGCTCCTCGTGTTGCCTGTCGCTACTCGCTGGTGGGTTTTGACCGATAACACATTCTAGCACGCCCCGTGGGACCGTCTTCATCAACTTCATCAACTTCTGCTGACGGGATGACGAGGGAGGATCCAATCACGTATGAGGAGCTGCCTGCTAAGCACAAGCAGGAATACGATGAGATTAAGGCTCTCTTCGAAGCCGATCTCATCGGCTCTTTTGAGAAAACCCGCCACCACGGCGTTAGGTGGAAGGGGTTCTCACCAGAAGGCGCCCTTGATGACGTGGACCTATCCACCCATTAAGAAGTTCGTACTAGAGCTCTGCACCAGGAAGTAAACTACATGGTGGCCCACTCTCTACATCGGCACTCCGAGAGCCTGGTGAATGCTTTCGAGCATGTCACGTTGTGCGTGGATTAGGAGATCATGAAGCATCAATACTCTCCGACAGGACCTACCCTGGGGAGTCATAAAGGGGAATTGCCGTTCCAAGCCAAGCCACCGCTGCGTTATGCACTCGTGGCTCCAGAGTCACACGGCTCCCCGGCTTACATCATCTACAAGGTGGGAGGTGACCCTGTGGATCACCAGTTCTTTAGCAAGCTGCCCAAGGAGATCCCGTATGGGTACATGTGTGCTTATATACCGGACAGCAACAACCCGGTACATTCGGTGCAGAGGACAGCTGGAGGAGTTTCCGCAGCAGATGCTGACAAACAAGCATGGCTAGCTGCTTATGCCACCGGGTCGAGTCATGATAGTACGCACTCGGCCCCAGGAGCGCAGATGGTAGACTAGATTAGTGCCATCTTAAGAGATCAATTTGGCATTCTACCAAAGAGTCGGGCGATCGGCTATACTAAGCCGTATCCCAGTGTGTATGATCTAATTCCCTTGCCGCCCAAGTATTGGCTCCCTGAGTTCACCAAGTTCAGTGGAGCGGAGGATCTAGCTCCATCGAGCATGTGAGCCGATACTTGGTGCAATTAGGGATGATCTCGGTGTCGGATCCCTTGCGATAAGGTTCTTCTCACAGTTTCTTATAGGGCCAGCCTTTGGATGGTACACATCATTAGACCCTAATTTGATCCACAACTGGAAGCAGCTGGAGGTGCAGTTTCATATTCAATATCACTCGGAAGCTGCAGAGGCCGGGATTGCTGACTTGGCCCAGGTACGGCAGAAGCGAGGGGAAACCATTGCAGAATAGATCCAACACTTCAGAGAGGTCAAGAACCAATGCTACTCGACCCGTATTTCAGAGAAGGAGGCGGTCGAGTTGGCATCCTTGGGACTACTAAAGCCGATCAAGGATCTGGTTTTCCAATTGGAGTTCAATTCTTTGGTGTACTTGGTGCAGATGTTAACGACATATGAGCAGTGCAACCCAGAACTGTACCAGGATAGGTTCAAGCATCAAGTAACATTGATCGACACAGAAGACGCAGAGGATTCTGGGGATGACCAAGAAGTAGCAGTTGCAGAGTGGACTCGGGGGGTAAATCCCGTGTCCTATAAGTGGGTGAAACAGCAGGGACCTACAAAAGGTTTTGACTTCAACATGAGCAAAGTTGAACAGATATTTGATCTTTTATTAAAGGAGAAGTTGTTGAAGTTAGCTGAAGGCTGCAAGCTTCCTATAGCACAAGAGCTGCAAGGGAGATCTATTGCAAGTGGCATCATTCTTTCACTCACAACACTAGCGACTGCAAGGAACTCCATCGGCAGATCTAATCGGCTATGGAGCAAGGCCGATTGATCTTAGGTCAAAATGCCATGAAGGTCAATACCCAGCCTTTCCAAGCGTGAATATGGTAGAAGGTTATGACCGATTTGCAAGAAGACAATTGGATTTTGCACTTGGCATTAATATGGTAGGGCTTGCACCACGCAGCCGCACCAGGAACGAAGAGGCCGATCCCTGCGATCAGCCCCAAAAGGGGAAAAGGGATATATCACGGAAGAACAAGTAAGGCATGTCAAGAATCAGTGGCCAGCTTCTTCCGATCTCCTCAAAAAGTATGAATACTAGTACCAGCAACGTCTCCAGCATGAGTCGGAGGAGGAAGAATATGAACGCCGTAGTGGGAAAAGTTTGAAGAAGTGGGAAGATACGCGTGATCATTGGCATTGCCCGTTCTTCAAGTATTGCTGGGACTCTGGCATGAGTCAATTGCCTACTACTAAGGACTACCGGAGTGCGGATCCCGGAAGCGTGATGTCGAAGGGGTCTCGGTTTTTCGATGTTTGGGACCTGTGCCGCCCCAGCATGAGCAGATTCAGCCACCACGAAGAAGGGTGGACTTTGAAGAGGAGGAGGAGGATAAGTATCACCGACCGCGCTGGTGCCCTGATGGACTTAACTGTTCCCAGAAATGCAGGGTACAGCGGCTGCGCAGTCTGGAGGAAGCTGAGGCCAGATATCTTGAGACACTAAGGAAGGCACGCCCGGATTTGGTGGACAAAGTCCATTACACCCAGAAAAGGGAGTCGCGCCATTCCAAGAAGGAGTGGCGTCCAAAGCCAACAAGAGTTCCACGCGGAGTTCCACGCTCAAGGTCGTAAAGAGTTACCGGTAGCCCAGCTTGACTTGGGGCCATGGCTAGTTATATTTGAGAAGCTCCGAGCAAAGAACTACAAGCATTTGAAGGCTTTATACCTTAAGGGTTACATAAATGGCCAGCCTGTCAACAAGATGTTGGTCGACACAGGAGCGGCAGTTAACATAATGCCATATTCAGTGCTGCGTCAATTGGGGCAGTCCACTGGAGATTTGATCAAGACCAACATCACCTTGAGCGATTTCAACGGTCAAACATCAGAGGCACAAGGCGTCCTTAGTGTGGATCTGACCGTTGGAAGCAAGACTGTCCCAACCTCTTTCTTCATCGGCAACAGCAAGAGTACATACAATATCCTACTTGGTAGGGATTGGATCCATGCCAACTGCTGCATCCCTTCCACAATGCATCAGTGTCTAATTCAGTGGGATGGAGATGAGGTGGAGGTGGTTCATGCAGATGACTCGATCGAGATCTCACATGCCGCCATAAGCATCTGAGATGCGGAAGACCAAGAGCCGATCTCATGGATCAGTTTGGAAGGCTATGACCACGTCGAAGCTACAAAAAATGGGGTGAGGCAGGTCTTATCCAATGGCTTTACAGAGTAGACAAAACACAAAGGACGAGCTGCTCTGACGCACTCGGTAAGGCCGATCCCCACGATCGGCCCCAAAAAATAAAATGCAAATTTTTGATGACTAGTGTTTTACATGATTATAGCAGTTATAAGGAGGCCCACTCTAGCAGCCGGCCATGCATCAATTGTAAAGTTTTAAAGATCAATGAAGGTTATAAAGCGGCCGATCTTAACGATCGGCCGAAACTCTTTTTGTCATTTTCTTTGTCCATTTGCAGCGTTGACTTAACAGATGACAGAAAGCTTGGATACGGGTTTACATCGATTGACGAGCTGGAAGAGGTTGACATTGGTCCTAGGGATAACCCACGACCAACATTTATCATCAAAAAGTTAAACTGTGTCTACGAGAGCTGATGACAGCTTTGCTGAAGGAGTACGCAGATTGCTTCGCCTGGGATTATACAAAGATGCCTGGGTTGGACAGGAGCATAGTCGAACATCGGCTCCCTCTCAAGAGGGGATTTCGGCCGTTTCAGCAGCGAGCGCGACAAATGAAGGCTGAAGTTCTAGTGGAAGTCAAGAAAGAGGTGGAAATGGAAGTCAAGAAAGAGGTGGAAAAAATGCTAGAAGCAGGATTCATCAGGCCCTGCAGGTATGCCGAGTGGATTTCAAGTGTCGTACCTGTGTAAAAGAAAGATGGATGATGGCGAGTCTGTGTGGACTTCAGGGACCTCAACAGGGCTACTCCAAAGGACGAATACCCGATGCCTGTCGCGGAGACTGTGACAGTTTATGTACTTGTAAACTAGGCACATAAATTGTTAGTGTGAAGTATGTGCTTGTTAGTGAAAAGCTTATGTATGTTTATGTGAAGCTTTTGAAAATTTAAAGTGCAAGTAAAAAGGGTATTTTTATAATTATAGAAAAACCTAGGGTTGTTTTTGCAAAATGTATTTGGATTAGGGTAATTTCAAAATAAGTGAAAGGTGGTTTTGTAAACATGTTTTTCTTATTTTATCCCTTGTAAAAAAATATATATTTATCCAAAAGTTTCATTTGAAAGGCATGTGTTGAATTGTATAAAAATTTGGGTAAAGTTGAGAAAATAAGGGTATTTATGTAATTTTATAAAAGTACAAGTCCTTTTATGCAAGTATTTGATTTACAGAAGTAATTTTCAAAGTTACTTAGGACTAAAGTGTAAAAGGTGCAAGTCATTATGACATGTCTATCCAATCATTATGATGTGTCTATCCCGTCATCATGACGTGTCATAAATACTTGCATTTAGATCCTAAATGTTATAAAATTTCACTCTTTAAGACAACAGTAATTCAAATCCAACCTTTGTTCAAAATTTCACATGTAAAGATATAAGTTTTGAGTTTTTAACTTGGGCCCTAAAGCAATGTTGTAGAGTTTGAAAAACTCTCCAACTTTCGTTTTGGCCATTTCTTCATTAGGGTTTTAGATTAATGAGAAATTTATGCTTTACAGAAAGGTCCCTGCAATTTTCTAAATTTGCGCATAAGCCCTTGGGAAATTCCATCTGTCCTTCTTCTCTGCTCTCCCTTATCCTGGTGCCCCTTTTCTTTTCCTCACCGGCAGCTCCATCCAAGTGTTTCTTTTCTTCCTCCCTCCCTCTGCTCACTCAGGTCGGCGTGGACCCGGGGCGTGCGGCGCCAGGCTCCTGCGCGTGGAAGCGAGCAGCGCGCGGGCGGCGCTGGAGGCGCGGGCACGCGCGTGAGCGCTGGAGCTAGCAGTGCGGCACATGCGGCGCGGGCGCTCGGGATCCAGGCGGCGCGGGCGCGGAGGCAGGCGCTGGCGCAGCGGCTGCGGCTTGGCGGCCGCAGCACGCAGGGCAGCTCCGGCGGGGTGGTTTGGCGCTGGGCTGGTGCAGGAGCGGGAGCCGGCGCGTGTGCGGGTGCCGGGCGCGGCGCGGGCGAACGGCGCTGGGGCACGGGCGGAGGTGAGCGATTGGCAGCGGCGCAAACGTTGGTGAGCCCAGGCCGTGGGGACTACGACGGCGCAGCACTGGCGGCACACGAACTGAAGGCCCATCAGTGCTTGGCACTCGGTGGGCTCAGCCAGAAGGTGGAAGCACTGCCGGAGGTGTCGGCGAGGCTGACGGCGATGGCGTAGGAGCGGAGCTCAGGGCTCGCGGTGCCGCGGCGCGGCGACTCGACGCGGACCCGCACGGGGGAAGCAGTGGAGCCGCACGTGGAGTACATCGGAGAGCATTGAGGAGAAAGCCGCGGACGAAGACAGGCGGCACTGCGAACTGCTCGTGGAGAACGGAGGTGGCCTGGTGCGGACAGCAGAGGAAGGCACGGCCCTGATGCAGGCAGACGACGGCCCTCGCGGAGGCAGAGGTGGCAAATATGGCGCGGCGAATGCTGAAGGAGAAGCTACGCAGTGACACAAGGCGGTCGGGGCAGGAGTAACGCAGCGCAGGTTCGACGCGCAGCGCAAGACCGGCGGCAGTGGTAGGTCAACCCTGATGACGTCGCAGCAGGTGGAATGGACGGCGGAGTTACAGGACCCGGAGGTCCGAGCGGAATTGAACCGGCGCGTTCGCGAGTGCGAGCGGAAGTGTTTTGCTAGTGGCCGGCTCGGCTCGATTCCGCAGGCGAGTGCGCGTGCAAGGCAACAGGCCACGCGCGAGCAGATTAAGAGCCAGTGGTGTGAGAGCAGTACAGGAACAGCGCGCAAGAGATGCGACCAAGCGCAGCGGTCCTGCTGGAGGCTACGCGGGTGTGCCGGCCATGTTTCAGCGGCACACGCGCGTGAGCAGAGGAGACTCAGCCCGTGAGCAAGAGAACCTTGAAGTTTGCGGAGGAGTTGGCATAGCGACCCAATTCGGCTCCATCGTCTCGTCCCAAGGATCCACGACATCCAGCAACTCCTATTCCTCGCCGATCGTCCGAGCAAGACCACAATACCTCAAGAAAGCTCATGAACCCTCTTATCGAGCCTCTTCGGATCCCTTTGCTGAAACATCATCGCCGTGGCAAAGCCGACTACCGTCACCACAGGTCACCGTGAGGAATATCCCTCCGGCCATCCTCCACCCACTACAATCCCCTGGCAAGCTTCTTCGACACCCACGGAACCTCGTCACCGTCGAGCACTTCTCATCGCCAATCCTGTTCACCACGGGAATTCACTTTCCACCTGTTCTTCTCCACAACCAAAGCTACCCCAAGGTTTGCCCTGATCCACTGAATCTTCCTAATGCCGGCGACCCCTTTGCCGGAACATCATCGTCTTCTTTCTATTCTTTGTTTTCCCCGACCAGGGACTTAATTGCTTCGATTTAGAAAGTTCTAGGGTGTTTTCTGTAAGATTTCCAGAACTTTCTTTATTTCAAATCAGTGAACTTCTATATTTCATAGGAATTCGTAAGAAGTTCATAAAAATACAAAATCAGTTTTAGTTGAATCCTTAGGTCAAAACCTACAAGTTTTATATTGTGATCTTGAGCTGAAGGTCTTTGAAGTGTGGTCTAGGTTAAATATTAGGGAATGTGTGCTTTATTTGTACCTTATGTGATATGCATGTGTTGTAGCTAAAGGGTAAATCATAGGATGTATGTCTCAAGTAGAGAGGTGTGATATCTAGTTAATCCTTTCACACGAATGCTCATATCCCTGCTATCAAGACCCTATCTTTGTTTTGATTGCCGTTTCCTTAAGGTCCTTTACGTATAAGGATCCTTGTTAGTCCGTGTGTATCTGCTGCTTATCCAATACATCTCTGCAGCTAAGCTTCAGCAACGGCTATCAGCTCAGCCGCTAAGCATCCGTTTCCTTTGAGTCTATGATGTTTCTGTGTAACGGCTGTCAGCCGATACAATTCTTTTGATATGATTCTACCATCGGCTAGTTAGCTGATGCGGTTGTTATCTTTCTAATATCAGCTACTGCCGATACAATTCTTTTGTTCTGTCCTACATTGGCTACACATAGTCGATGTATCAAAAGTGTACACACAATCTTAAGATTCTTGCTATCGGCTGATTCAAGCCGATTCTAGTTGTTTTCCATATCAGTCAAATATGGCCGATCAATCCTTAGTTTTCCCATCCTTATCCACACACTTCTATCAGCCGATTTATCAGCTAAGAAATCGGCTATATATCTATCGGTCACATACCCTCAACCATACTCCAATCGGCTGCTCATCTATAGAGCATATTCCCATCGACACAAACCCATCAGCCACATCCTCTTCAATCTAGTTCCGCACTTATGGTCTCATCAGCCTAGTCTGATGTTAGTGTTCTGTTCCACCTAAATCTTGTAACAAGTCTAACTTAGATAACCCCATCGGCTGTACGTCACTCAATTGTTGTGCTGACGTAATCAAACCGATGCACCTATCAATCAGCTACAAAGGGAAAGTACACAACCCTAGATCAGTAAACTAACACAGTAGACACGCCTTTGTTAGACACGACCAAAGCGCATCAATCGGCTAAACCTGATGCATCCTCATCGGTTAAGGCCAAGACCAATACACCAACCAATTAGATAGACCAGAAACATGCTGATAATCCAATCGGCAAGATCCTCCCTTGATCTATCCTTGAAACACTGTACCTTTAATATTCCTATCTCTATCAGCCATTTTAACCTTTGGTGAAACCAAACCGGTTAATCTCTTCTGCTCATATACAGAAACCACTCATGCCGATTTCTCTTCAAAACAGAAATCAGCAGATCTCCTAAAACTATAGAAAGAACTCCCTTCTTTACCAATTCTATCGACTAAACCCCTGTTGTTTCCAATCAACTCCGTTGTAGTGTTCAACAAATAGTCCATCTTAATTAGTTGTCCACCTAAAGCTCTGTCTAAGTTTAGTTTCAGATCTTTTTGATTGTTATAAGAGTAATATTTTAAGTGAATGTTGGAATGCAACTTTATCGTGAATTAGGATAGTTTTATGTGCACAATTTGAATGTAATATTGCATTGCATGTAGATACGACTACTTCTGCAATGGTACCTACAAGATCTTCCAAGAATCTGCAGAAGATATTTCTGAAGACCAAGTGAACATCACCAAGGGATTATCGGAAGCCCCGAACCAAAGTTCAGAAGATCTTAACTTTACTGACTTCAGCCCCACCAATAAAGGCAAGCCCCGGACATAACCCACAATTTTATTTACACTGCAATCTATATCTATTTATATATTTCCATGCATTAAGTTCTTAGGAATTGCTTGGAACCCTAGTTGCATAATTCCAGGAACCGATGTACTGAACACTAGAACTTGAGTCCGAATAGCTGCTATGCTAATAGGACCGGTAGAAGTCGAGTGATTGCCTGTCACTCGCGAGCTTTATAGGAGTTATAATGTTTACATTCCTGTTATCACTATAAGGATGACGGATGGGAGTTTTGTGAGGTATCATGGTTAAGATGGTTCCCGTCTGTGTTGTTGAATTTGATAAGGTCGCAGTGTGTGGTAGTGCGGGTTAAGCGTTTGAAAGTACTAGCCACATGCCGAGAAATATGGTAAGCGGTAAGCCTAGTAACCAATCGGCCCGAGGAGTGGACATACCTCCCACCACTCGTCTTGCTTCTTCTGGTTACTTAATTCGACGTATGGGAATACGTGTTGCAAGGGTAACCAGGAGTACGCACATGTAGTCGCGCTACAGGCGTACGTCCTGCACTTTGGAAGTGCGTATGGTCCTGCAGTCGCTTGTGGTGGACCTGTCCGCGAGTCGGAATGAAAGGTAAATGGTTGCTTTGGAATCATCGTTGGATGTTCCAAGCGTGTGGGTTAGGTTTACCTTGCAAGGTTGAATTCGATTCAGAATCGTCCGCTTCTCACGAAGATTGAGACTACTTGATCCCTTTACCACATAGAGTAACAAGAGAAATTTCATGATTATCAAAGATGATGTTTGGCTAAAGTTTCTACCATGCCTGCATAGCTATAGGTGCCTACCTAGAATGAATAATCACATAGAACTTGAAAGCTAAAAGTTGACATTAAGGATCTACTCTTCCATGCTTTTCAGCTGAAAACTCTACCCAAAGCTAAAAGCCTTCATAAGTCTAGTTACATGACTATGTATACCATGAACGGGTAAGCCTTGCTGAGTATTAGTATACTCAGCCTTGCTAGTTATATATTCTTCAGGTAACGCCTTCGAAGACCCTACTCTACCCCTGTCTTGGCCCTGTGCTCTTCCAGATGGTTGGTCCGTGGAATGGGATGCATCCCCGGCCAACACTGAGGACATCGAGTGATGTTGTGCCCGGGCTTAGCATGACATCCGTCTTGACGATGTGTTATAAATCGTCGCGTATGTTTTTCGCTGCTAAAAACCATAACTTTAACAGCTGGTAATAATTTCTCTAGATTTGAAACTTCGTACTACTTTTAGAAACTCTTGTAATGTAATCCCCTGTGATGTAAAATATGATGGTGACTGTATCTCTGGACTCACTTTCGTGTGAGGTAACCTTATTCGATCCTGTATCGGTGGTTTATCGGGACGCTACCCGACAGGCCAAGGGATTATACCGTTTGAAGTATGTTGGAGCCCTCTGGAGTGGACTCGCGTACTTGAGCCGGTATAATTCAGGTTGGTTCTGCCACAGAGACATTGATCAACGCAGCTGCTGGTCATAAGATCTTGAGTTTCAGGGACGGCAACGCCGGCTATAACCAGATCTTCATGGCTCTGGAGGATATAAACAAGACCGCGTTCAGAGTGCCTGGGGCAGTAGGACTGTTCGTGTATGTGTTTATGACCTTCGCGTTGAAGAATGTTGGCGCTACTTATCAACGTGCCATGAACTACATTTTTCATGATTTGATCGGCAAGTTGGTGGAGATTTATATTGACAACGTCGTGGTAAAATCTGTGTTAGTTGAAGGGCACCTAGGGGACCTACGGCAAGTTCTGGAACGAATCAGAAGGTTCGGGCTGAGGATGAATCTGAAGAAATGAGCTTTCGGCATATCGGCCGGTCAATTCCTAGGTTTCTTGGTTCATGAAAGAGGGATCGAGATCGGTCTAAAAAGTCAAGAAGCTGTGAGAATAATGGTGCCCTCTACTACGAAGAGGGAGCTTCAGCAGCTCATTGGTAAGATCAACTTTGTCAGAAGGTTTATTTCCAATCTCTCCGGGCGGATTGAGCCTTTTATGGAGTTGGTAAAAATTAAAGCCAATGATGAGTTTCGCTGGGGGGCAGAGCAGCAATGGGCATTTGAAGAGATCAAGGAGTATCTGTCAAAACCACCCGTGTTAGTTCCACCCCAACAAGATAGGCCCTTCTACGTGTACTTATCAGTAGGTGACACCTCCATCGCTTGGGTAGTAATACAAGTGCATGACGGCAAAGAAAGGGTCGTGTTCTACCTCAGTAGAAGAATGCTAGATGCGGAGACAAGGTACCCTGACATTGAAAAGTTATGTCTTTATTTGTTCTTTACATGCATAAAGCTTCGTCATATTCTACTATCAGCCGAGACAATTGTCATCTGCAAATTGGATGTTGTCAAGCACATGCTATCGGCTCCTGTGTTGAAAGGCCAACTTGGAAAGTGGATGTTTGCATTGTCAGAATTCGATATCCGATACCAACTCGCAAAGGCAGTCAAAGGGCAAGCGCAGGCGGATCTCATTGCAGAAAGGATCAATACTGACATAGCAGCACTTTCCGTACGCGCATGGGCCATGTACTTTGACGGATCGGCTTGTGGAGATGGATGTGGCATAGGTATCCTGCTTGTGTCGTGTCGGGGCAACGTATTCTTTTTTGATCAGATTACCTACCGCTTGCACCAATAATATGGCGTAATATGAAACGGTGCGTAAGGGTACGGAGTTGCTTCTTGAGGCCGGAGCTGAAGCAGTGGAAATTTTCAGGGATTCAAAGTTGGTGATTTCTCATCTCACATAGGAGTTGAGGTGTGAGAGCGAGTTGCTCTTCCTGCAATGGGTATAATGTCAAGAGCTGATGCCCAATTCATGTACATAAATTTCTATTGGATACCTAGGATGCAAAATTCAGAGGCCAATGATCTTGCACAGATGGCTTCAGGATACAAGGCTGTGACGGACAGAGCCGATCTTCAGTACACCTACTGGACCAAGGAGATTGGAGAGCCGATATCTTCAATTACTTGAAGGATTTGGCTCAGGGGGCACCCAAGAGGATACGATACAAGGCTATGAAATACGTCCTAATAGGGGATGACATGTTCTACAGGACTTTAGAAGGTTTGTTGCTCAAATGCTGGGGGCCGATTGGATTCAATCGGCTCTTACACGAGGTCCACGAAGGCACTTGTGGGACTCACCAATCGGCTCATAAGATGAAGTGGCTGATTAGGCGATCGGGGTATTACTGGCCCACCATACTTGAAGATTGCTTTAAATATTATAAAGGATGTCAGGCATGTCAGAGGTTCGGGAAGATACAGATGGTACCAGCATCAGTAATGAACCCTATCGTCAAACTATGGCCGTTCAGAGGCTGGGGCATGGACATGATTGGCAAAATTAATCCTCCATCCAGCAAAGGCCACTAGTTTATTTTGGCCATCACAGATTATTTTACCAAGTCGGTGGAGGCAGTTCCCATGAAGTCGGTAGCATCTAAGGATGTCATTAATTTTATTAAAGAGCATGTCATTCACAGGTTCGGGATTCCTCAGACCATTACAGCAGATGGAGATTCGGTCTTCATTTCAGAGGAGTTCAAGAAGTTTGCTACTGACATGGGCATCAAGCTGATTAGGTCATCTCCATAATATGCCCAAGCAAACGAACAAGCAAAAGCATCCAATCAGAGCCTTATCAAGTTGATCAAGAGAAAGATCGATGAGCATCCTAGGCGTTGGCATGAGGTCTTGCTAGAGGCATTGTGGGCATACCGTATTTCGTGCCATGGAGCAACAAAAACTTCTCCTTATCACCTGGTGTACGGACAGGAGGCTGTATTACCATGGGAGATTACGGCCTGCTCGAGACGCATAGAGTTTCAAAATGACTTAACAGTTGAAGAGTATGCTGCTCTGATGAATGACAATATTGAGGACCTCACGGAGCTCAGACTTTGGTCACTCGAGAAGATCAAAGAAAATAAGGCCAAAGTAGCCCGCGTGTACAATAAGAAAGTCAAGCCAAAAGAATTTCAAGTTGGAGATCTGGTTTGGGAAGCGGTGCTACCATTGGGGACTAAAGATGCAGCATATGGCAAATGGTCTCCAAACTTGCACGGGCCTTATAGGGTTGACCAAGTCCTACCTGGGAATGCATATATGCTTGAGGAGTTAGATGGCATCAAGTTCCCAGTCGTGATCAATGGTCAACATCTCAAGAAGTACTTCCCAAGTATGTGGGATGATGAGCAATAAAGCCGATGCTACGCATCAGGCTGTGAACCGATACGATCAGTTGGCCCGTACAAGAGAAAGCCAACGCTTCGCGTTGGGCTATGAGCCGACAGGTCCTGATGGCCCGTACAGGTGAAAGCCAATGTTACACATCAGGCTAGACACAAGGAAAGAGGGCCGACACGTGCAGTCAGCCCACATATATAGAAAAAAACATATTTCGTATCCAACACACTAAGTTGGTCAAATAGCCGATGTACAACCATCAACTTTAGAATTTTAATTCGGATACATGCAGGTTTGTCTTACAAGGGGTGATTACAAGGAAGTCTACTGAAGGAACTCATCAATGGCGGCGATGGCCTCAAGGCGGACGCGATCAGCTTCAGCAATCACTGCTTCATCATCCTTGTCCTCTCCCGACACCACCTGCCTACTCAAAGCGGTCAGCTCTGCGAGTTCTATCTTCAGCTGGGCGGTCAAGTCTTCTTCTTCTCGTTTGGAGCTGGCAATAAGGTTCTTCGCTTCCTGGATGCGCTGCTCGGTTGCCTAGACCTTAGCCTTGAGGTCACTCCTTCTCCAGAAGTTGAAGCCTTTGAGAGTGCGCAGATGTGTCAGTCTTGGCGTCCAGAGTCACCTTCTTCTCATTAAGCAATCGGCACCTCTCGGCAATGTCGGCCTTCAAGGGGCTTGAGAGCGACGAGCTTTAATCCTGTGCCGAGCTTGTTCTACCTTTGCCCGAAAGAAAGGGAGGTGTCCGGTTGGCCAGAGCTTGATCTGAAGAACTTTCGGGAGTTGAGACTCGATCTCCTCAAGAATCTGCCTCACTGCATCGGAGTCTCGGACCAAGGCATCAATTGGAGCTGACAAAAGGCCTTTCACGTGGAGGAGTTGGCTGGCGACACCGGTCGGATCTGGCTGATGATCATCCACTTCTAGTATGGCCGAGCTGACGGATGCAGGGTCGAATGAAAGTAACTCTAAGATGTTCAGACCCTGAAAGAAGGTATAAAATTAGTACGGCCAGGGAAAGGAAGATGCAAGTGGCTTGATAATGAAACATACCTGTTCTGAAGAAGGAGTGACATTTGATGAAGAGGTGATCGGCTCCTGTAGACGCACCCTTTCTGGAGGAGGAGTAACAGCCGATGTAGTGGCGATAGGCTCCTGCAGACGCACCCTTTCCGGAAGAGGACTGGTAGCCGACGATGTGACAATCGGCTCCTGCGGAGAAGGACCGACAGCCGATGTGATTACGATTGGCTCCTACAGATCCTGAAGGCCGACCAAAGTATCGGCTGGCATTGTGGGGCTCTCTGGAGTCGTCAGGATTTGATCCTGAAGGTTGACTAAGGCATTGACCGTCGACAAAGGATTCTCTGGGGCCTCTAGAGTTGGGTTTTCTTGGCGCGTTGGCTCTTCCCCGCTGGAAACATCGACGATATCAGCCTACAAGCAAGGAAAGAGCAGTTAAACCGAAATGTACATGTTCAGAGGATCAATTATAAGAGGGATGATCTAAACCTGGTTGACAATCGGAGCTTCTTGGTCGGTGGAAGATGGTCCAGCTTCTTTCCGAATCTTTCTGGCAGTCATCTTCCTCGCCTTAGTTTGGGCTCGGGGGGCAGCAATGTCAGAGGTTCGCTTCCGCTTGGGGGTTGATTTCGCGGAGCCAGGCTAGATCCACATGATGGCCTCTGACGGGGGAGGTGCATTTTTGCCGGAGAGGACCACGGGGGCAACTGGTGAGAATGTGAAGATGGAGCCATCATCATTCCTGGGCTCCAGATCATCCTCCTGCTGCAGAGAAAACAAATGGAATTAGAGGAGTTGAGCGGAGTTAGGAAGAAGTACTCAGCTGATGGTAATACCTCTCCCTCCGAGGCTTCATATTCAGCATCAATCTGTTGTAGCATTGGCCCCAGGGCTTTCCGGAAGACATGAGTCTTCCACACTGACCACCAGTTCTCGAATCCGATGGCTGAAGAGGTGAACGAAAGGTCGACGGGGATTGGAAGGAGAAGATCAGTGAATAGGCTGTAGCATCTTTGGCTGGTAAGGGCATCGAGCGAATCAGCTCTACTTGTCGTCAAATGGTGAAGGAAGAAGTGGGGAGGAACCTGCCGGAGACCAAATTGCTGGGCTGCTATGACTGGCTGGTAGAACTCATAACCGGGCTTGATGATTCGGTTAGAGGTGCTCATACCAACTGGAAGGAAGCAAGGGCGAATCATGATAGAGTATAAATGCCGAGTGCTATCATCATCGGTAAAATCAGCCAATCTAAAGGTGATTGGGTTCTCGAAAATTTCAGAATCAGTATAGGGAAGGAAGTTAGGATTGTCCAGACCCCTATAGAAAATCCTAAACCAGTTTGAAGCAGCTGAGGGATTCAACTTGTTGCTAGGAAGACTGTACAGAGCTTGGCCAAAACTGGTACACCTGATTTGCTTCCCACTCTGATCTGGAAAGGAGCTATTGGCCAAAACAGGGAAGTTTGGTATGAAGTCGTGAAAATATTGGTGAGCCCATAACTGGATGAACTACCAGGGACCGCCAGTCCTAAGTTTCTTTTGGGTAAGTAGGCTCAAAGATATCAGGTGGAGATATCTATGCACTTCCCCAAGGAACAATTTACCAAGGCCAACAGTACTACCTTTGGCCAGTTCATATGCTAGGGGGAGATAGTTCTTGGTTGGGGTAAGGGAAGGACCGCAGAATAAGAAGTGTTCCAACCAAAAATTCAGAAAGGTCATATGTTCTTTCTCAGTCACAGGGCCTTTGGTTTTGATATGCTGGTTCAGGAATGCACCCCAGTTCATGCACTCTATTTTAGAGGATAGTTTGAAAAGGACTTCGGGCAGACTGATGGCACAGGAGCAAGATGATGAGATGTCCAAACCAGTAATCATCACTATGTCCAGGAGGGTTGGAGTCATCGGCCCGTGGCCAAATAAGAAGCAGTTCAAGGCATCGGACCAAAAGTAGTTGATGGTTTTCAGAAGGCTCTCGTTCTTCTCAAGAGGGGACAAAGATAAAGACAAAGATAGAGCATCAGCTATCCCTATGGTTTCCCATGTGGGCTGGTAGGTTTTTGCTACTCTATTGTACCGGGTCACTCAGCCCTCGGGAGGATTTGGCCAAGCACGTAAGCTGTCGGCCCAGGAATCTAGGTCTATGTTCTGGCTCACGAACGGGATTCGATTAGCCTCACAAGAAATCAGATCTACGGGTTTCTCGTAAGAACGAGGCCCGAGAAAAAAAGAATTGGGGGAAGAAGGATGCGGCAAAAGAATATCTGAAACCTAAAGAATCAATAAAAGCCAAATAACCGGAGAAAGATCATTTAATGATGCAAGGGATCTAATAATTGCTGCATTAAATTAGCAAAGGTCAGAGTTTTACCTTCAGACCAAGGACGCCCGCATCGGCATTCGAAGATCCCGCCATCTGAAACCCCAACGAAGATCGAGAACCTGGAAACTGGATCTAGGGTTGGCGGCGCAAGTTGAGTTCGTGCTCTAAGGCTTTGGTCTGGGTCTTTGCGATTAGGGTTTATGAGCAAAGGGTTTTGGAGAATAACTTGGATTCGGAGAATCTTTGAAGATCTGTTTCGGGAAGGTTCCGGATTTAAGCAGAAAATGGAATTGATTTGAGAATCGACTCAGATCCGAATCGGCACTTTAAGGAAAGGAACCGATGCGTTGCCATCGGCTTCCAAGATCGGCTTCTTGACAAATTGCGGTTTAAAATAAAAGGATTTTATTTATAAGGGGAAATGATTACAAAAGGGGAGCCAATTACTCCTAGAGCCGATCTATTGGCTTAATCCTATGATCTACCACCAGTAGGTGCCGGAGATTCTGCGGCGCTTGATCAGAGGAGCCATTCTGGCGTCACTGTCGTTGTCGTCACCGTCATCATCTCCACCGCTATCGCTGCTGAAGCCGCTGTTGTCTTCGGCTTCTTCATCTTCATCATCATCGTCGTCGTCGTCGTCCTCCGATGACCTGCTAAGTAGGTAGCCTCCTGCTACCAAGTCTTCCGCAGTTGATGAAGAATCGACTTCTTCCTCCGAGGAGAAGAAATCTCCATCCCAGGACATGTCGTCCTCATCATCTTCATCCAACTCCCCGCCGAGGAGAAGTTGGAGGTCTTCACCATCGGTCAGTGATTCATCATCCTCTGACCAGGTCTGGAAGTCCCACTCCTCTGCATCCCAATGCAGAGGAGCGCAGGCCTCGTTGGTGGCAATAAGGTCGTATTCTGGAGTGGCTTCTCGGGTGGACTCAGACTCGAAGGAAATGATAGAGGAAGCAGAGGAAGAAGAAGCCATTGCAAGAGAAGGGAAGTTGTATTAGGTGCGGTTGCTAATGGCTGAAGGAAGGGGATGAGAGAAAGAAAACCAACGGGAGCAGGATTATAAAGATAGAGCGGAATATGAATCAGTACCGTGATGGTTTCCAAGGAGTTTGATGTAGAGCAGTCACATCCCTTGGAAGTTGAAGAGGCACGCGTGTACGGATTTTGGAAGTCGAAGAGGCGGGGCGATGAAAAAGAAAAAATGGTTTCGGAATAATTATTGCCGAAACTAGGGGCATGTGTTATCGCCATAATTTAGCTGGGCCGGAAGGTGGGCCGTGAAGCAAGATGAGCTCAAAAGATAATCGTAGTGGGCTTGCGAATCGGCCCCTACGCGGACGTTTGAGGCCAGGATTGGCCATATATCTAGATAGGTGTGTGAGTTTAAAATAGTTTAGATAGAGATAGCCAGGATTCATGTCGTAGTCAGTTAGGATTGGTTAGGGAAGGCAAGCCTCCGAACTATAAATATGTACCTTGGATTATGAATAAAGAACGAACAAACAATCATTCACAGCAACTCTCGGCGCATCGCCACCCCTGTTCTAGGGTTTCTCAGGTAAGTGCCATGCAGCCCCGATCACGCTTCGTGTGATTGAGGCAGCATCGTTCCTGCCTGTCTACTTTTGTGTTTCTCGTACTGAAACATTGTTGATGGCGAGTTACACTAGTTATCTTGGTGTTTATAGAGTAGCATCGGCTCTTTCATGCTTTATTCATGCATCTTTTGTTACCTGTAAATGTTTAGCTATCCTCATGCACGATCTCGGGTGTAAGGGCAGCACCTTGTTCTGTTCTTTGATTAGTAGATCCAGTCTGTTATGGTTAGTCTTTGTTCATCGAAGATTTAGCTTAATATCTGCATGATTAGGCCCTTCAAACGGGTTGAATGTTCCGGCAGTACGTTTGATGCTTTGTATCAACCTAAAGAGAGATTGTTCCAAAAATCGGCTCTATGTTGGTTTTTAGGCCTCTGTGTAGGTTGCTATTCTATTAGGCTCAATTACGTGTAGGATGTTTTGGTTATGCAGTGAAGGCTTTAACCATCGTAGATTGGATTAGCTTACTAGTTACAGAGCAAGTTTTATATTACCATCGGATATGCGTGCTTTATTCAAATACTTAGATCCGATCCGATATTGGACACAATCGGCACTTTACAGCCGATATCGGGAGTCACCCGATGAGCCGATCACGGCTCGGACTAATGTTTACATGTGTCTGTGCATGCAGGAAACTAACATAAATCACTTCTACACCTTCCCGATCAGGTACAAGGTCAGGTGGCACGCTTAGCAACCCAGACGTCGTGTGCTGGATCCTGGGCCGTTGACCGAGGGACCGGAGCCCACCAGTAGTCCCGAGAGCCTCCCGGCTCCTCGTGTTACCTATCGCTGCGCGCCGGTGGGTTTTGACCAACAACACCAACGTGATCGGTTGGGTGAGTCGCATGGTCCTTGTGTCGTGTGGGTAAAGAAGTACACTCTTGCAAGGTTAATTAATCAATTCAAATTGCCACGCTCTCGGTTATGAGCAAGCTCAATATCCAATGAATCCTTCGTAAAAGTATTGATTATGTTGGGATTTGGTTTATGCATGATACTTTATTTGTTTTGTAATTCAATTAACTAAAATTTGAGGTGGTTTGGGCAAGATAATTAAAATGTTAGAAAGCTAGGTGTTGGATTAGAGAGCTCATGCTTATGCAAATTACTTAACCCTAAAGCCTTATCTTATGAGCCTTCATTTTCATAATTCTTGGTTATTGTGAGTACTTTTGTACTCACATTGCTTTGTAAACTAAGTTGTAGGTGAGCCAGAAGCTGTGTTTGGCCACTTCTACCCCGCCATTCCTGGTGTGGGTGAGGAGTAGGTCAGTGTGGTCTTGATGGTGTCCTTGAGCAAGACTCCATTATTTTATCACGTTATCAAGTTAGCCGCTACGCAATCGTTCTTTTGGGGATGTCATGTTAAACATTAAACTTTATGATTTATGTCCCTTCCTAAATGTTAAATTGTGAGCCCGAGGCTTGTATTTTGTTGTTAAATCTTAAATTTTAGATTTGAACCCCCTATGTTGAGCTTGTAATGTTTAGTTGTTAAACCTTGTTGCTTAAAAATTGCTCCTTGTGGTTCATCGGCAATATATGTGATTGTAAACGGTATGTGTGTATGCGTGATCTTGGGCATATGGTGGAGCACATACCAGGACTACCGGATTTGATATTATTTTTGGTGAATGATGTGTTGGTTGTTTATGACTTAGATGTGGGTTAACATGTGGCACGCTCTTGGCGCGAGCACGTGTTAGCTCTCATTTTAATGATAATGACGGGTGGTTCGCTTAAAACGGTATTAAATTAGGTGGTTCTTGCAGGTGCATCCGTTCCCAACTTTCGAAACACTTGTTCCGTCCTTTTACTCAGCTAGTGTTGTCGGTCAAAACCCACCGGCGAGCAGCGACAGGCAACACGAGGAGCTAGGAGGCTCCCGGGACTGCTGGTGGGCCCCGGTCCCTCGGTCATCGGCCCGAGATCCGGCACACGTCCTGGCTTCGAGGTCGCTAGGCGTGCCACCTGACCTTGTACCTGATCAGGAAGGTGCTATGTGTTAGTTTTCTGCATACACAGACACGCATAAACATTAGTCCGAGCCATAATCGGCTCATCGGGTGCTTACCGGTATCGGCTGGAAAGAACCGATTGTGGTCAACACCGGATTGGATCTATAAATAAAGCGTACACGTCTAATGATAAAATAAATCTCGCCCCGTAAACCTTAAGCGAATTCAATCTACAACGGTTAAAGCTTTCACTACTTAATTGGAACATCCTACACGTGATCGAGCCTAACAAATACACGAGGTAACGAAATAGCAACCTAAACAGAGGCCTAAAAATGTACCAGAAAGCCGATTCCCAGAACAATCTCTTTTTAAGCTGCCATAAGACACCAAACATACTACCGGAACATTCAACCTGTTTGAAGGGCCTAATTATGCAGATATTAAACTAAATCTTTGATAATTAAAGACTAACCATAACAGATTGGATCTACTAAACAAGAATAGAGCAAGAAGGCTGCCTTTACATCCGAGATCGGACACAACAACAACTGAACGTTTATAGGTAACAAAGGATGCACGATTAAAGCATGAAAGGACTAATGTTACTCTATACACATTAAGATAACTAGTGTTACTCGCCATCAACAATGCTTCAGAACGAGAAACACAAAAAGGCAGGCAAGCAAAGACGATGCCGCCCCGAGAAACCCTAGAACAGGGGGGGCGATGCGCCGAGAGTTGTTGATGAATGATTGATTCTCATTGTTTACCCATGATACATATTTATAGTCCGTAAACTTTCCTTTCCTAACCAACCCTAACCAAACACGACACAAATCTTAACTATCTCTATCTAAATTGTTTAGACATACATACCTATCTAGATACACAGCCACCCTGGGCCCAAAACATCTGCATAGAGTCCGATTCGCAAGCCCATTATAACTATCCTTCAAATCCATCTTGCTCGACGGCCCACTTTCCAGCCTGTCTAAATTATGGCGATAACACATGCCGATTCACTTCACCTTCCACTTTGCCTTTATAAACTTACCCCCGGTAACTTTCTTAATCGTCTTCTTTCTTCAGCCACTGGCAACCGCATCTAAACCAATCTTTCTTCCTCTTGCAATGGCTTCTTCCTCTTCCTCTGTCTCTTCTGCTATTTCCTTTGAATCTGAATCCTCCTGAGAGCCCACTCTGGAATATGATCCGATAGCCGCCTACAAGATCCTTGCCCCCCTGCATTGGGTTGCAGAGGAATGGGACTTCCAATCCCGGTCAGAGGATTACGAATCCCTAACTGATGGCGAAGATCTCACACTACTCCTTGGAGCCGAGTTGGAGGAAGATGACGAAGACGACGCATCCCGGGAAGAAGAACTCCCCTCTTCGAAAGAAAAAGCCAATTCCTCCTCAACTGAGGAAGATTCGGTAACAGGAAACTTCCTCCTTGGTGAGTCATAAAAAGATGCCACTGAGGACGACGAAGACACCGAAGATGAAGGCGACTTCACCAGTAGCAACAGTGGAGATGATGATAGCAACAGCAGCGGTGATGATAGTGATGTTAGCACAGCTCCACCGACCAAGCGCCGCAAGACCTCTGGCGTCTACTGGTGGTAAACTGTAGCACTAAACCAATAGATCGGCTCTAGGAGCAATCGGCGCCTCTTTTGTACTTACTCCCTCATTGTAAATAAAATCTCCTTTCCCGTCCATGATTTCTTTAAACAAAACGGTTTGTTAAGTGCCGATGGCAACGCATCGGTTCCCTTCCTCAAAATATGCCGATCCAGATTTGAACCAGTTCTTCAATTCATTTCATTCTCCACCTAAATCCAAATCCTTCTTCAAAATAGATCTCTGAAGATTCCCCAAATCCAGGTTACCTTCCAAAAATCCCCTTCGCTCATAAACCCTAGCCACTAAATTCTCCCTTGAGCCTCAGAATACACTCTTAATCAAGACATAGATCTAGACTCCTTGTCTGATAGCCTTCGTGCTTGGCCGAATCCTCCCGAGGGCTAGGTAACTTGGTATAGCAGAGTAGCGAACACCTACCAGCCTACATGGGAATCCATAGGGATAGCCGATGCTCTGTCCCTATCTCTTTCTCCTCTCGAAAAGGATGAGAACCTTCTAAAAACCATCAGCTACTTTTGGTCTGATGCCTTAAACTGTTTCCTCTTTGGACACGGTCCAATAACTCCAACCCTTCTAGACGTTATGATGATCACTGGTCTAGATATCTCATCAACCTGTCCCTCTGCTTATAGACTATCTGAAGTTCCTTTCAAACTATCCTCCAAAGTAGAGTGCACGAACTGGGGAGCATATCTGAACCAACATCTGAAAACAAAAGGTCCTGTGTCAGAGAAGGAACATACAGCCTTCTTGAATCTTTGGCTAGAACATTTTCTCTTATGTGGTCCTTCGCTTGCTCCAACCAAAAACTATCTTCCCTTCGCGTATGAACTGGACAAAGGTCATACCATTAGCCTTGGTAAATTATTCCTTGGAGAAATCTACAGAAACCTTCATCTGATGTCCTTGAGCCTTCTTTCCCAGAAAAAACTTAGGACTGGTGGTCCCTGGTGGTTCATCAAGCCTTTACTTTCAAGATTTCATCCCAAACTTCCCCTCTCTAGCAAACAATTCTTTTTCGGACCAAAGTGGGAGGCAAATCCGATGCACCAGCTTCGGCCAGGCCTTGTACAGTCTTCCTGGTGGCAAGTTAAATCCTTTAGATTCCTCACGGTGGTTTAAGATTTTTTACAAAGGTCTGGACAACCCAATCTTCCTCCCCTATGCTAAGTCTGAAATCTTTGAGAGCCCAGCCACGTTCTGATTGGCTGATTTTGCCAACGATATCGACACCAGGCGCCTGTACTCCATCATGATTCGTCCTTGTCTCCTCCCAGTCGGCATGAGCACTTTCAACCGTATCATCAAACCGGGATATGAATTTTACCACCCGGTAGTAGCAGCCCGGCAATTTGGTCTTGGGCAGGTGCCTCCACATTTCCTCCTTCATCATTTGACATCAAATAGAGTGGACCTTCCTGACGCCATCACCACCCAAAGATGCTACAGTCTGTTTTCAGACCTTTTCATCCCAATTCCTGTTGACCTTGCCTTCATTTCTTCGGCTGTCGACTTCAAGGACTGGTGGTTGATGTGGAAGACTCATGTTTTTCGGAGAGCCTTGGGGCTGATGCTGCAGCAGATTCACGCTGAGTATGAAATTCCTGAAGGAGAGGTATTACCGTTCGCCTATCGTTTCTCCTTTTGACCTCACTGAATCTTTCTAATTCCATTTACTCTTTCTACAGCAGGAGGATGGCCTAGAGCCCAAGAATGATGATTGTCGGTGTTTTACCGGCTGCCCACCGAGAGGTATACCCAAGGTGGTAAGTTTAGGTGAGGAGACACCGAGATCAGGAGCTCGAAGGTGCAAGGAACACAAGATTTAGACAGGTTCGGGCCATGAGGTGCGTAATACCCTACGTCCTGTATGGTGGTTTGTATTCCCTTGGGTGTTGATGTTGTATTTTGAATGGGTTCCTGCCCCCCTTATATATCCGGGAGGTCAGGGTTACAAGAATCCTAGTCCAATACTAGATAAGAAATCGTAATCGAACACAACTCGAGTAGATTCCTTCTGTACCGACTAGCTTTATCTCCTATTCATATGGAATAAATAAGAGATAAATAAGATATAAAACGGGCTTTATCTCTTAAGCCTGCTTAAACTATGTTATGTACACAGTCCCGTAGCCCCGGGTCTGACAAGCCCCCGAGCTCTTCGTAGCTGAGTACTGCAGGCTTATCGAGTACTTTCGAAGTAGTCTTCGGCTTCTTCTGAAGCTCCGTCTTGAAGTTCTTCTTCGAGTACTTTATTGGCTGCATCGAAGCTATGAGGTGCTCATGCCCCGAATTATATCTTTGATATGGTGTGCGATTGAAAAATCGCACTCCATATGGAGTAGCCCCCCGAGCCTTAGGTTGAATCGGAGAATCAGGCTGAGGGTCGCATTAAACTTGAATCTTCCTTCCTTACTTTTTCAAATAAACTCTAAAAAATAAGTAGTCGATGCCACGTATCCCGCAGCCCCCAAGCCTCGAATCCAAATCTCTCAGGTTTGGAAATAACGATCCAAAAGTCATGGCATGCAGTGTAAAAATGTCCACATGGTAAATAACTGACGTGATGGTACAAATGATGGAAATTAGATCTGGAATTCGAAGAAAACCCCTTTTTTTCGAGACAATTAACCCTAAAAAAATGATTAATCAAATATTTTATCTAAACAATCCATCAAATGACCCCTCAAATTCCGAATACCCCCTGAAACGACTCTTCAACTTCAAAACAGTAAAACTGTCCCCGGCCGCTGGTTATTTAACCCCGCGGTAACACCGAGTAAAAACTGCACTTCCAATCTTCAATTTGCCAAAAACCGCCAAAATCCCCCAAATAGAGCCGCACTCCACCTTCATCCTCTTGAAGAAATCCCAATCCACCCAAATCTCCTCGCCCCTCTCCCCGCAGCCCCCGAGCAACTCGTGGCGAGCGGATCCAGAGATGGCACCCAAAAGATCGGAGAAGGATGGGAAGAAGAAGGAGGCGCAGCCGCCGTTCGGGGAGTGGACACACAGTAAGTGCTCCCACAATGACCTCAATAACCTTGTTTCCAAGGGGTTGCTCCAAGACAAGAATCTTCTCAATTGGCGCCCTTCATTTCGCGAGCCTTTCCCCATGGAAAATGTAGACGAAATCATCACATTTTACCATTTTGCTAAATGGGGTTTGGCCCTCCCTCTTGCTCTTTTTTCCGTGACCTTCTTTACTACTATGGGCTTGAGCTCCATCATCTCAACCCAAATTCCATTTGCCATATCTCAATCTTCATCTATTTCTGCGAAGCCTTCCTAGGAATCGAACCCCAATGGGATCTTTTCCGCTTCCTCTTCCGGGTGAAACCACAACCCACATCAAAAAATCCATCTGTTGTAGGGGGCGCCAGCATCCAACTTAGACAACAAGCCGGCGACAAGTACCTCTCGTACAAATTCCCCTCCAATATCCCCGGGTGGAAAAATCATTGGTTTTATATCGAAAATCATGCCCCCGAACTCCCAGAAAAATCAAATAGACCACCTGTTGTAAGGCCGGAGTGGAATATCGAACTTCCCAGGGGGGACATGGATCAAGTCGAAGAGTTGCTAGACATCATAGTGGCTCATAAGGAGATGGGAGTGACCGGCGCATCCGTGATGTTCTCCTTCTTCAAGCGCCGAGTCCAGCCAATTCAGCAACGCCATATACTTGGATTCAAGTACAAGGACGCTGAAGATCCGTCTCGCATGTGCGCAGAGGAGCTGATGGACGAAGCAGCAGTCACCCGGGTCAGGCGGGTGCTACTGGATGTGGACGCAGTCCCCTACATCCCGCAGCTGTTTTCGTCACAAAATCCTCCGAAACCGTTAAGTATTCGACTATTTTATGTTGAAAAAAAACTCTGTTCGGCCACTGCTAACTGAAGACCTTCTGTAGGGGCACACAGAGTTGTACCGGAGCTACCCGCCACAACCCGACATCCCTCGGCCGGACCACCTCCTCCCTAGCGCCGCAGCCGAAGCCAAGAGGGCTCGAGTAGCCGAGGCACTACCCGGCAGCAAGTTCGCCGAAGGCGGAAGCCCCCTGGCGGAAAGGGAAACCGAGGGGGAGCCGAGAAAGGGCGAGTCCCCGGACCAGCCGTGGAGTTGACCGACACCCTGCCTTCGGTCCCGCAAGGTTGCCGGGTTGTGCACAAACGAAAAGCGCAAGAAGTCGAGTCCTCCAGGTACGAACATGCTGCCATGTTGTCATACATCAATGTTGTTGGATGCTGACCTTTTCCGCTTACAGTCCTCCCGCTTCTCCACCCGGGCCCGGGCGCCAAGAAATGGGAATGGATCCAGCAGCTTCAGCGGTAGGATCGGTTACCATTGCCGTGGCGGGCACCACGCCGCCAGCAACAAGTACCGAGGCTGAGACACCACGGGTCATGCGGGTAAAAAAAAGGCTGTCATGAAGAGGTCATCACTGTAAGTACACATCTTGTTATGTAATGAACATTCTATTCTTTTCGACTTGTAATGGTATAACTGACTCTGCTTCATTAGGTCTGCGAGCGCCGTGAGGCACAAGCCGAGACCGGCCATAGCTGCCCCAGCCCCCGAGCCGTCAGCCCTGGGAGAGCCCACGCCCAAGGAGCCAGCCCCCGAGGCAGACGCAATGCTGCCCGACCTGCCACCCCCTGAGCCCCAACAAGCCGAAGCCAGGGCTGGGGGTGAAGAACAAGTCAAGGCCCCTGATGCCGCTCCTGCAGATGGCTCAGGTAAGTGTCTGACCGCCCATGGCTAGCTGCTTAGACCCCGGGCATTATATATATACTGAATGCATCTTAACTTGCAAGTGCCCAGCAGCCACCTTCTAAAGAGGCCGCAGGGACCTCAAGGGGTCCTGGTGATCTGCTGATGGCCGGGCCTGGGTACCACAACATCATCACCACCGATCTGGTGGATGATCCAATGCTGACAGATAGCAACATAAGGACCTTCAAAAAGGCCTACAAGGAGTTGTACGATTTTGCCATGGTAAGACGTGGTGACTCGTCTGCTTGTATACGTTGTTGAGTTGCTTGACTTAACCTCCCTCTTTATGTAGAACGTGATCACTCACTCAAAGAAGAAGTCTGAGCAGTTAAAAGCAGTCGTGAGTGGTCACCAGGAGCTTGCTACCAAGGACAAGCGCATATCCAAAGAGCAGATGAAAAACATCTATCTTCAGAGAGAGCTCGACAAGCTGAAACAAGAGTGGATGTGAGAGACATGGCTGCTCAAGAATGACCTCCACAACATCGAGAAGGCCCACTCTGAGCTCCAGGAGCAGCTCAAGCAGCAGAAGAAAGCGCACCAAGGTAGGCCCCTTTCTTCTCTCGAGTACTTTTCCCTTAAAAATTTATCTTGTATTCCGAAAATACCTTCACCGCAGAACTTAGGAAAATCTTAACATATAAAGAAGAGCTGCTTACTGACGTGAAGAATATGCTGTATCGCCGTACAGATGACGTTGAGAGGCTACAGAAGGTAGTCGCCGACACTGAAGAACAGTTTGCCGACTGCCTTCGACAAATCAAGACGCTGGGCGAGGAGAAGGAGCGGCGGCAAAAGGAGTTGGAGGACCTCAGAGGAGCCGCCAAGAAGCTGGTGGACATGGTGGATCCACCAGAAGAAGGTGAAGCAGGCGAGTGGCCCTTGCTAGAGCGACTTCTCGAGGCGCCACAGAAGGTCATCAAGTTCCTCACAGAAGCCCCGGTCGCATGTGTCGGCCACGCCCTCGCCTTTGTAAAATCTTTTTGGCCAGAAGCTCAACTAGAAATGTTCGCGCAGGGGGTGGCGGTGGAGTGTACTGAAGATCAATTCAATGAGTACCTCCGAGAAGCCCAACCTGTAGTAGAACAAATAGTAAAAGGTGTGCTGCAGGATTATAATGTAAAAACAAGTACTCGATTTCCTTGTATATATTTTTATCTGATGCCTCTACTTGTATGTGCCGTAGCTGAATTGACATTCAGACTTAAAGGCTAAGTAGTAGACACTACCCCTGGGTGCAGCGACCCTAAAAGTAGTCGTAGTAGTTCGAGTAGGAACTCAACCAACGAGTTAGATATAGCCCGATCGAGCGAGTCTAACTAGTTAGGAAAGAACGCGAGCATCGTCGCAAGACTGCCGTGCTTATGGTAGAAAATGAAGCTACCCCGAGTGCAGCGACTCTAGGTGTAGTCGAGATCGCTCCTCATGTGAGCGCGTCCAACAAGTTAGGTAAAAACCAATCGAACGGATCGAATTTGTTGGGAGAGAGCACGAGCATCGTCGCATGACTGCCGTGCTTATGGCAGAAAACAAGGCTACCCCGAGTGCAATGACTCTGGGTGTAGTCGAAATAGCTCCTCCTGCGAGCCCATCCAACAAGTTAGGTATAAGCCAATCGAACGGGTCGAATTTGTTGGGAAAAATGCGATCGTCATCACGAGCGACCATCAAAGGTCACGGCGGAAGTCAATTCATATAAAGCATGAACGTAGCCGAGGCCTCCATCGAAACTTTATAACACGAAGTCGATAAAAAATGAACGTGGCCGTAGCCTCCGTCACAACTCATGGCAAGAAATTGATTTATAAAACATGAACGTGGCCGGAGCCTCCGACTGATAACAGAAGATTTTACATTCTGAATATTGTGACACAAAGCCTCCAAATTGATTCGGAAGGAAAAGGCCGTCCAGGCGCCCTAAGAACAGCTATCCCCGCACGCTTCCTCATGGGTAGAACTTGCGCAGGTTCTGAATGTTCCAAGAATTCGGGACATCTTGGCCCTCGGGGTATTGTAGTCGATACGACCCCGGTCTTGTAACCTGCTTGACAATGAAAGGACCTTCCCACCTTGAGTTGAGCTTGTGTAAGCCGGACTCATCTTGGATGCGGTGTAGGACCAGATCACCTATGTTGAACGACCGTTCCCTCACATTGTGGTCGTGATATCGCCGGATCCCCTGGAGATATCGGGCTGACTGACCAAGAGCAGTGTAGCGAGCCTCTTCGACAGAATTGAGCTCTAACTGCCTTGCCTCGTTCGTCTCACCTTCATTGTACATTTTGACCCTTGGGGATTTCCACATGATGTCGGCTGGCAAGATAGCTTCAGAACCGTACACAAGGAAGAAAGGGGTTTGTCTTGTGGCTTTGGACGGCTGAGTCCGGAGCCCCCAGACGACATGCGCCAATTTGTGTATCCACTTACCTCCTTTCTTGCTATTTTCATCATAGAGTCTTTTCTTGATGCCATCAATTATCATGCCATTCGCCCTCTCAATTTGACCATTGGCCCTTGGGTGTGCAATAGAGACATATTTGATCTCGATGCACGCATTTTCATAGAACTCCCAGAACTGGTTGGCCGTGAAGTTTGATCCCAAGTCCGTGATGATGGTATTCGGGAAGCCAAAGTGATGCAAGATATCGGAGATGAAATCAACAACTCGATCTGGTGTGAGCTTGGCTATCAGCTTGTACTCGATCCACTTGGTAAACTTATTGATAGCCACCAACACATGTGTGAAGCCTCCTGGCGCTGTTGTGAAGGGCCCAATCATATCAAGGCTCCAGCAAGCAAACAGCCAGGATGGCGGTATGGTGATGAGACTGTGAGCTGGGACGCGAGACTGCTTGCCGAAGAATTGGCAGTTTTGGCACCTCCGCACAAGATCCTCAGCATCAGAAACTGCGGTGGGCCACCAGAAACCAGCTCTGTATGCTTTCCCCACCAACGTTCTTGAAGCTCCGTGGTTGCCGCAAACACCCTCATGTATCTCCTGTAGTATGTCGTAGCCGTCTTCTTTTGTGACGCACTTCATGAGAACGCCTGATCGGGAGCCACGCCGGTAGAGCTTGCTATCGACTAGGACGAACCCCTTGATTCTGCACATGACACGAGCTGCCTCTGCGCTCCTTGCGTCTATCCCTGCCGATAGCCTTTGATCCCTGATGAAATCGATGTAAGCCTCTCTCCAGTCCTCACCAAGCAACATAACCTCCTGATTAGGCTGGAACCTATGCACGAGTAGACCCCAGCTTTGCTAGTATATTTGCACCAACATTATGCTCCCGTAACACATGATGAACCTCCAGACCGGAAAATTTGTTTTCCAGCTTGCGAACTTCTTGTACATAAGCATCCATCGTCTCCTTGTTGCAGTCCCACTCTTTGTTGACTTGTTGAACCATAAGAAGTGAATCGCCATACACGAGTAGTCACTTGATGCCCAGTGATATCGCCAAACGTAGCCCGTGAAGCGAAGCTTCATACTTGGCTTCATTGTTTGATACCTCCCAAAGGATCTGGAGAACATACTTCAGCTATTCGCCCCGTGGAGAAATAAACAGGACTCCAGCGCCACCGCCATCCAGCTTAAGAGACCCATCGAAGTACATGGTCCAATGCTCTGGCTTGTCGGCTGGGGTCGGGATTTGATTTTCTCTCCACTCAGCCATAAAATCGACTAGAGCTTGAGACTTGATTGCAGTGCGTGGCTTGAAGTCGATAGACAAAGCCCCCAGTTCCACTGCCCACTTTGATATACGCCCCATGGCATCTTGATTATGGACAATATCCGCCAACGGGAAATCGTAATGACAGTGATCTTGTACTCATCGAAATAGTGGCGCAATTTTCTGGATGAAATCAAAATTGCATATAAAAGTTTTTGGACTGCTGGGTATCGTACCTTGGATTCGGAGAGTACCTCGCTGATGAAATATACAGGCCTCTGCACTCCAAATGTATGGCCTTCTTCGCCTCGCTCGACTACAATAGCACTGCTGACAACATGAGTTGTTGCCGCAATGTAGAGTAGTAGATCTTCTCCTAGCAATGGTGCAAGGACCGGAGGGGACTGAAGGTGATGCTTCAAGTCTTGTAAGGCTCGCTCGGCCTCCTCCGTCCATTGGAACTTGTCTTGGTGCTTCAGGAGCTTGAAGAAGGATAGTCCTCTCTCCCCGAGCTGGGAGATGAACCTGTTCAGGGCTGCCATACAGCCTGTTAGCTTCTACACATCTTTGATTGTGGCTGGAGCCTCCATATCAGTGATAGCTGAAATCTTCACAGGGTTGGCTTCAATTCCCCGGTTGCTGACGATGAACCCGAGCAATTTCCCTGATGGTACTCTGAAAATGCATTTAGTTGGGTTGAGCTTCCACCGAAATCTGCGTAGGCTGCTGAATGCCTCTTCCAAGTCTGCAATTAGGCTATTGGGATTCCTGGTCTTGATGACCACATCATCCACGTAGGCTTCAACGTTCCGATGCAGCTGATCCGCAAAGCACATCTGGATCGCGCGCTGAAAGGTTGCTCCTGCGTTTTTTAACTCGAAGGACATAGTTTTGTAAGCATATGTCCCATACAGGGTGATGAACGCAGTCTTGATTTGATCTTCCTCCATGAGTGCAATCTGGTGATATCCTGAATAACAATCAAGGAAATAAAGGAGTACACAACCCACCATCGAGTTGACAACTTGATCGATGCGCGGTAGCCCGAAGTGATCTTTTGGGCAATGCTTGTTGAGATCAGTGTAGTCAACACACATTCTCCATTCATTATTCTTTTTCTTTACAAGGATGGGGTTAGCTACCCACTTTGGATGGATTACTTCTTTAATGAATCCAGCCGCGAGGAGTTTAGCGATTTCCCGTTTAATTGCCTCACGCTTGTCGTGAGCAAACCTTCGCAGACGCTGCTTTTGGGCATGGCCTGTGGGCGTACATTCAGACTATGCTCGATCAGTTCCCTGGGCACCCCTGGCATGTCCGCTGGTTTCCACGCAAATATGTCTCGGGTGGCCTGAAGGAAACTGACGAGCGCGAGTTCCTATTTCTCACCTAAGCCCGCGCCGATGACGGCGGTCTTGGATGAGTCACCCTCCTAGAGCTGGATTGACTTGAGGGCCACATCATCAGTTGACTGGATGCTTGACTTACTAGCCTTTCTCGAAGGGATCTCCAGCCTGGCTTGGGAGAGCTGCTGCGCAGCCGCGAGTACTTCCCCTGAAGCATTTGGCATACGCGTAGTCGAGGCATACTGGATCGCCTCCTGGTTGCAATCATATGACTTCTTCTAGTCGCCTCGGAGAGTGAGCACTCCACTTTGTCGTGGCATCTTGAGAAGCAAATAAACGTAATGCGGCACTGCCATGAATTTGGCAAGTGCCGGATGACCCAGTATAGCATGATAAGAAGATTCGAAGTTAGCAACTTCGAATTTAATGAACTTGGTGCGGTAGTTCTCCCTCGTGCCAAAAGTGACTGGAAGAACCATCGTGCCAAGTGGGTGCGCCGCATTACCTAGGACAATGCCGTAGAAGGGAGATTTTCTTGGAGCCAGCATGTCCGTGAAGTCCAGACCCATTTTCCTCAAAGTGCTGGCGAAGATGAGGTTGAGACCACTCCCACCGTCGATGAGCACCTTGGTGAGCCTGACTTCTGCCACCACCGGGTCCAGAACCAGGGGGAACATACCGGGCTCCGAAAAGCTTGTCCACTGATCATTGCGGGAGAACGAGATGGGGACCTCCGACCAGCGGAGTGGCCATGGTGCCGCCGGCTCTATGGACACAATCTCCTAGAGAAGCAGTTTTTGTTTCCGCTTGGAACCGAAGTCTCCATCCCCCCTCCTCCCGAAGATGACGTTGACGGTCGTCGAAGCATCCTGGAACTTCATGTTGCGCCCTTGGTCCCCTTGGTCATCATCTTCGGGTTCTTTGTCCATGGGCTTCATGTTCTTCTTGCCACCGCCAGAATTGCTGAAAGTCCTCCGGAGGTGGTAACAATCAATTGCCGCATGATTGGCACCTGGATGCCACGGGCATTTCTTCTGCAGGAGCTTCTCGAACTCCTCCTGTGTCGTCGCCTTCTTGCCACGCGAGGGACAATCCACAGCGGTGATGAGATCATCTGGCTTGCACTTTCAGGGTGGACCCGACTAGTCCCGCTGGCTTTTGTCGTTACGGTTGTCATTAGGAGGCCTCAGATTGCTATCTTGGCATCTCGGGAACCGCTCCCGCATCTTCTCCTCCTGCTCGGACCAGTCGTGCATCATGTCACGCAGTCCCGCAACAGTCTTTGGCCTATTCCACCCAAAGTCTCTGTAGATGCCTGGATCGGTGATGCCGTTGTAGAAGCAGTCGATGATGTCCTCTTCCGAGATATTCGCGATGGTGGCGCGGACATCGAAGAAACGGCGTGTGTAGGATCGTAGAACCTTGTTACGTTCCTGTTTGCACTGAGCAAGATCATGACGAGTACCTGCACGAGCGATCGCCCCCTGGAAGTTGTCAATGAAGACCTTCTTGAGCCGTTCCCAGGAGTTGATCGAGTTGTTGCTAAGACTCTCCAACCATGTGAGCGGCGCGGGGTCCAAAGCCATCGGGAAGTAGACGACCTTGGTGATGTTGGAGCCCCCTGCTACTTCAATGGCAGTTGAGTAGCAACGTAGCCATTGCTGAGGAGCTTGCTTACCATCATACTTGGTGATGCCGATCGGCTTGAAGCCCTCAGGATACTTGTAGCTACTGAATCGTGCGGAGAAAGCTTGGAAACGGTCGCTGCAATCAGTACCTTCCGTCTCGACTTCTTCGCGCACTTTGCGCCTGGAATCGATCACGGACCGCACATCGCGGCCTTCATTGATATGCTGGCGCAGGTCTTCTGGAAAAGGCTGGTGATTGGCCTGTCGTGGGTTACCTCCTGGAGGTGGCTGCTGCCTCCCGCCGAGAGCTTGACTCCCACGAGCGTTGTTGTGGTTGCTGCGCTGAGGTCGAGGATGGCCGCCTGCCGTCCGGCTGTGAGCCTGGCTTCGGCTCTCGCCCACGTGCTCCTCCCTGAGGGTAGACGCCGGGTTTTGCTGATCAAGCTGAATCCAGGCCCTCTACTCGTAACGAAGTGCTTGACGCATGTTCGAATCATTACTACGCTCGAGTATGGCCGTAACCCTGGCGATGTTGGCCACCGAAGTCTGAAAGCCCCGCTCACTTACAACAGCAAATTCGGCATCAAGCTCGCGATGCATGGATCGCATGCGCTCATTGACCCTCCTTCGACGAGCTGCACGAGCCCTGTTCCGGATCCTTCGTGCCTCACGACCGGCATCATCTTCGTCGCCAGCGTTGGCTGTGGCTTCGTCTTCGGAAACCGCATCAAAATCATCGATGGGCAAGTCGCCGTCATCCTCGCCTTCTTCCGCCATCAGCACACGGCGGGAGATGAGCTACTCAGAGCCTTCGTCGACTAGTTCAGTCGACTCCTCCACCATGGTGGCTAGCGGCTTGCCCTCCTGAAAAGGCAAAGGTTCGAGGTGGGCAACAAGTCGATCCTCAACCTCGAGTAGATCAGAAGGTTTCATGCCCTTTCAATGCATGAAACGCCCCACCGAGGTGGAAGTGATCATCAGATCACTGGCACCGATATAACTTGAAGCCCCCCTGAAAGGATCGATGGACCAAGAGGGGGGGTGAATTGGGCCTTTTTCAATTTCTAAAACAAGGTAAAGCAACCTTAACCTATGCAAAGCTAGAAAGGCACCAATTCACCAACCGGGTAACTAAACAACCTACGCAAGCTAGGAAAGATAAAAAGAGGTAAATCCTAGCAAGGTAGAGCAAAGTGATGATCCCTAAATCAAGCACATGAAAATATTGCAAGAAAGATAATGCTTGAATAAGTAAAATGGACAAGGGACAACCGGATTTTTTTTCATGGTATCAATGTGTTGGCACACACCCCTAATCCACGTTGTGACACTCACAAAGAGTATTGTCACCTCCCAAGTCACCAAGACGAGGGCGTTCACTAAGAGTCTCCGTTCACCATCCCGGTGTGGTGGAGATCAAGCCACGTACAATATTTTTCTCCGGGCTTCCACAATCCTTGGCAAGCTCCGCGAGAATCACCTCGATCACCAAGATCGCCTAGGTGATGCCAATCACCAAGAGTAACAAGCTAAGGCCTTCACTTGAGCAAGAACCGATCACCAAGAACGGATGCACACAAGCTTCTCTCTACTCAAGTCCTTAATCTTGCTTCTTGAATGATTGAATGAACAAGTATGTGAAATGATGAAGCTCAAGGTGGCTCTTGACTATAGTATGAGTGTTTTTTTGATGTTGCCAGGTGTCAAGAAGTAGTAAAATGACCCATTGGAGGGGTATATATGGGCAACTCACACGAATAGAGCCGTTGGAGAAAAAGCTGCCAGAAAACTGCGTAGCGCCGGTTAATCCGACGTACCTCCAATAGTCATCGTCGGTTTAACCAGTGAATGTAAGTTGCCCCTTTTAAAAACTAGCCGTTACAGCTTGGGCAGATTAACCGTCGTATCATCGGTTTAACCGGTGAGTGTAGTCATCCATTGATCAACTGAAAAACCAAGTCTCTGGACAACTGCACCGACGTCCAATTTCAAATATCGTTGGTTTAACCGGTGAGTGTAGTTGTCCAGATTCTGCTGACCTCGTTTAACCGACGTATAGAAAAGTTGAGGCGTCGGTTAAACCGGTGTTAAGGATTTTTCCTGATTTTGCCTTTTCTGACTTGAGTCTTGAATGAAATCCAATTATTCTTGAGATATAAGTTGAAAACCACTTATTTGAGCTTCTAGAAACCTGAGTGACCATTTTGTGCATCCATTTTTAAATGACCATGTCCATGCTCAAGTTACTTAGTCTAAAACCCCTCTTAATAGTGCGATCACTACAAAATTATAAATCCTATACTAACCTAAGTGTCCTTCTCAACCTTATGACACTTAGGACTAGAAAGATCCTTAGTCTTGACATATAAATGAGTTGAATGCCGAGATCGCCTTTTTGAGTAATGAAAATTAGGGGCCTCTTTTGACATATGACCAAATGAGCGATAATGATCTATGAAGCTGCACAAACTCATTAGTCACAATAAAGGTTGTCATTAATCGCCGAAACATACCTTAAGGGCCTAGATGCCTACAATCTCCCCCTTTTTGGTGATTGATGACAACACAAACATAAATAACGAGAGAGCGAGAAAGCTAAGGCAAGAATAAACACAAGCAAACTCGGAAAGAGAGAATAAGGAACTCAATGGCTCAAACGAAATCCATAGATATGTTTCAAAAACTCAGCATGCTCAAACGACAAATGTACATATCCATGAACTAACACCAAATATGATACAATATGAAACATCAAAGTCCTGATGACGAGCTCTCTCTAACTCTACCCTCCCCCTGACTCTCACTCCCTCTCCCCCTTTGGCATCAAAGCACAAAAAGGAGCGAGCTACGGATCCAGCTGACGAGGCACGGCAAGGAAGCGATCCGGGTCATCGTCGTCGTCGTCGTCGGATGGGGGATCCTCAGTGACGGACGGGAGCTGCTGATTTGAACTGCCTGCGGGCGCTGAGCTGACTGGAGGAGTGGCTGTCGTGGAGGCTCTAGTGCTGGCACTGCCAGGAAGAGGGTCCGTGGAAGTAGTAGCCGGCTCAGCAGAAGATGTGTCAACATCTGAAGTAGTAAGTGCTGATGCTGCCGGCTGTGACGACTGCTGAAGCAAGGAAACCTCTTCTCCTCCCCCTGAATGTAGTGGCTGTGGTACGACGGGGAGGCCGACTGACTGCACTGCTGGAGGTGACTCCTGGAAGAGTGAAGTCGCTGGCAGTGGAGAGAAGGATGGACGACCTGTAGACCCGAGTAGTGCGGACAACCAGAACATGATCTCCGGGGTCGCTGAGGTAGCTGGAGCAGTAGAGGCTGGAGCTGGTGTGACTGCAAGTGGAGGTGCTCCAACGCTCTGAAGGCCTGGCTGACCTGGCTGCTGCGGGGCGAGTCCGGTGTGAGAGTACAGCTGTGAGATCATCCCGAACATCGCCATCATGCCCTGCTGCATCTGCTGGAACTGAGCGTCTGTCCTCTGAGAGACTCTATCAATAAGACCGACAAAACGCTCCTCAGTAGCAGCTCGCTCTCGGGCGGCCTCTCTCTGTATCGCTGTAAGCTGGGCCTCATGGGCTCTCCTGGCCTCCTCCTGTGCTCGACGGTCCTCTCTCTGCTGTGTCACCAGCTGCTGCAGAAGTGCGGTGAGCTCAGACGGCTGAGACACCTGTGACTCTGAAACTGTAGTGGCAACAGCTGACACTGGAGCTGGCTCTCCGGACCCCCCTGCCTCATGATCATGACTAGCTGGGGCTGGTGCAGGGAAGTACTCCTCATCCTCGGAGGAGTCTGACTCAAGGTCGGACCAGTGTATCTTATCGTCTCCTCCGGGAAGCTGTGCCTCTGCGGCTAGCAATGCCTCATCCTCCTGGGCCACTCGGGCCTGTGCCTCGGGTGTCACCTGTGCCATAGCAGCTCGATCTGCCTGTCTGCCTCTCCTCCGGTCTGAGGGTGCTGTCGGACGGTAGACGGGGAACCAGGGAACCTCGTCCTGTCGGTAGACTGCACTGACGGGTGACTCAGCTGGCACGATCATAGAGCAAATAAAGCTGATCCAGTGAGCATAAGGAACTGACGCACGACACCCATCCCGTCAGTGATGACATCCTCAATCTCAGCCAAAATAAAGTCAACAATGTCAAACGGCTCATGAGTGAGTATGTGTAGAAGCAGTAGCTGCTGCAGACCTGTGAACCCCTCTGGGTAGCCACTCCTCGGGAGCAAAGTCCTCCGGAGTGCCATGTGAACTGCGTAGGCCTCTGGGGTCAGCAGGCTAGGAACTCTGGCGTAGGAGGCCGGGAAGGGCTGACGGAAGCACTGTGAGATCGCCTCGTGAGAAGGTGCAATCCCGCCAATCATGGCTCTGCGCGGTGGATCTGCATCACCATAGACCATCTCGTGCAGGGAGACGTCAACCAAGTCAACTCCAAGAATCCCTGCTAGTGTCACCCTAGACAGACCAAAGACCTGGCCTCCAAACATGAAATGTACAGCTCTGCGCTCTGGGGCTATCCAAGCTGTGGCATAGAAAACTCTGACCCAATCTTCAATGTATCTGTTCCGCTCAATCGAAAGCAACCTGGGCAGTCCCCAGAAATGAGCAAAGTGCTCCCTGACATCTGCTCCCCCTGCAGCTGTCCTCAGGGACACCCAGTCAAGCACCCTGTGCGGGAAGATCCTGTGGCCCCGCCTCTGGTAGGTCTTGTAGAAACTGGCCTGAAGAAGCGTCCAGAACCTACGGTCAACCCTGCTGTCTCGTGTCACGGGGAACCACTCCTCCTCCTGTACACTCCACCTGAGCCTCTTGACCTTCGCTGCATTGGCCTTGGTCAAGTTCTGGAGCAGCACACCTGGCTCCAGACGCACGACAGTGTCCATCCGGAACACTGCGCGCTCGGCCGCTAGGGCCTCGGCTCGACGAGCTGCTGCTGCTGCTGCGGACCTGCGAGGCTCCTGTGGCTGGTGACCTCCTCGCGTCCTCGGTCCGGTACGACGCTCGGTCGCTGGCGAAGTGTCACCTGCGGGGGACGTCTGCCGGGTGCAGCCAGAACGTCGTAGAGCCGATAACTGAGTGCTCTGCCCCTGTGACGGCTCAGACTGCTCTCCCTCAGTATCTGAATCTGTCTCTGCAGCTGAAGGCGACTGATCTGACTCTGCTGCTGCTGCTGTCGTGGCTCTGGTGGCCCTGGCACCTCTGACACGGCCCATGCCTCTACCTCTGCCTCTGCCCCTGGCTGGCGTATCCCTGATCACAAACGGACGAGCACGGCCTGATGCCTGCTCCTCGGCGGCCTTAGCCACCATCTCGGCCCTCTCGGCCTCTCTCGCTGCACGAGTCCGCTTGCGAGCGGGCTCCTCGACTACGATCTCCTTTCCCTTTCTCTTGTCACGACCCATCTCGATCACCGACGGTAACAAAGACGCGGCGCGGTGACGGTTGTGCGTGGGCGGCACTAGGTGGCAGTGACGACGGCATGATGGCGCGAGGGCAATGCAAGGCGTGCGAATGTCGCAATGCGGTGCTGGCGGCGCACGGGTGGTGGCGTGAAGGTGTGTGTGCGGGCGGTAGCCGGCGGTTGCGTGCGGGCGGCGGACGGCGTGGTAGCAGTGCAGGCGGCACGCGGGAATGCACGGGCGGCGGCGCAACGAGCGGCGACGCGACGGACGGCGGTGCGACGGTGACCGGCGGTTGCGCGTGGGCGGCGGACAGCGGCGACGCGGTGGCTGTCGTCGGCAGACGGCGGCGCGGTGGCGGAGGTGAGGGCGAAGGCGAACAGACGGCTGAAAAACGAAAGTGAGCAGAGGGTCGTGAGCGGGCAAGAGAGTAATATGACATGTGGACCCCGCAGATTTTCTTATCGCCGGTTGATCCGACGCTTAGGGTTTGAACGCCGGTTGATTGCGTCGGTGTAGTTTACCAGAAGCCCTGCCAAATCTGTATCTATACGCCGGTTGAACCGATGATCCGAAAAATGAACTCGTCGGTTGAACGACGCAAACAACAGTTGATTTTTAGGTCTGAATCGTGATATGTTCACCGGTTGATCCGATGCTTCGAACTTTGTATACACCGGTTGAACGCTTGAAATGACTGAGTTGAAGCTGACACTTAGTAACGCCGGTTAAACCGATGGGTATAGATCCATTGAACGTCGGTTTAACCGGTAAAGCCAAAAACCCTCTCTCAGCTCACTCTTCTATGCTAAGTCCAATGAACTTATAAAATTCAACTAAACTCAAGTTAATGGACTTTCATAGGCGACTTTTACCCCTCAAAGTAAATAGGATAGCTTACTAGCTTAAATAATTTTTCTTTTCAATTTCAAGGAAAAGTCGCAAGAGAGACAAAGCGCCAAATTAAAATGTATGAGCTATGTCGTAGGAATATTGAAGAAGGAAAGCTTCAAACTCACCATGACATTGCTCACTAGGCAATAACGCACCTAACACTTTACTCTTTTCACTTTTCATAAACTAAGATCTTGTATATAAAATAAGTCTCATTTTCATCAAGTGATCTCCTTTGTGACCCTTACGCATGCAATGTTGGTGCAAGCTACAACCACATGCGAAAGAAAAGTAATCATGAAGTGCACATCTATATGACAAGAAATGCATAGCGAGAATTTAGATTCTACTTGTCAAGTTTTATCCCACGGGAAGCTTCTTCATGATGAGCCTTTCTACAAGCTTAGAGGAAAACGAGTGGACCACCACCTCTAGCTAAACCCTTGCTCATCACTATCTTACCATGGTTAGACAAGTGTCCTATATGTATGCATTTTTCTATATGACATGGCAACTTACATGACGTTTGCCGCATCTAACACATTGAGCTCATTCCTTAGCCTAACAAAAGTACTCTCGTCTAAAGGTTTTGTGAAAATATCCGCCAATTGCTCCTCGGATCTCACACCTTGAAGGGAAATGTCCCCCTTGGCTTCGTGATCACGCAAGAAGTGATGGCGAATATCAATGTGCTTTGTGCGAGAGTGTTGAACCGGATTCTTGGCAATTTTTACGGCACTTTCATTGTCACAAAGAAGTGGTATCCTGTCTAGTTTCACACCAAAGTCCAAAAGGGTTTGCTTCATATATAGAATTTGGGCACAACATGCACCGGCAGCTATATATTCCGCTTCCGCGGTGGACAAAGCCACGGAATTTTGCTTCTTACTCGACCAAGAAACTAGAGAACGCCCAAGCAAGTGGCAACCCCCGGAGGTACTCTTGCGATCCACACGGCTTCCGGCAAAATCCGAATCCGAGTATCCCAAGAGATCTAAGCTAGCGCCTTTGGGGTACCACAAGCCTATGCTAGGGGTGTGCTTGAGATACTGAAGGATCCTATTCACAGCCGAAAGGTGTGATTCCTTAGGGTTAGCTTGAAAACGGGCACACAAGCACACACTAAACATTATATCAGGCCTAGATGTGGTAAGGTAAAGCAAAGACCCTATCATAGAACGATAGAGAGATTGATCAACCGGTTTACCGTCCACATCCAAGTCGAGATGCCCATTTGTAGCCATGGGTGTCTTAATTGGCTTGCATTCATCCATCTTGAACTTCTTCAAGATATCTTTAGTATATTTTTCTTAATAGATGAATGTCCCTTCCTTCATTTGTTTGACTTGAAAACCAAGGAAGAAAGTCAATTCGCCAATCATGGACATCTCGAATTCCCTAGACATCATGGTAGCAAACTCATGGCTTAGTAAATCATTAGTTGAGCCAAAGATAATATCGTCAACATAAATTTGACAAATGAAAAGATCCCCGTTGACGTCTTTTGTGAACAAAGTGGTGTCCACCCTCCCGATCTTGAAGCCTTGCATGATTAGGAAGTCACGAAGCCTCTCATACCAAGCCCTTGGAGCTTGTTTGAGCCCATAGAGTGCCTTGTGCAACCTATAAACATGGTTAGGATTCCTCGGATCTTCAAACCCGGGAGGTTGCTCAACATAAACAAGTTCGTTAATAAAGCCATTTAAGAATGCACTTTTCACATCCATTTGATATAACTTAATGTTATGATGTGAAGAGTAAGCAAGAAGGATGCGGATAGCTTCAAGTCTTGCGACCGGAGCAAAAGTTTCACCAAAATCCAAACCTTCGACTTGAGAAAACCCTTTTGCCACAAGTCTTGCTTTGTTGCGTACCACCACCCCATGTTCATCTTGCTTGTTTCGAAAGACCCACTTTGTGCCGATGATGTTCTTATTTTTCGGAGGTGCTTCAAGGACCCAAACTTCATTGCGGGTGAAATTGTTCAATTCTTCTTGCATGGCCATCACCCAATCCGAGTCCTCAAGTGCTTCCTCTATGCTAGTAGGTTCAATACAAGAAACAAACGAGTGATGTTCGCAAAATGAAGCATGCTTAGAGCGAGTTCTTACTCCTTTGGAAGGACTACCAATGATTTGACCAATTGGATGATCCTTGGAGATGCGGCCATGCTTCACTAGCGGTATTTGTGTGGAAGCTTGTTGGGGTGGATCATGAGTGACTTGTGCTTGTGGTGGAACATTTTGCTCTTCTTGTTCTTGGACTTGGGGTGTTGGTGTTGACACATTTTCTTGAGGTAGTGGATCAACTTTATCTTGATCTTCATCCACTTGGGGTGCCGTGGAGGTGTTTGGTAAGGATGAGGAAGTTCCTCCCCCTTGATCATTGTCTTCATGCACCTCCTCCGGCTTGATATCCCCAATGGACATCTTCTTTAAAGCTTCTTCAATCTCTTCATCCCCTACATTTTCATAGCCAACAACCTCCTCTTGGGAGCCATTAGATTCATCAAACTCCACATCACATGTTTCTTCAACTAACCCGGAGGTTTGATTGAATACTCTATATGCTTTAGAGTTTGATGCATAACCAAGAAAGAAACCTTCATCACATCTACTTTCAAACTTACCGAGCCTTTTCTTCTTATAGATGAAGCATTTGCAACCAAAGACTCGAAAGTATGATATATTTGGTTTCCTCCCGGTGATAAGCTCATATGGAGTTTTCTTGAGGAGTCGGTGAGGATACACTCGGTTGGATGCATGACACGCCGTGTTGATTGCTTCCGGAGGTGCTCGGACGTGCCATAATCATCCAACATTGCTCTTGCAAGGGTGATGAGTGTCTTGTTCTTTCTTTCTACCACTCCATTTTGTTGAGGCGTGTAGGTGGCGGAAAACTCATGCTTGACTCCTTCTTCATCGCACCATTCTTCAATCTTCATATTCTTGAACTCGGTGCCGTTGTCACTCCGGATCTTCACAATTGGGGAGTAGTACTCCCTTTGAGCTTTTCTTGCAAATGTCTTGAAGATCTCTGGAGTTTCACTTTTATCGCCTAGAAACATGACCCAAGTGTAGTGTGAAAAATCATCAACTATTACTAGGCAATAGAGGTTACCACCAATGCTCTTGTATGAAGTTGGACCAAAGAGATCCATGTGTAGTAGCTCGAGCGGCTTGGAGGTAGACAACATCGTCTTGATGGGATGATGTGTTGCAACTTGCTTCCCGGCTTGACATGCCTTGCATAACTTGTTCTTGTCAAAAGTGACGTCCTTTATGCCGGTGATCATCCCTCTCTTGTGGGCTTTCTTGAGGTTGTTCATGACAATATGAGCAATTCTTCTATGCCAAAGCCACCCAAGAGACGACTTGGTGAAGAGGCATGTCATGGTGCTTGTTTGCTTTGAAGAGAAATCCACTAAATAGATGTTGCCATGCCTAAACCCCGTGAATACCAATGACTTGTCTTTCTCATGACTTACTACAGCACCATTCTTGTCAAAGGCACACGTTAGTCCAAGATCACATAATTGAGCAATAGAAATAAGATTAAAACTAAGTGCTTCTACAAACAAAACATTTGAAATGGATAAATCTTTTGAAATTGCAATTCTACCCAAACCTAAGACTTTCCCCTTTGAGTTATCACCATAGGTGACATGTTCATGATCGCCGGGGTCTTCAAGAGAGGTGAACATGCTATCATTGCCGGTCATGTGTTGAGAGCAACCGCTATCAAGTACCCAATGTTTTCCACCGGCTTTGTAGTTCACCTACACACATGAGAATTCATTTTTTGAGTTTTAGGAACCCAAACAATCTTTGGGCCTTGCACATGTGTGACAAGAGCTTTTGGGACCCAAAGTTGCTTGGGGAGCTTCTTCTTCGACTCCTTAGCAATTTTGCCAATGAACTTGGCCTCCACCTTGCCCTTTACTTTACTCAAGAGAAAATGATTATTTTGAAACATTGATGAGTAATTCTTGGGTAAGTTAGGAAGAGGACGTGATGGCAAAGTGCACTCCCTAGTGTGGTGCCCGGTGACTTGGCAATGTTGGCAATAGGAACCCACTTCCTTGATGAAGCTTGTCTTGATCTCCGGAGAAGGAGTTGTAGCCATGTTTGGCTCCGGAAATGAACCAAGACCTCTCTTGCCATAGTTACTGGCATTGTTGAAGAGAATCTCCTTGTGGATGTATTCTCCTCTTGAGAGTTTCTGCACACTGCTCTTGAGGCTTGCCACTTGATCCATCAAATCCTTTTCCCTAGAAGAAGCAAGCTTGGGCACAATATTAGTGGCATTTGCATCAATGAGTAGGTCATCACATGAAGTAGAAGCATTGACCTTTTCATGAGCAAATTTCTCAAGACTTGGGTCAATAACTTCATAAGCAAATTCAAGTTCTTGATACTTGTGAGCCAACTCCCTATGCTCTTGTTTGAGCTTTTTGTGGCTTTCTTCAACTTGCTTAGCGAGTACAAGTGACTCATTGTACTTTTTGAGCAAGTCATTGTACTTACCAAGTAAGTCGGAGTGGGCAAGCTCTAACTTGGCATGAGTGCTCTCAAGAATTTTGACTTTGCCCTTTTCCCTCTTGATGACGGATGTATACTCATTGATGAGGTTAGTGAATTCATTTGGATCAAGCTCTTCATCACTATCATCTTCACTATCTACCTCACATACCTTGGTGTTACCTTTTGCCATAAGTCACATAGAAGGCGGAGGTAGAGGTGGTTCTTCATTGGTGAGGGCGATGGTGACGATGTCTTCTTCATCACTTGAGTCTTCGCTTGATGAGACATCGGTCACCCACTCTTGTTTTCCCACCAAGAAACTTTTCTTGGTGTGCCCTTTCTTCTTTGGGAAGAGCTTGGTCTTCTTGTCATGGGTCTTCTTCTTCCCAAATCTCTTATTTTTGTTCTTCCTTTCCTCTTCTTCATCATCGCTTGAATCATGGCGATGCTTGCTCTTGTTGTCCTTGTTTCTTTTATCCGGCTTGGGGCAATTTGGACGGATGTGACCTTTTTCTCCACAATTGTAACAAATCTTGTTCTTGACATCCATTGGCCGGAACATTCCCTTTTTGGAGTCAAAGTTGAAACCCTTCCTGTTGATCTTTTCATTTAGGCGTGTGAACTTTCTCATCATGAGAGCAAGTTCTCCATCATTTTCAACATCAGATGAGCCTTCATGATGATCATCTTCTTCATTGCTTGAGCTTGAATCTTGCTTGATCATCTTGAGCTTGCGGGATTTGTTTGTCTTGGTCTTTAGAGCAATTGATTTGCTTGAAGTTGGCTCTTCGGACATACCAAGAATGCTCATTTCATGAGCGCGAATTTCCCCCACAAGTTCTCCTACTTCCATTGTGTCAAGATCCTCCTTTTGAAGCATAGCATTAATGATGTTATACTTGGGTTTCGGGAGGAGCATGAGAATCTTGCGATTGATGGATGCACTGTCAATTTTGGATATTTCAAGTGCATTAATGTCCTTGACAATGACATTCAAGCGAGAATACATATCATTGCAATTTTCATGAGCTAGCATTTTAAAGGAATCATACTTAGCTCTAAACAAGTGATATTTTTGCTCACGAACTTTAGTGGAACCTTCATGAATTTCAATGAGCTCCTTCCAAATATTACTTGCTAAGTCCATGCTATTAACTCTAGCAAAGACTTCCTCACTGATAGCTTCGAAAATAGCATTTCTAGCTTTAGCATTCCATTTTAATTGTTCCGGGTTGGGAGTTCCGGTGAACCCGACTTTAGTTGCCGACCACACTTCGGGGGCAATCGCATCAAGGTATGCGGCCATGCAAACTTTCCAATAAGCAAAGTTCTTGCCCTCGAAGTGAGGCGGCGAACCACCCATCTTGGCCATAGCTCTAGGCGGTGAAGCCTAATGATCCAAATGAGCAACGAGGCTCTGATACCAATTGAAAGGATCGATGGACCAAGAGGGAGGGTGAATTGGGCCTTTTTCAATTTCTAAAACAAGGTAAAGCAACCTTAACCTATGCAAAGCTAGAAAGGCACCAATTCACCAACCGGGTAACTAAACAACCTACGCAAGCTAGGAAAGATAAAAAGAGGTAAAGCCTAGCAAGGTAGAGCAAAGTGATGATCCCTAAATCAAGCACATGAAAATATTGCAAGAAAGATAATGCTTGAATAAGTAAAATGGACAAGGGACAACCGGATTTTTTTTTCGTGGTATCGATGTGTTGGCACACACCCCTAATCCACGTTGTGACACTCACAAAGAGTATTGTCACCTCCCAAGTCACCAAGACGAGGGCGCTCACTAAGAGTCTCCGTTCACCATCCCGGTGTGGTGGAGATCAAGCCACGTACAATCTTTTTCTCCGGGCTTCCACAATCCTTGGCAAGCTCCGCGAGAATCACCTCGATCACCAAGATCGCCTAGGTGATGCCAATCACCAAGAGTAACAAGCTAAGGCCTTCACTTGAGCAAGAACCGATCACCAAGAACGGATGCACACAAGCTTCTCTCTACTCAAGTCCTTAATCTTGCTTCTTGAATGATTGAATGAACAAGTATGTGAAATGATGAAGCTCAAGGTGGCTCTTGACTATAGTATGAGTGTTTTTTTGATGTTGCCAGGTGTCAAGAAGTAGTAAAATGACCCATTGGAGGGGTATATATGGGCAACTCACACGAATAGAGCCGTTGGAGAAAAAGCTGCCAGAAAACTGCGTAGCGCCGGTTAATCCGACGTACCTCCAATAGTCATCGTCGGTTTAACCGGTGAATGTAAGTTGCCCCTTTTAAAAACTAGCCGTTACAGCTTGGGCAGATTAACCGTCGTATCATCGGTTTAACCGGTGAGTGTAGTCATCCATTGATCAACTGAAAAACCAAGTCTCTGGACAACTGCACCGACGTCCAATTTCAAATATCGTCGGTTTAACCGGTGAGTGTAGTTGTCCAGATTCTGCTAACCTCATTTAACCGACGTATAGAAAAGTTGAGGCGTCGGTTAAACCGGTGTTAAGGATTTTTCCTAATTTTGCCTTTTCTGACTTGAGTCTTGAATGAAATCCAATTATTCTTGAGATATAAGTTGAAAACCACTTATTTGAGCTTTTAGAAACCTGAGAGTGACCATTTTGTGCATCCATTTTTAAATGACCATGTCCATGCTCAAGTTACTTAGTCTAAAACCCCTCTTAATAGTGCGATCACTACAAAATTATAAATTCTATACTAACCTAAGTGTCCTTCTCAACCTTATGACACTTAGGACTAGAAAGATCCTTAGTCTTGACATATAAATGAGTTGAATGCCGAGATCGCCTTTTTGAGTAATGAAAATTAGGGGCCTCTTTTGACATATGACCAAATGAGCGATAATGATCTATGAAGCTGCACAAACTCATTAGTCACAATAAAGGTTGTCATTAATCGCCGAAACATACCTTAAGGGCCTAGATGCCTACACCCCCGACAAGTGGTGGTTTCGGACCCTCCAAGTTGGAGCAGAGAATCCAAGTCCTTTTCTAATGCAGAGAGGGACTCGGAGATGTTGGCCTCCTGGAGATCAGTGGCCAAATTGCATGGACCGAGTCGTGATCGACTACGCGAATCCTTAGATTGAAATGAGTCCAACCCAAGGAAAGTCGTGGCGGCGCCGGATGAAGTCGCACCGAAAGCAGACTCCACCTCGGTTCTCGCAGCGAATGCATGTATTGACAATTCATTGAGATCATCAACGAACTTGTCAAGGTTGCTGCGAGAACCCACCGCGGAGGTTTTTGGCTTCATGTCGACGAGGAATCGATGGAAACTGCCTGCTCCATCTGTGATGCAAACCCACGAGCCAAAAACAAATGTCGTGCCCTGAGAGGGAACTGACCTGGAGAACTGGAAAGATGCCATCGAGTTCGCCAGTGGATCTTCGACGCGCTCCCCTACCTGGCGCGCCAGCTGTCGGTGTTTTACCGGCTGCCCACCGAGGGGTATACCCAAGGTGGTAAGTTTAGGTGAGGAGACGCCGAGGTCAGGAACTTGAAGGTGCAAGGAACACAAGATTTAGACAAGTTCGGGCCGCGAGGTGCGTAATACTCTACGTCATGTATGGTGGTTTGTATTCCCTTGGGTGTTGATGTTGTGTTTTGAACGGGTCCCTGCCCCCCCCCTTATATATCCGGGAGGTCAGGGTTACAAGAATCCTAGTCCAATACTAGATAAGGAATCGTAACCGAACACAACTCGAGGAGATTCCTTCTGTACCGACTAGCTTTATCTCCTATTCATATGGAATAAATAAGAGACAAATGAGATAAATAAGAGATAAGACAGGCTTTATCTCTTAAGCCTGCTTAAACTACGTTATGTACACAGTCCCTTAGCCCCAGGTCTGACAATGATGGATCTGTCTTCCAGTTCTCGCTAATTGCCCCTATGGTTCTCTTTGGTAAAAATGCACCTCCTCCTTCAAAAAGTATCATGCAGATCCAGCCCAGCACCGCAAAGCTGACCCCCAAGCGGAGACGATCTTCTGACGCTGTTGCCCCCCGGGCTCATGCTAAGACGAGGAAGGTGCTTGTCAGGAAAATCCGGAAAGCAGCTGGGCCGTCTTCCCCCAGTCAAGAAGCTCCAGTTGCTAGCCAGGTTTGGGTCACCTCTTTCGTAATTGACCTTCTGTTCATGTACATTCTTCTCAATTACATTCCCTTTTCTTGCAGCCCATCGTCGTGGATGTTTCCAGTGGGGAGGAACCCCCATGCCAGAAAGACTCAGCTTCAGAAGTTCCATAGGATGTGGAAGTGCCTATCAATGCTCTGATTACCCTTCGTGATCCTGACCCAACAGCTCTAGAAGGCCTTTCAGCGCTGATTGATGCTCCGGTCAACCCACAAGATCTGCAGGACCCGGTTGTGGCCGCATCGGTCATTAGCTCCTCTCTGGAGAGGCCAGCAGTCGCCTCGGCGACTGCTAATCTTCCTTCGAAAGGGACACGCCTGCCAGAGCCGACTGCTGCTTCATCGGCTGCCGCTCCTCCTTCTAAAAAGGTTAACCCTCAAGAGCCGACCTTCACTTCTCCCGCTGTCAACGTTCCTCCTTCAGAAGGGACGCGCCTTCAGGAGCCGATCACTTCTTCATCAGTTGTCGCCACTTCTCTCCCAGGATAGGTATGTTTTACCCCCCAGATCATTTTCGTTCTTTTCTATGCTACTCTACTCACATGCCTCCCTTCAGGGCCTGAACCTCTCAGAACTGCTTGCCTTTGATCTTGCATCCATTGGATCGGCATATTAGAAGACAATGATCCTCAACCGAATTCGACCAGAGTCTCCAGTCAGCTTCTCTGTGTGAAGGACCTTCTGTCAGGTTCGATTGACGCCCTGGTCCAGGATTCTAGTGCGGTAAAGCAGATCCTCGAGGAGATCATCTCTCAGCTTCCCATGGCTCTTCAAGTCAAGCTCTTGCCGGCCGGGCACCTCCCTTCCTTTCGGGCAAAAGTAGCTCAAGCTCGTCATAGGATTAAGACCCATCGCTCTCAAACACCCTTGAGGGCCAACATTGCCTAGAGGTGCCGGTCGGTCAACAAGAAGAAAGCTGTTCTGGACGCCAAGGCTGACACATTTGCTCCCACTCAACGGCTCCTTCTTCTGGAGAAGGACCTAGAAGACCTTAAGGCTAGAGTCCGGGCCACCAAGCAGCGCATTCAAGAAGAAAAAGACCTTATTGCCAGCTCCGAACAGGAAGCAGAAGCCCTGACCGCTCAACTGAAGGTGGATCTGGCCGAGTTGAGTGCTCTGAGTAAGCAAGTGATGCCAGGAGTGGACAAAGAGGATGAAGCAGTGATTACTGAAGTTGACCATGTCCATCTCGATGTCATTGCCCCATCGATGAATTTCTCCAGCAAGCTTGCTCCTTTAACAGATAAACTTGTATGTGTACATTTTCAACTCTAAAGTCGATGGTCTCACATCGGCTATTTGACAACTTAGTGTGTTGGGCATGAAATGCTTTTCTTTATTATGTGGGCTGACTGCCCGCATCGGCCTTCTTTCCTTGCTTTCATTTCGGCATACGTTACCGGTTTCGCATACACGAGCCATTGGGTCTTGTCGGTTTGTACCCTTCCGCACTGCTTCGGCACTCCCTTATTCAGGCCCATTGGTCGCATCGGCTTATAGCCTGATGTATGACATCGGCTTTATCACTCATCATCCCACATGCTCGGGAAGTATCTCTTGAGATGTTGACCATTGACCGCCACCGGGAACTTGACGCCGTCTAATTCTTCAAGCATATATGCATTCCCAGACAGGACTTGGTCAACCCTATACGGCACGTGCCAATTTGGGGACCACTTGCCATACGCTGTGTCTTTAGTTTCCAATGGTAGTACTGCTTCCCAAACCAGATCTTCTACTTGGAATTCCTTCGCTTGACCTTCTTATTGTATGCGCGGGCTACTTTGGCCTTATTTTCTTTGATCTTCTCAAGTGACCAAAGCCTGAGCTCCGTGAGGTCCTCAACATTATCATTCATGAGAGTAGCATACTCTTCAGCTGTTAAGTCATTCTAGACGCTACGTGCCTCGATCCAGCCGTAATTTCCCATGGTAAAACAGGCTCCTGCCCATAGACTAGGTGATAAGGGGAAGTTTTCGTCGCCCCATGGCAAGATATGCGGTATGCCCACAATGCCTCTGATAAGACCTCGTGCCAACGCCTAGGGTACTCAACAATCTTCCTCTTAATCAACTTGATGAGGCTCTGATTGGATGCTTCAACTTGTCCATTTGCCTGGGCATAATATGGAGACGACCTGATCAATTTGATGCCCATGTCAGCGGCAAACTTCTTGAATTCCTCTGAAATAAAGACCGAACCTCCATCTGTTGTAATAGTATAAGGGATCCCGAACCTATGAATGACATGTTCCTTGACGAACTGAATAACATCTCTGGATGCCACCGACTTCATAGGGATCGCCTCTACCCACTTGGTAAAGTAGTCCGTGATGGCCAAAATGAACTGGGGGCCTTTGCTGGATGGAGGATTAATTTTGCCGATCATGTCCATGCCCCAGCCTCTGAACGGCCATGGTTTAATAATGGGGTTCATCACTAACGCTGGTATCATCTGAATCTTCCTGAGTCTCTGACACGCTTGACATCCTTTATAATACTTAAAACAATCTTCAAGCATGGTGGGCCAGTAGAACCCTGATCGCCTAATCAGCCACTTCATCTTGTGAGCCGATTGATGAGTCCCACAAGTTCCTTCATGGACCACATGTAAGAGCCGATTGGACTCAACCGGCCCCAAGCATTTAAGCAGCAGTCCTTCTAAAGTCCTGTAGAACATGTCGTCCCCTATCAGGACATATCTCATGGCTTTATAACGTATCCTCTTGGATGCCCTCCGAGCCGAATCCTTCAAGTAATTGAAGATATTAGCTCTTCAATCTCCCTGGTCCAGTAGGTGCACCTGATGATTGGATCCATCGGCTTTGTATCCAGAAGCCAGTTGTGCCAAATCATTGGCCTCCGAATTCCGAGCCCTAGGTATCCAGTAGAAATTTATGTACCTGAATTGGGCTATTAGCTCTTGACATTGCACCCACAATGGGAAAAGTAATTCACTCTCACACCTGTATTCTTCTGTGAGCTGAGAGATCACCAATTTTGAATCCCTGAAAACTTCTACTACTTCAACTCCGGCCTCAAGAAGCAACTCCATACCTTTATGCACCGCTTCATATTCTGCAAGATTATTGGTGCAAGTAGTAGGCAATCTGATTGAAAAAGAATACGTTGCCCCTCGAGGCGATACCAGCAGGACACCTATGCCACATCCCTCTTCACAAACTAACCCGTCGAAGTACATGGCCCACGCACGTACAGAAAGCGCTGCTACATTAGTACTGACCCTCTCTGCAATAAGATCTACTATCGCTTGCCCTTTGACCGCCTTTGCGGGTTGATATCGGATATCGAATTCTGACAATGCAAACATCCATTTTCCCAATCGGCCTTTCAATACAGGAGCCGATAGCGTGTGTTTTATGACATCTGATTTGCAGATAATAATTATCTCGGCTGATAGTAGGATGTGAAGAAGCTTGGTACATGTAAAGAATAGATAAAGGCATAACTTTTCGACATCAGGATACCTTGTCTCCGCGTCCAGCATCCTTCTGCTGAGGTAGAATACAACCCTCTCTTTATTGTCATGCACTTGTATCACTACCGACGCGATGGAGATGTCACCAACCGATAGGTACACGTAGAATGGCCTATCTTGGTGGGGTGGAACTAGCACAGGTGGTTTTGATAAATACTCCTTAATCTCTTCAAATGCCTGTTGCTGCTCTGCCCCCCAGCGAAATTCTTCATTGGGTTTAATTTTCACCAACTCCATAAAAGGCTCAATCCACCCAGAAAGATTGGAAATAAACCTCCTGACAAAGTTGATCTTGCCAATAAGTTGCTGGAGCTCCCTCTTCATAGTAGTTGGCACCATGGTGCGCACGGCTTCCTAACTTTTTAGGCCAATCTCGATCCCCCTTTCATGAACCAAAAAGCCCAAAAATTGACCGGCCGACACGCCAAAAGCACACTTCTTCGGATTCATTCTAAGCCCGAACCTTCTAGTTCATTCCAGAACCTATCTTAAGTCCTCCAAGTGTCCTTCAACCGACGCAGACTTCACCACGACATCATCAATGTAAATTTCCACCAATTTACCGATCAAATCATGAAAGATGTAGTTCATGGCACGCTGATATGTAGCGCCAGCATTCTTCAAACCAAAGGTCATAACCACATACTCAAATAGACCCACCGCTCCAGGTACTCTGAATGCAGTTTTGTGTATATCCTCAGGGGCCATAAAAATCTGGTTATAACCAGCGTTGCCATCCATGAAACTCAAGATTTTGTGACCAGCAGCTGCATTAATCAACGTCTCTGCAACAGGCATTGCATACTCATCCTTCGGAGTAGCTCTGTTGAGGTCTCTGAAGTCCACGCAGACTCGCCATCGGCCGTCCTTCTTCTGTACAGGTACAACACTTGAAATCCACTCGGCATACCTGCAAGGCCTGATGAATCCTGCTTCCAGCATTTTCTCCACCTCCTTTTTCACTTCGACCAGGACCTCAGCCTTCATCTGTCATGCTCGCTGCTGGAACAGTCAAAATCCACTTTTGAGAGGGAGCTGATGCTCGACTATGCGTCTATCCAACCCAGGCATCTCTGTGTAATCCCAGGCAAAACAGTCTGCATATTCTTTTAGTAAAGCTATCATCGGCTCTCGCAAGCATGGGTGTAATTTCTTGTTGACAAACGTTGGCCGTGGCTTATCCCCAGGACCAATATCTATTTCCTCGAGCTCGTCAGCCGACGTGAACCCATATCCTAGTTTCCCATCATCTGTTAAGTCGACACTGTAGATGGACAAAGAAGATGGTAAAAAGAATTTTGGCCGATCGTCGAGATCGGCCGCTCCATGTCTTTCATTATCCTTCAAATCTTTACAAAAAGAGTAAGGCCGGCTGCCAAAGCGGGAGTTTCTGTAGCGGCTATAACTATGTAAAATACTTGACATCAAAAGTATGTACTTTATTTTTTGGGGCCAATCGCAGGAATCGGCCTCCACAAATGCGCTAGAGCGGCTTGTTCCTTGTAACTCCTCTCCTCTGTAAAGCCAGTGGATAAGACCAGTCTCACCCCATTTTTTGTAACTTCAATGCGATCACAGCCTTCCAGACTCATCCGTGAGATCGGCTCCTGGTCCTCCATGTCCCAAATGCTCATAGCAGCATGTGAAATCTCAATCGAGTCATCTGCATTAACCACCTCTACCTCATCTCTATCCCACTGGATTAAACACTGATGCATTGTGGAGGGGATGCAACTGTTGGTATGAATCCAATCCCTGCCAAGTAGGACGTTGTATGTGCTCTTGCTATTGACGACGAAGAAAGAGGTCGGGACGGTCTTGTTTCCGATGGTTAGATCCAGACTGAGGATGCCTTGAGCCTCTGAAGTCTGCCCGTTGAAGTCACTTAGCGTGACGTTAGTCTTGATCAAATCTCCGGTGGACCGCCCCAAGCGGCGCAGAACTGAGTACGGCATAATGTTGACTGCCGCTCCTGTGTCCACCAACATCTTGTTAACGGGCTGGCCGTTTATGTACCCCTTGAGATATAAAGCCTTCAAATGCTTGTAATTCTTAGCTTGCGGCTTCTCAAATATTACCGGCCGGGGCCCCAAGTCAAGCTGGGCAACTGATGACTCCTGGGCTTGAGCGTGGAATTCTGCAGGGAGAACAAACACCATATGTGTATCAGCCGATGTCCTCACATCGGCTCTTGTTGACTTCGGCCGCCACTCCTTTCTAGGAGGACGCGATTCCCTTTTCTGCACATGATGGACCTATTCCGCCAAGTCCGGGCGCGCCTTCCTTAATGACTCGAGATATCTAGCCTTGGCTTCTTCCAAGCTACACAACCGCTGAACTCTGCACTTCTGAGAACGATTGAGTCCATCAGGGCACCATCACGGATGATGATACTTATCTTCTTCTTCATCAAGGTCCACCCTCCTTTGTGGCGATCGAATCTGCTCTTGCTGAGTTGGAACAGGTCCCAAACGCTGGAAAACCGAGACCCCCTTTGCATCTGGTTTCACGGGTCTGCACTCTGGGCAGTCTCTAGTAGTAGGCAATCGACTCGTACCAGAATTCTAATAGTACCTGAAAAATAGGCAATGCCAATGATCACGCGCGTCTTCATGCTTCTTCAAATGCTTCCCAGTACGACGCTCGTACTCTTCTTCCTTTGATTCCCGCCGGAGATGCTGTTGGTACCGGTACTCGCACTTCTTGAGAAGATAAGAAGAAGTCGGCCGCTGATTCCTAACATGACTCACTTGTTCTTCCATGACATAACCCTTTTCTTCTTTTTGGGGCCGATCGCTAGGATCGGCCTCTTTGGTTTCGCAGTGTGACGCTAACCTCGCCATGTTGATGCCGAGCGCGAAATTCAGCTGCCGCCTTGCAGACCGGTCATAACCCTCCACCATGTTCACACTAGGGAAAGGCTGGGTATCGACCTTCATGGCGGTTTGGCCCAAGATCAATCGGCCTTGCTCGATAGCCGATTGAATCTGCCGACGGAGCTCCTTGCAATCGCTCGTGCTATGGGTGAAGGAGTCGTGCCATTTGCAATATGATCTCCCCTTTAGCTCTTGCGCCGTGGGAGGCTTATATCCTTCCGGAAACTTCAACTATTTTTCTTTTAACAATAGATTAAAAATCTGTTCAACTTTGCTCACGTCGAAGTCAAATCCTTTCGCAGGCCCTGTTTGCTTCACCCATTTACATGACACAGGGTTTGCCCCCCGAGTCCATTCTGCAACTGCCACCTCTTGTTCTTCCCCAGAGTCTTCAGCTTCCTTTGCGTCGACCAACACCACTTGACACTTGAACTTATCTTGATACAGCTCTGTGTGGCGCTGCTCGTGCGTTGTTAGCTTCTGCACCAAATGTGCCAAAGAGGTAAACTCCAACTGGAAAGCCAAATCTCTGATCGGCTTCAGTAACCCCAAAGATGCCAATTCGACTGCCTCCTTTTCTGAAATCCGTGTCGAGTAGCATCGGTTCTTCACTTCTCTGAAGCGTCGGACATATTCTGCCACAGTTTCCCCACGCTTCTGCCGCACTTGCTCTAAGTCAGCAATTCCTGCTTCTGCAGCTTCCGAATGATACTGGATATGGAATTGCTCCTCCAGCTGCTTCCAAGTGCGGATCGAATCAGGGCCTAATGATGTATACTACCCAAAGGCTGGCCCTGTGAGAGATTGCGAGAAAAACCTTACTCGCAAAGGATCCGATACCAAGATCATCCCTAGTTGCGCTAAGTATCGGCTCACGTGCTCGATAGAGCTAGAACCTTCCGCTCCACTGAACTTGGTAAACTCAGGAAGCCGATACTTAGGCGGTAAGTGAATTAGATCGTAATCGCTTGGATACGGCTTGGTATAGCCGATCGCTCTCCTCTTTGATAAGATGCCAAACTGAACTCTCAGAATGGTACTGATTTGCTCCGCTGTCTGTAATCCTGGGGCCGAGTGTGCACTATCGTAACTCGACCCGGTGGCATAGGCTGCCAGCCATGCTTGTTTATCTGCATCCGCCCCAGAAACTCCTCCAACTGCCCTTTGTGCTGAATGTACCGGATTACTGCTATCCGGTATATAAGCACTTATATATCCATGCGGGATCTCCCTGGGTGGCTCACTGAAGAACTGGTGATCCACGGGATCACCTCCCACCTTGTAAACCATGTAGGCCGGAGAGCCATGTGATTCCGCAGCCGCGAGCGCATAAGGCAGTGGTGGCCTAGCTTGGAACGGCAATTCCCCCTTGTGACTCCCCAAGGTAGGTCCTGTTGGAGAGTGTTGATGCTTCATAATCTCCTGGACCACACGCAGGGCAACGCGCTCAAAAGCGTTAACCAAGCTCTCAGAGTGCCGGTGTAGCGAGTGGACCACCGCTTAGTTTACTTCTTGCCGTAGAGCTCTAGTACGGTCTTCAGATGGGGTGGACAGATCCACTTCATCAAGGGCGCCTTCAGGTGAAAACCCCTTCCACCTGACGCCGTGGTGGCGGGTCCACTCGAAAGAGCCGATGAGATCGGCTTCAACTTGAGCCTTAATCTCTCTCTGCTTATATTTAGCAGACACCTCCTCGTAGGTGATCGGTTCATCCCTTGCCACCCCGTCAACAGCAGCTGATGGAGTCGAAGAAGATGACGAATTCGATGAAGATGATGAAGATGGCGATGATGGTCCCGCTGGGTGTGCCAGAATATGTTGTCGGTCAAAACCCACCAGCGAGCAGCGACAGGCAACACGAGGAGCCGGGAGGCTCTCGGGACTACTGGTGGGCCCCGGTCCCTCGGTCAACGGCCCGAGATCCGGCACACATCCTGGCTTCGAGGTCGCTAGGCGTGCCACCTGACCTTGTACCTGATCAGGAAGGTGCTATGTGTTAGTTTCCTGCATACACAGACACGCATAAATATTAGTCCGAGCCATAATCGACTTATCGGGTGCTTCCCGGTATCGGCTGTAAAGAGCCTATTGTGGTCAATACCGGATCGGATCTATAAATAAAGCGTACACGTCTAATGATAAAATAAATCTCGTCCCGTAAACCTTAAACTAATCCAATCTACAACGGTTAAAGCTTTCACTGCATAATCGGAACATCCTACACGTGATCGAGCCTAACAAATACACGAGGTAACGAAATAGCAACCTAAACAGAGGCCTAAAAACCAACCAGAAAGCCGATTCCCAGAACAATCTCTTTTTAAGCTGCCATAAGACACCAAACATACTGCCGGAATATTCAACCCGTTTGAAGGGCCTAATTATGCAGATATTAAACTAAATCTTTGATAATTAAAGACTAACCATAACAGATTGGATCTACTAAACAAGAACAGAGCAAGAAGGCTGCCTTTACATCCGAGATCGGACACAACGACAACTGAACGTTTATAGGTAACAAAGGATGCACGATTAAAGCATGAAAGGACTAATGTTACTCTATACACGTTAAGATAACTAGTGTTACTCGCCATCAACAATGCTTCAGAACGAAAAACACAAAAAGGCAGGCAAGCGAAGACGATGCCGCCCCGATCACGCAAGGCATGATCGGGGCTGCACGGCAGTTACCCGAGAAACCCTAGAACAGGTGAGGCGATGCGCCGAGAGTTGTTGATGAATAATTGATTCTCATTGTTTACCCATGATATATATTTATAGTCCGTAGACTTTCCTTTCCTAACCAACCCTAACCAAACACGACACAAATCTTAACTATCTCTATCTAAACTGTTTAAACATACATACCTATCTAGATACACAGCCACCCTGCCCAAAACATCTGCATAGAGTCCGATTCGCAAGCCCATTATAACTATCCTTCAAATTCATATTGCTCCACGGCCCACTATTATGGCGATAACAGCTAGTTTGATACTTTCACTCAGGCAGGACTTTCAGGTTTTTGCGTGTGTGCGCGCGCGCGCTTCGTTCTGTGCCTTTGAGCTCTCGGTTCGGTACTGCATATAAAAGCTTAGTGCGCATGCATGTTCTTAAGATTTGGCAAAATCTTTAGATTTCAGTCATTTTCCTGACCAATTTCCTTGCTTTCAGGCCCCCTTATAAATCGACTGAAATTGTTCTGTTCACTCGATTTTCAATCACTACCTACTTTTTTTTCTCTCTCGTATCACTTTATTAAAGAAGAAAGGAAAGTTCGATTACAATGTGCGGCTCCGCGCCAACTGCACCGTACCATACTCTGAGATTTAGCAACCATGGTTTGCAGCAGTTCCACCAGGTCTAGCAAAAGCCGTTACCCCACAAACAACAAACCCTCCGATCGAATGGTGATCGATTTACATCACAAGTGGTAGTGAGATGGTCATCGTGACGATGGGTCGAGATGGAATAGTTCCTAAGCTTTTGTTTTTTAGAGGTTTTGGGCATAAACCCCAATCTTACTTAAAGAAAGGCCAAGTATCATCCAGTTTACAGCACTCTGGTAGCATTAATAATGCATGTATGATCATCCTTGTTCTGTAATTGGAAAGCTTGGCCTGTAACTGTAACTGACGGAAAACAGACTAGCGAGTCCAGCTGAACGGCGGCAAGATTGTCCTCGTCGATGATCATAGCATGTCGAACACGAGGAAGTCGTGCTGTCTCGCCGACGACCGCTTCTTCGTCGAGGACGGAGATCGAGAGAGATCGCTTTCCTTAATTAGCACCCTTCATCGGGATGCGAATAATGATGGAGCAGCGCGTTTCTTTCTCAAAATAGATAGCCGCGTCCGACTTGGAGTCGGACTCCACCTCCGCCGCCTCCCCGTCCCAGCTGCCGTGCCCGTGCGACGCCCGACTTTCACCTCTTCCAGCAGTAAATTCCTCCCATTTTTGGCAATGCTCCCCCCTACTTATACTCCCTCACCGCCCCTCCTCCGTTCCTTCCATAGCACAGAGCGCGTCGCATTGGAGCGAAGCAGAGGAAGCAAGAAGCAGAGCAGCAGGAGCCGCGTCGTGTTGCGTTGCGCGACGATGGTGAAGCCGGAGGGGAAGAAGACGAAGGGGAAGCAGGTCATCGAGATCCGGCGCATCGAGAACAAGGAGCGCCGGCAGGTCACCTTCTCCAAGCGCAAGGCCGGGGTGCTCAAGAAGGCATCCGAGCTCAGCCTGCTCTGCGGCGCGCACGCCGCCGTCGTCATCTTCTCCAAGAAGCAGGAGCTGCCCCAGGGCGGCGGCGAGGCAGGCAGGGCCAGCGGCGGCGGGAACGTGCTCGCGATGGGCACCCCCTCCGTCGACCACGTCCTCCGCCGCTTCGCCCCGCTCCCCGGCGACGCGTACCTCCCGGCGCTCGAGGACGTGGGCGGCGCCGCCGAGCGCGCGACGGTGGAGGCCACGGTGCGGCAGACGGAGGAGACCAAGGCGCGCGTGGCCGCGGAGGCGGCGCGCATGAGCGCCATCGGGGCCATGGTGCTCACGGCAGTCCCGGCGGGCCGGGAGCGGTTCTGGTGGGAGGCCGACGTGGAGGCGCTCGGGGAGGCGGAGCTGCCGGAGTTCGCCAGGGCGCTCCAGCGGCTCAGGGACTACGTGCGGCGCCACGCCGGCAAGCTGCAACCCTCTGCCGCGCCGGCCGGCACGGACGGGGCAGGGCAGCCTCAAGCTAGCCTGAATGTCTGATGATTCTTCGTCACTACCGATTAGCTTGTAATTTGAATTTTGCAGATTGTTCGAGAAGAAAGGTTCTAGTTGCGGTTTTTTTTTGCAAGAGAGGATGAAGTGCATATTTTCACCCATGCTGTGCTGAGAATGAGATCCTCCTAATCCTAGTGCCTTTGTCCCTTGATGCATGATCGATTAAACATTTCTACTAGTGTGTTTCTCTCTGTGGCTGGTCACGTTCTGAAATCTCAGTTTGGTTGGCAGTCCTCAAACAGGTTCAAACAGGTTTTCCTTCTGTGTCGTGCTTCATTAGATGTTACTAACTTCGAGCAATTCCACTGGCTTTTGCTTATGAATATGAGCAAATCCATGAGCGATGAACCACCCTGGCAAAGCGAACAAGTTTTCGAACGGAGCAGGGGCAAAAAAACCGTTGCTGGGCCGGGCAGTGGAAAGGTTCCCACGAGAATCTGAAGAATCAGCAACGGAGCTCGCAGCTCTGAATCGCAGCCGTCAGATTGCTCTGGCTCCGTCGATGTGGCCGTCGGCTGTGGGCTGTCTTTGTGTCCTACAAGGCACCACCCAACCCACGGTGATCCTCTCAGGGCCATTCACTCGGCGCTGCCATGCTTAAAATTTTTTGAAAAGGAAAAATAAAATTTGAAAAGGAGGCGCAGCCATGCTTAAATGCTTTGGGAGGAGCTTATGCTACCGAGTGCCGCTACAGGTTGCCAGCTGAAACTTATGGCCTCATGGCATGGGCATGGCAATGTGAAGACTGCAGAGTAACCCATTAGTGGACCGCCAGGACAACTGCTGGAGCGGAATGGTGGCAGGGGTAGACCTGGAAATTAACTGAAAGGTGAATAGGCATTTTTAGGGGGTGCTTGGATTCTCGGACTAAACTCTGGTCCCTGTTATATCGGATGTTTGTATTATATCGGATGTTTAACACTAATTACGAGTATTAAATATATATTAATTATAAAATCAATTATATAAATGGAGACTAATTCACGAGGCGAATCCATTAAGCCAATTAGAGTATGATTTAGCATTGTTGTGCTACAGTAAACATATACTAATGATAGATTAATTAGGCTTATTATATTCGTCTCGTGAATTAGTCTCCATTTCTGCGTTAGTTTTATAGTTAGCTTATGTTAGTCCCCTTAATTGGCATCCAAACATTTAATATGACCTGGACTAAAAGTTAGTCCCTCAATCCACACACCCCCCGCTCTTGTCGTGGCTCAATTTCATCCACCAACTATAAAAAATAACCACTCGGTCCTCAAACTTCTTCTCGCGGCCAATTTTATCCATCATTTGTCACACCCTAAAATATTTAATTTTAGGATGTGAATATCTTTTACAATGTGTTTATCCATCTTTAGGGTTTTTCGAGAATTTTCCAGATTTTTCTGGCGATTATTCTCTTTTTCCGTAGAGCTAAATCCATTTATTAAAAAGTTCTAAAAATCTATCTCTCGAATTCCAAGTAACTCATTCACGTTCAACCAGCTCTGTCAGCTTGTTTTCATGTTCGGCCCTCATCCAAACCTGTTTCGGCCCATAACTGAACCCTCGCGCCCCTGCAGCCGGGACGTTGTGCCTATAAATCGTGAGGCCCGAGCCCTCCGGCGAGCCCTGCGGCCTACACCCCATGCTCACGCTCTCCCCCCGAGAAACCAGCGCCGCACGTCGCCGGCCCTAGCCTCCCCCACGACTCCCTGCTTCTTGCGCCCCTGCAACCTCCTTTTGCATCGCCCCGAGTTCCTGCAGCCAGTCGCTCCTTTCCCTGATCCTTCTCTGTGACATCACGGCCCCACCTATCATCTATTTTTTCCCTTTCATTTTCTGTTCAGACCCAACCCGTGCACGGGGAGAGCTCGGACTCCCCGCACAACACCCCTACAAAGGGCGAGCAAAACCCTCAGGCCTGTGCCCTACCCTGCGGCAACACGATCTCCTGCTCGCACGCCTAGTCGTGGGCGCCATCCCCGTGCCCCTATTGCTCGCTCCTTCTCCTGTGCAACGCTGCTGCCACCAGGATGCCGTCGCCCCCCTGCGCACCTTGCACTGCTGCATCGCGCCCTCTCCTGCAGCTGGCGCTGCCGTTGCGCCCTTCTCCCCTTGGCCCATGTGCGCCTTGCCTCGCCCCTGCCCTTTCCTCCTCCTGCGCCCCTAGAACACCGCTGCCGCCCAGGACGGAACGAGCAGAGCCGCCGCTACCGTGTGCCACCAGGAGCACCGTCGCGTCCTCAGCGCCGCCACGAATAGAAACAGAACCGCCGCCCAGGAACAGACCCGCCGCCGCCTCTTCTCGGGCAAATTTCGACCACCACGATTGCATCCCCGCAGTAAGTAATCGAATCCCCTCGTCGTCCTTTTTCATTTGCCCCGCTCCTTGCAACCTCTCGTGCCCTAGAACGACGGGAATTTGAGAAATTGTAGCCGCTGGCCACCATGGGGCTGCTTCAAGCTTTTTGCAATTTAGCTCCCTAAAAATCTTGTAATTCCTGTAGATTTTCATGTGTCTTGTAAAATTTGCAGAAAACCCCCTGGATCTATTACATCTTCTCAATCCAGCCCACCATGGAATTTTTTAGATCTAACCCTAAACTTTTCCTAAATTGCGAGCACTATTTCCTGTGTCTTGCAATTCTTTGCTGCTAGCCCCTGAAGTCTATAGTTAATTACATATAGATCCCTGCAACCTTGTTTAATCCGTTTCGATCCGTTCTTTTGCATCAGTCTTCTAAAACCTTAAGCTATCATTTTGTAGCGTTGTTGTACCATAATTCCTATTTTTAAAATTAAATATAGATTTAATTTGATTAATGTCCTCTCATCTAGTGTTTTCAATTAAAATCCAATTAGATCTATACTCCGGTTTTCATAATTAATGTTAATTTGATTAATATCAACTTAAATATGTTTGTAATTTAATTTGTTAGTTCAACACGAATCATATGAAGTTATACGTTTATATGCTCTCATTAGTTTTTTTTATAATTAATTGTTTAAATAGGATAATTTGTATATTGACAATTATATATAAAATTTTGACTAAGTTGTACCTTGTCTTTATAAATGCAAATATAATATGAGTTAATTATAATTAGGGATATTCTCTTTTGAATATCTTTTACATTAGTTTTCTAAATTAAAATAAATGAAAGCCTATAGTTCTTTTATTTCTTTTATAACACAAATCTTCCGATAGCTGTTTCTTTTCAATCCTAGCTCCGTTTTCCGTGTTTCTTGCGCCCTTTTGACCGTAGCAACGAGCTCTATCCTTTTGTACGCTCTTTTAAAGCTTTCTTTTTATTTGGTGTATCTGTTCTTAGCTGTTTTTGTTTGTTTGCTTGCCTGTATGCTTGGGCCCGATGCTTGTGCGACGTTAGAAGGAGCGTGATCCAAGAGTTTTGAAGATTTAGAGTTTCAAGAATAAGAGTTGAAGACTCTGAGCAGCTATTCTCTAAAAGAAAGGCAGTATTTCCTTGATCATTCTTTTGTCCTAATAATCACAATAAATAATAACTTTTTCTATATGCATGCATGTGTCCTAATTTTGATGGATTCTAATTAAGGATATGCCTAGTCTTTATGATCATTCCTTGTCAACCTGAGTTTTACCTTTATATTGGATAGCTATTGCTTAGTTGCTATAACTGGTTCTAAGTTGGGAATAATATATAACCATGATGACAACAATGATGATGTTACACCTGTTTTATCCATATTCATGCTCTTTGTGTTGTTAATCACAAGATAATATGTTTTAATCTGAACATGGAGAACCATCCAGGAAAACAGTGCAACCACAATACTCATTAGGGAGAGTTATGACCATTTTGACTTGAAAGCTTAGTGGATTGTCACAAGTTAGGGAATCTTTGTAAAGGCCTCGTAGTGAATCCCTTGCCACTCACCTTGGAAGTGTTTAAGAGGATAGCTACCTCGGGCAAATTGGAAGACACAAATTGTGGGTAAAGTGTACAACCTCTGCAGAGTGAAAACTGATATATTAACCGTGCTCACGGTTAAGAGCGGCTTGGACACTCACATGATAATTGAACTTGAAAATTAATTAAATCGTGGACCATGTTTATGGTTATGGTTATACTTATGTTGTATCTCTTCTATTTCTTTTAATGTGGGTTTTGGTATAAACTTATACCTTAGTAATCAGGTGCTAATAAAATTTGACCAACTAAAATTGCTTATCGTAGTAAACCAGTCCGCCTTCCCTTGATTTTGGCCTTCATGTCATATAATTTCTAACACTTGCTGAGTACCAACCATAAGTGTACTCACGCTTGTTATAATTGCTGCTCAGAGGAAAAAGTGATGTGAAGTCTTTTGAAGATGATGCTGAGTTCTAGATCTAAGCAGCCCCCGGTTGATTGCCTGTGAAGTTTGGAGTCTTTATTTTCAGGATAAGCTATATAACTCTGATAATCTTTATAGTCTTTTAATTCTCTTTTCGTGATACTGTTGCTGATTATTCACTGATGAAGTCACTGTATATATAGAAGTTGATCCTGACATACATATAAAGTTGATCCTAGCATACAGTTATACATTTGGTTTTACCCTTAAAATCGGGTTTGACATCGTTGTATATTGCCACTCTACTATGCCTCGTCAACATCCCATCACCAGGGGAACGGGGGTCTAAAAAGGTTAATTCGGGCCTGATGACTCATCTTAGATGACTCAATGTCAATGAGGCATGACAACATGGCAAGATAGAACAAGGGATGAAATTAAGCCAGCGGGAGAAGTTTTGGGATTGGAAAGGTCATTTTGATAGTTGAGAGTTAAAATTGAGTCTTACTGGAAAGTTCATATGTTTTAGGGTTATTTGCGGTTTTCCTGTTTTGAAAAGCATCATATGTTTTGAAAAGCTAAATATAACTTTTATGTAGATTAACTTTAAAATGAATGAAATGCATAAATATAATATCCCTTAAAGCATCTCACAGATGCCAACAAACGCACCCCCAAACCTGTTTTTGACTAACAAATACAGGTTTTGCTTGTCAGAAGTCAATTTTGAAAGCTGGTTGTTTGTCCCATTTTTGGCTTCTCAAAAGCTAGCTGCTTGTCTCAACTTGACTTTTAACTAGAAGCTGAAAGCAGAAGCTGAAACAACTAAATTTCGAACACATGGTGAACTGGATCCAGAATTTTGCACAATAGTAGCCACCAACGTTCTACTCTCCGATGTAAGTGGGTGTGGGAGGGACCACAGATAAATGGCTGCAGATGATGCATTCTACGGCATGGCTTAACATACAGATAAGGATTGATGATGCTTAATAGGCTATTACTACAAGCCAAACTTATAGCCATTATCGTCAGACAGCAAGAAACGTTTTCGCTAACCGCAGCTCAAGTTCGGACTAGTAGAATAGTCAATTAAAACCTTTCGGACTGTCACATCAAGAAATATCGTCACCCCCTTTTTTCTCCGAGGGGTGCATCTAAAGTGCACAAAATCGTTCAGGATCCGCCAAAACTGTCAAAACTTGCTCTACTTTCTTGCTAGGGATTCTGCTTTGTGCTCGCTGCCAGCAGTCACAATATAACCAGCTCCAATCTGAAATATGGAAGACAATACAATACATTATTTCAAGATGTTACTGAACAAAAGCTAGATGTGAATTTAAGCTTCGCTTCATTTTAGGTAACGACCAGTAAGCAGCTGCGCTCAATATGATATGACCACCACATGACAATGAAAGCAAGCAACAACACCCCCCCCCCCCCCCCAAAAAAAAAAGATCACAAAAAAGTGACTACAGATCTCAACAGTCCGAAAAACTTGATATTGCTACCATTTACAATCTTCCATGCATTTTAGAATGCCCTCTCTTTTTTGTTACAGAGTACAGAAGAGACTACCTGGCAATCCTTCAGAACAGACCGTTCTTGCAGTTGAACATTATTACATACAACAGAACCTTGGATGTGGCAGCCATCTTCAATAACAACGTGGTTCATCACAACAGAGTTGACAATCTGCAACAGGGAAGATGATTTCTTCATGAGAAGGGAACCAAGGAGCTTAAACCAGAATGTAACTTAAATCTGGCATGTATGATATCTAACTAGTAATTCCATAAAGCTGCAAATATATTGCAAGACAATGACAACCTTACAGGAAATAAACAGATATTATCAGTTGGATCTTGCTAGCTACAGAAAATCTTTCGAGGGTTTATGAACATTGCCTCTTTTTCCAAGGAACACGGCATGATATTAAGGATTAATTATATAGCAATATGGATAAGCTACCCATGCCTCTGCATGGAAGGCTAACATTCTTAAGCCTAAGCGGCCTAGATCTCAAAAAATACTACTGGTTACAACCAGTTTCTAAACCCTGTGTTGCACCCAAGATGCCAATTTCTAGGTTTTGCTACTTAACCCAGATCTGTGTTAAGCTAAGCATCATTTTAATCAAGTGCATACAAAAATAAAAAAAAATCGAAAGAACAACAGGGCACACTGTAATTACCTTTACATTGGAACTGATTCGGCAATGACGACCAATCACAGATCGCTTAACACTACACTTGTCACCTAGCTGCGAACCCTCAGCAAGAATACAATGTGGCCCTATCTAAACAAGCATAAGAAACCACAAAAATAAGCCAAAAATACAAGTTTGACGAATAAAAATAAAGTAACCATTTCGAACATTGATGCAGAATCAGATCTGGAAAAGCTCATTATTGATGTACCAAAAGCAATTTAACACTACCTTTGATGTCAAATAGATAGCCTCAGTGTGTGCAAGCAAACCTTGATAATGGCATACTTTTAAAAATGTCTAGATATTCACATGCAAATTATATTATTAAATTTCTCAATAGAAGTACTTTCATGTCATGACCCTTTTCAAAACGTTTCCTGATATAACTCAGTAAAGTAATCACAATTTTAAATGAAGCCTATTGATCCTATAACTGTATTTCCACTGATCACCTACTTAACATGCCCATTTACAAGTGCAGCTCTGTGATTTGTTCATCAAACCCACAGCAAAGATTGTCAACAAAAATATTCAACTTTTCATGAAAGAAATCTAGATTAAGAAACAAATAGAAACAGATCATTATAAAAGCATCCAATCAAGAAACGAAATGGAATGACGGTGAATAGCATAAACAATTTTTTTTGCAGGAAGCATAAACATATATAAAACACAAAATAATAACAATAGATATTTAAATGTCAATCTTTTATTGCAGAACATGATATTTTTCTGGGTGTCACTAGTGCAAATTGAAAGTGTTCCCTCTTCCTGTATTATATTGTACTCCCTCCAACCTTCAATATTTGACATTGGTTAGTTCAAAATTAAGCTAACCAAGGTCAAATATTAGAGAACGGAGGTATTATATAACAAGGATATGATTGCTAAGGCATAAAGTAAAACTGTAAGTTGACTACCCCAAGATTCATTCCAGGTGCGGGTGCCATACACTTTGTTGGTTGAAACAGATGGCTCATATGTGAGCCATCGGATTGACCATTATATTCTTAAATCCAACAGATGAAGATCTTCACATACACAACATGGTAGCATCTAACACAATTGCGTCGTAAATTCATTTAAGCATTTGTTTCCTGTATTCTCGGGGAACCATTGATGCTAGTTCTTCAATAAATAGGTATTAAATTAGACTTACTGTAGTCTTTGATCCAAGAACAGAGGATGGGTGGATGATATTGTTTTGTGCAGAGAAAGAATAACCAGACAGATGGCTGGCTTCCCCTATAACCTGCAATACCAAAAGAAATAAAAAATTGTTAATTTAAGCATAATTCAACAGTAGTGCATTGACAAAATAATTTCCCTGTAGACTGAAATCCTTACATCTCGATTGATATCACAGTAAGACTGAATTGAGTTCAAGCGGTGGCAGTATTTGCTTTTAGTAGCAATATAAGCACAGCACCTATGTCCACCATGTGACCTTGACAGTGCATCTTGCTTGAAAGCAGATGGTGTGATGACATGATGCTGCGATAAACACTGCAAATTACCACTGGACAAAACAGCACTATTGCCAGTTTCACCAACTGTTGTTCCATGGCCACCTGATGGAGCCGATCTCTGTTCAAGTTTACAATAGTTGAATACTGATTCAGAAGAAACTGTTATCTATTTACATGTTAAGAATCAGCATACCAATTGACTTCTCACTAAATACGGGAGGACTTCAAGTCTAATGCTACGGTACGCTTCCTTCTGTTCCAGTACATCCTGTAATATTGTTCTGCAACCAGCAGTAAATTATCGCAAGATTTATGGCTGGCGTAAAGAACGACCAAACCAGACATCACAAAATGTGAAAATAATATAAACTAACCTCTTAAAAGCATAAAGATGTGCATCCATCAGGTCACTTCGAATTTCCATCTAACAAAAGGGAGATAGCATAGACATTTAGTTCAATAAACCATTCAAACTGTGTCCTTTTCTGACTTTAAATTAAACCAAAGTATTATTGAACCAATTAACATGACTGTTACCACTTCCCACTAAAATTTGATATGAACACCGAACAAAATGCAATCATTATAAAAATAGAGAAAACATTCAGTCAAACCATTCAACCACTCATTATCATCACAAGTGGTGTCTAAGTACCGTATATTGCAAGTAATAAATTCTCAAGGTACAGATCCTATCCCAAAAAGTAAAAGAACTTGGCCACAGGGAGAAGACTTACCCCTGCCTTTGTCTAAAAGGAGGGGAATACCAAAGCCCGGCTGGCTAGGAAACTCCCTGAAACCACAGTTCTCAGGAAGACTGGCTGACTGGTGAACCTCTCCACTGGAGGTTCTACCAACTGAGCTAGTTCTCACAATAGATCCCATCCATAAAGGGACAATAAGGTTCTTCACTTGTTTCCTTAGAAGAGTATCCCTGTCCTCCATTAGCAGTTGCTTGTAATTGAATAATGTGAGGTTTTCTGGGCTGTCTACCAATCATCTGCAATCTGTTACAATGCAGTCCATCTCCTATGATTTTTAAGCCTTGTCACAGCTAAGTTGTGCTTTTGTCAAGCTTGAGGTTATATCAGAATCCAGATTGCCTCATCAGTCAATAAAATTCGACAGTTTCAAGACTCTGCATCAGACAATATGTCCACAGCAAAGGCAATAAAGCTTTAGCCACAAAATGGGCATGTCTCGTGAAACCAATCCAGCCAAATGGAGGTTTCTAAAGATTCAGGGTAAAGTAACTTTGAAACAACTTGATTTGGTAAAAGTACATCCTATATCAGTGTCACAGGATGAAGAGGGCACAAAGGAGAAAAAAGATCCAAAGTAAAATGGAATATCTAGCTCAAACTTAAGAGTGCCAAAGACATTTGATTTCTACATTATTGACTTTTAAGATTGAGGGTCTAAAACAAATCCATCTGTTGCATACTACAATAGTTCAGTCTTCGACCTCTTCAACGCACCTTTACTATGAAAGCTTAAAATGTGGTGCAGGAAGGAGATTGCTGGCAAGACCAGCTAACCATAACATAGTACAGATGGCCAAAAAGTAAGTAAGGAATATTACTCCCTGAACCCCTAAATTATCTGAGCTCGAACCATATATAGAAATAAAGCAAAACCCAAAGAAACAACCATACCAGATTCTGTTCATTGACATCACCCAACACAGCAATGTGAACATGATAAAAAAGGCAGCACATGAAACAAGGACAAGAAATAGTAAAGAGGTGCATTTTACATATAGGATAGCATTGTTGAAATAGAATTTCGGAAAGTTTCTGTTTTCCGATACTTCTGGTGGAAACAAAAGAGGTACAAGTTCAGAGAAGGCCTAGGCTAGTAGTTACGGATGTAACTCACCATGATTTGTTCTTCAAAGTCAGTAACATCAAGTTACTTTGTCTATAAAGATAGCTTACAAATCATTTTTACAGTGGCAGGCATAGTACCAAATCTAATAGCATCAGATTTACACATCTCACAAATTACCGTTTGCTCATCTCAGCATATATATAGACTCCTCATTCACTCCAAAATGTATAGTTTTATTTCTAAAGCCAACATTGACATCCCTAAATGTGTCTTTGACAGGGAATGTTGCCTATCATTGACAGCTTATCGTCTTGTTGACCTAACAAAAAAATACCACCAAAGTACATTGATGCTAAAAAATAAAGGACATAGCAGTTTCAAACCTAATTTCTTGAATATAGATATCAGCCCCAACCAGCAAACAGATAAACTTAAATCATCTACATCAATGCAAGGACAAACCAGATGCAAAAAAAATCTTGAGACACAACCTAGCATTGGCCTGTTTGTTTTTCATGAATTTGATGCATGACAATGTCAAGGTACATAAGTACAGCACTAGCTCGAATTTTCTCAGGAAACAAATACAGTTGACTTGATACATGCAACAGGTGCCTTACCTGACCTACAGCCTGGATTTTTCTCTTATGAACTCGAACATCTTTTTCAACATCAGTTCCTACAGGTGACATTGAGAAGTATAGGAATCATGGATGAAATTACTAGCCTACTGTTACAGATCATGAAGTCACAGTAAGCAAACCTGATACGATATGCAACAAGAACTGTTTAGTCTTGTCCAGCCCAACTATGTTCAAACGATTTGGCTTTTTGGCTTTATCTTTCCCACTAGAAGAAGCAGTTTCTGAAGGACCACTAACAGGAACAGAACATAGTAAAGCAGTAACAGCTGCACCATTTCTTCTATGAGTAGCAGCAACAGCCCCAGGCAACACATCTGTTACCAGGTCACCGCTAATTACCTATTTTCAAATGCAGTTCAATGTATTAGCATCTAGATTACTCCAGTGTGCAATTTTTTGTCAACATTGCCATAGTATGAAGCACAAACATTACCAAAATATCATTTGCTGTCAGTCGCTTCGAAATAGCTCGTAATGCACCAGCACTTCCAAGGTCTTCAGAAACAGCAAGTACCTGAACACAAGGAAGAGTTACTTCCACAAACAAATGAGAATATGTTCCCCCTACAGTCGTTCATTGCTTTGGCAATGAGAATGATAGCATAAAAAAGTCAACAAATGGCAAAGAAAATGAACAATTAGGAGAAAAATTTATATAAAAAAAGAACAAACAAGCAGTACAAGTTACTAAAAAATATCAAATCCATATATTATACTGATTTTTATATAACATAAACTAAGACATTGATGAAAAACGGAAATAAGTTAGAACAAAGGCATGCTCACGAGCTATTGTAATTATAATGGAGTTATGTTTCGGTTGACATATAGTCCACAAGCTTCGCATTCTCACTTCACTAAAGAGGTATTGAAAAAACAACAAACACTACATTCAAGCATTGGTAAAGATAAATAAATCTTATAATATAAAAACTTGTAGCCTGCTTACTTCCAGTTTTAAAACCCCAGCAAAAGCAACAATTGGAGAATACAAGAGTGCACTATTGTTTGAATAATAAATGAATAAAGTGAAATGATACTGAGAGATGGAGCGAACCTTAAGGTCAAATTTTCATTTAGAATTAAAAAACTTATTTATGTGATGCTACCATCATATATCATAAACCGAGTAACATCCATGATCCAGAAGGCACTCTAACACTAGAGGGCAGATGGGTACTGCCTAGTGCCTCATCTACACTTAGGTGGCTGACTATCAGCAAAAAAGGACAGAAACTCGCCCAAATTATCCGAAGTACAAGAGGGGAAGGCCAACCAGCACCTATGTGGGCAGCCTTTACAACACTGATTATCCTACAATCGTTGTAATATCAGCACCTCAACAACCTAGACAAAGACAGGTACCACAGCGGGCGCAGAGCCCCAGAGTACATGGCCAGTTAATTTATATAAAGTTTCAATAACAACACAGAAAATTGCGACACAAATGATAGTCCCAAGAACATTGCAGGGATGAGTAAATCTGCCTCTATGCATAGCCTACCATTACAATTTACAATGCTATGTGATTTGTGCCTAGTCGAAAAAACTCCTCAAAATCGACATGAAAAATAGTCTATCTAGCTTTAGAGACTTCTTTTGTTCTGCCATGAAAATTTATCCAAATCATTTATCGTCAAGCATAATGGATGTGATTGCACAGTGCACACCAATAGTTGTTTCTGCGATCTTCCACAATTACACCTCTTAGCACCAATACAATCACACAACCCCAAGTATAGGATTGTTGCAATCTGAGACACCGAACCAGAACCAAACTCACCTCCACACAAAGTCGATCCAGGTATGCGCTGGAGACCCAGGCGCCGACGAGCCGCGCCGCCTCCTGCCCCTCCACCACCTGCACCATGCGGACATCAGCCAAACAAGCCCCCGCTCGTGCTGTGAAACCACAGCCCTAACAAGCTGAAGATAAGCAGAAGTGCGAGCGCTCACCACGATGAGGTCCTTGAGGTCGCTGGCCTCGAGAAGGTCCAGAGCGTAGGAGAGCAAGGGGCGGTTCGCGACCGGGAGAAGCGCCTTGGGGACATCCTGAGCGAGGAGGAGGGTCAGGGATTTGGGGTGCGGGGTTAACAGGGGTAAGGTGAGGTAAGATGGGGTGGGAGGAGGGAGGGGATACCTTGGAGACGAGGGGCGAGAGCGTCTCGGAGGTGCCGCCGGCGAGGACGACGACCTGGAAGTCCATTTCTGGCGAAAACTGCAGCGGCGGAGGGCGTCGCCGGCGAGGGTTTTGGTGCTCGTCTGATAACGGCGGCGGGGAGGGGTTGCAATCGGGTTTGGAGTTTCTGAATTTGGATCCGACAGGATGTTAGGGCCGCCGCGGGCTAGGACGCGATTGCCTATTTGGTTTCACAAAGCTGGGGATCAATTGGTTTATTGGTCCATGTTTGTCTCAAACGCAGCTCAAATTGGGTCAACAATGAAACGCAAATCAGCTTCAAATTGGAAGTGTAGTTGTTTCAGATTTCAATCAATTCGAAATTCTTCTATGGCATGTGCGCATATAAAAATTAGTTGAATTAATTTAGATATAATTATTATTCCTTAGGTGCAAAATTAAATATGGCTGGCTTTGAAATAAGGCTGTCATCATTCGTTCATTTGCACCTTATCACGTTCTTCAAAGCTACCATATCATATGAAAACTACTCCCTCCGTTCTAAATTGTAAGTCGTTTTGACACATTTAATTTCATATATCTTACTATGTATCTAGACATAGTGTATATATAAGTGCATAGCAAAAACTATATATAGATGCATAGCAAAAACTATATATTTAGATTTATCAAAATGACCTACATTTTGAAACGGAAGGGGTATAAAAGATACAACTACCTCAATACATGGTCTCATATAGTTTTCATAGGTAGTATAAATTAAAAGTGGCCAATTTACCTCTTTTGCAATCAGTTTCGCTACAGCACCGGCTGCTCTAGCTAATTGCCCACCCCTCCACATGTGATTTCTACGTTATGTATGGCCGTGCCTAAGGGCATATCGGTTGAAGTAGATTCTTCTTTTTTTTCCAAAATTCCCCTTCCCAAACTGTACAAGCTTCTTCCGAAGCATGCTGCTTTCTAGATGTATATGACGATCTCTAAATAGACGGATCTTATATAAATCCTATGACGAAGTACCACATGTATGGATATATAGAAAAGGAATCCAAATCATTCTAGGTCTCCGTGTTCCGTCATCTGGCTTATATTCTTCATGTAGCATTCAGATCGAATGACTCTATGAAATTACGTCGATACTTCCACATATTATGGGTAACGTAGGAGACATCCCTATTTTCACCTGGGGGTCTTAATTTATGCTGCTTAACTTTCAGTTCGCCTCGGAGCATCAAATTAAATGCGAATAACCGTCGTCCTCTCTTTGAAATAAGGGGCGCTTCCGATTGCATGCGTTCTTCATACAATTTTGTCTACCTATGAAAACTATATGAGACCATGTATTGAGATAGATACATGGTACACCTAGATATACACTGTGTCTAGATATACAGTAAAAACTATATATCTAGAAAATCTAAATAAATTGTAATCTGGGACAGGAGGAGTAGCAATCAATTAGTTTCAATGTTTGTAACTATAAATTATAGGTCACCGCTATAGTTCAGTTTCCCTTTTTCTTGTCATTAACTCGGTTTCATGTTATCTGAAAATCATAGATGACGCTCACTTGTGTCACCTCACATGCTTCATACAAAATAATGGGATTAACCTAACTATCATCGGATACGGACCGTAAGAATTGTGCAAGGTTAAGACAAAATAGTTGTATAGTGGTGGACTAGCTTCCAGGCTTCTCACATCGGTTCAAAGTTTGAATGGGAAACATTTTCAAGAAACTGTAAGGCTACTTATTTCAAAATATATTACGGATATAGGTGTTCATATACCCCTATGAGCCTACATGCCCATACACTACCTTATGAGGACCTCAAAGCCTGACCCATCAGATTTCATACTAACGGTGTCACTACAAGCACTTTTGCTATCGACTGGCATGTCATATGCCACTGAAAGAATATCGTCATTTATATTTAAAATAAATAAAAAATTACGAGCATTGTTGGCTCTTGATTATGACACCTTTTCACTCTTGTTTATCTTCAATATTAGCATCACAATAACACAATACTCTAATCATACTTGATAATGAGATCATATTTGCATATGCACTATGTTCTGAAGAATGTTATGTTTCTTTAGGAAACTAGTGGGGATGCACGTGCCCAGGCATGTGTTTGAAACTAATTGTATGTTACCTCTACAGAAACCTAATATACTCCATGTTATAAGAATTTCATCAAAAATAAGTGGACAAATCAAGAATATATATCACATGTTAGTGAGCACCAAATGGACAGATCAAGAATATATACAATTACATTAACTTCTCGAAATTATTCATTAGGGTGGGCATGCCCATGCACGTGTTTAAAAGAAATTAAGTTTTTTAATAAAAAAGCTGTTACCCATCAAGTCAAGATCCAATAGGCAAAATTTAGAAAGCAGGACTACAAAATCTCTTAATCAATTATCTTTTAATTTTTCTCATATTTTATTTCTTACGTAAATCGAAGAAAACACATTTATATCATACTATAAATCATTAGAGTATATTATTCATTTATATCCAATATACCAGCCCTCGAACAAAAACGATGGTAGAAACATAAAAAGCTTCATCTTCTTTCCACATCGCGGTGCTCCCGTAGCTAGTGCTAGGCCACATGAGTCTGTTTCTTAATCTTAGGGTCTGCTTAGTTCACTTTGCATTTTTGCAAAATTTTACTGTAGCAAAGGAATCTTGCTAATTTGAAGTGCTAAATGAAATCTATTTGCAAAACTTTTTGCATGGATGGGTTGTAAATCACGAGACGAATCTAATGATGCTAATTAATCCATAATTAAGCAATAATTAGCGGATGGTTACTGTAGCATCACTGTTGCAAAACATGGATTAAGTAGGCTCATTAGATTCGTCTCGCGATTTACAACCCATCCATGCAAAAAGTTTTGCAAATAGACTTCATTTAGTACTTCAAATTAGCAAGATTTCTTTGCTACAGTAAAATTTTGCAAAAATGCAAAGTGAACTAAACAGGCCCTTAGGTGACTGCCATGCTACAGCCACCACATCACCTTCGTGTCCACATCGATGCACTCACCACCTACTCTTCATCGATCGTCACTGCTATCATACTTTGTTCAGAATGTCAAATAGAAAATTATATTGAGTTGCTCTGTATATCAAATGGAGAAGAAAAGGGAAGGGTTATTTGCTCTATATAATAAAATACTCCGAAATCATCCTTGACCTGGACCAATCAAGAAAACTACACTGTTACGTAGGTGAACAAATAAGCAATGACAAGGACAATGGACTATTTGAATCAAGACAGATAAATGCACAGGCTACTACAGAATCAAGTTATTCCATTACCTACTCTTAGTCATAATTCCTGTGTATTCAAGAAAAAAGTACTCTTAGTAAGATTATTACCATGAGGCAAAGTAGCATCAGCTTGATGTATGCACAAAATACTTCCAGGCTACCGGTTAAATTAAGGTTCTTAAAAGGAGAAATTGGGCATAAAACCTTCTAGTCTTTCTAGTGTTGCCTAAATTGGCAGTGCATAAAACAAAAGATGGGTAGTGTGGCTTACATGTAAAGTTGGCACATAAAAAAAGTTACCCCAGATCCTGTTCTATATGTACAGACTATAGTGGATAACCATTAGGTAAGACAACAGTTCTGGTAATCACTGTAGTGACCTTAGAAATCTTCATTAATTCATAATCACTAATTCTGGTAATCCCTGTGGTGACCTCAGAAATCTTCACAACATGGTCTGCAAATAGATGGAGCTGCACATAGAGACCGTAAAAGGTTAAAATATATCGAAAAAAAGAGTTTGCACACAGATGGGCATGATCTGATTGTTAGTGTAAGGCTGTGTTTGGCAGCGCTTCGCTCCGCGAGAATAGAGCAGAGCGCTGCCAAACGCCGATGCTCCCAGCTGCTCCACCTCCGAACCACTCCGCACCGATTCACGATTTTGGCCTACGGGCGTGGAGCTGAAGATACCTGCTCCCCCCTGATTCACCTTCGATTCCCCTCCTTGTACAAGCCATCCATCACCTGCACCCCTCCTCGCGGCCGCATCCCTCTTCAAGAGGCAGCGCCGCCCCTCTCCGCCGGCCGAGCCGCCCCTCTCCATGGCTGCTGAGGTCCACCAGGGCATGTAGAAGCCATAGCCTGGGTGAATTGAGAAGAGGCTCACCGTGGGCGACGGATTTCGCGGCGTGGAGGTCCTTCTCTGGCGCCGCACCTCTTCCTCACGCTCGCGCAGCAGGTGGTGCAGGTTTTCACCAGCGCCCGCGACTCCTCGCGCGAGCCCTCTCTGGCGCCCAGACCGCCTCGCACGGGCGCAGCCCCCCGCGCCGCCCCTCTCCTGCCCCACGCCGCTTCCTCGCGACTCATGCTACAGCAGCCACGCCTTCTCACGCTTGCCTGCGGCTCGCCCTCCTCTTCCTCTGCCTCTGCGGCCTCCGCGCCGTCGAGCATGAGCAAGACGTGGAGCTGGAGCTGACCGGGAAGGTGTACCAAACGATTGGGTCGCGAATCCATACAGAGCCAGAGCTGGAGCTGGTTGGAGCCGCGTGAGAGCGGTACCAAACAGGCCCTAAAACCACCTTCATCCCCAACGTTTGTGGCATCTTGACCATACTTATTCTTGATTATCATTTAATTGAAAATAACATGGTAATTAGTCCAGCTGCAAATAGTAAAAGTACAATGAGTAATAGTAAAATTAGCAAAATTCAAAAGGTCACCACTCACCACAACTCAATGCCAACTTCGTATCTCCTTGCAATTTGAAATGCTAAAGAGTAAAGAGCACCATGGGACAGGAAAAATAAGATGAGTGCGCATTTCAGAGATCATCCGTATACTCTCATCAGTTGTCTAACCTGACTAATTTCTGAAATTAGCAAGTGTTGCCTAGCTTACTTCTTAACAAAAGGGGAGAATTAATATATTTTCCTGAAACAACAACACACAGGGCATTCATCACCATATATAAAAAGGGTTATAAAAGATCCATAGACAATTTGTTGGCAAGATGAGCATAGCACAACCACAACCACATGTATGTGGTCAAATCACAATCTTAATAGAAAAGAAAACCTGAATCATGAACCTCCAAACAGTATTAGGCTTTTCTTAAAGACTCCAGCTCTTGTTCCACCAAAAATATACAGCTTGTGAGAATAAGATGAGAACACATATTTTTACCTCTTTCACCTTCACCCTTTTGTACAATCCTCAACCTTCTGAGACATAAAAATGTCATGAGAAAAAAAAGAAAGTAAAACCTGGAGAAAAAATAGCAGATAAAAGATATGGGTGTATCCAATGTAGAAATTTTAAGATAAATGTACAGATAAAAAAATCATTATAAAGGATAATGTATCGGCAACAAATCAGTAAATTAAAGATATTACAATTAAATATGTCCCTTGTTGGCATAGTGATCCTTCCACAACAATGTTAAATCAGGTAAACAAGGAGGTTTGGCATAGGTGAACCAAATTACTCATCAATGCAAATGCGCTAACATGAACTCCAAAAATCAATGATTCCTCTAGATGTCAGTTCTGTAGACCGTAAGGCAATTCACTGAACACCTTGAATGCAGTCACCCTAACACGAATTCCTACCTATAGAACCACTAACTTAGTTACCTTGGGAGATAAAGCTCCACCCATCCAGCAACAATTGTTGCTGATGCATGAACTCACTACTGGCAGCACACTATGATAAGACACCACTTTCACTGAATCTATAGAGGGTGATCCTACCAAACTATATAGAAAAGATTGACATTGTAATTAAAAGAGCAGATTTAGGAGGGAAATAGTGAAAAAAACTACCAGACTATACAGAAAAGATTGAGACTGTAAATAAAAAGAAAGATCTAGGAGGGAAACAGGAATAAGCATGGCAATTTGATTGGTAGCAAATACAGAAAAGATCATAGTAGAGTCATAAACCAGATACTACAGCTGCATGAAATTCTAAAATGGCAGATAATAAAGAACAGTAGGATTAAAAAAGGATGTCACAATAGGGTTGTAGTTCGTACTCTATTAGCTCTCTGATTTGATCTAGGAGGATAAACTGGAGTGCTAGCACCAACCAAAAACTGCTAAAGCCACTTGAACGTGGTAGATCAGTTTATGGATCCAAGCCTGTCATTGCCAAAAAAAAACCTACACCTACGAACACATTGAAATAAATTATCAACATTTCCTTCAGCATCACAAGACTTGATTGGCAGGTGTGAAAATAAAAGCTTGAAGAAGAACAATGCAAACAAACCAGGTATGTGAAACATCAGGGATCTTAGACAACACTTGCTCCTTCCTGCTAAAAAAGATATAATAAGGGATCTAATATCATTTACAGCTTGAATCTTCAAAGAGTAGTGGCTTCAAACATGGAATTCCTCGGTAAGAATAGAAGATATGGTTAGGATGGTGAACGGTTTAGGCATTTCATCAAACAAGAACAAGGCATCAAGTAACACGTTGCAGGCAACCAGGATGACTCATGGAATTGCAATAAAAAAACTCAAGGTGGCGTCAAGGATCGAGGAATCACATGTCCGCGACGTACCCAAGGGGCCGAATCGCCTGCAGAAATTAGTCCAGATTGTGAACTCCAAACCCAAATCGGATGGGCATTCCACTGGATGTCTCACCTACGCTGACGACCCTCGCCTGCTCCGACGAATGGACCTCCTTCACCATGTTGTGTTGCCATCTGCGCGAGCAGAGGGAAGGACGGTGCAGATGTGGAGGCCAGGCCAGAGGTGGATGGAAAGGGCGGCGCATCGCTGCGGTACCTGTGCACGACTGCGCCTGCTCGCGCCATAGCCGTCTCCTCCTGGTCCCGTCGGCCGCCGCTGCCGCCATCGCCTCGCTCTAGGATTGGGCGAGGGTAGAGATAGGGAAAGGGATGACCAGATTGAGGTGGGCGACGGACGGTACGGGATCGTGGGTGATGGCTGCGGCATAAGCGGAATCGAGAGAGGCAAAAGGAAAAGGAAGGACAGGCCACAATTAGAGGCCGGTGAAGGCGCGAGGATGGCGCGAGCGATGTGCGGGTACGGTGGGCGGGTAAGCAGCCGAGCGAGGTAACAAAAAACACTGAAAAAGAGCGGAATCATTTTCCCTCGATGAGTTTTTTTGGTCCGCCCTCCTCCTGTCAAACTTGCGGCCTGACAGGTGGACCCATCTGTGAGGGGTAAGGGGGCCTAAATCTAGGTGGAAATTGTATCTCAAAGTTTCATCCTTTATAGTATTGATGATATAATCATAATTGGACTACAAATGAACAAAACCTAAACCTAGAACCAAGCACGAGCTCACAAAAGATGACCGCTAGGACGGCCCAAGTAGGGTAGGCCAATCGACTTGGCCCTTATATTCGTCAGATAATGCCCAGATTTGATGAAAGTGCATTCCAAAATTATAGGATCACGATAAAATAAGCAGGACAATTGGAAGGTTATCTATATCATTTCATATCTCGAAGAATCAACGAGTAAGACTCACATGCAAGTGACAAAGAAGCATCTAGAAAATTAGGGAGAGACTTGACTGGGAAGGCAAGCTTGGAAGATAAAAAGGAATGCCAGATCGAGCGACCTGGAGTATAAATACCGCTCGTCCCATTGACATCGATGTCCAATCAATCTATTCTACGCATTCGTAGCAAAGAAGCAGATGAGTGTGATGAACACTTTTTGGAGAGCTAAGAGCTATGCAGTTGTCTAGAGGTTAGCTAGACTACATGATCACGTGCAAGGAAGAACCACGTTGGAGTTCTAGAGCTAGGATCAGCAGATAAAGTGTACAACCTCGGTGGTGATCTGGTAATGAACAATCCATCATGGCTTTGAAATTTATGAGTTCAGATCCATTAGCAATCAATATACCTTCTTTTATGATTTTCTGTTATTATGAGTTTGCTTATTTTAATGTATGATCGATGTAGATTGTTTAGGATGTTTTTGTAGTCGTGGGGACTAGATTTGCATATCTGATCTATTAGTAGTATGATGTGTGCCTTGCGTTCATGCTCTTAAAACCTTTCACGTAGAACAGTAGGATCATGACAGGATATGTTAGCTAGTAGGAAGGTGTAACATTCAGGTAATTAGAAATATAGACACTAGGTATTAGTAAGTTGTATGTATGCTAAGGTGTATATGAGTTGTAAAGAGAACTAGGGGTATATTTGTAAATTATGAATTTTATAAGTCCCTATGTGCAATTGTGTAAAAATGTTATTAAGTGTCAAATTCAAATGACCATAGAGAAGAAAAGTACAAGTATTGAGTTAAAACCTAAGAGAAATAGACTTTGTATGAAACTAAGGACCTATGTGTAATTAACACAACTATAAGGGTTTACATGTGAAATGGTTGGAATATAAAAGTCAAATTCAGCCTTACTTAAGGACTAATGTGTAAAAAACACAAGTAATCATGACCTTCCAGGAAAATGTGCAAACATACCCAAAGTTTGATCAAATTCTTTGAATAAAGACAAAAGTAATTTAAATTCCACCTTTATTCATAAACTTAACTTAAATAGTTGAAAACTTTGATTTTCTGAACTTAAGCCCTAAAACAATGTTGTAGAGTTTGAAAAATTCTACAACTTTCATGTTGACCATTTTCTCATTTGACCATTGTAGCAGTGAGAAATTTCAGTTTACCGAGAGGTCCCTACATTTTCTGGAAATCACAAATTAGTCCCCCGGACCTCTCCCCTCTCTTCTTCCTCCTCGCGCACGTGGGTCCCTGCTCTGCTCGCCTGCCGCCGGCAGCGCTGCCCCTCTGGCCGCCGCTTCACCGCCGCCGCAGAGCCACCTCCTGCTGAGATCTTCTCCACGCGTCGCCTCCTTCCTTTCCCGGTCCAATTCCTCTCCCCTGGTGGCCCCTCGCGCGCGCGCCACGACGACCCAGAGCCTTCGCCGGCCGCCACCTCCTCGTCGCCGTGGAGCGCTCACCACAGAGCCTTAATTTCCTCTCTCTCGCGCACAGCAGCATCACTTCAACGCCTACATCCTGTCCCTCTAGTTCCAGTGCCAATTTCCGAGCGCCCGAGCCACATTCCTCCGCCGTCGTCCTCTTCCGCTCCGGCCACGCACGGCACGCCCGTGGACAGCCAGCACCAGACCTCCTCCGCCCCAATCCATCCTCGTCCAAGCTTCCCCATTGCTTGCTCGTGCTCGACAACCCTCAGTTGCCTCCCAATTTCAATTGGAGCTTCGCCTCCGACGAGCGCCGCCGTCACCGCCTTCGGCCTCACCGTGGACAGCTCGCTCCGGGCACTCCCACGCCACCACAACCCTCTAGCTAGCACTACATCATCTCTGTGAAGCCCCACGACCCACCCATTAGCTCTATAGTCCAGCACATCTCCCTTCCGACGATCGCCGGTATTCATCCTCACCGCCGCCGCCACTGTCCTCGTCGATTACCTGTGACCCGATGTGTTTTCTTCCAATTGATGGTACCTACACGTTCCCCGTGTCTCACTGAAGCTCGTGCGCAGGTTTGCTGCCGACGTTCACCGCCGGAGCACTGCCGTCGACGGTGACCTTTCCGCCGCCGCCTCGGGCTTCCATCGAGCTCTACCATTCCGGCCACCTCAGCCCTCGACACAAGGTGCAACAGAACCCTCGTGAGCTCCTGCACCTTTTCCTCCCCTCAGACCTCGCCGCCGATGACCACCGTCACCGGAACAGGACTGCCCCTTTCTTGCTCTGCTTCGGTTCACAGCCCAAGGACCTTGGGTTAGAAGAATAAAAAATACAGGGGGTTATGTGCACAGCCTTAGACTCAGATGAATAGTACCGAAGGACCCCCTTGTGTAAATAAAGCTGCTAACTTAGAAATGCTATATCTATTTGAGGAAAATTCATAAAAATGCAAAATAAATTTTGTTGGAATCCTTAGATAAAGTCCTACAACTTTACTTAAGGGATAAAATTCAGTTTCTGAATGTTTGATGATCTAATTTAAATGTTAAGTTTGGTTACTTGTAGGCTTAAGAAATGCATAGTAATTCATAGAAAAATGATAAAATGGTGAAACCAGTTGTGTTAGTTTTCTTTTAATATGTAGAATTTAAGAAAAATAATTATCCTAGTAATTAAGTATTATTTCCTTAACGTGCAAGTTTAATTAGAAATAATATGTAGTTTACTTTGTATAATTAATATTTATGCATTTAAATGTTCAAAAATTATGGAAATATTTTAAGGTACTATTCTTTAATAGTATAATCTGTTATTAGATTTCCAATGAATGATTAGGTATCAAACAAATTAGATATAATATAACTAGAAGTAACTTAAGGTTCATGTAAGTAATTAATATAATAAATAAGTAAAGTTATTTAATATAATTATTAGAAACACACCCAACCTGTTGCCCCATGCCACTAGTTAGACACTTAGTAGGGTTAACTTAGCTATTTAATGTATTTAGATAAAATTATTAATACTCGATAAATGACTGCCCAGTGCAGGGTAGTTAGGTTATTTGTCAAAATGTAATGTTCTTTTGTTTGGATTGCAACTTTATTGTGAATTAACATAAAAATATATGCATTCCATAACTTGTAACTTTGCATCTCATATAGACTCGACCACTCTCGCTGACGGAGATTATCAGCTGATTCCGGAACCAGAAGGAGTTTGTTCTGAAGACCCCGGAAACTTCGCCGCGGAATTCTCTGAAGCTCCGAACCAAGGTTCGGAAGATATTAATTTGACTAACCCCAGCCCCACCAACGAAGGCAAGCCCCGGACATAACCCTACTTTATTACACTGCAAACTATACTATTTATATATGTCTTTATGCATTAAGTTCTTAGGAGTTGTTTGGAAACCTTAGCTGCATAATTCCAGGAACTGATGTATTGAACACTAGTACTTGAGTCCGAATAGTTGCTCTGCTTATAGGACCGGTAGAAGTCGAGTGATTTCCTGTCATTCGCGCGATATAGGAATTGTAATGTTTATTTTTCGATATTCACTATAAGGATGACGGACGGGAATTTTAGGGAGTATCATGTTTGAGATGATACCCCGTCTGTGTTGTTGAAATGGATAAGGTCGCAGTGTGTGGTAGCGGTGGTTAAGCGTTTGAAAGTACTAGCCACATGCCGTGAAATATGGTAAGCGGTAAGCCTAGTAGCCAATCGGCCCGAGGAGTGGACATACCCCCCACCATATGTATTTGCTTCTTTTGGTTACTTGGTTCGACGTGTAGGAATACGTGTTGCTGGGCAACCAGGAGTACGGGTTTTGTAGTCGCGCTACAGACGTACGTCCTGCACTTTGGAAGTGCGTATGGTCCTGCAGTCGCTTGTGGTGGCCCTGTGTAACGCCCGCGTTTTTACCCTGTCTAAATTACAGTACAAATCACTCGCTAAAAATAATTTTCAAAACCTTTCCGTCATCAAGCTCGGATCATTCCTAAACCCTTACCGCCCAAAACACCCCTCGACCTTTCGCCGTCTGACATCCGACATTGACCGCCATCCTTTCTCTTTTCCTCGACCCCCGCGACGTGCCGCGTGCTCAACTCCGCACTCGCGACCGTCGCCGCGAGTTCCGCCGACACAGCTCTTTCCCCTCGCGCGTCGCGTCGCACGCTCGCGACCTCGCCGCGAATCCCGCCGACGCAGGACCCTCCCCCTCCTTCCTTTTTCTCCCCTGCTTCTCTTTTTTCCCCTTCTTCTTTCTCCCTTTCTCTTTTCTCCTTTCCTGCTCCTTCCTTCGCTCCCCTGCACGCGCAGCACAGCACCGAGCAGAGCTCGGCGCCGGTCACCACCACCACCACCACCCTCTCTCCATTGACGACGCCACAGGGACGGCCTAACCAGGCCCCCCCTCTGCGCGCGCCGTACCCCGCCGTGCCGTCTTGGCGCTCGCGTTGCCCCTGCCTGTCACGGCACCGAGCAGAGCCGGCTGCCGCGCGTCGTCGCGCCACTGGCCGCTTGCCCCTGCGCCGTGCGCCCCCAGGTCGCCCCTCCCCGCTACACGCCACCGCCCACCCCTGCGTAGTGGCGACCGAGCGCCACCGCCGCCCCCACCGCCATTACGGGCCGCTCCCGAACTCACCGGCCTCCACCGCGCCATCCTCTTTCCCCCCCCTCGCCGGCCTATAAGTACCCCACGCCGCGCCCAGCCACCGCCACGACCTTCCCCCGCAGCCCTAGCCCCCTCCCCGGCCTTGCTCCACTGCCGCCGCCAGGCCCTCCGCCCGCCGCCCCTAGCCCCTGTGGGCAGCCTGCCTCGCGCCGCCCCGACCCACGGTGAGTGGAGGAATGAGTTCCCCTCGCTCCCCTCCCCGCGTAGCCCTGCCCCCGGCCGCCGCCGTGCCCTAGGGCCGCCGGATTGGGTGGCGCCGCCGGCCCCTGTTCCCCCTCCTCTGTTCTGGTAACGAGAGGAAGAAGAAAGGCACAATTGCCCTGAGCCCCCTGCCTTTTGCCTATTCCCTAAAGAACCACACCTCCCCTTAAACCCTTTTCCCAAATAACCCCCCCTGCTCATCCTATTTAGTAAATGAACCCCTCCACTGCACAAGATATTTATGGATAGGTCCCTGACCCTTTTTAGAGTACCCTGGGTATTTCTAGAAATTACAATCAAGCCCTCCCCTCCCCGACAGTAATTACAAATAGGTCCTCAGGCCCTATTTCCTTCCCTAAAACCCCGTTCGGCCTATTATTTTATGTGCCAAAAATCCCCCGTTTGCCCTGAAACTTTACCACGGCATTTCTAGCATAATGACGGCCTTGCCATCAAGAAATCCCCCACAGATATTCCTTCTACAATTGTTTCTTAAGTTATTTCCGATTCGGGCTTGTAGATAAAACCTTTATTTCTTTTTCAATATTGAATGTTTGTTTGTGTGCGCCGTAGATCACGAGGTGACCCAGGGAGAACCCGTCGACGAGCAGTACTGCGAGCAAGAGTCCGAGAACCAGTGCCGTGAGCCCGAACCTGAAGGACAGTACCTCGATCAGGACTTCCCGGAAGGTTTTGCGAATGGCAAGTCCAATCCCATCCTTTGATGCATTCTTATCCTAGATTTATAAATACAACCTATTGGCCTGTTTTGTAAAATACATTGTTTCATTGCAAGACCCGGTTGGATAGCCACCCCTTGATTGCTATAACCCTACCCTAATGGCCTAGGATTTGCTCGGTTAGGCGTAAAATTACATGTCAAAGATACTTGTCACCTATTATTCCTCTCATTATATTGTAAACCAAGATCATAAGCGCTTTACTAAGAATAAGGGTACGAGTGTTATAGAGGATTAAAATAGGAATTTGGGGAAATAAAAGAAAGGCTTAATCTGGCGAGATGGATGGCGTTTTCTGTGTGAAATGCCACTAGTGTGCTTGTACCTTTGTGGTTGAGCATGGCCGGGAGATGTCCGTCTGGTCAGTGTAAGGATGAACTGGGGTGTCATCTTGCCTAACTCTTTTATCGTACAACCACTCGACCGTTGTGTGGGCAACGGCTTAGCATAAACCCCACTAGTTGTTCTACTAGCCAAAATGGAGAGCGGGTGCGTAACGGGAGACCATGGGGAAGGGATACGATCTGTGTGAGTGATATTCCGGTTATGACTTCATTGATGGGTCATTAACCCCATGGTAGCTTCCGTGTTGGCTAGTTAGATTCAGCTAAGGTGGGTAATGGCTTTGTTAGGATCCGCCGCGACATTAAGGTGTTCGTAGCGCGGTACCCTACTTGTGGGTAAAGTGTACAACCTCTGCAGAGTGTAAAAACCTATTCGAATAGCCGTGTCCATGGTATTGGGCGCGTTACGGCATGGTCATTTCAATAGATGTTTCGGGATGATTGGTTTTGTGGCATAGGTTGTTTTGAAAGTACTCGGCAGTTGTGCAGTAAGCTACTGTGGACGCCGAGTCCGATGACACTAAAACTTGGATCCTGTGTGCAGGATCAACACTACTTAAGATTCGATTACTATAAAAATGTTTTGAGAAAGTGTTTTTGTTAAATAAACCCTTGCATGTGTAAAATCTTGCTTTATCGCAAATAAACCCTAACCCCACCCTTGATATAACCGTGCATGTTCTCTGTTATCACCCCCTCCGCGGGTGTGGTTGGACTTGTTGAGTACCTTTGTACTCACCCTATATATATATGTGGTTTTCTCAGAGGAAGACCCGGACTACGTGATCGGAAACGACGAATAAGGGTTGTGTCCGCGCCCAACTCTGCCTGTGGTGTTGGCCCTCCGCAAGATGCTTCTGCTAGCGTGTTACTCTGAGCCCGAGCTGGATCCCGCGTGGGTCACGCTTTGGTGCATTACTATAGCTATACTATTACTAGTTATCGTCTGTATCGAGTGCCCGCCTCCTCGGAGGTTTGTACGGTAATGTACCATCTGATGTAATAAATGTGTATCAGCCTCCTGGGACTGATTTGTATATCACATTTAAGTCACCTCGGATGAGGGGACGCTTCACCCTGATCCACGAGTCGGAATGAAAGGTAAATGGTTGCTTCGGAACAACCCTTTGGTGTTCCAAGCGTGTGAGTTAGGTTTACCCTTGCAAGGTTGAATTCGATTCAGAATCGTCCGCTTCTCACGATGGTTGAGACTGCTTGATCCCTTTGCCACATAGAGTAACAAGAGTAATTTGTGACTATCAAAGATGCTGTTTGATTAAAGATTCTACCATGTGTGAGTAGTTATAGGTGCTTACCTAGAATGGTTAATCAACTAGAACCTGAAAACTAAAAAGTTGAAAATAAGGATCTACTCTTTGTTGCTTTTCAGCTGAAAACTCTACCCAAAACCTGAAAAGCCTGCATAAGTCTAGATACATGGCTAAGTATACCATGAGCGGGTAAGTCTTGCTGAGTATTAGTATACTCAGCCTTGCTTTGTTGATTTACTTCAGGTAATCTCCCTGATGAGCCAGCATTCATTACACCGTGGCCCTACCCCTTGCCTGATGGTTGGTCCGTGGAGTGGGATCCGTCCCCGGCCAACACCGATTCCGCCGAGTGATATCATGTCAGGGCTAGCATGATATCTGTAATAACGACGTGTACAATATTTACGCTTTTAAACTCCGCTGCTTTGGCTTAAAAACTTAAAACTGTTTTGTAATAATCTCCCTTCACTGGGAACTGATGATGTTTGTATACTTTTGTAATATATCTGCCTGTGATGTAAAATGTAATGGCATTTATATCTCTGGACTCACCTTCGTATGAGGTACCTTGTTGGATTCTGCGTTCGGTGGTTTATCGGGACATTACCCGACAGGCCAATAGGGTTATACCGTTTGAAGCACGAGGTAGCCCTCCAGAAAGGACTCGCGTACTTGAGCCGGTATAATTCAGGTTGGTTCTGCCACAGAAGGTTAGTATTCGAGAGTCAAACCAGAGTTGGTAATTTAAAGATGCTTTCAGTAAGAACTTTATTTTTATCTGTTATCATGCTTGGAGCTAAAATTTATGCATAGTCTAGACTTGTTAGGTTGGTTAACTCTGCTGATCTATTCATACTTTTATTGAATTAATTCTTTGAATCTATAACTGGAATTTTATCGATTAATGGTTAGGTAAAATACTTCTTGATTATCCGTTCAACAGATGGGAATACTCTAAGGGGTGAAAGTTACAAATAATTTGTGCACTTGCAATTCATGCTTGATGTCTTTATATGGCATCAACAAGCATCATATTAAGTCTAGAACTCGAACAAAAGTGGACATGATCCACCATAAAACAAATCTAACCAACCCAACACTTGAAAGCAACATCACACATAGTGAGTACATATAGCATTAATGATATATTCTCTCTATTTCAATATGTATTTTTGTTTTGTACTAAGATAAACTTGGGGAAAAAGTGTATTTTTCATCCTTCATGTATTGCAAAAGCGTGACATTCATCCCTCATGTTTGATTTGGTGCAAATCAACCCCTTAACTAACTAAACCGGTGCATTTATCGTCTCCACCTTAGTTTAACAATAAATTAGTGTTGTATGATATTGGTTTAGGTCATGTAATTATCTAACTAATCATAATGCTTAGCCATGTCTATTGAGCCAATCACTGTAATAGTTCGGTGTGAATAAGTTTTGTTAATTTTTCCAATAAATTTTTGTGAATACCAAATTTAGAGGATTTACTGAATTTTTTGTAGGCTTTATATCTTCAATTCAGCATATTAGATTGCTAATTAGGGATTAGTCAGATGATTGCGTAGCATAAACCACTATTAGATGGCACCAAGTTATTGTTAAACTAAGCTGAGGATGAGAAATGCACCAGTTTAGTTAGTTAAGGGGTTGATTTGCACCAAATGAAATATGAGAATGAATGTCATACTTTTGTAATATTTGAGGGATGGAAAATACACTTTTTACCATATAATATTGGTTCAGATCATGTAATTATCTAACTAATCATTGTTTAGCCACATCTAATGTTGAGTTAATCACTATAATAGTTTAGTGTGAATCAATTCTATTAATTTTTTTGATAAAGTTTTTACGGGGTACCAATTTAGAGGACTTACTAAATGTTTTTGGGCTTTATGTCTTTAGCTCAGTATTTTACATTACTAAGTAGGGATTAGTCAAGTGATTGTGTGGCATAAACCGCCATTACATGGCATTAAACTGTTGTTAAACTAAGATGGGGATTATAAATGCACTGATTTAGTTAGTTAAGGGGTTGATCTACACCAAATGAAACGTAAGGGATAAATGCCACACCGTTGTAATACTTGAGGGATAGAAAATAAACTTATTCCTAAACTTTATAGGTTTATAGAGAACTATATTAATATCTACAATAACAAATATATTCACTATCAAATTATATTTAGTTTGATGTTAGATTTAATAAAACTAAGTTAATGTTGTTGATTGTGGTGTATTTTTCAATAAATTTGGTTAGAATTAGATAAGTTTGAGTTAGGATAAAACTAAGGCCGAGTTTCAATGGATACACACTGATTATAATAATCTAGATGGTAGCTATGGATTATAAGATTCTAGATTATAAATAGTTAGGTTATCTGGATCACTAGCATGTAAAGGTGCCTAGATGGCTTAGAGCCTATATCCTCCTCCCTCTCTCCTAAAGAAAGGATGCATCTCTTTCCTTTCCTATCTTCTCCTTTCATGCGCCCTCTATTGGTATTTCTTAACATTCACAGAATAATCCACAAGCGCACGGAGATACCACTATAGCACTTCACCCGTGAGTATTCAAGGGTATCGTATTTCCATGAGGAATGGGGGTACTAGCTGTCGGTGTTTTACCGCCACGCCCACTGAGGGATACCTCTCAGGTGGTGAGTTTGTAGGTAGGGATATCACCGAGATCAGAAACTCGAAAGTGCAAGCCACACAAGGTTTAGAAGGTTTAGACAGGTTCGGGCCGCCGAGAGCGTAATACCATACGTCCTGTGTGGTTTGTATTTCCTTAGGTGGTGATTGGGTGATCTCCTCTGTTTGGAGGGGGTCCTTGTCCGCCCTTATATAGTCTGGAGGGATAGGTTTACATGGAAGTCCTAGTCGGGTACAAGCCCAGGAGTCCTACCCGAGTACTTTTCAGGTAGTTTCCTACTGTATCTGACTAGTTTTACTACTGTATGAGTAGTTCTACTAAGCTATTGTTGTCGGTCAAAACCCACCGGCGAGCAGTGACAGGCAACACGAGAAGCCGAGAGGCTTCCGGGACTGCTGGTGGGTCCCGGTCCCTCGGTCAACGGCCCAGAAGTCCGGCACACGCCCTGGCTTGGTGAAGTGCTAGGCGTGCCACCTGACCTATACCAGATCAGGAAAGTGTAGAAACCGTTCGCCAGCTATTTTCCTGCATACACAGCCATATCAAACATTAGTCCGAGCCGTGATCGGCTCTGACAATGACCCCCAGATCAGCCAAAGAAGCCCACGGAATCATTGTACTAGATCGGACCTTCGGGTATCTTTCAGAATCGGCTGAAAGAAGCCGATTGCCACATTTAATAGATCAGATCTACTAAACATATAAACGCTTTATATGAATCCGATAGGAGGATAAAAGCATGTTCTGTAATTGCCAAGCTAATCTAATCTGCGACGGTAAAAGCTTTCACCGTATGACCGGAACATCCTACGAGTGGTTAAGCCTAACGAACATGAAAGATAACAATATGCTAACCCGAAGAGAGGCCTAAAAACCAACTTAACAAGTCGATTCTCGGAACAATCCCTCGTCAGGTTACCATAAGGCGCCAAACATGCAGTCGGAACATTCAACCCGTTTGAAGGGCCTAATCATACGGATGTTAAACCAATCCTTTGCAACACAAAGAACTACCATAACATATTAGATCTACTAAGTGATAACAGAGCAAGGCGCTGCCCTTGCACCCGAAATCACATACAAGAGCAGTTAAACGATTACGAACAACAAACAAAGCATGGATTTACTATTCAAAACCAATGCAGCATCATAATCGTTTAAGATAACTAGTGTTACTCGCCATCAAAAACGCTTCAGTACGAGAAACACAATGATAAACAGATAAAAGCAACGCTGCTCCGACCATACAGAATACAATCGGAGCAGCATGATGATTACCTGGAAAAAGCCCTTGGGGAAGGGGTGGCGATGTGCCGAGGGTTTGTTGTGGATGATTGATTGCCTTTATTGAATCTCACGATACATATTTATAGTCTGGAGACTTGATCTTTTCTAACTAACCCTAGCTGATTACAACACAATCTCTAACTTACTATTTTTAAACTATCCTTAGATACACGGCCACCCTGGCCCTTGACACGTTCGCACAGAGGCCGATTTGCAGACCATTACGATGATTTCCTTCAGCCTATGTTGCTCTCGGCCCATCCCTTGGCCCAGTCAAATTATGGCGATAACACATGCCCCCTGGTTTTGGCAATGATAATTCCGAAACCATTGCCTCCTCGACTTCTCAGACTTGTGCACGCTCATACCGCTTCCATGCCATTAGATGCGGCCCTTCGACTTCCAAGGCCTGTACGCGCGTGCTGCCTTCCAATACTGTCGGATGCGACCTTTCAACTTCTTCCTCGGGAATCGCAATAACGCCGCTTTGCCTTCCATCTTTGCCTTTATAAAATGTTATCGGCGGATTTATTTCTATCCATCTTCTTCCCTCGTGCATTAGTCGTATCAGCACACTCTGCATCCCCTGACAATAGCTTCCTTTTCCTCTATTTCCTCCAATTCCCCTTCGTCTTCTTCCATAATCTCCATCACTTCTCCTGACTCCAACACCTCCAGAGAGGCGACGCCGGAGTTTGATCCAATAGCTTCGTATGAAGCTCTCGCTCCTCTGCATTGGGACGCAGAGGAGTGGGACTACAGCACTTGGTCAGAGGACGATGAGCCCCTGACCGACGATGAAGACCTCCAGATTCTCCTTCATGTGGACCTGGACGAAGACGACAACGAAGATTCCTGGGATGATGGTTTCCTCTCTTTCTCAGAAGAAGATGCCAAGGAGACTTCCACCAATGATGACTCAGTAGCAGGAGGGTTCTTGCATGGTGGATCATCGACTTCAGAAGACACCGGGAATGCCAGCGATGATACCAGCGATGATGGTGGCGACGGCAACAACACCGGCGGCAATGATGGCAGCAGCGGTGATGATACCAGCGCGTCCCCCCCGTACAAACGCCGCAAGATCTTAGGGACTTACTGGTGGTAGTTCATAGGGTCTTCCACCGTCGTGCGCATAGCCGGTAGATCGACTTCCTTTGCCATAATTTCTTGTAAATGAACCCTTCTGTTTCAGCGATCCGGTGTTTAAAAATCCAATCTTCTAAAGTCCGAAGGCATCGCATCGGCCTCTTTCCCTGAATTGCCGAATCCAATCTCAAACTTTTCTTTATCCCAAGAACTCGAGTACCCTTCAAATGATCTCGTTAATAACAAGAGTACTCCACAGTAAACTTCTTTGCTTGTTGTTAAATCTCGATCCCCAATCAGGTCAAAAAATATGAGTACCCAGAAAACCCCGCAAAGAAGTCGAACCTGTTCTTTTAAGATCAAGAGACACCTGCAACCATCCTCTCTGCTTTTATCGAGACCCAGAATTTGCAAGGCCCGATTATTGCTCCTAAAGTCGATGGTTTAACATCGGCTGTTCAACCTTCAGCTCTGTGCACGGACCGGCGCTGCTTTTTCTTTACAAATCTGGCTTGCCTATCTCATTCCACCTTACAGCCTGATGCATTGCACCGGCTTCCAAAGTACCCGATAGATGCTGGCTTGCAGCCTGGTATACCACGAGGTACCCGATCAGACCAACTTGAAATGTCACAAAGTACTCAACTATATCCACTTGTAGCCCGATGTATCACATCGGCTTCCCTCATAAATACCCTGATTGGGTTAATCCACAGCCTGATGCTTTGCATCGGCTTCATTACTCATCTTCCCGCATGCTCGGGAAATATTTCTTGAGATGCTGATCGTTGACAGCCACCGGAAATTTAACCCCATCCAATTCCTCAAGCATGTATTCATTTCCTGGCAGAGCTTGACCAACTCTATAAGGCCCGTGCCAATTCGGAGACCATTTACCATATGTTGCGTCCTTAGTCCCTAATGGTAACACCGCTTCCCACACTAAATCCCCAACCTGGAATTCCTTTGGTTTGACCTTCTTATTATACGCGCGGGCTACCTTGGCCTTATTTTCCTTGATCTTTTCCAGCGACCAAAGCCTGAGTTCTGTAATGTCTTCCACAGTGTCGCTTATTAGTGCTGCATATTCCTCAGCAGTCAACTCATTCTTTGCCAGAGTAGTGAAATTAATCCGCCCTTGCCGGACTTGCATTACCGGTTTCTTGCCCTTGTTCTGGTTACCCTGAGTAGAACTCTACCCTTGATTAGGTTTCTTGGGCCGCGGACAATCTCTGATGAAATGATCCGCGCTTCCGCAATTGAAACAGCGATAATTGCTACTTCTCTGTGGCACTTGTTGGACATTTGGCCGTGGGCCAGATTGTTGTAGTTGTTGCGGAGGAGCAGGAGGTCTGTACCTTCCTTGCTGTTGGGGCGGCCTGAACACCAATCTACCGGTTGGGGCATTCCGCTGCGGTGCTCTGAACGGTGTATTGGGAACAACCCGATACCTCGGTGATTGAGCACTCGAGGGTCCAGTAGGGGTCTTTCTTTTCTTCTCAGCATGATGTGCTATGATGCAATCTTCTTAAGTTAAAGCCATATTAACCAGCTCGCTGAAAGTGTTAGCCCTCACAAGATTTAGGCGTTCCTTGAGCTTGGTATTAAGGCCTCGATGGAAACGATCTTGTTTCTTGGCATCATTATCCGCATGATATCCCGCATATTGACACAGATGATTGAAGTTCTGTGCATACTGCAGGACTGTACTGGTGCCTTGAGTAAGTGCCAAGAATTCATTCAGCTTTCGCTCCAGCAATCCTTCCGGAATATAGTGTGCTCTAAAGGCTGCCCGAAATTCATCCCAGGTGATAACATGCCCTGCAGGTTGCATGATGAAGAAATTATCCCACCAGATCCGAGCAGCACCACGGAGTTGCTGGGCGGCAAAGGAAGCTTTGCTTGAGTCCGCACAAGGTATCGTCAATAGAGCGAACTTCGATTCAATGATATGGAGCCAAGCATCGGCATCCAAGGGTTCTTCAGCTTTACTGAAAAAGGGAGGCTGGGTACTGATGAAATCCTGGTAACTGGCCATGGGAGGATTGCAGTCATCATGACCTCCTCGGAACTGTTGATGTTGCTGGTTCTGTTGTGCTTGTACCAGCAAGTTGAGCAGCTCAGTTTGCCGAGCCATAACCTCGGCAAGGTTAGGAGGTTGTGGTGGCGATTGTTGAGAACCGCTAGCCTGATCTGCCGGAAACCTTCCGAGGTTCCGCGCGTGGCTCCAACCATCTGAAACAAAGGAGATGTCCATCATTAACCATATAGCCTGACTCCCAATTTCAGAAGATATACGACTTAGATAAACAATGCATACACTCCATTCAATCATCTCATTTCAGAATCATAGGGACAGTGAACAAGATGATAAAACAGGAAACTTATATTACAACACTGATTCTGATCGTTCTCCACATCACACATCCGAAAGATCCCTACGCAGGCCATCTATGTTACAACAAATGGCATGAGATCTAGCTAAGTTACACACTACCTAAGTTATTACACTCTCCACAAGTTACATCTAGCTAGTCGACGATTTGCTAAACTAAAAATCGTCGAAGTTGCCTATAGACGACTGACTGCCAAAGGGAGAGTGATAGGGACTAAGAACAGGATCCCCATGCTCGGAGTCAATCTCTGAAACACCCTCAATCTCTTCTGGATCTTCTTCTTCTTCTTCAGGCATTGCGGGTGCAGCGGGAAGTATCTGATGCTGCTGCAGTTCCTCAATGTGAGCCTGGGCATCATCAGCCTCAAGTATCAGATCATGAATTTGTGCTTGTAGGAACTCAATAACAGTGTTGCGCTAAGTGATTATATGATCACTCTCGTTGATCTGATCTTCTCGATGAAGGATAGTCTCATCCCGTGTTGCGATGATTTCATCCTTCTGAGTCACCAGGGCTTGTAATTCCACTATTTGAGTAACTTGGCGATCAGCATTCCGATAGTGACTTTGAGCCGCACTAGTTAACTGACCCATGCTATGACGCAGCAGAATCTGGTAATGATGCTGCACATCCATGAACCGGGTAAGGCTACGGACCGTTTCTTCGGCCAGATCTCCTAGCATATGGCCAAGATGCTCTGTCCGAAAATTCCATTCCAAATTACTAGGGTCTATGGTAGGAAATAAACCAATAGGATATGCGGCAACTTCTGTTGGATGTTGATTGCAGAAAAGTTTGATAGCTTCCAAAGCAGCGGTTTCAAGGGTATCAACCAGACGATATCCAACCACTTCCACTTCTATGGGATGCCATGAGGAGCGGAAAGGGTGTTGAGGAATTATCATCTTAACCCGGCATCAAGGAACTCCCTCTTCGCGATATTCCACCCCATCGTATTGAGGAGGCTCTGTATAATGAAACAGACTTAAGGATTTCCACAAGAGACGAGGAAACCCTTCCCAATGTAAAGCATTGGTGTGGAAGTGCCCCTCCGGATCCCAAAAGGCATTGGAAGGAGCAGCCATCTGCGACAACAATGCAAATGGTAAGATATATTTACCTTGCGGAAAGCTCACATGGTAAATGGATTAAGATAGCTGATTCTGATAACAGCAAAGGCTGGAAATCAGATGGATACTTAAGGGACTCAGCTAAAGATTGTTATTTACCCAAACTAAGAAATACCAACATGTTACCTATTTCTTAAAGCAACAAAATTAAAGATCCATTTTGTTGATTAATGTATTGTGCATGCACGCACTATTCGATCTCACAAACAAAAATAACTGCCAAGTAATCTTGGTCTTACGTGGTTAGTTACGGTGGCACAATATAAATACGTCTCTCTCTATTAACTAGTCGATAAGTTCTATCCGTCCTAGTTTCGTAATCGTGGTTAGTGTACCTGCAGAAAACCACAATACATATATATATGTCCAATGAACCTTTCATGCCAGCATGTCATGAAAGCGTCCCCATTCATTACTGCTCACTATAGAAACAGCATCTGTACAATTACCGCCATACAGACAACGTTAACATACGTTATCAAAACAACGTATTCACGGGGGTACCACAAAATGCGGGGGTATGAACAGCGACCGCCATACCCTGCGCCGAACCATCTACTCCCAATGTAGTCAACCAAAGTTGGTACATTGGCAGTATCTCAAGTAAGCCACTGCTTGAGAAACAGCGTTCGGTTCGCATCACCGACAGGAAGGCCAAGCTCCCTCAGTTGGCTGAGGATCCTTACCTTCTTACCTCACGATCGAAGATGTCGTTACAGAAAGTAAGGTTGGGTTGTGCATAAATTTAAGTTTTGGCAGGAAAGTAATGCTGGGAGTTAGAGTTATATATATATTACAACCACCTCTAATTCCCTTAATAACGTCACCCTAGGGCTTTACGTACTATACATAAGCCTTAACGAACCCAACGTAGTTCGCAAATACTTGATTAGTCAAATTTTATACTATAAATTACTTTTAAGGCTAAATATATCTCCAGGGTACACTTGTTAGCTCTGATACCAGCTGTGGCAGAACCAACCTGAATTATACCAGCTCAAGTACGCGAGTCCTCTCTTGAGGGCTACCTCGTGCTTCAAACGGTATAATCGCTTGGCCTGTCGGGTAACGTCCTGATAAACCACCGAAAGCAGGATCCAACAAGGTACCTCGCACGAAGGCGAGTCCAGAGATATAAATGCCATTACACTTTACATCACAGGCAAGTATATTACATATGCATACAAAAGTAACATTAGTGTCCAACGAGGGACATTATTACAAAACAGTTTAAGTTTTAAGTCACAGCAGCGGAGTTTGAAAACACAAACACTGTACACGTCGTTATTACGGATATCATGCTAGCCCTGGCACGATATCACTCGGCGGAATCTGTGTTGGCCGGGGACGGATCCCACTCCACGGACCAACCATCAGGCAGGGGGTAGGGCCACGGTGTAACGAATGCTGGCTCATCAAGGAGATTACCTGAAGTAAATCAACAAAAGCAAGGCTGAGTATACTAATACTCAGCAAGACTTACCCACTCATGGTATACTTAGCCATGTATCTAGACTTATGCAGGCTTTTCAGGTTTTGGGTAGGGTTTTCAGCTGAAAAGCAGCAAAGAGTAGATCCTTATTTTCAACTTTTAGCTTTCAGATTCTAGTTGATTAACCATTCTAGGTAAGCACCTATAACTACTCACACATGGTAGAATCTTTAATCAAACATCATCTTTGATAGTCACAAAGTTGCTCTTGTTACTCTATGTGGCAAAGGGATTAAGCAGTCTCAATCTCCGCGAGAAACGGACGATTCCTGAATCGAATTTCAAAACCTTGCAAGGGTAAACCTAACTCACACGCTTGGAACACCAAAGGGTCGTTCCTAAGCAACCATTTGCCTTTCATTCCGACTCATGGATCAGGGCCACCACAAGCGACTGTAGGACCATACGCACTTCCAGAGTGCAGGACGTACGTCTGTAGCGCGACTACAAAACCCGTACTTCGGGTTGCCCAGCAACACGTATTCCTACACGTCGAAACAAGTAACCACAAGAAGCAAATACATGTGGTGGGGGGTATGTCCACTCCTTGGGCCGATTGGTTACTAGGCTTACCGCTTACCATATTTCACGGCATGTGGCTAGTACTTTCAATCGCTTAACCACCGCTACCACACACTATGGCCTTATCTAGTTCAACAACACAGACGGGGTATCATCTCAACCATGATACCTCACAAAACTCCCGTCCGTCATCCTTATAGTGATAACAGGAGTGATAGGAAATCACTCGACTTCTACCGATCCTACAAGTAGAGTAGCTATTCGGACTCAAGTTCTAGTGTTCGATACATCGGTTCCTGGAATTATGCAACTAGGGTTCCAAACAATTTCTAAGAACTTAATGCATAAAGATATATATAAATAATATAGTTCGCAGTGTAAATAAAGTAAGGGTTATGTCCGGGGCTTGCCTTCGCTGGTGGGGCTGGGGTCAGTCAAGTTAATATCTTCCGAACTTGGTTCGGGGCTTCAGAGAATTCTGCGACGAGGTTCCCGGGGTCTTCAGAACAAACTCCTTCTGGTTCCGGGATTAGCTGGTAATCTCCGTCGGCGAGAGTGGTCGAGTCTATATGACGTGCAAAAGTATAAATTATGGAATGCATATACTTTTAATTTAATTCATAATAAAGTTGCAATCCAAATAAAAGAATATTACATTCCGACAAATAACCTAACTACCCTGCACTGGGCAGTCATTTATTGGGTATTACTTGTTTTATCTAAACCCATTAAACAACAGGGTTGATTACACTAATCTTCTAACTAGTGGCATAGGGTAATAGGTTGGGGTGTGTTTCTAATAATTATATTAAATAACTTTAGTTATTTGTTATATTAATTATTTATATGAAACTTATGTTACTATTACATTATGGACTAATTAAACTATGTCCAATTTGTTTGACACCAAATCTTTGGTTCGAAATCTAATAACAGGTTATACTATTAAAGAACAGTACCCTAAAATATTTTCAGAATATTTAGTGCAATAAATAAATCACAACAGTTAACTTAAGTAAACTACATAGATAACTTGAATGAATTTTACAGAGCAAGATACTTCAAAACAGGAGCTACAAAAATTACTGAGCATAGATTGATATTAGATACATTTACTGCAGTTTTATTGGAATTTTATTCTAAAAGGAACTAAGCCACAAAATTAAATAAGTTCAAAATTGAGATTTCAAGATGCAATTATAACTGGAGTTTTACACTAAAACTAGGGTTCCAAATTTAAGGACATCATACACTACTCAAGACTAGTATTCCAGAAAAGTTTCATAATTTTTCATGCATAATAATTATTATTTATGAATTACCTTTGAATTTAAGTTTGAAACTTATAACTCAAGTTATATTAGGGTTCTGATTCTCAAATTTTTATGATGGATCATACTTATAAAGATCTAGTTATGGTAGAAATTTCATCCATAAATATGCACAGATGCTTTTGAAATTAACTTGTGAAGGTTTCTTTAACATATAACAAAGGTAGCAAAATATTCTAGCTAGAGGGCTGATTTAAGCCTCAAAAATTTACACAAGGCTACTCAAACCATATGTAACACATGCTCCAAAAATTAACAGCAGCAAGGCTATGGATCACAAGATTCAATTAAAGCATCCCTTTACTTGTATTTAAAATACAGAACAAACTATTTATTTTCATAGCATGATTATGAAATAAAAATTGTAGAATTCATCACAAGGATTCTAACCCAACAAGTTTGGTATTTTTCTGATTTTTCTATAATTTTCTACACATTTTTGAAGTTCACAGCAGGAATTAAAGAAGACTTAAACAAGCTTTACAGAATAGCCCCTAGATTTAGCACAAAACCCCTTAAAATTTCCTGTTCTTCTCCAACAGAGTCCCTGGCCGTGGTCAGAGAGGGGAAACGGAAATTGACCGACCAAATCCGGTGAGCTCGGGTCACGGCGGCGAGGGAAGAGAGGGGGATTAGCTAGAGGAAATCGGGGGCTACCTTGGGAGGTGCTTGATTGGGCTTCTAGGGTTGTGTAGCGGCCTGCCCGCGTGGAGCAGATGGCCGGCGGCGGGAATGGCCTCGGCGGCAGCACTCCGGGCAAGCTAGGCGGCGATGGCCGGGTTTAACAGCTTCAGGGAACCAGGGGAGAGCTTCTAGTAGGGTTGGCTTGGGTGGAGGAGGGCTGCAGGGGTGGGTCCACGGTGGCGTCGAGCTCGCCGGGGTTGCGGGGAAATGGCGTCGGCGTTCCGAGGTCTAGGGGCGAGGAAATGGCGAGCTAACGGAAGGAATGAGTCGCGGGGATCCTTGCGTTACTGATGCGCCCACAAGATAGAGCTCGGGGGCTCCCGTGCTTCCTCCACGCGGCGGGGCGGCGAACAGAGAGAGGCCGGCGTTCAGGCGGCGCTGGCAGTGCCAGAACATCGTGGCACTCGGCGAGGAGGCCAGCAAAGGGAATTAGGAACGGCAGCAGGACTGTGGGCGACGCGTGGAAGGAAAACCCAGCAGGAGATGGCGCTCGGGGTACTGCGCCGGTGGTGAGCGGCGGTTGCAGAAGCGAAGCAGAGGGGGAAGCGGTGGTGACAGAGGAAGAAGAAGCAGGCAAGAGTCAGAAGGACTTGTTTGCAATTTTAGAAATTTCCAGGGACTCCTCTATAAAGAAGGATTTCCCATTGATACAAAATCCTAGTGAGAAAAATGTCTAAAGCAAAGTTGTAAATAATTTCAAACCCTACAATAATGCTTTAAGGTTCAAGTTCAAAATCTCAAAGGATATAGTTTTATTTTAAATTTTTGAACCCAACTCAATTTGTAAAGTTTTTATTATAATTCAAACAAAATGCTTTAATGCTTAGGGCTTTTTTTTGCAAGATTGCATGCAGTGTAATCATGACTAACCTTTTTACACTTTAGCCCTTAAGTAAATCTGATTTTTACCTTTATCTTTCAACCATTTCACATGTAAACCCTTACACCTTTGTGTTAATTACACATAGGTCCTTAGTTTCCAACAAAAGTCTATTTTTCTTAGGTTTTACTTAACTTTTGCACTTTTCTTCTCTATAATCATTTAGGTTTGACACTTAATAATATATTTACCCAATTACACTCAAGGACTTTTACAACTCACAATTTACAGATATACCCCTAGTTACCTGAATGTTACACAAACCATCAAAATCGAACCAGACCTATCTTATACCGAACATCCGATCAGAATACTGGATACCAAAGAGAGAAGCACAAGAAGAGAAATAGTCAGGATATTTAAGATTCAATGGAACTATCACTTGAAGAAGAAGCAACTTGGGAAACTGAGTCTTATCTTCAGCACAACTTTCCAGACTTCCTTAGAGCCAAACCAAGTATCTAATCTTCCAATTCCATTCTGATCCGAAATGTTGGGACGAGATTCTTTTTAGGGAGGGAGGCTGTGACATTTCAGGTACTTAGAAGCTAGGCACACTAATTTCTAGTATGAAGGTGTAATTGTTAGTCTGAAGTTTGTGTTTATTTTGATGAATGCCTTTAAAAACTTAAATACATGTTAAAGGGTATTTTTGTAATATTGGGAAAAATTAGGGTTCTTTTTGTAAATTGTGTATAAATGGGAGGTAATTTCAAAAATGTATGAAGGGATGATTTGCAAACATGAGTTTTCACTATTTAACCACTATAAGAAGTGTAAATACTCCAAGGCTTCATTGAAAGGGGTAAAATTTATTTTGGATTTATTTGAAATTGAATGATTTGTTGGCTTTTAAAAATAATTTTAAAACCCTAACTCTTTTGAAGTTGGACCCTAAAGCAAAGTGGTAGATCTTTTTAAGCTCTACACTTTTGATTTTGGGCGTATGTTCATTAGAGCTATAGTTAGAAGGAAATTTTACTTTACAGTGAACTCCTTGAACTTTTGCAAAATTTACGAATAGGTCCTCGTCTTCTTCCTCCTGCTTCCCCCTCTCTGTTTCTCTGCAGCGCCACCCACCGCCCATCACCGGCGCTTTCCTCGGCCGTCAGCTGCCCCTTCGTCGCTCTTCCTGCGCCTCCTGGCCCCCAGCTCGCTCGCCCGCCGCTTAACCGACCCCGTTGGCTCCTCCTCGCGCAAACGCGTCACGCCGCTGCCCACCTGAGCCGCCACGCGCATCGTCGATCACTAGCAGCTGCTTGCCACCCACCTGCATGCCTCTTTTTAGCTTGCAAATGCGCCCAGTAAACTTCTCCTTTCTTCTATCCCCTCGCGCGCACCGCATTCCTGTTCTTTTCCCCGCTCGTTTGACCAAAGTAGCTCACTTCATCTCGGTGAAGACTACCTACACAGGGGCATGATTAGCAGAGTTGTATATCTCCTTGATTGTGTGTTTGCATGGGGTACCTAAGAAGATAGTGTCAGACAGAGGAACTCAATTTACATCTCGATTTTGGCAGAAGTTGCATGAGTCAATGGACACGAAGTTGAATTTCAGCTCCACTTATCATCCACAGACTGATGGGCAGACAGAAAGGACAAATTAGGTGTTAGAGGACATGCTTAAGGCCTGTGCCCTAAAACAAGGAGGCAGCTAGGATAAGAGTTTGCCATATGCAGAGTTCTCTTACAACAACAGTTATCAGGCCAGTTTGAAGATGGAACCGTTTGAGGCATTGTATGGCAGGAAGTGCAGAACTCCATTGTATTGGTGTGAGACAGGTGAAAGCTAGTTGTTCGGGCCTGAAATCATTAAAGAGTCTGAATGACAGGTGCAGGTTGTCCGTCAGAATCTTAAAGTAGCTCAGTCGAGGTAGAAAAGTTACGCAGATACTCGACGATGGGAGTTGACTTTTGAAGAAGGAGAATTTGTGTATCTGAAAGTGTCACCCACCTATCAGAGGTTCACGCTGATTCAAGGTCAAAGGGAAGTTATCACATCATTACATTGGCCCATTCAAGATCTTGGAATGGAAAGGTGAGGTAGCTTACCAGCTACAGCTACCAATGCGACTGTCAGATGTGCACAACGTGTTCCATATATCACAGTTGAAGAAGTGTTTGAGGGTACCAGAGGAACAGTTGCCACTGGAGGAGTTGAATGTACAGGATGATTTGACTTACACAGAGCATCCAGTCAAAATCCTGGACACATTGGAGAGAATCACCCGGAGTTAGAGGATTCAGATGTGTAAGGTTCAGTGGAGTCACCATGCAGAGGATGAGTCCACTTGGGAACGAGAGAACGAGTTGCAGGCAGAATTTCCCTAGCTCTTTGCTAGCCGAGCCGAATCTCGAGGATGAGATTCCTTTTAAATGGGGGTAGGTTTGTAATACCCTAATTTTCAAATTAGGAACCTAAATAAATTTTGCTAGATTCTTTATAGGGTTCCTAAGGTTTTTATTCAATTATTTTTTATTTTAGAGCATTTACCGTGAATTAATACTAATTTACTAAACCATAAAAAGAAATATAGGGAAATATAGGTCCTGTGCATTTCATGCCGCATTGCATTGTTTTATTGTTTGTCTTCCATTTGAATTGAAATTTCAAATTTAAATTCAAATGCATTTGACTGCATTTCTTTTTCTCCCTCCTTTTCTCTTTGGGCCCAGCCCACTCTCTCTTTCTTTTTCCCCTTTCTCCCTTTTCTCCCGCAAGACCCAGCCCAGCTGGCCTTTTCTTTTTTTTACCACACAGCCTAGCCCAGTCGGCCTTTCTCCTCTCCTTTCTCTTCCTCCCGCACGGCCTGGCCTAGCTTGCTCCATTCTTCTCTCCTCCGGCCCAGTCAGCCCGCCCGCGCGCCCCTTCTCTCTTCTTCCCTTCTCTCTCGCTGACAGGCAGGCCCCGCCTGTCGGGGTCATCCCCGATCTCGAGCCAGACTCGCGCTCGAGCCCGAGTCCAGCCACGGCACGGCACGGCCTCCCCCGCCGCGCGCTGCCCTGTGCCCGCACGCCAAGGCCCCGCGGCCACCCTATAAAGCCGCCACCCCGTGTCCTAGGCTCCACACATCCCGTAGCCGCGGCCTCCTTGACTCGAAGCCCTGGCCTCCGCCGCCGCGCCTCGGTCGGCGCCGCAGCCGCCACCTCGATCGCCGCCGCAAGCCGCCACTGGAGTTCCGCTTTAGGGTGAGGATCCTCGCCGGCCTGGTTTCCCCTTTGTGACACCCTAGGTGTCAAAATAGTAAAATACTAGGAAAGAATGTGTAATGTATGTACTGAATTGAGTGAAATTGAGTGCATGTGTGGAAATAAGGACTTATGTGTAATTTTTCAAAAGTATGAGTCCTTTTATGCAAAATATGTGAATTACAAATGTAACTTCCAAATTTGACTAGGGCTTAAAGTGTAAAAGTAGTAGTCATCATTACATTGCATGAAAACTTGCAATTAAGTCCAAGGTTACATAAAATTTACCCTTATAAGGACAAAAACTTTAAAAAGTTTGAAATTAGTCCAAGGTTTTAAAATAAAGTTTTATCCTTTGAGTTTTTGGTTTTGAATCCTAAATAAGGTTGTAGGGTTCGAAAAGTTCTACAACTTTTATTTTGTCCATTTTCTCATTTGAGGTATAAAACAGTGAGAAAACTTGACTTTACACCGAGGTCCCTGGAGTTTTTGAAACTGCAAATCAGCCCCTGGCGCCCCCCCCTTTCTTGTTCCTTTGCTCCTCCTCTGCCGCGCAGCAGCGCCGCCGCTGGCCGCCGTGCCACGCCACCCGAGGCCTCCCCCGCCTCTCCTGGCCACCATGCGTCGCCCCCGTGCTCACCCACCGCCTCAACCCCTTCTTGCTGGCTTTCCCCGAGCGACCACACCGCTGCCGAGCCACTAGCAGCTACTTGCCGTTGCATGTCGCCACTGCTCACCGCCGCTGCTACTGTGCCGGCACCACCTCCTGCTCTGGCAGCTCCCACGCGCCGCCCCAAGGCCGGTCGCCGCCCTAGCTTCTCTCCTCTAGCCTTCTCCCACGCGCTCCACGTCGCCCCGTCTCTACCCGAGCTCTGCCCGGCCGCCACCTCACCGCCGTAGTGGCTAGCGCCCGTGCGTGCCTCCCCCACCCTTCTTGGCTGGTCCAAGACCTTCAGTAGTTCCCTCTCCCTCCAATTTGCTCTTCCTTGTGCTCTCAATTCACCCCGAGCTTCTGTACACCGTCGCCGCTCGAGTTCTTCTCCGGTGACCTCTCTGCTCACCGTGGGCAGACCACCACAGCTCCTCCCGATCCATGACAGCCCCTCCCATAGCTTCACCTCAACACTGTGAAGCTCACCACCCTTCACTCGACTACTTTTGAGCTCCAATTTAGCCTTCCCGACGCTCGTCGGTGTTCTTCTCCTCCGCCGTCGTCACGGTCACCATCGGTTACCTCCTTCCCGTAGCTATTAGCCTCAATTGAATGCAGCAGTGCCTCACCCGTGGCTCACCGATGCTCGTACGCAGGACCTTCACCAACGTTGATCACCGGAGCATCACCGTCGCCGTCGACCTCTCTGCCGCCGCCTCGGTCTGCCGTGGGGACCCATCTTTTCAACCACCTCAACCCTCGCCAAGGTGATCAATCGAACCGCCTTGTTCCCCTGGAGCTTTCCCCCTACCTCCGGTCCACCGCCGGTGAGCCACCACGCCGGAACACCACCGCCGTAGTCGAGTTCCATCACCGCCGCCTCGGGTCACCGCCGTTCCAACCCCTTTGGTTGACCCCGACCATAACATCACCCCCAGCAAGAACCGCCCTAGTCCCCTGATCCTCTCTGGCCAGTTCCCCCTCGCCGCCGGTGACCACCGTCGTCGGAATTTGGCCAGCAAGTCTCGGCTCTCTTCCCCGATGAGCCAAGGACTTGATTGCATTGATTTAAATCTTCCCGAGGGCCTGACTGCAAGATTTCAGTCCCTCCCCTCAATTCAAAATCAGTGATCTTTAGAAATTTGTAAGAATTCGTAGGAAATTCAAAAAAATGTCAAACCAGTTTTGTTTGAATCCTTGAAGTAAACTCTACAACTTTTATGTAATAACCTTGAGCTGAATAAGTGGATATTTTGAATTAGAATAAATACTAGGAAATGGGTGTGCTAATTAGATCTCTTGATCCATAGCTTGCTGATGCTCAAATTTGAAACATAGGACATGTGTCTCATGTATAGCTCTGTATAAATTTTGTAGACTCAGAACTAATTCTTAACTATGATGTTTAAGTATCTTTGCTTTATATTGATGAAAGCTTTAGGATTTATTCAAGGGTGAATCTGTTAGTGGTTATAGCTGAAAATTTTACTTTAACCTTGTTGTTATATGTGTAATCCATGATAAAATTTTGAATACCAGTAACATAGAGTAAGCTTAAATTATGAAATTAGGTTTAGATTCAAAAGTAATTCATGAATAATAGTTTTGGTTTATGAAAATTTATTAAATTAAATTAGAGTGTTTCTTTTGAGTAGTGTAATATGTTCACAAAATTACAGCACAAGATCTAGTGTAGAATTTCTAATATAAATAGATCTTAATATCACCATGCTGATTTTATTTATTTTGTAGCATAATGCCTATAAGGATAAAAATCTTGATAAAATCACAGTAGCTTAGATTCAGATAAATCCTTTTTTCCAGTAAATTTTTTATCCTTAGGTTTGCAGTAGATCCAACTAGAAAAATAGTTCATGATCCAAATATTGTTTGATTAAAATAATAACCCCAACTCTTATTGAATGAGTAATTAGTTAAGTAAACCAACTAATAATGTTTAAGGGAATGGATTAGATAAATTAGGATTTGTTGCAATGCTACTTACTGTAATTAGTTTAGTTGCTTAGAATAACAACTTGTCACTTAATGCAATTAGGTAATTATATTTATACTTGATAAATGATTGCCTAGTATAAGAATAGATGACATGTCTGCTAAATAGAATGTTTGTTTATTAGATTGCAACTTTATTGTGAAGTAAAGTTCTTAAATCAACGACCATTGCTTCAAATCACTGCATATCATGTAGATTCGACTACACTCGCCGACGGAACCTACATGTTGATTCCGGAACCCGAGCAGGGCATTTCAGAAGACCAAGTGAATGTCGCCGAGGAATTAACTGAAGCCCCGAACCAAAGTTCGGAAGCTTTTGACACCCCTGACCCCAGCCCCACCCAAGAAGGCAAGCCCGGACATAAACTGTTATTTTTGCTACACTGCAATTTATATAGTCATATATATTTACGTGTGCATTTAAGTTTCCAGGAATTGTGTTGAAACCTTAGTTGCATATTCATTGGAACCTATGTATTGAATACTAGAACCTGAGTCCGACTAGCTGCTAAGCTAATAGGACCGGTAGAAGTCGAGTGATTCCCTGTCACTAGCGAGCTTTATAGGAGTTGCAATGTTTACATTCCTGCAACCACTATAAGGATGACAGACGGGGTTGTGATTATGATTCATGACTTTGGCAGAAACCCCGTCTGTGTTGATGAAAGTTTGATAAGGTCGCAGTGTGTGGTAGCAGTGGTTAAGCATTTGAAAGTACTAGCCACATGCTGTGAAATATGGTAAGCGGTAAGCCTAGCAACCGATCGGCCCGAGGAGTGGACATACCCCCCACCACTCGTAATTTGGTTTTTCGCACACGCACCAACGTGCGGGAGTACGTTCTGCACAGCGGATAGGAGTACGGTCGTGTAGCCGCGCTACAGACGTACGTCCTGCACATTGGATGTGCGTATGGTCCTACAGTCGCTTGTGGTGGCACTGATCCACGAGTCGGAATGAAAGGAAAACGGTTGCTTCGGAACGATCTTTGGATGTTCCAAGCGTGTGAGTTAGTTACCCTTGCAAGGTTTTGAAATTTGATTCAGAAGCGTCCATTTCTCGTGGAGATTGAGATTGCTTGATCCCTTTGCCACATAGAGTAATAAGAGCAACCTAATGATGATCAAAGAATGATGTTTGCTTAAAATGTTCTACCATGTTTGAGTAGCTATAGTTGCTTACTTAGAATGGATAACCAATTAGAACCTAAAAGCTAAAAGTTGAAATTAAGGATCTACTCTTTGTTGCTTTGTAGCTAAAAACTATACCCCGAACCATTACAAGCCTTCATTGTCTAGCTACATGGCTAAGTATACCACGAAACGGGTAAGCCTTGCTGAGTAATAGAATACTCAGCCTTGCAATATGACTTTTGTTCCAGGTATTCCCCCTGAGGACTCTGCTCTACCTGTACCATGGCCCTATGCACTTCCCGATGGTTGGACCGTGGAGTGGGATCCGTCCCCGGCCAACACAGGTCCTTCTGAGTGATGTTGAGCGTGGGCTTAGCTCAATATCCGTTCCGCGACGTCTGGTAGTGTTGTATTTTACTTTCCGCTGTAGATACTCTAAGTTTAAAAAGTTTTGTATAAATTCATATTAGTTAGGTCTTGCCACCATATTGTGACATTCAGGTAATTAGAAATATAGACACTAGATTTTAGTGTGAAAAGTGTATGTTTGCTATGGTGTATGTGTGTAGTACAAAGGGATAGGGGTATACTTGCAATTTTGTAAAATATAGGCCCTTTAGTGTTAATTGGGTGAAATGGGAGATAGCATCAAAACCTATGAAAAATATAACACTTGGTGTCAAATTTATATCACCATAGGAAAGAAAATGCAAAAGATAGATTAAATTCTAAGAAAAATAGGTCTTTGTATGAAAGCAGGGACCTAAATATAATTAATGCAAAAATATGGGTCCTCTTATGCAAATTATTGAAGTATAAAAGTAACTCTCAGAGTTTACTTAAGGGCTAAAATGCAAGAATACGAGTCATCATGACATCCCAAGAAAACTTACAAATGTATCCAAAATTACATCAAATCCATCTTGGCAAGGACAAAAGTTATTCAATTTCCACCTTTGCTCAAAATTTTACATGAAAAGCTGTAAACTTTGAGTTTTGAACTTGAACCCTAAAACAATATTGTAGAGTTTGAAAAACTCTACAACTTTTATTTTGGGCATTTTCTCATTAAACCTCTAGATCAGTGGGAAATCTTTCTTTACCGAGAGGTCCCTAAACTTCTTGAAAATTCCAAACAAGTCCCCCGGACGCCCTCCCCTCTCTTCTTCTTCCCCGAGCACGTGCTCTGCTCTGCCCTCCCCTGCCGCCGGTGCAGTCCTTCGCCTCTGGCCGCCGCTCTGCCGCCGCCGCCGCGCCACCTCCTGCTGGGATGAACTCCACGTGTCGTCCTCTCCCCAATCCCGGCTCTGTTCCCCTCCTTGCAGCCCTCCTCCGCGCGCGCCACGGCGTCCCGAGCTGTCCGCCGGCCGCCACGCCCTCGCTGCCGATGCCAGCTTCTGCTCACCGTGGGCAGCCCACTCCAAGCCCTCCCGCACCACGACAACACCTCAGGTAGATTCCTCTCGATCCCGTGAAGCTCTACGACCCCCCATTTGATCCCCTAGTGCACCACACCGACTCCCCGACGATTGCCGGCGATCTCCACCTGCTGCCGCTTTCTGTTCGCCGTGGGACAGCTCATTCTGGCCCTCCCCGACCCCAATTGCCTCCACACTGAGCTTCTCCACATCGCCCTGAAGCTCCTCGACTACTTCCCCACCACCCTTCATCGCCCCAGACCACAGAACACCAGCCGCCATCGCCGCCGGTATGAACCCGACGTCCACCCCACCGTCGAGCACCACCCTCCGCTCTGTCTCTGACCAAATTAGGCACGGGGAAAGCATCCCCACACTCCTGTGATGCTCATGCGCGCCCTAGTGGTCCGTGTTCGCCGACCCCTCGCCGGGACCACGAGCACCCCGACATGGCCGCCGCAATCCATCGCCGCTGGCCATGCTCCGTCAGTTGTCTTGGTGCACATCACCCACCCGTGAACTCAGTAGATCATGTAGGTCACGTAGGACCAGATCATCCCCGGCCAAACCCTCGCCGCCGGCGAGAACATGCCGGTCAAACACCACGGCCACCGTCTTGACCCAGCAAGGACCTCGGGATTAAAAGACTTGAAAACCCAGGGGGCTATCTGCAAAGCCAAGACACATATGAATAGTACGAGAAGGACCCCCTTGTGTTAATTATGCTGTCAAATTTAAAATTCCATATCAATTCAAGGAAAAATCATAAAAATATAAACTAAAATTTGTTGGAATCCTCATTTTATGATCTAGAACTTTCCTTATAGGTTGACTTTCAGTTTCTGAGTAGTTTGCGCTTTAATTTAAATACTAAGTTTATGTAGTTGTAGGTTAAGAAAATGCATAATAAATAGCAGAAAAATGGTAAAAATGTAAACTCAATTGTGTTAGCTTTACTTTAACATATAGTGCTTAGGAAAAATAATTAACCTCCTATTTGTATAATATTTTCTTAATGTGTGGATTTAATTATGAATAATATCTATTTACACTTAAATATTTAATATCTGTGGTTTTAAATGTTCAAAAATCATGAAAATATTCTGAGGTACTGTTCTTGAGTAGTGTAACCTGTCACTAAATTCTCACCCCAGGATTAGATGTAAAACCACCAGAGTAAATAAAACATGCTATGATAATGTTATACTCATATCTAAATAAAATAAGTCTATGGTTAAATAATAACCTAGGGTTAATAAAAATAATTAGCAAAGCAAATAGATAAAGTTATCAATAATTATTTTAAATAATTGAAACCAACTCAACCTGTTACCTCATGCCATTAGTTAAATATTTAGGATAACCAACCCTGTTGCTTAATGTAACTAGATAAAATGGTTAATACTCGATAAATGACTGCCCAGTAAAGAAGTAAATGATATATGTAGTAAGGAAATCATATTTTCATTGGATTGCAACTTTATCATAAAATAAAATAAAATAATATGCATCCCTTAACTTAAAACTGTGCATATCATGTAGACTCGACTACTCTCACTGACGGTGATTACGAACTAATCCCGGGACAAGGAGTGGAATCAGCTGAAGACCCCGGGCACGCCGTCGAAGATCTAACTGAAGCTCCGAACCAAAGTTCGAAAAACTTTGACACTACTGCCCCCAACTCTACGCAAGTAGGCAAGCCCCGCACATAACCCCTAATTTATTTACACTAAAATCTATATTATTTATACCTATCTATGCATTACGTTCTTAGGATTTGTTTGAGAAACCCTAGTTGCATTTTCCTAGGAACCAATGTATTGAATACTAGTTCTGGAGTTCGAATAGCTACTATGCCAATAGAACTGGTAGAAGTCGGGTGATTTTCTGTCACTCGCGCGGTATAGGAGTTGTAATGTTTACATTCCTGTAATCACTGTAAGGATGACGGACGGGATTTATGTGGAGTATCATGGTTGAGATGATACCCCATCTATGTTGGTGAATTTGATAAGGTCGCAGTGTGTGGTAGCGGTGGTTAAGCGTTTGAAAGTACTAGCCACATGCCGCGAAATGTGGTAAGCGGTAAGCCTAGTAACCAATCGGCCTGAGGAGTGGACATACCTCCCACCACTCGTAATTTAGTTTTTCCTGTTACTCGATTCGACGTGTAGGAATACGTGTTGCCGGGCAACCAGGAGTACGGCCGTGTAGTCGCTCTACAGGCGTATGTCCTGCACATTGGATGTGCGTATGGTCCTACAGTCGCTTGTGGTGGCTCTGATCCACGAGTCGGAATGAAAGGCAAACGGTTTCTTCGGAACAATCATTGGATGTTCCAAGCGTGTGAGTTAGGTTTACCCTTGCAAGAATGAAATTCGATTCAGGAATCGTCAGTTTCTCGTGGAGATTGAGACTGCTTGATCCCTTTACCATATAGAGTAACAAGAGCAACTTTGTGATTATCAAAGATGATATTTGGCCAAAGATTCTACCATGCTTGAATAGCTATAGGTGCTTACTTAGAATGGATAATCACATAGAACTTGAAAACTAAAAATTGAAATTAAGGACCTACTCTTTGTTGCTTTTCAGCTGAAAACTCTACCCAAAACCTGAAAAGCCTTCATAAGTCTAATTACATGGCTATGTATACCATAAACGGGTAAGCCTTGCTGAGTATTAGAATACTCAGTCTTACGTTGTGACCTTCTTGTTCAGGTAATCCCCCTGACGACTCTGCTCTGCCTATGCCGTGGCCCTACCCTCTGCTTGATGGTTGGTCCGTGGAGTGGGACCCATCCCCGGCCAACACAGATCCTTCCGAGTGATATCATGCCAGGGCTAGCATGATATCTAAACTGGCGATGTGTACAGTGCCCGTGCTTTAAATTCTGCTGCATGACTTGAAACTTTGAACTGTTTGTAATAATTTCCATCAGTTGGGAACTGATGTTACTTTAAAAACACTCATGTAATATATCTGCCTGTGCTATAAAATGTGATGGCATTTGTATCTCTGGACTCGCCTTCGTGCGAGGTACCTTGTTTGATCCTGCATTCGGTGGTCTATCGGGACGTTACCCGACAGGCCAAGGGATTATACTGTTTGAAGTACGTTGGAGCCCTCTAGTGTGGACTCGCGTACTTGAGCCGGTGTAATTCAGGTTGGTTCTGCCACAGCTGGTATCAGAGCTAACAAGTGTACACTGGAGATATAAATTGTCTTAGAAATGCTTTAAGTATAAAATTTGACCAACAAAGTATTTGGCAAAACTATGTTGGTTTCGTTAAGGATTGTGCTTAGTACATAAAGCCCTAGGGTTATGTTTATTATGGGAATTAGAGGTGGCTATAGTATATATATATATAACCCTAACTACCAGCATTACTTTTCTATCAAAACTTAAATTCATGCACAACCCAACTTTACTTTCTGTAATGACACCTTCGATGGTGAGGTAAGGAGGTAAGGATCCTCAGCTAACTGAGGGAGCTTGGCCTTCCCGTCGGTGATGCGAACAGAACGCTGTTTCTCAAGCAGTGGCCTACTTGAGATGCTGCCAATATATCAACTTAGGTTGGTTATATTGGGAGTATATGGTTCGGCGCAGGGTATGGCGATCGCTGTTCATACTCCCGCATTTTGCGGTACCCCTGTGAATACGTTGTCTGCACGGCGGTAATAGTACAGATGTTGTTTCTATAGTGAACAGTAATGATTGGGGATGCTTTCATGACATGCTGGCATGAAAGGTTCATTGGATATATATTGTGGTTTTCTGCAGGTACGCTAACCACGATCACGAAATCAGGACGGATAGGACTTATCGACTAGTTATTAGTGAGAGACGTATATATTATGCCACTGAAACTAACCATGTAAGTCCGGAGATATTCGGCAATTGTTTTGGTTGTGAGGTCGAATAGTACGTGCATGCATAATACATTAACCAAAAAAATGAGTGTTTAAACTTGTTGTTTTTCTAAGGATAGGTAACATGTTGGTTATTTTTAGTATGGGTCCAATAGAATCTTAGTTGAGTACCTTAAGTATCCATCTGATTTCCAGCCTTTGCTATTATCAGAATTGATTGTCTCATTCCATTTACCTTGTGAGTTCTTAGCAGGGTAAATATATCTCACCATTTGCATTCTTGTCGCAGATGGCTGCTCCTTTGAATGTCTCTTGGGATCATGAAGGGCACCTTCACACTAATGCCTTGCATTGGGAAGGTTTTCCTCATCTTCTATGGGAATCATTAAGTCTGTTCCATTACACTGAGCCTCCCCAATATGACGGAGTGGAGTATCGAGAAGAAGGCATTCCTCGATGCCGGGTTAGGATGATGATTCCTCAACATCCTTTTCACTCCTAGTGGCATCCCATAGAAGTTGATGTGGTGTGGTATCATCTTGTTGATACCATCGAGACTGCTGCTGTGGAGGCTATCAATATTTTATGCAATCAGCATCCAATGGAGGTAGCCAGGTATCCCATTGGTCTATTCCCTGCTATAGACTCCAGTGTTCCGGAATGGAAGTTTCGGATAGACCACCTTGGTCACTTGTTGGGAGATCTGGCCGAAGAAACGGTCGGGAGTGTCACCAGGTTCATGAATGTTCAGCACCATTATCAGATTTTGCTACTCCGTGGCATGGGTCTCAGTTGACTAATGTGGCTCAAAGTCACTATCGGAATGCTGACCGTCAAGTCACTCAGATAGTGGAACTTCAAGCCTTGGTGACTCAGAAGGATGAGATCATCGCAGCACGGGATGAGACCATCCTTCATCGAGAAGATCAGATCAATGAGAGTGATGCTATCATCACTCAGCGCAATATAATCATTGAGTTCCTTTAGGAACAAATCCACGATCTGATCCTTGAAGCCGACGATGCCCAGGCTCACATCGAAGAACTGCAACAGCAACCGGTACCTCCCGCTGCACCCGCAGTGCCTAAAGGTGGAGAAGAAGATCCGAAAGAAATTGAGAGAGTCTTAGATCTTGACTCCGAGCATGGAGATCCGGAGCCCAATCCTCAGCCAGATTTTGATGATTTCATCGACTCTCTAGGTGTAACTCGTGTAAAGTGTAATAACTTAGGTAGTAAGTAGTTTGCTTAGACCTTGTGCCATTTGATGTAAAATAGATGGCCTGTGTGTAGATCCTTTTTAATGTACGATGTTAAGGACAGCCAGAATCTGCGATGTAATATAAGTCTTGTGTTTTATCATCCTGTCCAATATTTTTATCTTTTGAAATGAGATGATTGAATGGAGTATATGCATTGCTTATCTGAGTGGTATACCTTATGAAATTGGGAGTAAGGCTATGTGGTTAATAATGGATATCTCCTTCATTTCAGATGGTTGGAGCCACGCGCAGAACCCCGGAAGGCTTCTAGGCAGATCAGGCCAGCGGTTCTCAACAACCGCCACCACCACCTCCGAATCTAGCCGAAGTTATGGCTCGGCAGACCGAACTTCTTAATCTGCTGGTACAGGCACAGCAGAACCAACAGCGCCAGCAATCATGAGGAGGTCGTGATGAACCTCAGGTGGCAAACTACCAAGATTTCCTCAGTACCCAGCCCCCGCTATTCAGCAAAGTGGAGGAACCCCTTGATGCCGATGCTTGGCTTCGCACCATTGAATCTAAGTTTGCTCTTCTTACGATTCCATGTGTGGACTCTAGTAAGGCTCACTTCGCTGCCCAACAACTACGCGGAGCTGCCCATATTTGGTGGGATAACTATTGTGCCATGCAAGCTGATGGCCATGTTATCTCCTGGGAAGAATTCCGGAATGCTTTCCGAGCACACCATATACCTGAAGGACTAATGGAGCGGAAACTGAATGAATTCTTGGCACTTACTCAAGGCACCCGCACTGTACTACAATATGCACAGGCTTTTAATCACCCGTGTCAGTACGCGGGCTATCACGCAGATAGTGACGCCAAGAAGCAGGACCGCTTCCGTCGGGGCTTGAGCACCAAGCTCAAAGAACATCTAAACCTTATAAAAAAGTAAATACCTTCAGCAAGCTGGTTAACATGGCCCTGACTCAGGAGGATTGTATCAAGGCACACCGTGCCGAAAAGAAGCGAAAGATTTCCACTGGACCCGCGGGCGTTCAACCCTCGCAGTATCGATTTGTTCAGAATGCACCGCCTAGAGCGCCATAGCGGAATGCTCCATTTAGCAGACTTGTTTTCTGGCCACCTCAACAACAAGGAGGGTATAGACCTCCCGTACCTCCGCAACAACCACAACAATTGGGCCCACGGCCAAATGTTCAACAAGTCCAATAGAGAAGCAGCAATTATCGCTGTTTCAATTGCGGAAGTGCGGATCATTTCATCAGAGATTGTCCGCGGCCCAAGAAACCTAACCAAGGGCAGAGTTCCAGTTAGGGTAACCAGAACAAGGGCAAGAGGCCGATGATACAAGTCTGGCAAGGGCGAGTTAACTTCACCACCCTTGCAGAACTTTCGGATGGAGCCCCCGTCATGTCGGGTACATTCTCTATTCATCACGAACCAGTTGTTACATTATTTGATTCAGGAGGAACTCATAGTTTTATTAGTAACAACTATAGTACCTGAATAGGACTTGATCCTTGCCCTACCCAGGGATCATGTATAATTTCTACCCCCGGAGGAAAAACTACTTCCAACCAAATGGTTAGAAGTGTGCCAATTCAGTTAGGTAGCAAAGAAATTAAAACTGATTTGGTACTATTAAACCTCGAGGGTATTTATGTCATCCTTGGGACAAATTGGATGACAGAACAAAGAGTACTGCTAGACATCTCTTCCCGAGTTATTGAGATTAACTCACCACATCAAGGAGTCATTACCCTCTAGTTGCCTCAACAGGAGTATCTGCACTCTTGTACTTATGCCATCACGGACATCAAAGTAAAAGATATTCCGGTAGTCTGTGAGTACCCCGATGTCTTTCCGAATGACTTGCCTGGAATGCCACCAGACAGAGACATCGAGTTCATCATCGAACTTCAACCTGGCACCGCTCCTATTTCAAAGAGACCGTATCGCATGCCTCCTAATGAATTGGCCGAGCTAAAAATCCAACTCCAAGATCTTCTTAACAAAGGTTTCATATGCCCAAGTGCTTCGCCTTGGGGTTGTCCTGCTCTCTTTGTAAAGAAAAAGGACAATAGCCTAAGGTTATGTGTCGATTATCGTCCACTCAATGCGGTCACTATTAAAAATAAGTACCCTCTTCCCCGCATTGATATCTTATTCGATCAACTAGCCGGAGCTAAGGTCTTTTCTAAGATTGACTTACGCTCTGGTTATCATCAGATCAAAATCAAGCCTTGTGACATTCCAAAAACGGCTTTTTCGACCAGATATGGGTTATATGAATATCTGGTTATGTCATTTGGGCTTACTAATGCACCGGCATATTTTATGTATCTCATGAATTCAGTCTTTATGCCGGAACTCGACAAATTCATCATGGTCTTCATCGACGATATCCTGATATATTCTAGAACTAAAGAAGACCATGCCAATCATATACGTGTCATTCTCCAACGACTACGTGATCATCGCCTTTACGCCAAATTCTCAAAATGTGAATTCTGGCTGGATAGTGTGAAATTTTTGGGACATACTATCTCCAATGAAGGCATATCGGTTGATCCAACCAAAGTCCAGAAAGTTATGGACTGGAAGCCTCCGACTTCAGTCCATAAATCCGAAGTTTCCTTGGATTGGTGGGATATTATCTCCAATTCATTCCAAACTTCTCCAAGATAGCCAAACCCATGACTGAGCTACTTAAGAAAGAAGTTAAATTTTGTTGGGACGATAAGTGTGATGAAGCGTTCCACACCTTGAGAAAACTTCTAACAACTGCTCTAGTACTAGCTCAGTCGGATAATACCCAGCCTTTTGATGTCTATTGCGATGCCTCTGGAACTGGCCTTGGTTGTGTTCTTATGCAAAACAACCGGGTCATTGCTTATGCATCCTGAGCACTTTGGAATCATGAGCAAAACTATCCAACTCATGATCTTGAATTGGCAGCAGTTATTCATGCTCTCAAGATCTGGAGACATCATCTTATGGGCGCTAAGTGTAACATCTACACTGACCATAAGAGCCTCAAATACATCTTTACCCAAGCTGATCTGAATATGAGGCAAAGACATTGGTTAGAACTGATTAAAGACTACGATCTTGAGGTACACTACCATCGTGGCAAAGCCAATGTGGTTGCGGATGCACTTAGCCGCAAGGCACATTGTCATTGCTTATCCATAGCAACTTTCAGTGACACTTTCTGCAATCAGATGAGAAAACTTAATCTAGAGATCATCCCTCAAGGTAGTCTAAATCTATTATCTATCGAGTCTATTCTTCAAGATAGAATCATCATGTCATAATTACATGATGAAGGTATCAAAATTATCAAATCAAAACTATCTCAGGGAGAAGTCAAATATAAATATTTCGACACCGATCATCAAGGAGTTCTATGGTTCAACAATCATATTGTTGTACCTAAAGATCATCAATTTCGTAAACAAATCCTTGATGTAGCACATCTCTCTAAATTCTCTATTCATCCTGGTAGCACCAAAATGTATCAAGATCTTCGACAAAATTTCTGGTGGACCAGAATGAAAAGAGAAATTGCTAAATATGTATCCGAGTGTGATACATGCCAGAGAGTCAAAGCCAGTCACCTAAAAGCATCTGGTACACTCCAACCCCTACCCATTCCGTCATGGAAGTGGGAAGACATTAGTATGGATTTCATTGTTGGTCTTCCCAACACATTCCAAAAACATGACTCCATATGGGTAATCATTGATAGACTTACTAAAATAGCTCATTTTCTTCCTGTGCATACCACATATTCTGCTAAGAAGTATGCCGAAGTCTATCTTGATCAAATTGTTCGGTTGCATGGTGTCCCTAAACCATCATTTCTGATCGAGGGGCCCAATTCATTGCACGCTTTTGGGAACAATTGCAGTACGCTCTTGGAACCAAACTAATTTGAAGCTCTGCATATCATCCTCAGACTGATGGATAGACTGAGCGAGTCAACCAAATTCTTGAAGACATGCTTCGAGCTTGTATTATTCACTATGGTACAAGCTGGACAAGTGTCTTGCCTTAGCTGAATTCTCTTACAACAATAGCTATCAATCTAGTCTTCAGATGGCTCCCTTTGAAGCGTTATACGGTCGAAGATGTCGAACTCCTTTGAGTTGGTCTGAGATCGGCGAACGCAAAATCTTTGGACCAGACCTAGTTGTCGAAGCTGAAGATAAGGTCAAGGTTATTGAAGCCAATCTTAATACAGCCCAGTCTAGACAGAAGAGTTATACAGATCAAAGAAGAAAACCTCTGCAGTTCCAAGTAGGAGATTTTGTCTATCTCCGAGTATCTCCTACCAAGGGTGTTCAGCGCTTCGAGATCCTTAAAGTCTGTGGCCCAGTGGCTTACAGAATTCGTCTTCCATCTCAATTGGCTGCCATTCACGATGTTTTCCATATCTCTCAACTTAAGAAGTGTATCAAAATACCCACAGAGATCGTTGAAACCCAAACCATTGAGATTGAACCCGATCTATCTTACTCTGAATAACCTATCAAAATCTTGGATACCAAGGAGAGAGTCACCAGAAGGAAGAAGATCAAAATGTATAAGATCTTATGGGATCATCACACCGAAGAAGAAGCAACATAGGAAACAGAATCCTACCTTCAACGAAACTTCCCAAATTTCCTTCAGGCCAATTCACAAATCTAATCATCCGATTCTATTCTGCTTCGGAATCTCGGGATGAGATTCTTTTCAGGGGGGAAGGCTGTGACATTCAGGTAATTAGAAATATAGACACTAGATTTTAGTGTGAAAAGTGTATGTTTGTTATGGTGTATGTGTGTAGTACAAAGGGATAGGGGTATAATTGCAATTTTGTAAAATATAGGCCCTTCAGTGCTAATTGGGTGAAATGGGAGATAGCATCAAAACCTATGAAAAATATAACACTAGGTGTCAAATTTATATCACCATAGGAAAGAAAATGCAAAAGATATATTAAATTCTAAGTAAAATAGGTCTTTGTGTGAAAGCAAGGACCTAAATATAATTAATGCAAAATATGGGTCCTCTTATGCAAATTATTGAAGTATAAAAGTAACTCTCAGAGTTTACTTAAGGGCTAAAATGCAAGAATATGAGTGATCATGACATCCCAAGAAAACTTACAAATGTATCCAAAATTACATCAAATCCATCTTGGTAAGGACAAAAGTAATTCAATTTCCACCTTTGCTCAAAATTTAACATGAAATGCTGTAAACTTTGAGTTTTTGAACTTGAACCCTAAAACAATATTGTAGAGTTTGAAAAACTCTACAACTTTTATTTTGGGCATTTTCTCATTAAACCTCTAGATCAGTGGGAAATCTTTCTTTACCGAGAGGTCCCTAAACTTCTTGAAAATTCCAAACAAGTCCCCCGGACGCCCTCCCCTCTCTTCTTCTTCCCCGAGCACGTGCTCTGCTCTGCCCTCCCCTGCCGCCGGTGCAGTCCTTCACCTCTAGCCGCCGCTCTGCCGCCGCCGCCGCGCCACCTCCTGCTGGGATGAACTCCACGTGTCGTCCTCTCCCCAATCCCGGCTCTGTTCCACGGTGTCCCGAGCCGTCCGCCGGCCGCCACGCCCTCGCTGCCGATGCCAACTCTTGCTAGCACCCGTAGCATCGCTCCTGGCCTTAACACACGCTCCACGACCACCCTGTGATCTTGTTTACTCATTGCCGCACTTCCTTTCCACCGTATTTTCTGTTCCCCGAGCTTACTCCCTCACCGGACCTCCGCCGCCCATCCTGGCCACCATCGACAGCCGCCGCTGCCGTCGCTCCAACCCAATCCAGTGCTCCCACAGCACTGCTGTGACCCACTAGTGCTCTCCAGCTCGATCAATTTCATCCTCCCGCACCCGAGCCCTGTCTTCCACAGCTCCAGCCAGCACGAGCTCCGCCGCCGCCTTCTGCTCACCGTGGGCAGCCCACTCCGAGCCCTCCCGCACACGACAACACCTCAGGTAGATTCCTCTCGACCCCGTGAAGCTCTACGACCCCCCATTTGATCCCCTAGTGCACCACACCGACTCCTTGACGATTGCCGGCGATCTCCACCCGCCGCCGCTTTCTGTTCGCCGTGGGACACCTCATTCTGGCCCTCCCCGACCCCAATTGCCTCCACCCTGAGCTTCTCCACATCGCCCTGAATGTGACACCCTAGTTGTCAAATAGAACAAACCAATAAAAATAATGTTTGGTGTGGACTAAATTGTGTGAAAATCTAGCAAAGTTATGAAAGTAAGGGTAATTGTGTAAATTTATGAAAATACAAGTCCTTTTATGTAAATTAGTTGAAGTATAAAAGTAACATCCAAAAATTACCAAGGGTCAAAGTGAAAAAGGTGAAAGTAATCATGACCAGCCTTAAATGCTTGCAGATAAGCCCAAGAGTTTATAAACTTTACACCATTAGGACAAAACTTATGTAAATTTTAAGTTGAGAGCAAAATGGTAAAATAAAACATGGTGCTTTAGGTTTCTGAACTTGAGCCCTAAAGCAAAGTTATAGAATTTGAAAAGTTCTACAACTTCTATTTTGACCTTTTCCTCATTAGGGCTTTGGATTAGTGGGAAATTTCTATTTATAGTGAAGTCCCTGAGGTTTTTGCAATTTCCAACGAAGTCCCCCGGACCTCCTCCTCTCTTCTTCCTCCTCTAGCAACTCCTCTGCTTCGCCCGCTGCACTCCTGCCGCCGGTGTCAGCGCTGCTTCCGAAGCCATGTGCTGCGCCTCGGCCGCTCCCCGGCGCCACCTCCAGCTCCTAGCCGCTCCACGCGTCGCCCCCAACCCGAGCGCCGCTCTAGCTCCCCCTCCCTAGCCCTCTTGCGCGCGCGCCACGCCGTCCCGCGGCTCTGCCGCCGCCATCTCACCGCTGCCGTGGCATTGCCCGTGCACGTCCCCTCACCCTCTATTTTCTGGTTCAAGAGCAGCACTAGTTTCCTGTCTTTCCATTCCATTCTTGTTCCTGCTCTCTTCTTGCCCAGGACCCCGAGCACCACCGCCGCCATCTCCTCCAACTCCGGCGCCCTCCTGCTCGCCGTGGGCAGCCCACTCCAACTCTCCCAACGCCACCACAACCCCCTAGGAAGTTTCCCCATGCCCTACTGACGCTCACCAGCCACTCCCCATGGCCGGACCTCCACCGGAGCTACCTCGCCGCCGTTCGCCCCTTCGCCTGTAAGCTCCTACCACCGTCGAGCTTGTACCTCCGCCCCTCCTCCGCCCAATTCGACTACTTCAATAGCTTCCCCTCATCCTCGTGCAGCTGTTGAGCCCAAGCTTCGCCCTCCTCCTCGCCGGGAACCTCCTCGCAAACCAGCACCCCTCCGCCGCTGCCTCGGCCACCATGGGAAAGCCCCCTCCGGTCATCCCCTCCCCTTCCCAAGACCTCCAGCAGGTGCGCCTTAACCTCCTGGTGCTCGCTGACCATTCCTCCTCCAACCCCTCGCCGTCCCCTCACCAGAATTTAGCCGGCGACCTCCTTGCCTTTCTTCCCCGACGAGCCAAGGGCATCCCTGTAAAGATTTCAAAAGTTCTAAGGGTGTCCTTGTAAAATTCCAGACCCCCCCAATTCAAAAGCTGTGAACTTCAAAAATTCATAGAAAATTGTAGAAAGTACAAAAAAATGCCAAACTAGTTTTGTTGGAATCCTTGAGTTAAATTCGACTACTTTTGTATAGTAAACTTGAGCTATATATGTATATTTTCTGTTGTGGATTAAATACTAGAAAATTAGTGTTTTATTTGTATCTCATGTTGTAGGCATGTGTTACAGCTGAAATTAGAAACTTAGATTGTATGTGCCATGTATAGCTCTGTGTAAAAATCTCGAGTTCTTTACTGCTCATTTACTTAGATTTCGAGTACTTTTGTTATATGATGATGAAATGCTTAAATTTTTAATTAAGGATGTTTCTGTTAGTTTTTGTAATTGAGATTTATACCATAATTTTATTTTTGAATGTGTAATCCATGGTAAAAATATTAGGATTAATAGTAGGTCATACCCCGAGTTATGAATTTTTGGTTTGTTTCCAAAAATAATTCTTTTATACTAGCTTTTATTCTCGAAAAATTATGAAAATGTTTTAAGATGTTACTCTAAAGTAGCGTAGCATACCCACAAATTTCAACCCATGATCAGGTGTAAAATAACTAAAATAAATAGAACTTGGTTAATAGATCTATATTAAATAATAACTTAGGGTTTTTCAAAGTGATTAGCTAGTTAATTAAATAAAGGTGTTAAATGTAATTAGTTTAATAGTTAACCATGCTACTTCTTGTAGTTAGTTAAATAATTCGAGTTAACACCCCCTCGTCACTTAATGTAACTAAGTAAATTATTTAATACTCGATAAATGACTGCCTAGTAAGGAGGCAACTGTGTTGTTTATTAATATGTAATGATGTGTTCCTTGGATTGCAACTTTATCGTGAAGTAGAATATCAATTTATGCATTTCCTAAACTGCATCATTCTGATCACATATAGACTCAACGTTTCTCGTCGACGGTGACTATCAGATCCTCCCAGAACCCGAAGTGGAAGTCTCTGAAGACGCCGGGAACATTGTTGGAGAATTAACTGAAGCCCCGAACCCGAGTTCGGCAGAATTTATTAATATCTCTGACCCCAGCCCCACCAGTGAAGGCAAGCCCCGGACATAAACCCAGAATCTTATTTACACTGCAATTTACCTTTATATATTTATATACTTGTGCATTAAGTTCTTAGGAGTTGTCTGGAAACCGTAGATGCATCTCCCTAGGAACCAATATACTGAATATTAGAAACTGAGTCCGACTAGTGCTATGCTAATAGGACTGGTAGAAGTCGAGTGATTTCCTGTCACTCGCGCGATATAGGAATTGATTGATTACAATTCTGCAATCACTATAAGGATGACGGACGGGATTATGTGTAGTATCTAAGGATACCCCGTCTGTGTTGATGAATTTGGTTAAGGTCGCAGTGTGTGGTAGTGGCAGTTAAGCATTTGAAAGTACTAGCCACATGCAGCGAAATATGGTAAGCGGTAAGCCTAGTAACCAATCGATCCGGCAAGTGGACTCGTCCCCCACCACTCGACTTTTATTTTATGTTTACACGCACCGACTGTGGGAGTATGTTCTGCAGAGCAGACGGGAATACGGTCATGTAGTCGCGCTACAGACGTATGTCCTGCACATTGGAGGTGCGTATGGTCCAACAGTCGCTTGTGGTGGCATTGTTCCACGACCCGGAATGAAAGGCAAACGTTTGCTTCGGAATGACCTGTTGGTGTTCCAAGCGTGTGAGTTAGGTTTACCTTACAAGGGTTGAAATTCGATTCAGAATCGTCCGTTTCTCACTAAGATTGAGACTACTTAACTCTTTTGCCACATAGAGTAACAAGGGAAACCTTATGAGGAGTAATACTGATGTATGCTTTAAAGAGACTCTACCTTGCTTGAGTAGTTATAAGTGCTTACTTAGAATGGCTAAAGGAACTAGAATCTGAAAGCTAAAATATGAAAGCTTTATCGCTTTTCAGCTGAAATAAAACTTACCTCCTCATCAAAGCCTTCATGGTTTAGTTATGGGCTAAGTATACCCAAATTTTCGGGTAAGCCTTGCTGAGTATTAGAGTACTCAGCCTTGCTGTATGATTTTTGTTTCAGGTAATGTCTCTGAAGACCCTACTTACCCCATGCCTTGGCCTTATGCTTTGCCTGACGGTTGGTCCGTGGAGTGGGATCCGTCCCCGACCAACCCCGATCATAACGAGTGATGTTATGCCATGGCTTAGCATGACGTCCTTACTAGCGACATGTATAGTTATCATACTTTGAATTCCGCTGCTCGAACTTGAACTTTAAAACTGGTTTGTAATAATGACTCTTAGTTTGGAACCTTTGCGATTTCTGCAAACTTTGTAATAACTTTACTAAGTGTGGATCTTTGTTCTACTTTTAGAAACCCTTGTAAAGTAATTTCCCTGTGATGTAAAATATGATGGTGACTGTATCTCTGTTATCGCCATAATTTGATTAGACCAAAGGATGGGCCGAGAGCAACATGGGCTGAAGGAAATCATCGTAATGGTCTGCGAATCGGCCTCTGTGCAAACATGTCAAGGGCTAGGATGGCCGTAAGGATAGTTTAAATATAGTAAGTTAGAGATTGAATCGTAACCAGCTAGGGTTAGTTAATATCAAAGTCTCCGGACTATAAATATGTATCATGAGAATCAATAAAAAGAATCAATCATCCACAACAAACTCTCGGCGCATCGCCACCCCTGTCCAAGGGCTTTTTCCAGGTAATCGGCATGCTGCTTCGATCATGTCCTGCATGGTCGGAGCAGCGTCGCGTTTATCTGTTTACCCTTGTGTTGCTCGTACTGAAGCATTTTTGATGGCGAGTAGCACTAGTTATCTTAAACAATTATGATGTTGCAATGATTCTGAGTAATAAATCTATGCTTTGCTTGCTGCTTGTAATCGTTTTGCTGTCCTTGTGTTCGATCTCGGGCGCAGGGGCAGCGCCTTGCTTTGTTATTACTTAGTAGATCTAATCTGTTATGGTAGTTCTTTGTCTTATGAAGAATTGGTTTAATATCTGTATGATTAGGCCCTTCAAACGGGTTAAATGTTTCGGCTGCATGTTTGGTGCTTTATGATAATCTAACGAGGGATTGTTCCAGGAATCGACTTGTTAGTTGGTTTTTAGGCCTCTTTTTGGGTTAGCGTATGGTAATCTTTCATGTACGTTAGGCTTAACCACACGTAGGATGTTCCGGTTATACAGTGAAAGCTTTTACCGTCGTAGATTGAATTAGCTTGGTAATTGCAGAGCATGTTTCTATTTCTTCCATCGGATTCGTGCAAATGATCTTATGTTTAGTAGATCCGATCTGTTAAACGTGGCAATCGGCTTTTTCTAGCCGATTCTGATAAGTACCCGGAGGTTCGACTTGTTGTCGAAATAGGTCCGACCTAGTACAATGACTCCATCAGCTTCTTTAGCTGGTCCTAGGAGTCGCTGTAAGAGCCGATCACGGCTCAGACTAATGTTTAATGTGTCTGTGCATGCAGGAAGATAACTGATAAACGACTTCTACACCTTCCTGATCAGGTATAGGTCAGGTGGCATGCCTAGCACTTCACCAAGCCAGGGCGTGTGCCGGACTCTTGGGCCGTTGACCGAGGGACCGGGGCCCACCAGCAGCCCTGGAAGCCTCCCGGCTCCTCGTGTTTCCTGTCGCTACTCGCCGGTGGGTTTTGACCGACAACACATTCTGGCACGCCTGGTGGGACTACATCAACAACTACGTTGACATATCGACGACATCGACTACTGCGTTGACGCATCAACCACATCGACTACTGCGTCGACTACATCGACTACTGCGTCGACTTCATCGGTCACTTCAGTGACTACTTCGACTACAACTGCAGTCGGCTACATCATCTTCTTCGGTTTCATCAACTTCCATTGACAAGATGCCGAACGAGAACCCGATCACTTATGAGGAGTTGTCTGAAGAACATACATAAGCAGAAGTATGATGAAATAAAGGCTGCTTTTGAGGCTGATCTCCTCGGCTCGTTTGAGAGGACTCATCACCATGGCATCAGATGGAAGGGGTTTTCATCTGAAGGGGCACTCGATGAAGTGGATCTATCTACCCCTACAGAAGAACGTACTCGGGCTCTCCGTCAAGAGGTCAATTACATGGTGGCTCACTCATTGCATCAACATTCTGAGAGTCTGGTGAATACACTTGAGCGCGTTGCTCTGCGCGTGGTGCAGGAAATTATGAAGCACCAGTACTCTCCAACAGGACCTGCTTTAGGGAGTCACAGAGGGGAGTTCCCTTCTCAAATCAGGCCACCAATGTCTTATGCATTTGCTGCCTAGGAGTGACAAAATTCTTCGGCATATGTCATATACAAGGAGGGAGGTGACCCTGCTGATCACCGATTCTTCAGTGAACCCCAAAGGAGGTGCCGCACGGATATGTTTGTGCTTATATTCCAGATGGCAGTCACCCGGCGCAACCCCCGCAGAGAGCAACTGGAGGAGCACCTGTAGTCGCTGCCGACAAATAGGCATGGCTGGATGCTTATGCGACGAGGCCGAGTCATGAAGGTACGCACTCGGCCCCATGAATTCATTCTGTAGATCAAATCAGTGCCATTTTGAGGGATCAGTTTGGCATTCTCCCAAGAAGGCGAGCGATCGGCTACACCAAGCCGTATCCAAGTGACTTCGACTTGATTCCTCTACCGCCTAAGTATCGGCTACCTGAGTTCACCAAGTTCAGTGGAGCAGAAGGATCTAGCTCCATAGAACATGTAAGCCGATATCTAGCGCAGTTGGGGATGATTTCGGTGTCAGATCCATTGTGAGTAAGGTTCTTCTCGCAGTCTCTCACAGGGCCAGCTTTTGGATGGTATACATCATTGGATCCTGATTCTATCCGCACCTGGAAGCAGCTAGAGGAACAATTCCATATCCAATATCATTCAGAAGCTGCAGAAGCCGGGATTGCTGATTTGGCACAGGTCCGCCAGAAACGAGGTGAAACAGTGGCAGAGTACATCCAGCGTTTGAGGGAAGTCAAGAATCGATGCTACTCGATTCGAATTTCAGAGAAAGAAGCTGTTGAATTAGCAATTTTGGGATTGGTAAAACCATTCAAGGATTTGGTTTTCCAGCTGGAGTTTAACTCTCTGGCACATCTGGTACAAAAGATGACAATATACGAGCAACGACATCCAGAGTTGTACCAAGACAAGTTCAAGCGTCAGGTGGTAATGGTTGACGCTGAAGACTCTGAAGACTCTAAAGATGACCCAGAGATAGCAGTCGTGGAGTGGACACGGGGGGCAAAGCCTGTGTCCTGCAAGTGGGTAAAACAACAGGGTTCTTTAAAAGGATTTGACTTTAATATAAGCAAAGTCAAACAGATATTCGACTTGCTTTTGAAGGAAAAGCAGCTGAAGTTCCCTAAAGGTTTCAAGATCCCAACAACCCAGGAGCTTCAGGGGAGATTATACTGCAAATGGCATAATTCCTTCACCCACAGTATCAGCGACTGCAAAGAACTCCGGCGACAGATACAATCGGCCATTGAGCAAGGCCGATTAATTTTGGGGCAATATGCCATGAAGGTTGATACTCAGCCGTTCCCAAACGTAAATATGGTGGAAGGGTACGACCGATCAACGCGTCGGCAGCTTGATTTTACGCTTGGTATTAACATGGCAGGACATACATCCCGTCGACAATCAAGGAGGCAAGAGGCCGATTCCCGCGATTGGCCCCAAAAAGAGGAAACGGATTATATCACCGAAGAGCAGGTGAGGCATGTCAGGAACCAGCGGCCAGTTTCTTCTCATCTTCTGAGGAAGTACCAATATCAGTATCAGCAGCATCTCCAACATGAAACAGAAGAAGAAGAATACGAGCGACGCACTAGGAAACGCCTCAGAAGGTGAGAGGATACACGGGATCATTGGCATTGCTCGTTCTTCATGTACTGCTGGGATTCTGGTATGAAAAGACTACCTACCCTTGAAGATTGTCCAGAGTGCAATTCTCCGAAAAAAGATACAAGAAGTGCCTCAGTTTTTCAGTGCTTAGGGCCAGGGCAGTCTCACCGTGAAAAAAACAAGTCGACATGTACGGTGGGAAATCCAGAAGATGGAGAAGATAGGTGTCACCGACCACGCTGGTGCCCTGATGGGATCAACCGGTCTCAGAAGCGGAGGGTGCAGCAGCTGCGCAGCCTGGAAGAAGTCGAGGCCCAGTACATGGAAACATTAAGGAAGGCGCGGCCAGATTTGGCAGAAAAGGTCCACAATCCTCGACAAGTAGAGAGTTCTTCCAAGAAAGTATGGCGGCCCAAGAAGTTGAAAGCCGATGTGAACACATCGGCTGACGCACACATGGTGTTTGTTCTCCCTGCAGAGTTCCATGCACCAGGCCATGAGGAAGTACCAGTGGCTCAGCTCGACTTGGGGCCACGACCAGTTATATTCGAGAAGCCCCGAGAAAAGAATTATAGGCATCTGAAAGCTTTATATCTCAAAGGGTACATCAACGGCCAACCCGTCAACAGGATGCTAGTCGATACAGGAGCAGTAGTCAATATAATGCCGTACTCAGTGCTGCGCAAGCTGGGGCATTCTGTCGAGGACTTAATCAAGACCAACATCACGCTAAGTGACTTCAATGGACAAACATCAGAAGCACAGGGAGTCCTCAGCGTGGATCTGACGGTGGGAGGTAAAACTGTCCCTACAACCTTTTTTGTGGTCAACAGCAAGGGCTCATACACCGTCCTGCTTGGGAGAGATTGGATTCATGCCAATTGCTGTATCCCTTCTACGATGCATCAATGTCTAATTCAATGGGATGGAGATGACGTAGAAGTAGTCCACGCGGATGATTCTGCCGAAGTTTCGCATGCTGCCATGAGTGTTTGGGATGCAGAAGACCAGGAACCAATCTTAGGGATCAGCTTGGAGGGCTGCGACCGTGTGGAGGCTACAAAAAACGGGGTGAGGCTGGTCTTATCCAGTGGCCTTACAGAGTAGATGGGGTGCCAAAGTCACTTTGCACAGGAGAAACAGGAGAGGCCGATCCCCGCGATCGGCCCCAAAAAATAGAATTCGAGTTGCTTTTTTATCCATGCTACATTATTATTTAGTTCACAGGGAGGCCCGCTCGAACAGCCGGCCATGTGTTAATCGTAAAAAAGTACAAGTTAATGAAAAGAACAAGTCGGCCGATTCCTGCAATCGGCCAAATCCTTTTACATCACATCCATTATCTGTTTGCAGTGTCGACTTGATGGATGAAGGGAAGCTAGGATACGGGTTTACATCTGCTGACGAACTGGAAGAAGTCGATATTGGTCCTGGGGATAAGCCACGACCAACATTTATCAGCAAGAAGTTAAATCCGGAGTTGCGAGAGACGATGATAATACTACTGAGAAAATATACGGATTGTTTTGCTTGGGAATACACAGAGATGCCCGGGTTGGATAGAAGTATTGTTGAGCATCGACTCCCTCTCAAGCTAGGATTTCGGCCATTCCAGCAACGAACACGACAAATGAAGGCCGAAGTCCTAGAAGAAGTCAAGAAAGAAGTCGAAAAGATGATAGAAGCCGGCTTCATTAGGGCTTGCAGGTATGCTGAATGGATTTCCAATGTTGTACCTGTACAGAAGAAGGATGGCCGGTGGAGAGTCTGCGTAGACTTCAGAGATCTTAACAGGGCTACACCAAAAGATGAGTACCCGATGCCGGTTGCGGAAACATTGATTAATGCAGCTGCTAGTCACAAGATGTTGAGCTTCATGGATGGTAATGCTGGTTATAACCAGATTTTTATGGCTCCAGAAGATATTCATAAGACCGCATTCAGAGTACCGGGTGCAGTGGGGTTATTCGAGTACGTAGTCATGACCTTTGGGCTCAAAAATGCTGGTGCTACATATCAACGGGCCATGAACTACATGTTTCATGATCTGATTGTCAAGCTGGTGGAGATTTATATTGATGATGTGGTGGTGAAATCTGCATCAGTTGAGGGGCATTTAGGAGATCTACAGCGAGTTTTGGAACGAACTAGGAAGTTCGGGCTTAGAATGAATCCTAAGAAGTGTGCATTTGGTGTATCGGCCGGTCAGTTCCTGGGTTTTCTGGTTCATGAACGGGGATTTGAGATCAGCCTAAAAAGTCAAGAAGCTGTAAAAATAATGGTGCCACCTACCACAAAGAAGGAACTCCAACAACTCATCGGCAAGATCAATTTTGTTAGGAGGTTCATTTCCAATCTGTCAGGAAGAATTGAGCCATTCATGGAGTTGGTAAAAATTAAAGCCAATGATGAGTTCCGCTGGGGGGCAGAGCAGCAACAGGCATTTGAAGATATCAAAGAATATTTATCCAAGCCGCCTGTGTTAGTCCCACCCCAGCAGGGTAAGCCGTTTTATGTTTACCTGTCAGTAGGAACCACTTCCATTGCTTCGGTTGTCGTACAAGTGCAGGATGGCAAGGAGAGAGTTGTTTTTTATCTCAGCAGAAGGATGCTAGATGCGGAGGCAAGGTACCCTGAAATTGAGAAATTATGCCTTTGTCTATTCTTTACCTGTACAAAGCTCCGCCACATCCTGCTTTCTGCCGAGACAATTGTCATCTGCAAATCAGATGTGATCAAGCATATGCTGTCGGCCCCAGTGTTAAAAGGCCGACTCGGCAAATGGATGTTTGCTCTATCAGAATTTGATATCCGGTACCAACCTGCGAAAGCAGTCAAAGGGCAGGCGCTGGCTGACCTCGTTGCAGAGAGAACCAGCACAGACATAGCAGCGCTTTCCATCCGCGCATGGGCGATATATTTTGACGGGTCAGTCTGTGGAGATGGTTCCGATATAGGTATCTTGCTCATCTCGCCTCGGGGGGCAACATATTCCTTTTCAATCAGATTGCAAGCACCTTCCACCAATAATCTAGCCGAGTATGAAGTGGTGCATAAAGGTATGGAGTTACTCATCGAAGCTGGAGCAGAAGCAGTAGAAGTTTTTGGGGATTCTAAATTGGTCATCTCTCAGCTTACGGAGACATACCGATGTGAGAGCGAGTTGTTGTTTCCCTTGTGGAGACAATGCCAGGAGTTAATGGCCCAGTTCAGATATATAAACTTCTACTGGATACCAAGGGCGCAAAATTCTGAGGCCAACGATCTTGCCCAAATGGCCTCCGGTTACAAGGACATAGCGGATGGAGCTGATTTTCCAATAAACCTGTTGGATCAGGGAGATTGGAGAGCCGATATCTTCAATTACTTGAAGGATCCGGCTCAGGGGGCACCTAAGAAGATACGCTACAGAGCCATGAAGTACGTCTTGATAGGGGACGACTTGTTCTACAGGACTCTGGAAGGATTATTGCTTAAGTGCTTGGGGCCGATTGAATCCAATCGGCTTTTACATGAAGTCCATGAAGGTACGTGTGGGATTCATCAATCAGCTCACAAGATGAAGTGGTTGATCAAGCGCTCGGGATATTATTGGCCTGATATGTTGGAAGATTGTTTCAAGTACTACAAAGGATGCTAGGCCTGTCAGAGGTTTGGAAGAATACAAATAGTACCAGCATCGGCCATGAATCCCATCATCAAGCCTTGGCCATTCAGGGGCTGGGGCATGGACATGATTGGTAAGATCAATCCTCCATCTAGTAAAGGCCATCAGTTTATTTTGGCCATCACAGATTATTTTACCAAATAGGTAGAGGCTATTCCTATGAAGACAGTAACGTCGAGGGACGTCATCGATTTCGTCAGGGAACACGTCATTCATAGGTTTGGGATTTCTCAGACCATTTCAACAGATGGAGGGTCAGTATTCATATCTGATGAATTCAAAAAGTTCGCTGTCGACATGGGGATTAAATTGATCAGGTCATCTCCGTACTATGCTCAAGCAAACGGACAAGCCGAAGCGTCCAATCAGAGCTTAATCAAGCTGATCAAAAGGAAGGTTGATGAACACCCACGGCGCTGGCATGAAGTGTTGTCAGAAGCATTATGGGCTTATCGTGTTTCATGCCATGGGGCAACAAGAACTTCACCATACCATCTGGTATATGGACAGGAGGCCGTATTGCCATGGGAGATTACGGCCGGTTCAAGACGAATAGAGTTTCAGAATGAGCTGACTGCTGAAGAGTACGCAACGCTGATGAACGACAATATGGAAGACATTACAGAACTCAGGCTCTGGTCGCTGGAAAAGATCAAAGAGAATAAGGCCAAGGTAGCCGTGCGTACAACAAGAAGGTTAAACCGAAAGAATTCCGAGCTGGGGATTTAGTATGGGAGGCGGTGCTACCATTGGGGACTAAGGATGCGGCATATGGTAAATGGTCTCCGAATTGGCATGGGCCTTATAGAGTTGATCAAGTTCTGCCGGGGAACGCATACATGCTTGAAGAATTAGATGGCATCAAATTTCCAGTGGCCGTCAACGGTCAGCATCTCAAGAAGTATTTCCCGAGCATGTGGGAAGACGAGTGATGAGGCCGATGTAATGCATCAGGCTATGGACTAATATAATCAGGGTATTTCGCGAGGACATGATCGAGTACTTTGCAGTACATCGAGTTGATCTAGTCGGGTACTTTGTAGGTTGCAAGATGGCATTTATCGAGTACTAAGGAAGCTGGTGCAATGCATCAGGCTGCAGGATGGAATAAGATGAGCAAGTAGAAGAAAGAAGTGCTGGTTCATACACAGAATGGAAGGTTGAATAGCCGATGCTAAACCATCGACTTCAGAAGCAGTAATTGGGTCTTGCCAATTTTCGGCCTTGATAAAAACAGAGGGGACGATTGCAGGAGTCCCTTGATCTTAAAAGAATAAGTTTGACTTCTTCACGAGGTTTTCCCGGTACTCGTGTTGTTTGACCCAATTGGGGAATGGGATCCAATAACAAGGAAAGAAACCGACTATAGAGTACTCCTGTTAGCAGGAATATTTGAAAAGGTACTCGAGTTCTTGAAATTTTTCAACCTGGGATAAAAGAGAAAACCCGGGATTAGAATCGGATAATCCAATGGGAAAGACCGGTGTGATGCCATCGGACTTTAAGATTAAAAGTCAGAGATTGGCTTGCCAAAACAAAGGATTTATTTACAAAAGAAGCCGATCTACCGGCTCTGCGCGCAATGGCGGAAGACCCTATGAACTACCACCAGTAAGACCCTAGGGTCTTGCGGCGCTTATACGAGGGAGGAATGCTGGTGTCGTCATCGCTATTGCCATCGCCGCCGCCAGTGCTGCTACTGTCGTTGTCATCATCGCTGCTATGGCTGGCGTCGTCCCTGGAATCCTCGCCGTCCTCTGAAGACGATGATCCGCCACGAAGGTATCCTCCTGTTGCTGAATCGTCATCTGAAGAAGTAATCTGGGTATCTTTTTCCGAGGAAGAAAAGAAGTCACCATCCCAGGAGTCATCGTCATCTTCGTCCAGAGCCCCGTGAAGAAGGATCTGGAGGTCTTCATCATCGGTCAGGGGCTCGTCGTCCTCTGACCAGGTGCTGTAGTCCCACTCCACTGCGTCCCAATGCAGAGGGGCGAGATCTTCATATGAAGCTATTGGATCGAACTTCGCGTTGCCTCTTTGGAGGTTTCAGAGTCAGGAGAAGTAACGGAGATGGTTTCAGAGTCAGGAGAAGTGATGGAGATGATGAAAGAAGACGAAGGGGAGTTGGAAGAGACGGAGGAAGAGGAAGCCATTATCGGGGGATGCAAAGTGAGCTAGCACGGCTAATGCACGGGGAAAGAAGATGGGTGGAAGTAAATCCACTGATACCGGTTTATAAAAGCAGAGATGGAAGGCGAAGCGGCGTTTCCCAAGGGAGAAGACGAAGGGTCGCGCCCAATAAGATTGGAAGGTGGTGCGTGTGTATAGGCCTTGGAAGTCGAAGGGCCGCGTCTGACAGCATTGGGAGCAGTACGTGCGAGCACAAGTCCGAGAAGTCGAAGAAACAATGGTTTTGGAATTATCATTGCCAAAACTAGGGGGCATGTGTTATCGCCATAATTTGACTAGACCAAAGGATGGGCCGAGAGCAACATGGGCTGAAGGAAATCATCGTAATGGTCTGCGAATCGGCCTCTGTGCAAACGTGTCAAGGGCTTTTTCCAGGTAATCGGCATGCTGCTTCGATCATGTCCTGCATGGTCGGAGCAGCGTCGCGTTTATCTGTTTACCCTTGTGTTGCTCGTACTGAAGCATTTTTGATGGCGAGTAGCACTAGTTATCTTAAATGATTATGATGTTGCAATGATTCTGAGTAATAAATCTATGCTTTGCTTGCTGCTTGTAATCGTTTTGCTATCCTTGTGTTCAATCTCGGGCGCAGGGGCAGCGCCTTGCTCTGTTATTACTTAGTAGATCTAATCTGTTATGATAGTTCTTTGTCTTATGAAGAATTGGTTTAATATCTGTATGATTAGGCCCTTCAAACGGGCTAAATGTTCCGGCTGCATGTTTGGTGCTTTATGATAATCTAACGAGGGATTGTTCCGGGAATCGACTTGTTAGTTGGTTTTTCGGCCTCTTTTTGAGTTAGCGTATGGTAATCTTTCATGTACGTTAGGCTTAACCACGCGTAGGATGTTCCGGTTATACAGTGAAAGCTTTTACTGTCATAGATTGAATTAGCTTGGTAATTGCATTGCATGTTTCTATTTCTTCCATCGGATTCGTGCAAATGATCTTATGTTTAATAGATCCGATCTGTTAAACGTGGCAATCGGCTTTTTCTAGCCGATTCTGATAAGTACCAGGAGGTTCGACTTGTTGTCGAAATAAGTCTGACCTAGTACAATGACTCCATCGGCTTCTTTAGCTGGTCCTAGGAGTCGTTGTAAGAGCCGATCATGGCTCGGACTAATGTTTAACGTGTCTGTGCATGCAGGAAGATAACTGATAAACGACTTCTACACCTTCCTGATCAGGTATAGGTCAGGTGGCACGCCTAGCACTTCACCAAGCCAGGGCGTGTGCCGGACTCTTGGGCCGTTGACCGAGGGATCGGGGCCCACCAGCAGCCCCGGAAGCCTCCCGGCTCCTCATGTTGCCTGTCGCTACTCGCCGGTGGGTTTTGACCGACAACAATATCTAGACTCACCTTCGTGTGAGGTAACCTTATTTGATCCTGTATCGGTGGTTTATCGGGACACTACCCGATAGACCAAGGGATTGTACCATTTGAAGTACGTTGGAGCCCTCTGGAAGGGACTCGCGTGCTTGAGCCGGTATAATTCAGGTTGGTTCTGCCACAGCTGGTATCAGAGCTATAAGGTTATTCTGGAGATACATACTACCTTAAGAATGCTTTCAGTATAAAAGTTTGATCAAAAAAATGTTTGGTAAAACTACGTTGGTTTCGTTAGGGATTGTGTTTAGTACGTAAAGCCCTAGGGTGATATTTAAGGGAATTAGAGGTGGCTATAGTATGTATATATATATAACTCTAACTACCAGCACTACCTTTCTGTCTAGATTTAAATTTATGCACAACCCAACTTTACATTCTGTAATGACATCTTCGATGGTAAGGTAAGAAGGTAAGGATCCTCAGCTAACTGGAGAGTTAGCCTTCCCGTCGGTGATGCGAACCGAACGCTGTTTCTCAAGTAGTGGCCTACTTGAGATGCTGCCAATGTACCAACCCCGGTTGACTATATAGGGAGTATATGGTTAGTTGCAGGGTATGAACAACATTACCCCCGCATTTTGCGGTATCCTGTGAATACGTTGTTTCGATAATGTATGTTAACATTGTCTGTACGGCGGTAATCGTACAGATGCTGTTTCTATAGTGAACGGTAATGTTTGAGGACGCTTTCATGAGTGCTGGCATGAAAGGTTCCTAGATATGGTGGTTTTCTGCAGGAACGCTAAACACGGTTAAATAGGTTAAGACGAATAAGGATATCCGACTAGCTATTATAGGGAGAGATGAATATATTGTGCCACCGAAACTAATCACGTAAGTCCAAACATATTTGGCAATTATTTTGAGTTGTAAGGACGCGTAGCACGTGCATGCATATTCCTTGATTTGATTGAATGAGTGGCATGGTTTGTTGATTTAAAGATATCTAGAGTGAGTTAGTAACCAGTACAGTTTTGAAATGGTTATTTTTGACGGCCTTAAGGTTAATACCTTTATCGCTTTATTCTCAAGATCTAGAGCAATCTTCCGACTTTCAGATTTTGCTGTTATTAGATTAGGTCATCTTGTTCCTTTTTGTGAGTTCTTAGTCGGGTAGCTGTATTCCAATCAATCTATCAATCTAACTCACATTTTTCCGCAGTCTTCTCAAGGTGTATGGTTGAAAACTTGTAATCTCACCATTTGAATCCTTGTTTCAGATGGCCGAGCTTCCAAGGTTCTTTTGGGATTCCGCGGGACACGCTCATACCAATGCTTTGCATTGGGAGGGTTTTCCTCGTCTTTTGTGGGAATCTCTCCAGGTGTTTGGCTACACCGAGCCTCCACCTTATGATGGAGTAGAGTATGAAGAAGAAGGCGTTCCTCGTTGTCGAGTAAAAATGACTGTTCCTCCGCACCCTACCTTAATTCTGTGGTAGCCTATTGAAGTCAATGTGGTTGGTCATCGCCTCGCCGATACTTTTGAAGCGGCAGCTATAGAAGCTATTCACATCTTCTGTGATCAACACCCTGAGGAAGTTGCAGGACATCCTATCGGTTTATTTCCTACAATGGATTCTCGTGACCCAGAATGGACTTTCAGATTGACATACTGTGACCACTTACTGGGAACCCTAGCCGGAGAGACTTTACGCACCTCAGTCAGATTTATGAATGCACAGTATCGTTATCAGACGCTTCAGCAGCACGGTATCTATCGCTTGACCAACATAGGCCAAAGGTATCGTAATCAAGTTGGCCGGCAGAATACGCAAATTGAGGAACTCCAAGCTGCTGTTACTGCCAAGGAAGAAGTTATTACTCAGCGGGAAGAAACCATCCAGCATCGAGAAGAACAGATTGTGGAGAGTGATGCTCTCATCACCTAGCGTGACATTGTCATTGATTTTCTTCAAGAGCAAGTTCATGAGCTTAACCTTAATTTGGGCCAAGCTATTGACCACATCAACATGTTTCATGAGCAACCAGAGTAGCCTGTTGACAATGAGCCTAAGGATGATGAAGAAGAAGACCCTGAAGAAGTCGAAGGAGTCTCCGAGATCGACTCTGAGCATGGAGATCCTGTTCTTAGTCCTTATCATTCCTCTTCTGGTAGTCAGTCATCTGTGGGCAACCTTGATGACTTTTAGTCTCGTTTGAGTTGACGGCATCCTAGATGTAGATAATGTGACATAGTGTGACGTGGGAGTGAGTTGTTAGATGACTTGCGAGCCACTTGTTGTAGAATATGTGGCAAACCTATGCATGGTTTGGTTTGGAACAATGTGATGTAATATGGAATAAGTTTCAGTTGGTTATGTAAATCTGAGTTGCTGTTTGGATGGTTAACACTTGTGACTTGGATTTATTACTTTGTACTGTTCAAATAAAAGCTATATTGGTACGGTATGATTTCTGAAATTAGAAGCAAGTATTGGTGAATGCTAATGGACAACTTCTATATTTCAGATGGTAGGTGCTACACGCGGAACTCCAGAGGGATTTAGATCGGATCAAGCTAGTGGTTCACAACAACCACCCCCGCCGCCACCAAATCTAGCGGAAGTGATGGCCCGACAGACCGAACTTTTGAACATGCTAGTGCAGGCCCAGCAACATTGAAGAGCATCCGTCGGCTGGATATCAGGATTTCTTTAGTATGCAACCCCCGCTCTTCCATAAGACTGAAGAACCCTTGACGCAGATGCATGGCTCCGTACCATCGAATCCAAATTTGCACTACTTTCTGTCCCATGCTCCGAAGCAAACAAAACTCTCTTCGCAGCCCAACAGCTCCGTGGTAATGCTCGCCTTTGGTGGGACAATTACTATGCAATGCAGCCGGATGGACATGTTGTCAATTGGGAAGAATTTAAGGCAGCCTTTAGAGCACATCATATCCCGGAAGGACTCATTGAGCGGAAGCTCAATGAATTTTTGGCACTTATCCAAGGGAACCGTACTGTACTGCAATACGCATAGGCTTTCAATCACCTATGCCAGTATGCAGGCTACCATGCTGATACGGACGCCAAGAAAAGAGATCGATTCCGTTGCGGACTGAACACCAAGCTGAAGGAGCGCCTGAATCTGGTCAGGGCTGACAACTTCAATGAATTGGTCAACATGGCCATTACCCAAGAGGACTGTATCTCAACCCATCATGCTGAGAAAAGGCAGAAAATATCGACTGGACCCTCGAATGCACAACCTTCGAGGTATCCGGTAATTCAGAACCCAGCTTCCCGAGCTCCGCCCAGAAATGTTCCAGCAGGCAGATGGATGGCTAGACCTCCTCAGCAGCCTCGATTCAACAGATCACCAGTGCCTCAATCTCAGCAGCAGCAACGACCAGTTGGTCCAAGGCCGAACCCCCTGCAGTTTAATCAAGGAAATAACATCAATCGATGTTTCAACTGCGGCAGTCCGGCACATTTTGTTAAAGACTGCCCACAACCAAGGAAAACATTCCCTGGACAAGCTTCCAACTCCAACCCCAAGAATAAGGGCAAAAGGTGTGACACCCTAGGTGTCAAATTGTACCATAATATGTATGAAATGTAATGCATGTGTTGATTTGTAAAAGGTTGGATGTATTTGTAACAAAAAGACCCTATGTGTAATTTTATAAAAATATGAGTTCTTTTGTGCAAAATGCACGAGTTACAAAAGGAATTTTCAAAAGTTACTAGGGGCCAAATTACAAGAATGCAAGTAATCATGACAGTTCGGAAAACTTGCAATTAGGCCCAAGTTGTGTGTAGAATATGTAACGAGGACAAATCTTTATAAAATTTAAAATTAGTCCAAAGTTTCAAAATAAAGATGCATACTTTGAGTTCTTGAATTCAAACCCTAAAGCAAAGTTGTAGAGCTTGAAAAGTTGTACAACTTTCATTTTGGACTTTTCTTCATTTGAACCCTGTAACAGTGGGTAATTTTAGTTTTACTTCCGGGCCCTTGAAGTTTTTGCAATTTACAAACAGGTCCTTGGCGCCTACAACCTGTCTTCTTCCTCTGGACGCCTCCCCTGTTTCCCTGTTTCACTGCCGCTGCCGCCGTCTTCTTTAATCTCGGCGTCAGTATAGCCCCCCTCGCCCCCTCTCCACCTCAGGCGCCGCCTTATCCCTTCCCCGCCCTTATCCCCTACTTTCCCCGCCCATTCCCGTGCCGCCACGCACTGACCGCCGCCCGCCCGAGCTACCAGTGCAGCTCACCTGAGCCGCCGCCGTCGTTCCCCGGCCGAGCGCCCCTCCCTTCCCCTCCTTTCCCTATAAATAGCATCCTCAGGACCCCTTGAAGCTGTTCCCCATCCCCTTTGCGCCTTGCCCTCGCCGGAGCGCCCCACCCAGTGCCGCCCGCCGCCGCCCTTCGGCCTCCACGCCGGCAGGCTCCCTCCGGCCGTTCCCTCTCCTCCCAAGCACTCCAATTCGTGCGCCTCAAGCCCCTGATGCCCGTAGGCCAACTCTTTCCCCTCCTTGGTGCCCGACCTCGCCGGAATTTGGCCCAAACCGCCGCCGGTGTCTTGTTTCCGGCCATAAGGGCCACATTGCAAGGTCTTGTTTCTTTCCAAGGGCCTGTATGAAAATTTCCAGCCCTTTCTTCCTTTCCAATGTGCTGAACTTTGAAAATCCCTAGGAAATCGTAGAAAATTCAAACAAATATGAAACCAGTTGCATGTGAATCTTCATTTCAAATCCTATCACTTTTGTTTTATGACCATGCTGTGAAAATGGATGGCTTGTACTGTATTTAGAATAGAAGTGAATGGGTGCTCGTTATTTCATGTGAGTGATATTTTCGGCTTGTAAATTCAATAGAAAATTGTAGGAAATTCCAAAAATTACAAAACCAGTTTTGTTGGAAACTAGGTTTTGAACTCTATAATTTCTATTAAGTGAGTTTGATTTGAAACAAAATAGTTTTGAATCAATGTTGAATCTAAAACATAGAAATGTAATATCCAATCCGTAATTCCAACTTTTACCCTATAGGTTAACTTTGTGATCATGATTTTTGATATACAAATTTCTATAGATGACATATAAAGTGATATAAAATCTTCAAATCTAAATTCATGATATAATTTAATTTCTTTTAAGATAACCATTTCAAACTATTCTGAGCAAAAATTTGTTAAGCATACCTTTTAAACTTTAATCAATTAGATCTCTTAATCATGAATTATGAAGTAATCTATTTTTAAATATTCAAAATCTTATAACATTCTTTACTCAAAAAGTTTAAAATTCAAATTTAAATCTGAATTTAACTCCAATTTATGTTTTAATATTTATCTTGGATTAGTTTAATTTATTTATAATACAATTAACTAAATCTTTTCAGTGAAATTAGATCTTTTAATCAAAATCTTTTAAATACACAATAAGCTGTGTTTAAGTTTTCAAAACTTTATAACCCTAATTACTTAAAGTTCATATTCAATTTGAATTTAATCCAAATTTGAGTATTTAATTTCTGTTTTCAATTAAATTAATGCTTTAGTCATGAATTAATACTTATAATTCAAGGCTTAGATTCCTTTTTATACCATGAATTCTTGAGTGTTGACTTTTAGATTGCAGCTCTACTATGGATTGAAATGAAAGTGTGTGCATCCATTGAACTCCATCTTGCATATCATGTAGACTCGATCTCTCCCGCCGACGGAAATTATCAGCTAATCCCGGAACCAGAAGGAGGTTATTCTGAAGATCCTAAGGACTTCGTCAGGGAATTCTCTGAAGGCCCGAACCAAAGTTCGGACGTTATTAACTTGACTAACCCCAGCCCCGCCAGTAAAGGCAAGCCCCGGACATAACCCACTATTTTATTTACACTACACTTTATTACTATTTACGTATTCTATGCATTAAGTTTTCAGGAATTGCTTGAAACCCTGGTTGCATTTTTCCTAAGAACCAATGTGATGAATACTAGTACTTGAGTCCGACTAGCTGCTATGCTAATAGGGCCGGTAGAAGTCGGGTGATTTCCTGTCACTCGCGCGATATAGGAGTTGTAATGATTACATTCCTGTTATCACTATAAGGATGCCGGACGGGAGTTTTGTGAGGTATCATGGTTGAGGTGATACCCCGTCTGTGTTGTTGAATTGGATAAGGCCGCGGGGTGTGTTAGCGGTGGTTAAGCATTTGAAAGTACTAACCACATGCCGCAAAATATGGTAAGCGGTAAGCCTAGTAACCAATCAGCCTGAGGAGTGGACATACCTCCCACCACTCGATTGCTTCTTCTGGTTACTTATGTTCGACTGAGGAAATACGTGTTGCAAGGGCAACCAGGAATACGGGTTTTGTAGTCGCGCTACAGACGTATGTCCTGCACGAGTGATGTGCGTATGTTCCTACAGTCGCTTGTGGTGGACCTGTCCACGAGTCGGAATGAAAGGCAAACGGTTGCTTCGGAGCAAATGTTGGATGTTCCAAGCGTGTGAGTTAGGTTTACCTTGCAAGGTTAAATTCGATTCAGAATCGTCCGCCTCTCACGAAGATTGAGACTGCTTAATCCCTTTATCACATAGAGTAACAAGAGCAATATTATGGTTATCAAAGATGATGCTTGACCAAAGATTACACCATGCTTGCTTAGCTATAGGTGCTTACTTAGGATGGATAATTAACTAGAACCTGAAAGCTAAAACTTGAAATTAAGGATCTACTCTTCGTTGCTTTTCAGCTGAAACTAAACCCAGAACCATTATAAGCTCTCATAAGTCTAGTTATGGGCTAAGTATACCCAATCCCGGGTAAGCCTTGCTGAGTATTAGTATACTCAGCCTTGCTAGTTATATGTTTTGCAGGTAAAGTCTTGAAGGCCCTACTTTTCCCTTGCCTTGGCCCTGTGCTCTTTCAGAAGGTTGGTCCGTGGAATGGGATCCGTCCCCGGCCAGCACTGGTGATATCGAGCGATGTCGTGCTCGGGCTTAGCATGACATCCGTCTTAACGACGAGTTGAAATCATCGCATATGTTTTCCGCTGCTAAAAACCATAGTTTTAACAGCTTGTAATCTTTTCTCTGAATTTAAATCTTCGTACCTCTTTTGGAAACCCTTGTAACGTAATTTCCTCTGTGATGTAAAATGTGATGGTGATTGTATCTCTGGACTCACCTTCGTGTGAGGTAACCTTATTTGATCCTGTGTATCGGTGGTTTATCGGGACGTTACCCGACAGGCCAAGGGATTATACCGTTTGAAGCACGTTGGAGCCCTCTGGAGTGGACTCGCGTACTTGAGCCGGTATAATTCAGGTTGGTCCTGCCACAGCTGGTATCAGAGCTATAAGGTTACCCTGGAGATACATTTTACCTTAAAAATGATTTCAGTATAAAATTCTGACCAACAAAATGTCTGAAAAATTCACGTTGGATTCGTTAAGGTTTGTGCTTAGTACGTAAAGCCCTAGGGTAATGTTTATAAGGGAAATAGAGGTGGCTATATATGTATATAATCTTAACTACCAGCATTACTTTTCTGTTAAAACTTAAATTCATGCACAACCCAACCTTACTTTCTGTAACGACATCTTCGATCGTGAGGTAAGGAGGTAAGGATCCTCAGCCAACTGAGGGAGCTTGGCCTTCCCGTCGGTGATGCGAACCGAACGCTGTTTCTCAAGCAGTGGCCTACTTGAGATGCTGCCAATGTACCAACTTCGGTTGACTACATTGGGAGTATATAGTTAGGAAAGGGGGTATGAACAGCAACATCCCCGCATTTTGCGGTACCCCCGTGAATACGTTGTTTCGACGACGTATGTTAACGTTGTCTGTACGGCGGTAATTGTACAGATGCTGTTTCTATAGTGAACAGTAATGATTGGGGACGCTTTCATGACATGCTGGCATGAAAGGTTCATTGGATATATATTGTGGTTTTCTGCAGGTACACTAACCACGAATACGAAACTAGGACGGATAGGGTTTATCGACTAGATAATAGTGAGAGACGTATGTACTATGCCACCGAAACTAACCACGTAAGTCCGAAGATATTCGGCAGTTATTTTTGGTTTGTGAGGACGAGTAGAACGTGCATGCATAACTCATCATCAAATACATGAATGCAATGTATGTTTTGGTTCTTTTAAGGATGTGTGGTAGAATGTTGATCCTTGGTGTGGTTAGCGGGATTCTTGTGGTAGTGTTAGTTAAGTCTCTTAAGTATCTTTCTGCTTTCCAGTCCTTGCTATATCAAAATCAGTTATCTTGTCCTATTTACCTTGTAAGTCTTCAGCAGGGTAAATAAATTCTATCATCCGAATCTTTGTTTCAGATGGTTGGAACTACACGTGGAACCCCGGAAGGTTTCCGGGCGGATCAATCCAGCAATTCCCAACAATCATCCCTATCACTTTCACATCTAGCCGAGGTTATGGCTCGGCAAACCGAACTTCTCAACCTATTGGTACAAGCACAACAGAATCAACAACATCAGCAGTCACAAGGTCGAGATGAACCTCAGGTGGCAACCTATCAAGATTTCCTCAGTACTCAGCCCCCGCTGTTCAGCAAAGCGCAGGAACCCTTGGATGCCGATGCTTGGCTCCGCACTATTGAATCTAAGTTTGCTCTTCTTACAATTCCATGTGCGGATTCCAACAAGGCTCGGTTTGCTGCCCAACAATTACACGGAGCTGCTCGTATTTGGTGGAATACTTTTTGTGCTATGCAAATTGATGGTCATGTCATCTCTTGGGAAGAATTCCGTAATGCCTTCAGGGCACATCATATACCTGAAGGGCTGGTGGAACGGAAACTGAATGAGTTCTTGACACTTACACAAGGCACCCGCACTGTACTGCAGTATGCATAGGCTTTTAATCACCTGTGTCAGTATGCGGGCTATCATGCTGATAGTGATGCCAAAAAGCAAGATCGTTTTCATCGAGGTTTGGATACTAAGCTCAAAGAACATCTGAACCTTGTCAAGGCAAATACTTTCAGTGAGTTGGTCAACATGGCACTGACTCAAGAGGATTGCATTACGGCACACCGTGCTGAAAAGAAGCGTAAGGTCTCCACTGGATCCACGAGCATTCAACCCTCGTGGTATCAATTTGATCAGAACATATTGACTGAAGCACCACCACGAAATGCTCCGATCAGCAGACTGGTTCTTAGGCCGCCTCTACAGCAAGAAGGGTATCAACCTTCTGTACTCCTACAACAACCACAACAACTTGGCCCACGGCCGAATGTTCAACAAGCTCGACGAAAAAGCAACACTCATTGTTGTTTAAAGTGCGGAAGTGCGGATCATCTCCTTAGAAATTGTCCGCAACTCAAAAGACCTAATCAAGGGCAGAATTCCAGTCAGAATGATCAGAACAAGGGTAAGAGGCCGATGATGCAAGTCCGGTATGGACAAATCAATTTCACTACCCTTGCAGAACTTCCGGATGGAGCTCCTATCATGTCGGGTACATTTTCGGTACATCACAAACCAGTTGTTACATTATTCGATTCTGGAGCAACTCATAGTTTCATTAGTAACAACTGCAGTACCCGAATAGGACTTGATCTTTGCCCTACTAAGGGATCATATGTGATCTCTACCCCGGGAGGAAAAATTTCATCTGGCCAAATGGTCAAAAAGGTGCCAATTCAATTGGGTAGCAAGGAAATCAGAACTGATTTGATTTTGTTAAACTTAGAGGGTATTGATATTATACTTGGGACAAATTGGATGGCAGAACATAGAGTACTGCTAGACATCTCTTCCCGAGTTATTGAGATTGATTCACCACATCAAGGAGCAACTACCCTCTATCTGCCCCAGCAGGAGTATCTGCACTCTTGCGCTTATGCTATCATAGACATTAAAGTAAAAGATATTCCAGTGGTCTGTGAATACCCCGATGTCTTTCCAGATGATTTGCCTGGGATACCACCAGACAGAGACATCGAGTTCATTATTGAACTTCAACCTGGCACCGCTCCTATTTCAAAGAGGCCGTATCGCATGCCTCCAAATGAATTGGCTGAATTGAAAATCCAACTCCAAGACCTTCTTGATAAAGGTTTTATACGCCCAAGTGCGTCACCTTGGGGTTGTCCTGCTCTCTTCGTAAAGAAGAAAGACAATAGTCTAAGGTTATGTGTCGATTATCGTCCACTCAATGCGGTCACCATCAAAAACAAATATCCTCTTCCCCGCATTGACATATTATTTGATCAGTTAGCTGGAGCTAAGGTCTTCTCAAAAATTGACTTGCGCTCTGGCTATCATCAGATCAAGATTAGGCCTTGCGACATTCCAAAAACGGCCTTCTCAACCAGATATGGACTTTATGAATATCTGGTTATGTCATTTGGACTTACCAATGCACCGGCATATTTCATGTATCTTATGAATTCAGTCTTTATGCCGGAGCTTGACAAATTCGTCGTGGTCTTCATTGACGATATTCTGATATATTCCAAGACCAAGGAAGACCATGCTAATCATCTACGTGTCGTGCTTCAACGACTACGAGATCATCGCCTTTATGCCAAATTCTCGAAATGTGAATTCTGGCTAGATAGTGTGAAATTTTGGGACACACTATCTCTAGTGAAGGCATATCGGTTGATCCCACTAAAGTCCAAGAAGTTATGGACTGGAAACCTCCAACTTCAGTCCATCAAATTCGTAGTTTCCTTGGATTGGCAGGATATTATCGCCGATTCATTCCAGACTTCTCCAAGATAGCTAAACCAATGACTGAGCTACTGAAGAAAGAAGTTAAGTTCTGCTGGGATACTAAGTGTGATGAAGCATTCCACACTTGAGAAGACTTTTGACAACTGCCCCAGTACTAGCTCAGCCGGATAATACTCAGCCTTTTGATGTCTATTGTGATGCCTCTGGAACTGGCCTTGGTTGTGTTCTTATGCAAAACAACCGAGTCATCGCTTACGCATCCAGAGCACTTCGAAATCATGAGCAAAATTATCCAACTCATGATCTTGAATTGGCAGCGGTTATTCATGCTCTCAAGATCTGGAGACATCATCTTATGGGTGCTAAGTGTAACATCTACACTGACCATAAGAGCCTCAAGTATATCTTCACCCAAGCTGACTTAAATATGAGGCAAAGGCGTTGGTTAGAACTGATCAAAGACTACGACCTTGAGGTACATTACCATCCTGGCAAGGCCAATGTGGTTGCAGATGCCCTTAGCCGCAAAGCACGTTGTCACTGTTTGTCCATAGCAACCATCAGTGACACTCTCTGCAATCAGATGAGGAAACTCAACTTAGAAATCATTCCTCAAGGTAGTCTGAATCATTTATCCATCGAGAATACCCTTCGAGATAAAATTATCAAGTCTCAACTACATAATGAGGGTATCAAAATTATCAAGTCAAAGTTATCGCAGGGAGAAGTTAAATATAAGTGTTTTCACACTGATCATCAAGGAACTTTATGGTTCAACAATCGAATTGTTGTACCTAAGATCGTCAGCTTCGCAAGCAAATCCTTGATGAAGCACATCTGTCCAAGTTCTCTATTCATCCTGGTAGTACCAAAATGTATCAAGATCTTCGACAGAATTTTTGGTGGACCAGAATGAAAAGAGAAATTGCCAAATATGTATCCGAATGCGATACGTGCCAGAGAGTTAAAGCCAGTCATCTCAAGGCATCTGGTACACTTCAACCATTACCCATTCCGTCATGGAAATGGGAAGACATCAGTATGGATTTCATTGTGGGTCTTCCCAATACCCCTCAGAAGCATGACTCCATATGGGTAATCATTGATAGACTTACTAAAAACCGCTCATTTTCTTCCCGTGCGTACTATCTACACCACCAAGAAGTATGCCGAAGTCTATCTAGATCAAATTGTTCGGTTACATGGTGTCCCTAAAACCATTATCTCAGATCGAGGGCCCCAATTCATTGCACGTTTCTGGGAACAGTTGCAGTCCGCTCTTGGAACTAAACTAATTCGAAGCTCTGCATATCATCCCCAGACTGATGGACAGACTGAGCGAGTCAACCAAATCTTGAAGACATGCTCCGAGCTTGTGTTATACATTATGGTACAAGCTGGGACAAATATCTTGCCTTGGCCGAGTTCTCTTACAACAACAGTTATCAATCTAGTCTTCAGATGGCTCCATTTGAGGCGTTATACGGTCGCAAGATGTCGAACTCCTTTGAATTGGTCTCAGACCGGTGAACGCCACATCTACGGACCTGATTTAGTTGTAGAAGCCGAAGATAAGGTCAAGTTATTCAAGCCAATCTCAAAATAGCTCAGTCCCGACAGAAAAGCTATGCAGATAAAAGAAGGAAACCTTTGCAGTTCCAAGTAGGAGATTTTGTCTATCTCCGAGTATCTCCTACCAAAGGTGTCCAGCGTTTCGGTATCAAAGGGAAATTAGCACCACGGTATGTTGGACCCTTTGAGATTCTTAAAGTCTGTGGCCCAGTGGCTTACAAAATTCGCCTTCCATCGCAATTGGCTGCCATTCATGATATCTTCCATGTATCTCAACTCAAGAAGTGTATTAAAGTACCTACGGAGATCATTGAAACCACCGCCATTGAGATTGAGCCTGATCTGTCTTACACCGAGCAACCTATTAAAATTTTGGATACCAAGGAAAGAGCCACCAGAAGAAAGATGGTTAAGATGTACAAGATCTTATGGGATCACCACACCGAAGAAGAAGCAACCTGGGAAACAGAATCTTATCCTCAACAAAATTTCCCAAACTTCCTTCAAAACCAATCCCCAAATCTAATCGTCTGATTCTTTCTGCCTTCGAATCTCGGGACGAGATTCTTTTTAGGGGGAGGGCTGTGACACCCTAGGTGTCAAATTGTACCATAATATGTATGAAATGTAATGCATGTGTTGATTTGTAAAAGGTTGGATGTATTTGTAACAAAAAGACCCTATGTGTAATTTATAAAAATATGAGTTCTTTTGTGCAAAATGCACGAGTTACAAAAGTAATTTTCAAAAGTTACTAGGGGCCAAATTACAAGAATGCAAGTAATCATGACAGTTCGGAAAACTTGCAATTAGGCCCAAGTTGTGTGTAGAATATGTAACGAGGACAAATCTTTATAAAATTTAAAATTAGTCCAAAGTTTCAAAATAAAGATGCATACTTTGAGTTCTTGAATTCAAACCCTAAAGCAAAGTTGTAGAGCTTGAAAAGTTGTACAACTTTCATTTTGGACTTTTCTTCATTTGAACCCTGTAACAGTGGGTAATTTTAGTTTTACTTCCGGGCCCTTGAAGTTTTTGCAATTTACAAACAGGTCCTTGGCGCCTACAACCTATCTTCTTCCTCTGGACGCCTCCCCTGTTTCCCTGTTTCACTGCCGCCGCCGCCGTCTTCTTTAATCTCGGCATCAGTACAGCCCCCCTCGCCCCCCTCTCCACCTCAGGCGCCGCCTTATCCCTTCCCCGCCCTTATCCCCTACTTTCCCCACCCATTCCCGTGCCGCCACGCACTGACCGCCCCCGCCGAGCTACCAGTGCAGCTCACCTGAGCCGCCGCCGTCGTTCCCCGGCCGAGCGCCCCTCCCTTCCCCTCCTTTCCCTATAAATAGCATCCTCAGGACCCCTTGAAGCTGTTCCCCATCCCCTTTGCGCCTTGCCCTCGCCGGAGCGCCCCACCCAGTGCCGCCCGCCGCCGCCCTTCGGCCTCCACGCCGGCAGGCTCCCTCCGGCCGTTCCCTCTCCTCCCAAGCACTCCAATTCGTGCGCCTCAAGCCCCTGATGCCCGTAGGCCAACTCTTTCCCCTCCTTGGTGCCCGACCTCGCCGGAATTTGGCCCAAACCGCCGCCGGTGTCTTGTTTCCGGCCATAAGGGCCACATTGCAAGGTCTTGTTTCTTTCCAAGGGCCTGTATGAAAATTTCCAGCCCTTTCTTCCTTTCCAATGTGCTGAACTTT